>NW_026294637.1:3766875-4394687 GCF_026119805.1 Tympanuchus pallidicinctus
CTCAAACGTTTGACAAGTTCAGTGCTGGCCTTGATTCTAAGGTAGCTAATATTAATCTGGTTGTTATTATAAAAATAAAGAAGTGAAACAGTTGTGTGAGTATGTGAGCAGTGGAACAGCCTGCACTGAAGTCAGCTCAGTTGTAGCATTGTTGCTACTGATTCTCATGAGATGAAAACTCTGCAGGGTGTGCCTGAATATATTGCAGCCATACCTTCCCATTGCAATTTAGCTATACCCTAAGGGGACACGTTAGCTTTGAATGCCCATTTAATTAAGTAGCCTGGTAGTACAATTGTAGTAGTAGAAAAAATAACCTTCAGTGATAGATTGTGGCCCTCCTGTGATGGGTGGGGGGATTGGAGATTCATGATCCTTGAGGTCCCTTCCAGGGCCTTCCCTGGGCCATTCTGTAATTCTGTGATTCCCTTCACTGAGAGGGCATCATCCAAAAGGCTGACAAGTATCTTAGCAAAATGTTAGTTTGCTTTTGTGATGGCAAAAAAGGAAGGTATTTGTAGCAACAAGTGTGTATCGAGAGAGAAGGGCAAGTTTTCCAGTTGCTAAAAGTCAGGTAAACCTCAGGTGAAGGCTAGCAGGTAATTCAGTGTTTTCCTTGAGCATATCTTGAAGCAGATGTGTTACCACTGTTCAAAAAATCTGCAATTTTGTGCTCTTAGATGGAAAAAACATTATAACAAGGAAATATTTTTACAAACAATGACTATTTTTAATGTGTACTCATAAAAATTTTAAAAATATTTTAATAACGTTTAGGCTACCCATGTCCAGACTTCTCTTAAAAATGTGGTGAAAAAGAGCATTCGTAAGTATTTATTATTGACAGCAAATGTTTTCTCAGTACTTCAAAATTTCTTGTTCTGCTTTTTGAAAATGTTCATCAAATCTTGCGTGTTTTTTCTCTCTTCTAGATAAGCTGCCCATCTTAATAAATCTGGGAGGGTATGAAAACACAGAGTGGCCGTGGAGGCGTTTCCAGTGTGGCTATGGAGACACACAGCTCCCATTCATCACGACTGTTTGCATCTGTCTAGCCTGACCTGTTGGCAGAATGCGGCTGTTGCATTTCTTGTCCTGCGCTGTTAAACTCGGTGCTACGCCATGTGATCTTGCTGGTGAGTTGAGGATTTCTAAATTGTGCCCTGTGTAGATGTGTCTTTAGTGTGACTGACTGGAAGGAAAATTAAGCCCAGGCTTAACCTCTGTGATAATCAGAAAACGTTTCATGCTGCTGTCGACTTGAGTGGGAACCACACCATCTTTGCGTGGAGGAGATAATTAAATCTCTAATGTTTATAAATTATCCAGGCAGTTTTATATAAAGAGTTTTCTTTGATGACCAAGTCAAATATAAAGAGGTTGTCTCATTATTTCTCATTTTGTTATGATCTATTTCTCTTTACCAATTTCTTATTCATTTTTTCCTATACCCCAAATTCTTTTCTTTATCGTAGGCTGCTCGCATGGGCTTAGCTATAAAATCACCTCTCTGTGAAAGAAACATCCTTCTATTTATTGTGTCTATTTTTTTATGATGACTTTTACTTTGAATTTATTTAACAATAGTGTACGTCTTTCCTTTCACTACATTGTAACTGCTCCTTCCTGTGTCATTTGGAACTGGCCAAAGTTGGCAGATCTCAAATTTCTTTTTCCTCTTTGAATTGTGCAGATTCTTTCTCCTTCAGTGATAATGGGCATTGTGTTCCCTTAGAAATATTTTTGGGGGCCTATTATTTCTCAGCCACTTCAGTTGGCAAACTGAAGGCCTGGAAACAAATTAGCTTGGATGGCAGCCCAAGCTGTCAAAATGAGCCTTCCATTCATTACTGAATCATCCACCTCCTGCATTTAGATCTTCAGTCCCACTTTTCCAGTAAGCTTCTCAGTTGAGTTATTGGAATTCTTTTTTTCTGTCACTTTTGAACTCGCTACTCCAGTCTACTTCACTTTCGACCACACAGCAAAGCTACTTCCCCATTATCTGGAAGTAATGAACTAATAAATGCTGGTATAAAGGGCACAGCTGGGCATTATTTTTGGTAGAAGACATTAAAATTATATTTTCCTCACATATTATTTCTCTGTGAGTTACCAGAGTCTGAGGCCTTGATCACTTTATCAGGCAAGAAACTCCATGTAGGAAAACTGATTCCTACAACGGTATCATTAAAATCATGTTATTAGTCTTGCTCTGGAAAGTTCTGGGGATGAGGTAGGAAGGTCTTGTATCCTTTACATATTTATGTCCCTTTATTCTCTTCCACTTCTTTTTCTTTTCTTTTCTTTTTTTTTTTTTTGTGTGTTTGTGCATTTTGGAATTTTTCCCCTTTTGTAAACAAGCATTTTTTAAGAAAAAAAAAATATTTCTGAAATAGATGATAGCATCTTTTTCTCTCTTAGTGTGAGTGGGGCTGTTGAAGGGATTTCAGGATGAAGTGTTTTGGTTTCAGATAGGAATTTTTTTTCCCACTGTTCTAGCCAACTTTTTGGTACTGTTATTTCAAGCAATATTTCGAAATTCTGATTGTTAGTAAAAGGTAATTGAAACAAGATAACAAATTTGAAGATTCCAGTGCTATCTGGAAATAATGCTGAACTATGTTAGGGAATTCATAAAAGGGAGTAGTGTGCAGGCAGGATCATATTGTTTACATGTTTTAATGAGGTAGACAAGGAGAACTGGTGCAGAGCTTGCAGTATCCTATCCTAAAAGTTGCCATCAATGTGAGCTACTTTTCCATGTGTCTTTATTGTCTTTCTGACAAGCAATTCTGCAGGAGGACCAAGATAAAGCCTTCAGACTTCCACTGAAATCTCATGTAAAATGTATGAAATTACCCCTAATTCTACTGTGCAGCTCTAATGGACTTACCTCATAGAAGGAAGAAAGGAGCAAATTTCGTGGCCAAAACCCATATTCTCATGTACAGCATCACTATGATAAACTAGAGAAATTTCCACTGGAGATCCAGCTGTTGGGATGAGGTGTACAGGGAGGAACAAGCATTAATCCTTGTAAAGTTTTAGAAGATTAAGTTAGAAAAAATATGTGTATGTAACACAAAAGAGAGCTTTAGTGATTACTGGTCCAGAACAGGTCAAAGATTTCATTGGGGGAAGGTCACGGCTTTCCTGGTTACTTCTTTCTAGAAACAAATATGCCCCTCCTGTCTGAATATCTAACAGCACAGTTTAGGACTTGGACATTGAAAACCTTCCCAAAGATTACAAGGACTTTGCATATCTGCAGAAAAAAGGAAAGAGCTGCTGGCTTGTGTAACAGTCTAAAGGAGGTACCTATTCCCTTTGCTACTGCTATCTTCTTTTGCTCTTAGGCAGCCTTTTGCTGCTTTGAAGCAGTATTCTTTATTCAGGCACTCTTGTTATATAATAAAAGCAGATTATGAAGAAACAGATTTTACAATTAAACGTAGCATGTGCATCTTCACCAACACTTCAAGTTCTGGTATATATAGGTACAGCACTCTTAAACTGGGTTGCAACAATGACATTTTTCAAGGACATCCACAAGCCTCTTATCACCAATAAACATAGAGCTGTTCACAGATGTGACTTCGAACATGTGCAACACCAAGGCAGGAAGAGCTTTCTTATTCTGAAATCAATTAACCATCAAATTGATAGGGAAAAGAAAAACACCATGACACACTTTTTTTGTGATACAGTTTTTAAACTGGGGTTGTTTTCTATGATGCTTCCATAAAGATGGACAGGCATGAGCTATGAGTTAGCAAGGAAAATTTGGTTGCTGTTGCATTTACAGCTATGAGACTTCATTTCTCTTGTTTAAACAACTTATTTTGAGTTCTGACACAATTGTAATTCTGTTACATAATGAAAAAAAAAACTGGAAATGTTTTTAGGATTGTTCTTCAATGCAAGATAATACTACTTACCTTTTCAACATGCAAGGATATTGCTTCCCAAATTAAATATGCATTTATCATACACTGTAGTGATTATTACAATTCAGAGACTAATGATTTCCTTCTTCTGTGGCTTTCTTGTTATGCAGTTGGTTCTGTTTTCACACTTATGGTGGTGAATTAACTCCCTGTGGTTAATATAGCTTCCCTTGTGGCAGATGTCAAGACTCTTAATCAGAATTTAAATAGCCTCAATTACATTTACTTTAATTCACTTTGAAAGTGAAGAAAGTTAAATTGAATTAGGGCTGCTTTAATTCTGAATACAGATGTCCACACAGATACTCAATGTGTTTTAGTTCATCTGTTCTAGAAATTAATTCAGATTCTCTTTGCAAGTGCTCTCCAAAGTACAGATATCTGTGAATGATGAATCCTTGGTTCTATGATGATTTGTGTATGGAATGCTGTGATGGTCTTAACCCCACACCCGAGCATGGCTTGCATGACCATTTCCCATATCTGGATTGGATCCTCAAATGGCACAAGGTCACCATTAGTAGGCAGTGCTAGCTAGCATGTTTGTCTTGCAACCTGTGTATGAGTTTGTTACCAGTGACTAACTTCAGAAAGTTTGTCTTGTAGCCCCTTGGTGTGCAGTAGGACCTGTACTTTTCATCATAGAACAGCTTTACTTGGAAGAACTTAGAGCATAAGCAGACAGAAATGGCCTGCCTGCAGCCAGAGAACAAAGGGGAAAAGACAGTGTTAGGAATGATTAGGTAAGGTGTAGACAACAAAATGAAAAATGTCCTTATGCAACTTGCAAACATGATCCACCCATGTCATGAGCAGGAGTACAATTGTTTTGAAAAGCATATTTCTGAAGACAGAAATACGAAAGGTATAGAGAAGGGCAACAAGGATGAGTATAGTTATTAAATGACTTTCCTTGGAGAGGTTAAATAAAATAGATCAGTTCAGCTTGGAAGTAATACAGGTGTGTGTAAAGTCAGAAATGACATGGGAAAAGTGAATTGGAAATGACTGTCCCCTTGTAATACAAGACTAAGGGGTCAATGAAGGGAATTTTCAGGCAGCTACTTTAGTGCACAACATCTAGAAGTGCTTTTTCACAGAGTGCATAATTCAGTTGTGGAACTTATTGCTGACAGTTATAGATTCGAGAAGCAATTAGACAAATTCATGGAAAATGGGTCCAGCAGGGGCTATTAAACATGCTGATGCAGATGCAACCTCTGGCTCAGGAAATCCCTAACTGGCAGATTGCCAGAAGCTGGAAGTGGAAGAAGCATCATGGTAGGCCTGACGTGCTTTTCTTTTTCTGAGTGGCCACTCTGGGTTTGCCAGCGTGGGTTTGAAGCCTAGATGGAAGATGGTGTCTCTCGGGCTTCTATTTATCCTTCGGCATTGCTCATATTCCATGTCTTATTTCATTGAATTCCCTCTCTTTACAGAGCTGTATTATATTGTGTGGGTTTGATGTCTGACAATAGTTGAATTATGCAGTAGAAAGAATAAAGTATCAGACTGCTCTCATGTCAGTACAGCAATGCATAAACCACCATAATTAACCCTGTGGCAGACCACACAGGCTTTCCATCCCATCCCTGCCCAAATGGCTGAATGGGAAGGATTAGCATTTCAGCACTTCCAGAAAGTTACACAATCAAGGGTCTGGCAGAAAAAGGGAGGGAATGAATTCCAAAGTATCTACCAGTAGAATTTCATACTTTTAAAACACTTTCAGATTAACAGTGAGTGATGAGACTACAGCCAAACTGCTTTGCCACTTTATATACAAAAATGCTGTATTTCTAGGCTAGACTTTGCTCCTCATAATTTCCAGGTGTAGAACTCATGGAGTGCAATAAATCATCTGTTCGTGTCCCTGTGTAGCTGAGAATGCTCACTGTCCTGACACTGACTTCTTGGGCAACATCAAGCAAATTCTCAGCCCTTTCAGCAAACTGATTTCTGAGGGTGGGTATGCAGGGAGTTGCAGTACGGCCACAGCTCCATCCTTTTGTCTGCCATTTTCTTTCTCTTGAATTAGGGCTTTTTCTTTTTTTTTTTTTAATAATAATAAAAAAAGCTACTATATCCAGGATAAATAAAAGTGGAATACATGCCAAATACATGAGTCTGTTCCTCAGGGAGGTAGTGGCCACCCCACTACATCTGTGCCCATATGCACTGGGCTGCTTTTACCTCTGAATGCTATCAGCATCTGCCTCTTTGTCATCTAAATGCAGTTCCTCTTTCATCTGAGCTCTATGGTTATTTCCATAGTGCTAAGGAAAAAGGAAAATCTTTTCTGTAACTGTATATGTGCCTGAGTCAGTCAATAAATATTGGTTTAAATGAGTGATACTCATGTGGGCAGGATGTGAACTGGGCAGAAAAACAGAAACCTTGAGAATGCAGGTCTGGTCCCCCAGGAGGTGGCTCTGGCTACACTTTTTCCTGTAGCTTCTGTAGTGGAAATAAAAACCTACATTCCTTTAAAGAGCTGAGCTTCTATTAATTTAATACGAGATGCTAGTGCTTATATGAGGCTGCAGCAGCAATCTTATTGATAACTTACTTATTAAAAACTTAGTTCTTCAGCTAATCTTTCTATTTTTCAGGTTATAAAATGGTGATTGTGAGAAATCAATGGTTTAGCAGCAGGACTGTAGGAAGAGCCCAGAACCATCAGCTTTGGGGAATGAGTGAGCTTTTCTTTTGTTGATTTGAAATATAATATTTAGCAATGACCAGGCAATCTTAATGTCTTACAGGACACTGAACTACATGAAAGCAATCCGTAATGCTTTCTGCCCAGTTCAAGTGAATTCACCTGCTGTATTGTTTACAGGAATATTTCCTGTCCTCACATGAACCTGTCAGATTCCAAGGGGAGATAATGAGAAAAGAGAGGGAGGAACAAGCTATCAGCTACGGGCTCTTTTGCAGCGTATGAGAGAAAAGTAGCAGATTATGTGCAATGCATGTAGAGAAGTGAAAGTGCCTGCTAGATTAATCATGAAGGCCAAAAAGACTTCCCAGTCTTTGAAGAAGGTGCTTGGGTAAGGAGACAGGAAAAGAGCTGGGTTCTCACCGGCGCAGTGACACACTCTAGGGAGGAGCCACAGCTCACAGTGTGAGGCAGGGGTGATTCACACAAGGCTACCTACAAAAGAGACATCAGGTCTGACAATCTCTTCACAGTAGTTCAGCATGTTACCACACTGCAGTAATAATTATTATTTATTGAGAGCCTGTTCATCAACCAATGCCTCAGGTGCCTCTTGTGATTAGAATACAAAACAGATTGGGCTGCTGCATGCAGAAAAAAGATTTTTAATCTGTTTCTATCAGAGCTACTATGTGACATCAAAGTCAATTAAGGTTAGGTGAGAGAGAGTTCCTGGAAGCTGAGGTTGTAGGATTAACACATACAAACAGTATATGCCTCCAAATACTACCAGTTTAAGGGCTATACCTGAACTTGCTAAGATGGAACAGCATGAAAAGAGTTTGAAGATTGGAAGCATATCTTAGTGCCTATTCATTACATTCCTGAGATGTGAGAAGCAACTTTTTAAACTCTACTTTTATGAACATCAAGTCTGTGACAGGTCAGTGTTTAGTCTATTATCTTATCAGCTAGTGGCTGCATATTCATTGGAGAGAGATGAGCTGTCCATTATATGTATTTTGTACTTTTATGATGAAAGATAATTTGTGTAAAAGCATCCAGAGCATAGGCATTTTGGGATGCTTTTAACATATCAAAAGAATCTGATCTGTATCTATCTTTTTCCTCTAGCCAAATTACTCACTAGGAATACTGATTCTTTTCTTTCCATTCTCTCTCCATACTGTATTAAACAGAACGTTTTATTTTTTGCATAAGAGGAGCAGGACAGGGAGTAGAAGTAAAGACAGAAATGAAAGAAATAGAAATAAGAGCCTCTTAGATGGCTTTTTTTTTTTTTTTTGCATTAAAAGAAAACAAAGAATTTTCTCCCTGGTATACATTTTTCCCCCGATGTTCGCTTATAGTTGTCAGATTGGGAAAATTCAAAGGAGCAAAATATGGAAGAGAAAAATTCTGCTTTGTTATTAGGCTTATTTTCAATGTATTAACCTCAGTATGTGTCTCCAGTTATCCTACAGACAGAATGCTTCTCTGGCTTCCAGATGGGAAGCTTGGAGGTAACATTAAGTAGTCAGGTGTTCTGTGTTTTGAGGTTGCAAATCTCATTTTCCTGGAGATGCTGTGGTGAAGCCAGATATGCCATAATACATTCTTTGAGAAGAAAAAAAAGTTATTTGACTGGGAAGCTGTCTTCCACCTTTTCTTCTATTTCATAGATGCAGTGGTTGTATACTGCACACCATTGCCTCTGTTGCTGTGGAGCTGTTGCACAGAGTGAGTAACACTGGAGTTGTTAGTTACTCACTTTTGCAAGCACTTCAAATTGACAACTGCTTTCTGTTTGCAAAGTTTCCCTGCAATATTAAAAACAACAACAACAACAAAAACACGAAAAAACCCAACTACATTTCATTGACCTATTTTGAAGGGAGTCATGGAAACCCAGGGCTCTGAACACCAGAGAAGAAAACCACCAAAAATGCTTATTGTGTTTAATTTCATGTGATTTACAGAGTGTTTATAAGAAGTATAACACACTGTTTAGAAACAAACAAGTGGCTTGCTCCCATCAACTATAAGAATGGCTGATATACAGATTTATGTTCCAAGGAAATTCATAGCTATGAGTTTGAAGTGTTTGATTGTATTCAGGGTCTTTTCTTTGTGTTTTAAGAAAATGTTTCATGCTCCTGTAGCACCTTTCACTTCCAAGGGCTTGCTCCTGATCTATCAAGATGAGAAGTAACTAGTAGATTTAAGTCAGAGATTTATGACAGTATAAATCCATGGTGAGATCAGTAGCTGCCTCAAATAGCTGAGTTTCCCCAGCAAACTTCAGCTGCAGTCAGGCAGACAAAACAGTTTTAGTGGAAGAAAGGAGAATAAGGAACATCTTCTTTGGATCCTTTCCTCTCTCCTTTTGTTTGCCCTTTCCCTCTGATTTGTGTTGACAATCACAGTGTCCTTCTTTAGTCTCATTTTCCCACTGTGTCACTTCTCTTGATTTCTGATTACCTCTTCTCCTGTTTCAGCATTTCCTGCTGTTTACCTTTGGAAATCAGTTTGCCTGGTTTTTCTTTTCCCTCCACAAACTTATCTCCTTCTGGAGATAAATCTCACCATCCCTGGAAGTTTTCAAGAAAAGAGTAGATCGGGCACTTAGGGACTTGGTTTGGTGGGCATGATGGTGAGGGGTTGGCAGTGGGACAGTTTTTAGAGGTGTTTTCCATCCTTAGTGAGTCTATGATTGTAAGACACACAGTCATGCTGCTGGGACTTCTACATCACCCCTACCCTCCTCCAGTGTGTGCACACAGCTTGGGGTCCATTACATGGTTCTTCCTAAGCTCTTTTTAACTCCCTGTAGCTCTTTTCTTGTTGAATTCAATCTCATAGGCCAACTAACAGATTTTGGAATGGCCTCTCCAGTTCTTATCTCCTTTCAGAAAGTCGTCCATCCATCAGTGCAATTAAACCAAACTTGCATCCCATTCCAGTCAGGAAGAAGGGTGTTCCTGTCATTCTGTACATGTTTCTTTTGCATGCAAAAGTGTATCTCTGATTTTGCCTTCAGTAAATAATGCTGCATTTTTAATGATCTTGTCCCTAAGTAACAGATTGTGCCACCAAAGGCTTTAACTTCCTCTCTTTTCAGGTTCTTAAATAAGTTTTTGCTGACTTTTTGCTGATAATGGCTGGAGGGGATGGTTTTCTAAGTATGTATGGCTAGCACCAGCTGAAGATTGCTTTTTACTTTACTCCTGCTGAGTGTTTTGGCTCTTTTCTCTCATTTATTCTGGGGAAACTTGTCTTAAATGTCCCTTGCATGGTGTAATTGAAGTGAAGCTTGTATCTTTCTCTGGGCTTGCAGAACTTCCTGAAAGTGATAATCTGCATTTAATGATGAACTTTGGAGTCTGAAGACTTCTGTGAGAGACCATTTAAGGAATACAACAGGAAATATGTTGACATGCTCCATTTTAATTCGAGAGGTAAATGAAGGTACCGTGAGTCGTGGTGATAGGTGTTAGGCCAAAATGCTCAGTGCATTGGCTCAGCAGTTTAAGTGTCAGCATAGTACAGAGCCTCTGCTTACTGCTTGCTCTGAACTAAAATCAGTATGTAGAGAGAATGTGATTTTTACTCTTTGGTTTCTAAAAGAGATTTGGCCTTGTGAAATCTCAGGAGTTAGATGGTGATTTTTGAATTAAACTTGGAATCACTGGCTTGATTCAGTTTGAATTTTAAGCTGTGGGACCAACATTCCAGCTGATGCTATTCAAAGCCATAGAGCCACTCACATTTAATGAATGTCCCCAAAGCTGTACTGGCTTACGCTTTTTAAGAATCAAGTCCTCTACTTACAAATATTACTTTATAAATGTTGTAATATAGAAAGATATTTTAAGATTTGGTTGCAGAATAGGATGCAATTTGGTGAAATAAGAAGGAGTTTTCAGGGAGATCGTGCACAGCCACGGTACAACCTACAGCCCTCACGTTATGCCCTAAAGATGTGAAACCCAAAAAGAACTGTCATCTGAAACCAGTGTGAGCACATGAGAATGGGATGTAACCGAGGGAAGCAGAAAAGTGTAGTTTTTGTCTTATTTCTTGTGGTGGCAATGGTTATTGGAATGCTTCAAAGGGTGGAAGAACTAAACTTACTTATACACTTCTGTTATGTGGATCTGACCTGATAAAAGTTCTGTAGCCTGATTAGAGAAGAGGTTTCTTGCATGTGCTACAAATTCCGGTGTGAAATTGGAAGAAAATAATGAACAAATTGCGTTCTCAGAGGGCTGAGGATATTAAGGATGAAAGAAAAGAGTGGGAAATGGAGAAAAAAAAGAAGTTGTGCAAGGTGCTGAATGTGAAAACAATAAGCTTTGATGTGATGAGCATTTGCTGAGAAGCAGGAGGATCTGAGGATGGCAGAGAAGGTAGATGACTCTGGATAAATGGACTGGAGGGGATGAGGGCAGAAGCCTGGAGGGGAGACAGCTTCAGTGAGATGAGGCGTGAGATGACTAAGACTTGGCTGAAAGGCTGCAGCATTATAAATTGGGCAGGCAGATTTAATGGTGGCTTTGACGTCTGGGAGAAGAGGGAGAAAGAGCTAAAAATGCCCCTAAGAATATGAGTCTGTGTGAAGGACATCGCCACTGGCAATGTGGAAAGGAAGCAGAAAATGCATTAATCCCCCAAAGGAGAACAGTTCAGAGGCTGAAATTCTGAGCGCACACAAATGGATGGGGGAACAAGCACCAACTGCCCCATTATGTTCCACTGGATCTCCTGCAATGTGCAGGTAGTACACAGTTCCTCCTTCAGTGCTAAGAAGGGGTCACACATCTGTCAGTATGGCGTGGCAGCCATTGAGGTTGCTAGAGAGGTAGGAAGTAGGTATTTTAAGGCTGAAGTGAATTACTTCTTGCAGAGCAAAAGGAAATGTCAGGGAAATAGTGTGGTTTCTGTGATACCAATTTACTGCGCAGAAGACCTGAAGTATAGTATCTCTTCTGTTGCCCTTATCTCATTCAGGCTCTGCCCTGGAGCTCTTTCTGGCCTGACTTGTACCTGGTCCCTGCAGGGCAGGCTGCTGCCTGTCAGGGCTGGAGGCAGCTTCATGGGGAGGCTGTGTCAAGTCATGGCCTTTTCTCTATTGTGTGATAGTACTTCTGAAGACTGCAGTCCCCTGAGTCTCTGCTTTCTTTCTCTCTCCCCTCCCAGTTAAATCTGAGAGCAATGTTCATCCCTTTTCTGCATCATATGTTGCTGTGTGGGCCCCATGAATGTGCACAGAGGAAGAACGTTCTCCAGAGTGGCCATAGAACTCTCCTCTCCCCTTTGGCACTACCAGAAATTTGTATCTTATGGGTACACCACAAACCCTACACCTTTCTTTGTGCTTGGAAGTGTTCTGTGGCTGTTTTTAGGTCACACGCGATGCATAGTTTAAGATAGCAGCTGTGAGGAGGAGACTAGGGTTGACCTGATGTGAACTGAAACTGTGTGCTATGACTGAACGAGCTGCGGCTTCCTCTATCCTAATTGCTCCTCAGTACCAATGTGTTTCCCTACTTTACATGGGCCTAAGATTGTTCCTCTACTTTCTACAAAACACACTGCAGCACCTGCACCTTGTCTTGCCCAACCTCTGCACAGCTCTCTTTTCCAGTGCAGGCTGATCTTGCATCTCCATTGTCAGTCCAGGCTCTTTAAAACTCAGAAGTGGGATGCCCACAGTTTGTCAGTGCTTTTGAAAATCTTGGACAGATGGCTTTATAAATGCAAGGAAATAAAATGATAAATGTCAATATGGTGAAAACGTGGCTGTTCAGGGATATTAAAAGGATGGCATTTCACAGGGAGTCTCTCGCTCCCTTTTTCTTTTCTAAGAATGCCCAATTTTTTCAACAAGCCACTTTCAGATATGCAGACGTTGAAAGATTCTGAGTTAAATTTATCCCTTCCACAACTCCTCAGACTTCAATAGAGTTGCACCAACACTTGTCCCGTCTTTTGTAGCTGATTAATTTATGTTCATTTTACTTCTCTGGTGCCAATGAAAGAATTTAATAGACCCCTATTGTTCCTTGCAGATACCCCCCCCTCTGTGCGGGGAGGCATCCAGCTCTTCTGTGAGCTGGCATTGTTGTTTTTTCCCTTTTTGATTTCCTTCATGTAGCAGAAAGAGATTACACAAGGGGAGCTAACTGTGTGCTTGGCTCTCCAGGGAATTCAATACACTCCTGCAATTAACCTGCATTTAACTGGCCATTGGATGTTGCTATTCCTCTACAATAAACACAGATGGTAGGCAGTTTTGACTGAGTATTTGTATACTGCAGGTTGGCACAGCTCAAGTCAAAATAAATACAATTTCCAGACGGCAATCCTTGCCTCTCCTTTTTGCTTTTTGACTGAGGAGGGTAAAATCTGAATAGCATCCAAGAAAGCTTCTTTTTGGCCCCTTAGATAAATGTTTCACCTAAAAACTGGAGTTGATTTCAGATCTCAGACCCATCAGTCTGTCAGATAGACAGTAAAGGGGGAGAAATGTTTAAAGCAGGATTTAGCAGGGAAAGTAATTCAGTGGGAGGGAAAATATATTTTGTATTACACTTAATATCACAAGCTCTCATCTTGCTAGGGCTTAAAATGTTACACAGCTTTACTTCTGTCATGGGCTGCTTGAGTTCTGTGGATTAAAATAAGTTCTTGTAGGTTTGTAGGCAAAAATACATCTCTATGTGTTTCTCAGCCCAGAAAGCGAGGAGAATATGTTTGTACTGGAATAGCATTTTCTTGCTTGGAGAGGGAAGGTTTGGGGCTAGAATGAGCACCTCATTAGCTATTAATTATTTTCCTCATTCACAAAAACAAGATATTTCCACTGTTGCCAAAAATGGGCTGTCTGTGGGAAAATCTGAGCTGTGAGAAGATTTAAAAAAATAATAAAATAATAATAAAGAAAAGCGCAGTTGTTAAGTTTAAAGAAATTGAGCTAAGCATATAAAAAATCTGCCACCAGGGTCAAACTGGATGCCATGTGTATTTTTTTTTTCATTAAAGGAGTGCAGATTTTGAGCCCGAGCTATTATTTCCGGTGACTTGAGGCCCTCCGGGGGCAGCAGTGAAATGGAAAAGAGCACGGCAGCCTGCTCTTGGAACTGATGCTCACTGAATCTGAAAGGTCATGTCATGTTTTCTGGCAATTGACTCAATGGGTTTGGATTCTACAACATAAGGTCGGGCCGTTTTCACTCAGCACATGTTTACTGGGGAATGTGCCTTCCAGTTGTTTTCACATTGACCTTATTACCCTGCCACACTGATGAGCCTGGCACAAAAACTACTTTTTGTATTGCTGTGTGTACCACACTCCCTCTTCGGCTCCCGCCTCCCTGTTGTTACTTTGGGCTGCAGATGGAGGATTTAGTGTATGCATTTCCCCCACTCGAAACCCTCGCTTTCTGTGTCCCCACGATGGCTTGGGCAAGAGCCCATTTACTGCATGCTTCTGAAGGACAAGAGGGTGCAATGGGACTGAGTGATGCTTGCTTCCCCAGTCTTGCATGTGTATGAAATAGGAAAGGATGTGAGATGGAGAGGATGCACAGGCTCTGGGCTGTAGACTCAAGCAGGAGGATTGGTGCAATAGCCTTGATCTGTGCTGCTGAAGTAAATGTGGCCACGAAGTGGGTATGTGCTGGGAGGGCAGGGCTCAACCCAGGGCTTGGGCATGCTCTGTTCTGAGCGATGCTAAGAGGGGTAGAGGCAGCAGATCCTTCTCCTTGTTGTAAATCTGCTCCTTCAGTGCAAAATATATTGGCCAAGCTTTGCAAGAATAAAATACTGCTGCTATTTCTGCAAGCGCATTGGCAGCTCTCCTTGCAGCCACAGAAGTTCTTGTGCTGAGAACACAATATGCGTCTCTGCCACCTTTTCAGGCTTAAAAATGTGTTTTGGGCTTCTGTCAATTTTAGGAGTTATAAGTTAAAGACAAGGAGTTTATTATTACTTGGAACTTTCCCATGTTTTAAGCAGTTTGAGATAAAAAGGAGCCGAGACATTTGTAAAAACTCATAAATGGAAACAAGGAAACAAATACATAACTACTTTCTTCTACGAATGCATTGCTTTACCTTGCCCTGCCACCTGTTTGTTGACCTTTGCTGCCTCAGTATGAAAAGAAATATTGCACTGCTTCGTCATTGTTTGAATATTGCTCTTTCAGTAAGGTCAGGGGAGATGTGCAGCAAATCCACTAGTCAGAGAGCAAGGCACACTGTGATGTTACGTGGGAGCATCAGGACTCAGGAAATGAGAGTTTTGATTCTGACTTGGACTTTGCTGTTCGGGAAAGAAACTTCACAGTCTGCTGAACAGAAGCACTGTGTAAGAGCTAGGCATCTGTTATTACCTTAGTACCAACGAGTTCTGAAATGGCTCAGGTGCAAGAGCCACAGAGAGGACTTTGGGCATGCTTCTGTCAGTTAAATGAGAGCCTGCCTCACAGGCTTCAAAGAGCATCTGTTGCACTCACCAGGATGTGAGTTTGTCAGGGCACTGTCAGCAGTGTTTGCCACCACACAGTTTGATTAAAAAAAGAAGAGAAGAAAAACACCATAGGAGTTGGTCGGTATTTTCTATCGGGATAACTTTTGTCTAGGAGTTGCACTTTAGAAGGAAACTTAACTGGAGAACCATGAATAAGGCTTTCTTGATGCCATGGGGAACGTGTCACAATTGGATTCCTCACTTGGGTATCTCCTTTATCACATCCTTGATATTTTTCAGGATAAAAAGCACCAGACAAAAGTATCCACCATAACTTTGGAACAGGAGCTAATACAGATGTATCAGACTGTTATTCTCTCCAAGATTCATAGAAGACTAAAGGGGGGATGTAGCTGAGAAGGAGGCTAACACATTAATATAGCTCTTCTAGAAGGTGCTGGTCATGCTGTATAGACATACCAGCTTACTTGCTGCATAACCAGTGGGAATTGCAGAAAAGCCTGTCATGGCAGATTGACTTCAAAGTCTCACCCAGAACACGATTGATTAAGCAATTTCTAGAATCTTAATTTTTGCAAGGCATGCAAGCTTGTCTGATTTTACAAGTCCATCTTGGATAAACAACTGCCTGATCTAAATCCTCAAATGAAGTTTTCTTGACCAAAGTCACTGCTTTTGTATTTGGAAATTGAACATGCTTACTGAAAAGCAGGAAATGTGCAAGTATAGCAGCTCTAGAAAATGTTTCTAAAAGTGTATTTGTTGAAGTCTGGAAATTAACGTTCATCTTAAATAGAGGATCAAGGTAAGGCTTGAGAGTTCACTTCACCCTGAAATAGTCAGTGATACAATGGCTCTGTATGAAATTCCCTTATTTTACAATCATACTAATCAGAGTATTTGTATTGATTCATACACTTTGAGTATTTCCCCCAACATTTCTGTAATGCTGTGTATGTGCTTTGGCTGGAAGCCCTTTTAGTGGATCAGACTGCTGATTTCACGAGAGCATCATCCTTAAGAGTAGAACTCTTGGGAAGAATATTCAAAACTTGAATGGTTTGTCTTGTAAGAGAGCATCCAATTTAAACTGTGTGATACCCTTTTTTAACTAAGATTGCAAATGACCGATGGCTGGCTGTTGTGTTCTCACTTAAGGTGATGGCTATGGATTAACAGCCTGAGGCTTTGGCTAACATCTATAGGCAAGGCAATGAATCCCCAGGGTCTAATTCAAGGAAAGTTGTGCAGGTGTCATAATTAGCAGTTTCCTGTTGGAGCTCCGCAAATAAGCCATAATCCTCAAGGCACTGGTCTCCAAAACCCCTTGCAGTTTTGTTTTCAGACCAAATAATATTCATCTGTAACCATTTTTTTTTTTTAATTGCTCAAGCTGCATATTTAACTACCCTGGACACACTGGCTTAGACTTTGCTGAAAGTCAGATGTGAACAGGGATTAATGGTTGCAGTTGCTCATGCTATCTAGCCACCATGCCGAGTGCAACTTGCCCTTAAATGAGTCAGAGGTACACAATAGGTGAGTCAGAGCTGAATGGAGGATTTCAGTTTGCTATGTTATCCTTCCTCACCCTTCAAGGCCAATAAACATGTCATAACGGGAGAAAAAATGTGAAAAGTCAGGAATCAAAACACAGCCCTTAATGGTCTCTACTGCTGCAGCCACCTTCAAGTGAAAGTTGAGGTACCCTATTTCTAGCACTTGGACAAAGAATGCCTCTCCCTCCCAAATGCAGCAGCACACAGGTTCCAACACCAGTGTTGGTGGACTAAATAATGTTGGCAGTAAGTGTGCAGGTGTGTGTGCATACATCTGCAGTGAGAGAAAGAGAGGGAGGAGCGTGTTAATTGCAGCGTGAGTACATGTCAGGCAGATACAGGAAAGTTTCTCCGATCCCATGATCAGCAGGGCATCTGAGGACTTCAATGTTTTTCACAGTACAATAAAACTACCAGTGCCAGCTGGAGCCTTCAGCCAAACTGTGTGCCTTAGAGCTTATATGTTTCACATCACTGAAGGCTACATAATACTTTCAGCTGGCATTGCGTTCCATTTGATATGTCTGGGGATGGAGATAGTTAGTTGAATAAGCACACTGGCTCATTTGTTAGCTCAAACAATGGTTCCTTCCGCCTCTCCCTAAATGCATTTTGGAAGTATTAGTTTGGGAAGGGGAGCACAAAAGCTTTTCATCTCTGTTTTCTTGCTGTTTCTCACTTTGTTTAGCCTCTAAGTGCTGACAGGTTGTGATGATGTTACTCTTCTTGGCATGAATTTTTGGGAGACGAAAAGAAGGATCTGGTCAGGTTTTTAAAACAATCAGAGATAAGTCAGAGAGAAATGAAAGCTTCAAGGTTTGTTTGTTCTTAAGGGGAGAATTTAGCCTCAGTCCTGGATAGCGTGGGTTGGGGCGGTTGAATAGAAAACCATTTAAAATAAACTCAGTGTGCTATTCAAGTTGCAATTAAAAAACTCAGAAGTTATATGCATGCAAGGCAGATGGGAACAGAATCATAATTTTACTATTTAAGTGTAAATAAAGCATACTTTGGCCAGACAAGAAAAATCCTTGGTCTTCAAAAGTGTCTTTAAACCATTAAAGCAGCACCTGGAGTACTGAAGTGTTTGAGGCCATACATACACATACCTGCTGTTGTGACTTAGTGGGTTTGGTAATGATCCTGCCATCTTCTATGTGACAATAAACTACACAGATCTGAAGAAGCTGCTGCAGGGAAGAAGGACTAATCATCACAAGTACTCATGTAGCATTTTCTTTACTAGAGCATTTTTAAAAGTCCAAGATACTTTTTTCAATGATTCAAGTGTGTACAAGTGAAACTTTAGAACCAGTTCTGCATTTGGGTCTGCCACTTTTGTTGTATGGATCTAGAAGTTAAGGCCAGCATGTGAAAGTTAAAATAACACATATAAACTCTCTGATCTTTCTGATCTTTTCACTTTGGAAGGGAAATCTGTACAACCAACCAGATTTTAGTAATATCTTCTAGTTATGGACAGTATAGGAGACTGATCTTGCACAGCAGCGGTGTCTAGGTCAGAGAGAGACTGAAGGGATTTTTGAATCATTTTTGCAGGCATATGGGGCACTGATGATGCAGCTGGAAGAGAAGTTCAAGGTTCAAAGAAAGTTGTAGAAGTCAGGCTCAGTGATACCACTAGAAGGCCCAAGTGTGCCTTCACAGAAGACTAAAAAGCACCTGAATTATTCCAAAACAGGGGTTTTCACTAAATGCAAAGAACGTCCATCACATAAACAGATTTCATGATATAGAAAGAAAAAGCACAAGTTTTTTGAGGAACCCACCACCACCAGAACCCAGAAAGGAAGAATAAATAGGAAATCCTTTATTAAGCTAAAGGAAAATAAAAATGCTGTTGAATATAGTGAATCCTATTCCGAATTTCCAAATACTAAGTTGTTTTGCTTTGAAGTTCATAGAATTTTCTGTGCTTGTCTACATGGGTGCCTAGTTGCCTGATACCTTTCACTCACAGCAGTCACAACCAGCATTTTCTACCATACAAAGGATTAGACAATTCTTAATCTTGTAACCTTATGTGTCACACACAGCAAAAAAAAACAGGGCAGATGCACAGCAACAGATTCCAGCTCAGCTGGGCACCTGGAGGGCAAATCTAACACCTTGTGTTCATTTCCTCTTTACACACTTAGGGAAGCAGCAGTATGAATGCTTGGGTGGTGGTGAGGTTTTTCATATGGATGTAAAAGCATGAGGTTGAAGGATGAGTTTAGATTTGAGTACCTAGTTTCATTCTCGTAATGTGTGTTACATACCAGTAGGCAAGAGCTCAGGTTCTGCTTTGTTGTTGCAGTGCCAAAATTGTGGAGTAATGTCTAGTTTGATTTGAGGATCAGAAACCATAAGGAGGGCAGACTGTCAGGGTTTACTTTGCCTGTGGTAAGGCAGGAAGGGTAAGGTATGAAGTGGAACAGTCACTCTACTCTCCTGCTTACCTGGAGATTGAAAGGGATTTAATGTAATGGATTTCATCCTCCTAGACGGAGCCTTTGCTTTCAGAAGTATTGATCTAGTCCATCTTCTCCATTAGCAGGATTATCTAACTATGTGTTTTTCTTCTCTTAAAGTTTTCACATGAGGAGCCTTGACAACATAATTTCCTGGCAAACCTATACAGATACATAAAAGAAGCTATCTAATGCCGTGTGTTCTTGAGCTTGCTTCCTATTTCTTTCTTTCTTGACTCCAACCTCAAGTGTTGTTAAAATGGAAGTTATGTCTAAGTTGTAAACTTTTCCCTGACACACAGAAAAATTGCAAGTTTTTTTTTGTAAACTTGTGGCAAGGTGATAAAATCTGTTTTTCTTTGTCCTCACTTTTTTGTACGGTGACGTGTGATTGCATGTAAGAAATAATAATCTAAACCTGTGTTGTGCGTGTTGCTCTACAGCTTCTTGATTCCTTTTTTCTATAGGAAATCACTACTGTAAACAAATTTTTACTACAGTATTGTGAAATATTGAGACTACTTACAACACCTGTAATTGATTATGTTAGAACGCCAGTTCCTCACTGCTTCCTACATCATCAGTGGAGAATGCTGAACTCCTTCACAACATTCTGTGATTCTATGAATATAGGTCTTTGGAGGAGCACATCTCTTTCTACTGTCTGTGTGATGAATATGGCTCCCAAGTGGCATATATGGCTCAATTGGAGTTCATGTTTCCATTGTTTTCTGTTGTTACTATCCATTCCACATCTGTCTGAAGAGAGTGAAACTTTCCTGTAATTATGGAGATGGTCCTCTGCAGAGAATTAGGGATTTCAGTGAAGAAAGAGCACTGTGCGTTGTTAGAAGTTCAGTTCTCACAGTGGCATGGCACAGCAATGTGCTTCTCACTCTCTGCATTGCAGAGTGCATTGTGTCAAACAATGAAGCCACCTTTGCACATGCAATCACAAGCTCTGTTGAGCTGTAATGTATGGCATGCTGCTGGATGATGATATTTAAGAAAAGCATTAAGCATTATGCGTATAAGATGGGATCTTTTTTATTTCTTGGAGGCCTTTCACATCTTGACCTTGTTCCAGGTCAGTCAACCTGTGAAAACATCAGCTCCTGTCAGCAGTTGCAACTCAGGGAGAGCAGCATGTTCTCCATTTGCTGGAGGAGTTGTGAAAATTCATAGAGCACTGTATTTTTGTACTTATAAAGCAGCTGTCCTTGTACCTCCACTCTGATAGCAATGTAAAAGTTTACTTAATATTCTCCAGGTCCTTTGTGCAGACACTGTGAATGCCACACAGGTGTAAACTGGGCTCTACATTTTGGACTGTTGTAATTTCTTCACCACAGTTTTCAGCAGGAGTGTGTACCATCAAAGACCTTCTCATTCAAAGTAAATATTGAAGTGGTAAATTGCTTAATCCATCTTCTAACTGAAAGCTACTGATACTGAAGGACAAAAATGGGAGATGAGTTGACAGGGCAGTCCTTTATCACAGAAATGTGAACAGAAGACCTCAGATTGTCACAGTTCACCCTTGATATCCATCTGGAATTGGGAATATCTTCTCCTTCAGACTTCAACAGCTTGTCACATTAGGCTATATTATGTCAAGTTGTGTCACTCTGGAACCCCATCAGGTACCTTTTTTATTTTTACACTAAGTGATTTAAAGGAGATCAATCAATGAAATCAATGGCAGAAAAAAGAAATGCTTTCTCACTCACTGCAGGAACTTTCTGTCATAGGAGGTTACAGAAGCAAATGCTGTGGATGAATATCAACTCCTGAACCATTTAATGAGATTGCTAGGGTGCATTAAAAAGAGTGTGACCAGCAGGCCAAGAGAGGTGATCCTTCCCCTCTTCTCTGCCCTGGTGAGACCATATCTGGAGTACGGTGGGTAGTTCTGGGCTCCTCAGTTCAAGAAGTTCAGGGAACTTCCAGAGAGAATCCAGGAGAGAGCCACAAAGACCATTAGGCTCCTGGAATCTGTGTTTCTGTAGTTCTGTGCTGATGGTTGGAGAAGATGACACATACAGGAATATATCTTGTGTTCTACCTTTGTTCTTGGTCGTGGCTCTTTTTTTGATACGTTTTCTGCATTGTGTAGCAGAGCATGTATGTACGTTAGGAATAAATATTTTTATTCTGGATCTTTAGGCACGGAATGGTCTAGGGAGCAGAACAAGCTTCACATCCCCCGGAGCATGAAGCAGGGAAAATGTGGCATGCTTGTTCAAAACTTATTTGTGCTTTATTAGTGATAGATCTTATTTAACCTCCCCCTCCCTTCAAATCTATACAAAATATTCCATCTCTCTTCCTGCATTACTGAGATACTTGTGTAACAAAAGGCATCTTTTGATAAAATTGTACAATATTGCAAGTACTGAGTGTGAGTGAATAGTAAATCATTTTGAGCCCCGTAATGAAAATGGCTTTATGAGCTCCCAAATACTTGAAAAATACTGTGTTTAGGAATAGTTGACAATTTTGAGTTATTCAGTACCTCCCTGCATATAGTTCCAAAGTTCATGAAACTATTGTGGCAGACTGGAAGTTATCCTACCATGACCTAGACACTATTTTGCTTTGGGCTCAGTATGCTCTTTGTTATTAAACTTATCATAGAAAGTCTTGAATAACCTGACTTGAGTTTCCCAATGATGAGCACTACTGGGTTATGCACTGTTTTGGTCATGAACTCTTGTCCATGAAAATAACCTGGCAGTGTCTTCTTTGAATGTGCATACATATGGAACAAGACCCATAGTTTCTGCCTTCTGGAGCTACAGGGGAGGGTACTTAAGTTTAGCAGAGAATTGTGCCTATTTTTTGTATTAACTGAATTAACTTCTAGATAATAGTAAAGGGCTTTCATGAGGAAGGGGCAATGATTTATTACTTTAGAATTTATTCTCCCTTGTATCTATGTGTTGCTATATAAACATGCCACCCCAATGCAGTTCTCTTGTGACATTTTAGTAGGGCTTGTTTCTAGCTACCTTTCAATGAGTTTATGGTTTCAGAGAAGAATTAACTCTTCTCCTAAGTCATTTTTGTTTTGCTGAAGCCTCCTTCTCGTGCTTGAATACCAGTAGTCTGCTGCTGGTTGCTGAAGTTCATTTTGAAGTCTATAACTGTTACATCAGTGTGTGGCCTCTAAGTTGCAAATATTGGAGCTGCTATACAAGTCAAAGTTGAAAAAAGGAAACCCACTTCTTCGTAAACACGGGCTCTGGCATTTTGGATAGTCAGGAGACAGAGGTACCATTTAAAAGAAAGAACAAGGGAAGTGACTTGGATTCAGATGATATGCTGCCAACTTTGAAGAATGCACTGGCTGGCTGTAGTGCTGGAGTCACAGAAAGAGGCGGATGAAATCAGAATGCCTGGACTTGGAACTCTGTTCCAAATCCTAAACTCCCTTTGAATCATGTAAATTCTTTACATCCACAGTGCCTTTGGCTGAGTTCCGCATCTGTTTCCAGTTATGTAAACAACCACCTCCTTTTCTTTGTTTGAACATTGCTTTCAGGTTTTACCTAATGGCCTCTCATTCTTATACTGGAAGAGATGCTGTATTGTCCATTTCTGTCCAACCTCTCCATACCACTACTGATTTTACTGACCCCTAAAATAATTTCTAAATCAAATCTTTTGCAAACCTCTGCTATACAGAAGTTATTCATAATGCCTTTCTGAATCTTTTCCATTCTAATATATCCTTTCTGACATGAATTCTCACTGAGGAAAAATGGGATTCAAATCTGGATCATATGGGTTTTAATTACAAGTCCTCTCTAATATCTCCATTTCAGCATTTGTGCAATATTTCAGTGATGTGAGGGTGAGCAGCTCCTCTCCCTTACTATGTTATTCTTCATCTGTGTTTTAACAAATAGAGGCAACTGGGAAGAAGATGAAGGCAAAAGCTCCAGTTGCTTCATGATCACAAGTCCTTGAAAATGAGCTGATGTTGTTTTAGAGGGAATGTACTAATGATCTTAGCAGGTTGCATCTCCAAACCAGTTTTACAGGCGGTAATTTCTGAACTGTTTCAGGAAGACCTGCTAACCAAGCAAACGTCTGCAGTGTAGATATTCAAAGCACTAGGTAAACTCAATTTGTCTTCTGAAGTTTAGTTTCAGACATCTGCAACTGTTTATCTTGGTTCATCACTTTGCATGCAGAACATTGTAAAAATGCAAAAGCCTGTAACCAGTACAATTTGCTGCCAGTACATCCCTAAATGTGGACTCAATGCTCTGGGGTTTTTTTTTCCACTTTACTATGGGAGAATTCATTCCATAGAAAACAAAACACAACTGGATCCCCCCCCAAAATCCTAAATATTAAATGACACTGAGTTTTCTGCTACCAAGGGGCAGACCCAGCCCGTATGCTGCTTGTTAAAACCCTTAAGCTAATAAGGCACTCATCCAAAGCTCTGACCTTAGGCTGATAAACACAAAAAGTCACCCAAACCTGATCAAGCTCATTATAAACATCGAATTTTTGAACAATTAAAAAGATAAAGAGCTGGAGCTTGAAAATAAAGACGTAGCCTAAGGTAATGTTCACAATTTAAAATGGATTTGAAAACACGAAGTTTTCATGGCAAAGACAATTATTTTAGCTCTATAGCTAGCACTGAGAGTTAGTCTCACTGTTACTGAGCTGAATAAGATGACTTGCATAGTGGCATTTCTTGAATAATTTTAAGAAGCAACCCTGGACCAATAAAACACAGGGTTGTTTCCATTAATAACGTCCACTGATTAAATGAAAGAGATAAAAGATAAAGGGCTTCAGAAATGGAAGTCATTGTAAATGGGCCATTCAGACTATCTTTCCTCTGTTTCTGAATCTTCCTTGGGATTATGAGATATTACAGTTTTCAGATTTACAGACAAAACATGAACAAACAATGCCTGAAAATGCTGCCTGCAATTCTAATCAGCCATGTGCCACTGGTCTTACAAAAGGATTCTGACTTCTCTTTTCAAAGCTGACTTATTTTTCCAGTCTCAGCTGTGTTTGGGAACCATCCACAAATTCATGATTTAAGCTGCCCTGTGAGCCCCCTCATCTTGACTCTTGTCAATTCTTTTCAGTGCTAGCTGGATAATACCTGCATTGAGTTACAGCAACCACTTCGAAACCCCTTTTCCACTTCTCTGGGCATTTCAAGTCCAAAAAGGCTGGGGAAGATTGGGCTGCTCCATGACAGTACTGGTGCAGATCTATTTCTGTAGTAGTAATAATAAGGCAATGGGTACTTAGCAGAGTGTGTTTGCCAAATAATGCTGTTGAGACTGGTTATTCATCATAAATAGAAACTATTTATTTATAATATTATCAAAACCATCTTATTTTCCAGGAAAACAACAGTTCTATCCAAACTTCTTTTTGTTAAAAACCACATCTCCACAAAGAGCTCTTTCTCTTCCAGGCAAACTGGTATCTTTTAGCCTGACCTACTTTTGCCTTATCTATTAACCCCGCTCATATTTTTGTTGCTATGTGTGACGTTTTGGTACTACTTAGATCAAATTGTAATTTAGACACTTTGGAGAGAAACTGGGCTCGACTCCCACTTTTCACCAGAAATTTTGAGTAATTTCAGTTCTTGTTCTTCAAAATGGGGAAACACTGCCTGTGTCATCTTGTGTGGTTAAAGCATCATTCCTCAAGGTTTTACTGTCTTTCATTACGTGTCTGTGTGGCGCCAAATGCAACAGGGGCTCTGTTGTTGGTTCTTCTGTGTGCTATTGTAACCTTAAATAAGGACATTGTGTGTCTTTAGCAGAGAGCAAGAGCGAAGATAGCTCTTACCTTTCCTTGAAACTGTTGCACTGATTAATGTTGATGAGCTTTCTGCACTTGGAAACCTAGCAGTCCTCTTTCACAAGTGGCATAAGTGAGGTGCAAAGGAGCGCAAGGCATTGCGCAGCCCCCTGCTAGGATGCCGGGAAGAAGTTTGGCATCCCAGTTCAGTTGACAGTATTTATTTCACTGCAAAATAGTTTCATGGCAAGTAGTTTCTTACTGTCAAAGGCACTTTCCATTCACTTCATAAATTACTTTGAGCTTTGACAAGTCCTTCAAATTTGTTTTCCCCTTTCCTTGCCCCAGTGTGTTACAAAAATGGCTTGATGGATATTTTGAAAGTTGACAGGCCAGTAGATCTTTCTGAACTAAAATACATTCTCTGTTTAAGGGCATCACAGAAGCCAAAAGGGAGAAGAGAATAGCACGGAATTTTATTCAAGGGTAGTTTTTTCTTCGGCAACAAGCTGTGTGCCTTACATATTATCAAAAACTTTGGAAATGGGGTTTAAAAACATGGTTCTTCCAGTCCTATCAGTAGGTTCTGGTGAAAATGTAACTTGTTGTGGCCTTACTATATATTCCTTTTTAATGACATTGTTGCATTTTATTAGTATTTTGTCTATTTAAAGCAGGGGGATTCTTACTCATTGCTTTTGAACTGTTATTTCCCTGTTGCCTTGGAATCCTTTCCAGCAGTGTGCTTCGTGTGTGCTGTGGGTTTCATTTCTTCAACTTTCCCCTTTTTGATTGTTGTGGGTTTTTGTTGTTGTTGTTTCAGGTTTTTTTTTGTTTTATTTTTTTGTGTGAGGTTTGTTTTTTCACATCTAATGTATTTGGGCCGTTGTTACACGTCAGGGAGATGCTTGAGTTCTTGATTTTCTCTCTTTTTTTTAAAATCAAATCAGAGCACACACGATCTTCTTACAATTCTGTGTTTGATGACATTAAAATAATATTCTTTCCTTAAAAAAAGATTTTTTGAATGTTACTGCTTACGTTTGACAAAAATTTAATACCTTAGATATCACTTTTGTTAATATAACTGGATGCAATGCATTATAAAATGCACTGAGGTCAATACCTGGCAAAGATTTTTATGAGAGAAGGAATTCATAATGTGATTTTAAAAAGTATTATTTATTTCTATTATTTCTAACTATTATTTCCTTACCGGGGTTTCTAATAACACTTTGGCCCAGTGGACAAACTTGAGTGAGTTCCCCAGCTTAAATCTTAGTCCCAATATCTTGTGATTTTCTTTCCATTTCAGGTACCTCCCTGTGAAAGGAAGGTACCTGAATGTATTCTGATTGTGGCACACTCCAGAAATGGGGCATCTATTAAGATAATGAGTCAGGTAAAGGGAAAAGAAAATTCTCAGCATTTTCTGGGAGTTTCACCTGAGCAGAACGTGAGTAGGAACATCAGAATATATCCCATGATCCAGATTAATAATGTTAATAAATCTTTACAAGAGCTAGCATCTGTTTCGTGACTATTCATTGTCTATGAGATAAAGCCCTGCTGTTTTGAGTAGGGAATATTGGTCAAGACACTGGAGTTGTCCCCCGTGCTTTGTGAAGAGCGTTGTGCTATCTTTAGTATCCACCGGGATGATTAGAAAGAGTTCAGATGGGATGAGTGTTGAATTTCTCATCTAAAGGATGCCATTTCCAGTATTGGCTTCACTCAACATAATGCTTCACAGATCTGAGCATCTGTGAGATGTGCCATCCATTTCTTCTTGAGCAACAGGCAGGGTATCAAATAGAAGCGATGAGAGCAATTGATTGCTTTTACTGGTTTTGGTTAGTTCCACACATACAGTGTTCTGCAGCTGATTTTAAAGGAGGGTAAGGGGTTACAAATCAGAAATATCAAACCTTTGTTTCCAGATTATCTTCCTTAGATATTTGTTTAAACTTCCAATGTATAGAAATATTAATATGAAAAAAACATTAATTAAGTCAGAGGAGAAACTTTTGCTGAAGTTCGTGGACCAGGGCAAAAGAGAACAGAACTCAGTAACTGGTGTGTGTTTGCTGAGAGTCCAGCCTCTTTTGTCCTTTGCTACTCCTTTCCTCTATAAATCGAAATTGAGGCTTTTCTTGTTTTTTCTTTCTTGATTTCATTTGTTACCTTGGCACTGTGGACTGTATGACTGTACATCTTTCATAAAATGCCTTGAGATGTCTCAGCATGATAAGGTGCTAATTAAATTGAAGCTGTTGTCAAAGTGGAAGAGGGAGTAAGAGTTCAGGGCTACCTGGTTTATACACTAGTTTAGTTGATGACTTCAGTGAAACTGAACAGGAAAACTTCAGACACTTATGAAATCAGAAAACTTATGCTAACTCATATTAGCTAGCTCTCAAAATGTTATTAATTGAGTTTGGATGTGTACACAAAAGCCTGGGAGGAACCCGAGGTAAAATCTCTTGAGTCTATATGAGTGTATCACAAAAATAGCAGTTCCAAGGTCTTGGTGGTATAGCTAGTTCTTCTTGCGTTCAGCATAGTGTGAATTTGCACCAAAACTGCCCTCATTTTACCTCTTGTGTTTTGTGGCTGCATTGCGTACTTTACACTGCTTGTAGGATTCTTCATAATAAAAAAGGTTTTGTGATTGGCTGTTATTAAGATCCAGCTGAAATTCTAAGATCTAAGGAGGGTATTCATTCCACAAGTGGTTTTGTTCATATCTCTAAATTCCTATCAGTTCCTGGAATCATGTTTTACATTTGGCTTGTCTGTCTTTATATAACAATCTAAGGTTTCTTTGAATGCATGACTAAATGTTAGGCTTCTCAAATTGGAATTGCAATCAAAAGTGTTCTTTGTTCTGAAAGCTGTAAGGAGGAGACATAGCCACTTATATTTTGCTAGAGATTTATAAACAATGCTTTACTCTTGGGTTAGTTAGCATAATGTCTTTGGATCAAGATGAAAATCACAACTTGCTAGATAGAAAAGGCGAGGTAAACATCATAGATTCTGAAGGCTTTATGTGAAGGCCTTATGTGGTTTTCAATTTTTTTCAAAAACAAATGGATTTGTGAAAATTAGGTTGTATAACTTAATACAAACGTTGGCGCAGTAAGAAAACTTTGTAAATTGATTGAAGGACATGAATTTATCACTGAGCTGAAAGAGAGAAAGAAAAAGGTAGAGGAATTCAACTATTTGCAATTTGCTTTGAACTTTAGAGAGATTTTGTCCATTTCTGAAACAAGTTTTCCCATTCCATATTTAAATAAACCCAATAGTCTAGTATTTGAGTCTCCATCTCAGTAGTACTTGGTGCTCTAATTCTGTACAAACCCCAAATTTGGCTGAACTCAATGTGTTATGTAGTGCTAATAAAGAAAGTTGTAAAAGATGGGGCATTTCTACACTTAGATTTGAAGCTGGTATGAGGGGACATAGAGATGGCTGGAGACATGAACCAGAATAGCTGTGGAAGGCTAGCCCAGTAGTTTGATGAACATCAAGTATGACTGCCCTTCAGAATAAATGGAGATGCTGTCTTGCTTAGGCAGCCTGCCCCATTGTCACGTAGGTGGGGCAGCTGTAGGCAAATAAAAAAGGCTTGTTCAGCTGTTGCTAACAAGCTGCACCTGAGCTCTTTAGCACCAAGTGCAGTGACTCTGACAAAGGTGCCTTTAATCAAATGTTTTCAGAGGAATGATGAAGATGGTCTAAAAATGATGTTTTGGAACTACTGTCCAGAAAGCACATATTTTCTATGTGGAAAGACATGTTAAAATGGAATTTTCTGTATTTCAGTTTGTGCCTATTGCCTCCTGTCCTGAGAAGTGTTTGGCTTCATCTTCTTTACTCCCCACAGTTAAATATTTATACACATGGGCAAGATTCCCCCTGAGATTTCCTTTCTTCAGGCTGAACAAACACAGCTCTCAGCCTCTCCTCATAATGACGGATGCTTGAGTTCATTCATCAACTTTGGGGCCTCACTCCAGTCTATCATGCTCCCATTCCTTAGTTATGCATGGCTGAGATGGTGGTAGCTGTGACCTTAATGCCTGGACAAGGGTGACTTCACTTGGTGTGGCCTCCCAGCTGGAGAGTATGTTTTGACCATTTGTGAATCTGCCTATCAGCAATGTTGGCTGAGAAGGATCTTTTCCCTTAGTATGCATCATCTAATAACTAAGGAGTTTCCTTCTATCGTGTTAGAGAGATAAATGTAAGTGATGAGTTGAGATGACAGAGCAGTAGCGTGTCATCTTGAAATCCAAGATCAAAAATCAAACAGAAATCTAGGAATCTACTTTGAATGTGCCACTGTTACCAGAATTTGGGTCTTGCTTTAGTGTTTTCCATGCTCCCTACAGGACTTGCACCTTTCTATCACCTCATCTTCTTAGTGATAGATATTATGTTTGCAAAAAGAAAAAAAAATTAGAGTGAGAGAAGGAGGCTTGGTATAGTTTATTCCTCTGCAGTGCTTCCAGGACCTAAAATCTCCTAGATAGAGGGTTCTCAGAGCTGTTACATGAGGACAGGATCGATTCAGTCAATCAGACGGAAAACCTACTGTCAGACTCTCAGACCTTTAACCTGCTCCTCAGAATTATTAGAACTCCCAAATCTCTTTGCAAGCCTTTTCTATTAGACAGATATTCCCATGTTTTGATTTTTTTGCTCCAGAAGTAATTTTTTTTTATAATTACCTTCATTGAACTGCACTTACCATCTGTGAAGTGAGAGGCACTTAAATGATTTATTAGCCTGGGTTCCTAAAATGTGCTGAACAGCATGAGATTGATCTGGCTAGTGACAAATACAGGATACATGACAATGGATAGGTGGTCAGTGTTTGATGAAGCATTATGCTGCTCTGGTGGGGGCTTGCTCTATGGGGGCATGCTGGCTCTCTTCCAGTTGAGCAGTAGATCGATAGAAGGCAGGTATGCTGTGACTCAGAAATACAAAGAAATCTCTTAAAGCACAGTTCTCCTCTTGAAAAAATACTGTGCCTCTTGTTTCTGAAGTAACTCTCCATTAAAAAGGCTCTAAAAAGCTTTCTGGCAGCCAGGAAAACCTTTTGAGAATCCAAAAGTTTACTCAGATTCTTTTTTCCTTGTGCACTGATTGAAATTCTGCAGGCTGATTTTGGTCCTCACCTTGTTTCTCCCCTTGCAAGTTATGTCCATGATATGTAAGATGCTTTCCACACTTTTTCCTCAACCCTGTACAACACGGTTAATGTTCAGTAAGGTTCAATAGAGGCAGCACAGTATGGAAGAGAAAGCTGAGCTGTGCAGTTCTAGCTACAAGCATAATTAGTAGCACTGAAAGGCTGTAGGCATGAGGACTACCTAAGTGGGGAATATGGTTCCTAGCTAAGCAGGAGTTGGGAAGGAGGAGTACGTGCCTTTCATGCAAGTAAAATTCTGTCTGTGGTAATAGGCAGGGGCTCCAGGCTTACATCTCCAGCTGCATTCTCATCTGAGCAGGGCTGTGAAACCCTGCCACTCACAGAGCAGCGTTTTGCTTCCCCTTGTAGCAGATACTCACAACTTCTGCTGACCTCAGAACTCGGCAGGAGCCTAGATGAAGCAGCTTCATCCCTTCACAGTGATGAGGTGCCACCAAGCAGCTGATCTCACAGATGCAAGGGACTGCAGGTGAGCCAGAGCCTTCTCTGTGCAGATTGCCTGGAGGATCATCACAGGAACACTGGCAAGGAAGAGTAGGTTGCAAAGCTAACATCAGTGGTGTGCTCCTGCTGGGGGTTAAGCATCTGCCTTCCCCCTTTTCTCAGCATAAACGGAGAGGAAAAAAATCCAGTGCAGACACCGTGTTAATCTTTTTTCCCAACACAATTTAACATATGCAAAGAAGCACAGGAGAAATTAGGGAGAATAATAAAAAAGAATGTGCGTGAGTTGGTTTACTATAAGCCCTAAAATAGCTTGGACCAACGCTGATTTAATGTGCTGGGTTCCAGATCTGCCTCTGTGTTGCAGTAGTAAATAGAATCAGTGCCGTGCCTGGCAGCTGGCACTGGAGCAGGAGGGCTGCTTTCAGTAGCAGCTAACTCAGTGGCCAAGCCTATGCAAGGTGACAGTGGCCAGCTACCAACCACCCCATGGCTTTTCTGTGCTCCCAGCACCTGCCTTGGGTGATATGGACCACGTGTGAGATGTGAAGTGTGTTCTCAGTGCAAAATTAGGCAGCAAAGGAGCCAAGAAGGCACAGAGAAGGAAAGGAGGTGAGGGATGTTGGAGAGCTGCCTGGGAAGGATGGGGTTTGTAGGGAATTTTCCCTGTGTCTTGGGCTCAGCCTTATCCTGATTAATGGCTGGCAGGTGGACAGGAGGAAAGCCCTACCATGGGGAAGTTACAAAGCATGTAGGGAACTTTGGGACTGACCTGAGTACCTGTAATTTCTGGGGGTCAGATATCATTCGAAATTAGACAAACTAGCATAGCTGTTAATTGTGTTTGTACTCTGTACTTTGATGACCTTGAGCTCAGTTTTGGAGCCAGAACATTAATTTCTATCTATGTACAGGGTGTTTCTCTGTCTTCCAGTTGTGATTGCTCTTAGCAGTCCTACTGCACTGCTTTTACTTGAAACACTATCTTCTTCATCTGCTGTATGTGCCCCATATTGTAGATGTTGAATTTGTAACTTTACTTTTTCCACTGTTCTCTCCTAAAACAAAGGTTCTCGTGTCTCACTACCTGCACAGTAGTTTTTCTCCTCTACCTGACTTTTTTTTATCCCAACTTTTCCTGGTATCCATAGAACATCAGTAAAATTGAATCAGATCTACATTCTGACCTACCATAATCCTGGAGTAAGTTCAAACTCTGGGTCACATTTGTTGGTAGGGTAGGGGTGGTGAAGAGGACAGACTTTGGGAAGCACAAAAAGAGTACAGGGAGAAGGAATCCTCACGTATTATTCCTCTTTACTGGCTGATGATTTCGTATGCCCTGAAGAGCAGCATGTGGTCAAATGGAGATGGTGAGAAGCAGAGACAGATGGCAACATGTGATTTGGAAGGAACACAGGGTTTTACACCCAGTCTGAAAAGCAAAATCAGAGCCCTGAATGCTCATGATTCTTTTGGTCTAGTTGATATCGTGTGTTTCATTATCCAAATATCAGGATTTAAACTGGCCTATATGCCAAAGATTTATTTTGATTTCCTCTTTATTTTGAACCCGCATTCCTTCAGTAGAGTGCTATTCCTTCTGACCTCCAAATGAGTGAATAGGGTCATTTTTGGTGGGCAGACAGCCCAAAGGAGCTGGGCGGAGAAGAGGACAGACTTTTGCAGGTGGCAGCCCTGGGCATAGGACAGCTGCTTTACGCTGCATTGATAAATGCAAAGAAACTTTCAGGTCAAACTCGTATCTTCTCTTCTTTATTTCCCATGCCTCCTTCTGGGCCTACAGCTTGGGCTGCAGAAGCTGAGATAGAGGTGTTTGCTGGAGTTTTCCTGAGCGACCCAATGCTTCTCAGCTCCAGGCATGGTGACAGGCACACTGCTTGCTGCAGCAGGGCCATTCCTTCTTCAGAGCTGTGCCAGGAGGCTTCACGAACTGTTTCCTGGGAGCACCCTAGCGGGGCTGGGATGATGCAGCAGGCTGGGGCTGGGGCTCCACGCCAGCAGCAGATAAGTGGTGAGGCTGCCAGTTCTGCTTACAGCTCACTCGAGGTGTTTGCTGTCCTCAGATTCAAAAGGCTTAGGAGTCCAAGGAATTAAAATAAATGAACAAGCAGGTGGGAAAGAGCTAGAGGAAAAGACCAAAATATTTTTAAAGCTCTTCTTCATCAGCAACCCATAAGTGATGAATCTGCAGGGTACAGTCCGGTTTAAACTGGCTTTGGGAAACTGAGGTTAGCTCACTTAGCTTAATAATTAAAGGAATGAAAGGCATTCCTACACACTGCACTAAAGATGAGTGAGGTTTTATCTCTGTGCTGCTAACAGTTCCACTGACATGTTCATAATGCTGTAACACATTTCTCTGCACATACAGCAAAGAAGAGGGCTGGTGGCAATGGGCCAGAATCACTTAGATCATTTTACCAGGGGCACACCAGAGACCAGGGGACCCCATCAAGGAGATGCTTTTTCCAGTCTGTAGCACCCCGTGCTGTGACGTTTCTCATACTGTTGTCCCCCCGTATTACTTCTGACAACACAAAAAGTGATTGTTGTCTTTAGATATAAAAATCAGTTTAACTCAAGCCAGGGTCAAACTGCTGTCACTGTATTCATATATAGGTTTCAACTACTTTTGTCACCGTGAGAGTTGGAAAATTGCAGCTCTGGGTAAGGTCAAACCAGGGTTACAAACTTTCTTTGTGAGCAATTGAGTATGAAACAAAATCTGATTTGCTCACATACAGGTAATGTTTGTTTCTCCTCCTCTTTAAAGTGCAATCCTGCTTCTCCATGTTCGTTTTAAATAATTCAGCGTTGTGAAACAGGAGGGCTTGAGAAATTTCAGAAATAATGCATGCAAAAGGCAGGCTTTTATATTTATGATGTCTGTGGGATTCTGCAGCATCCTGGCATGATGTGTGGGTGTGTGTGTACATGTGCTTTTTTTGTACTCGCTTGCATACTCACACACCCGCACACTGTGTATGAATTGGTTATGTTACCCAAATATCTCCTAGGGATCTCTCTCTCTTTCTGTGGATCTGGTACAATTTGTACTTGAAATTACTCTAGGAATTGTACAGTTTTGTGTTAAACACCCCCACACTGATACAGACACAGATTGAAAGCAGATAGGCATTAAAAAGTGATGCTTAAGTAACTGCTGTTCTGCTCTAAGAATATTTTCTTCCGATAATTCATTTCTCAAGAGTGATGTAGGTCACATCTTGGGCCAGGAGGAAGAAGTAGGTGACTGTGTAAGGAAATGTGAGCTGTCCAGACAGAGCCCAGTTTATCACTTCCACACCTCCAAGACACAGGTCAGCCCCAGCTCACATCATAGGGGCTGAGGCTGGTTATCTGAGAGAGTAACACAGGGTTTGCAGCTTCTCATTCCAGAGGAACCAAATGGGGCAGCTCAGCTCCACTCAGGCCACTGAACAGGAAGGAATGCAGAAAGCAAGGAAACAAAATGGAGAAACTTCCCAAAAGATTGTTTCTTTCTTGTCAGTGAGAGGTGAGGCAGAAACGTATGCCTGTATGGAAGTGTGAACTTGCAGGCTCTCAGTTCTCTGTGTCAGTCCCCTCTAAAAGTAAGCGTTAGTTTCTCATCTCCTAAAGCAGAATACCTGCTGATTGACTGAGCCTAACAATAATTTCCCACTCTGATATGTTAGCTTCTTTACTTGCTCTATTATTTCCACTTATGGAATTAATGTATTCCCAGAACTCTTAGAATTCGTCTCTCAAAATGGTACTGCATGTAGTATTTGTTCTCCAGATAGCATAAAAAGTGTGTTGTATTCAGCAGTGATGAACTGTGCACGCAGAGCACAGCCCAAATGGTAGTTAAAGGTGGCAGTATCTCCCAGGGGAGGAACTGAGTGCACCCAGGCACAAATTCTGTTTTTGTGCCTTAATACTGCTGCCAGAACACTGCTGATGCATCTAGCTTAGAATAAATATTAGCCATTGGGCATTTCTCCCAGAATGTCTTCTCTTATACATAGTGGAAACCACACAGTATTTGCCTGATTTGTATTTATTTATTTATTTGTTTGTTGGTCTCAGCATAAATAGAGTTAGGGAGATGTGGGCGAACTCACAGGTTGTTTTCAAGTTTTTGAAATATCCATTTAATTGATATTCTCACCTGGGAGGCATTTCAGTTCTCTCATTTGTTCCCTTCTGGATTTTTTTTTATCATTGGTTTGGTTCTTGTGGCACTTCACTCAAATGCTTCCTAATCTGTTTTCTGTACTTCTGTCTGACTTGTTCTATCCTCTGCTGTGTTCTCTGCGTAACTGCTTTTGAGTTTAAAAGCCTGCTTTCAACCTTCCTAATTTTAAGTACTCATAACATTATTGTCTGGTATGTCAGAGATGTCTGTCTCTCTAGCATGGGTCCCTTCCCTTCCAGAAGTGTCCCCACGTCTGAGGAATCTGATCTTTCAAGTATCTTCTCAGCTAGGTATCAACCTTAGCCTCTCTTTCCAGACCAGTGTAAGGTTATTGGGAGAGTTTTCAGAGAATGTTCCTTGCTCTGAGATTTTTTTCTCAAGAGCTTAAAGGACTTCCAGAATGGCTTTCCTGCCCTTACGTATGTAATTTGTTCCAAAACAGAGTAGGCTCATTACCTTCTAAAAGGCCAATACCTCCTAAAAGCCAATTCAGACTCCTATGAGGTCTGCCACGTTAGTTGTGGCAGTCCAGTTGCCACGTAATGCTCTCTGGGGTCACAGCCCCACGTGCCTATTTGTGGATGCTAAGAATCAGCTTCAAGCCTAAGGTACAGTTTTATAGAGATGCCTGGCTGGTGGCAGGAGACTATTGTGTAAGTCTGTAAAGAGGCCAGCTTTTGGATGTGTACTTTTTCTTGGTGTCCCCATTGTACTGGTACTGGCTCATGTGATCCCCATCAAGTCCTTCCCAAATGAACACATTACAACACAGGCCCTTGCTCAGTATTTTTAGTCCAAGGCTGGATATCTCAATGGCTAAGGTTCCTTCTTGAGTGCTGACCTGACTGATTTGGAACCAGAACTGAGTTTGTCATGTTGTTTTTCGTTTGGCAGAAGGCTATGTGTTTAACAAGGCATTCACTGTATTTTCTGTTTTGCAGATGTCTGACGGCACTCCTGGATCAGCAGCTCTTGCTACATTGTTCTGCAAGTACAAAACTTCAACTAATGGGCATTAGGAACTCATGGACAGACTCCACCTCACACGCTTTTGGCAGGTATCGTGACTTGACATCATCTGCTCTATGTGGTTGAAGCCTGACACCTGTGTAGCACGACTTGCAGTTGAGCTGTGAATTGAGCATGTGAACATATCCATGACAGCTCAAGCATTCTGGAAGTCAATGATTTGCTGTGTGATTCAGTTGTCCAGCAAATGTGCTGTAGACTGGATATAGTACATGAGCTCTATCTGTTTTAGGATTTCTGATTATATCCTCTTGGCATATCTGATTTTTTTTATAATGGACTGATTTACAGTCAGATATATCTAAATTAGAAGATCCTCTGTTTCTAGACTATGATGTGGAGTTTCTTGTTTCCTTTAATTTCTCACTCCTAGGCCCGGACAATCTTCAATTTTCTGTGACAAATCTATGTCACTGTGCAATTGTAGATTTTTACACTTTCTCTTCCTTCTGTAGCTACATTCTCTTCTCTTCCTCTAAGTGGCAGATTATGTATGAAGCACCTAGTGTAGTCCTACCAGCTACGAAGACTCATTTAAATTCAACACATCCCACTGTCCTGCTAAGTGTTCTATCAATGTGCCAACTTTGCTGTATTAACCTAGGAGCAAGGGAAACTGCAAGTCTCTCAATCCTTGGGCTACAGCAGGTTTCTTTTATTTAATGAAGTTTGAGTCATTTTATAGCAGAACTGGGCTGCAATTCCAGCTGAGCCCTTTTCAGCCTGTATATCCCTCTCTGCTGCACACCTCTGGAGTGTGCAGCCAAAATGTAAGTTAATGAAGACAAAGAGGAAAGATGTTCCTGACACGGTGATTTTTCTCTCCTGTTAGGGCACTGATGCTCAGGCAGTGCTGAAAAAAGCTGCAATGCTATTGCTTCACTCTTCACAGTAACTTTTATCTTTTCCTCAGGGACACATGGAGCAAGTAACTGTTGACCACCTTAACATTTCCTAGAATTTCTGTCTCTCAAAAAATATCCCACTCCTCCCTGCAGTATCGACTTTGGTACAGACTACTCTGAGTCTCACATTTTTTTTTCCTTGTTGCCACATCTAAAACATCTAAAGTATTTCACGGGAAAATAAAGCAAGAAACAGTGGATCAAATTAGAGAGGTCCACAACTGGCTTGTATCGGTGATGACTGTGGCCCAAGCACATTTCTTTTTTAACTTTGCCATCCTTCTGTCTTCTACAATCAAAAATAAGTTAAGTGCTTTGCAATCTGTGGAATGTGGTTTTTTTTTCACATGACCACCATCTGGGCTGCAATTCCTCTGGCCTTTTGTACCTCTCTTTGTTGTTTGGGTTACTGATAGTTGTCTGTCCAGTGATGTTTGATTTTAGCTTTCTCCCTCGTCTCTTCAAGAAGTTACACCTAGAAACTTTCCCTAATTTTATCTTTGAGGTTTACACTTGTCTTGGCCTTAACAAACATATCTGAATTCTACAGTTTATTCCTGTCAGTACACTGTGCCTCACTCTTAACATGTGAGTGTTTGTCTACAGGAGGAGATACCAGTCAGGAATAACTAAGGATTATCTGTTGGAAGCTCACATGTGGGGTCCATTGCTCTTTGAAAATGGATGCAGATTATTTGTGCTGTTGTTCCACAATCCATGTCCCGTCAGGGAGTCTTCAGACATCCTTTTATTTTTCTCCCTCCCATTTGAACTCAGTGTCCTGTGCAGTGCAAGCCTTAATTTCAGCTGTCATCAGACCTGCTTTCTCCTTCATCTGAGATTTCTTCCTAATGCAGTGGCACTTGAGGTTTCTTGGAGATAGGTCTGTCAGACTGGTGGTGAGTTAAATGCTCACTGAAATTGATGGAAACTACTGTAGTGACTTCAAGGCCTATTGGGCTGGTCCCTGAGAACACCGAACCAAACAAAATCCAGATCTATTCCAGGCTATATGCAATACTCTTTTATTGCATTTTCTATCCCCGTGTGTTACAAGTTTTTATTTTTTCTTTTCTAAACAGTGGATTCTTTTTCTGTCCTTTGTGATTCTGAAATGGGAACAGGTAATGTTGAGCACAGGGTCATTCTCTCAGGCCTAATCTACAGTATTTCTTTCCCCTAGCTGAGAACAGAGTGTTCTGAAGCTTCCTGCAGGCCTCGGTTTGCTGTGTGTCAGTGTGATGTGCTGCTTCACTTGGTTTGCTGTGCTTGTGGGTAATTTGATAAGTGATAATCATGGCCTGCAAGGAATGCCAAACCCGTTGTTCACACTGTTCCAATTCATATTTTCATTTTGCCTGGAAAAGCCACTTTGCCTGTACCAGTGTACTTTTGAGACTCTCCTGCTGAAAATAGGCACCTTTTTTTTAACTCTTTTGTGTAGTGAGTGATATTTTCTGATGCTTTTAAAATTGGATTATTGTATTTGTTAAATCATAGGCAGTGTTACCTCAGTTCCATGGGGTAAGAAATGGGTATCACTGGCTGCTTTGCTTTGTGGATGGTGGAAGTCTGCTGATAAAATAAGGCAGCATGTCGGAACGTGGTGTGCTCTGTGTTGTGCTTATAGATGAGGGTAAAAGAGAGAGACAAAAGGAAGTAGCTAAAAGTACAGGAAATACCAGAAGAGCATCTGTACAACACCAACTTCAATCCAGCAGTGAAAATCTGCCTTCCTCAGTACTCGATCCATCTCAAAATACTTGCAGTAACGTTTATTACGGAGTAAAATGAAGTTGTGAAATTATGTGATGACAGTAACAGCCAGTATGGCAGTATGCCAGGGTGTAAAAAAATTCTAATACTCCCATGTAGCAGTTAGCAAGAGCAACAAGCTGCTTTCACAAGCAGGGAAGCAGAAGACACAGCAAGGACCAAGGTCAAAAGCATTAGGCTTTTTGGCGCTTCTTTTCTGCAAAGTGCAGCACAGACGGAGAAGCCTCTAGGAACTATGCCATCAGCTGGCTTAAATGGACTGCTGGTAAAATCAGGGGGAAGGCACCACTTTAGCCCACTTGAGAAGCTGGTCTTGGTTGGGCTTCGTGCATCATCTCAGGGGATATTGCTTGTCCCTGTGCCTGCTCTATGCCTGTCCTCTGCCTGTATCCGTGTGCCTGCCCTGCGCCGCTCCGTGTGCGTGCTGCAGGCGACACTAGAGGTCACTCTGTGACCAGGGATGGGAGCCTGCCATTCGGGGGCCTTGAGAAGGTCAGCAGCTGCTAATCCGTATAAATTGCTGAACTACAAGCAAAATTTGTACCTAATTATGAGCAGCTTTGATGCGGCATTGCTTCTATCCCAACTTGAGAGCCAATTTCCTAAAGGAGAAAAACACACCCTTAAGTGGTGTGTCTGTCAGAGCTCCCAGAGCAAGGCTGGTGGTTTAGGCACAGACTTGGGACATCTTTGCTGTGTGGGCAGCATTCCCCACGGCGTCCTCCTGGCTCAGATCTACCTGCCTCCCTCCCCTCCCCACACACTGTCAGCTGTCTTATCAGCATGGTCAGGAATTCATTTGATGCTGCCTAGCAAGCCTAGGGGGAAAGATGGATTTAACACAGTCACTAGACATCTGCGTGCTAAACTCAGTGGCTGTGAACCTATATCGAAAGGATTTAATTTTATTCCCTAATAATCCCTTTTCTCTCAAACAGGTCAGACTAGAGAGGCTGCTGCTACTGCTGTGGCTTTCAGCCTCGCTGGCATTGTTGTTGGTTTCAGAGCTGGGCAGCCCTGCAAAACATCTGTCTCATCTCATGGAAAGTCTTCCTTGTAGTATCATTTTGTTGAATTCATTTACTCTGGCTCCTCAGAAAAAATAATAATAAAATAGGAAGTTATTTCTGCTTTTCAGTTCCCCGAAGTACCTTTGTAGAAGTTATTCTGAGAGGAAGATTTCACTGGTTTTTCCCCATGTCCCTGAGAGCCCTGATAGATTTGGCTTTGCAGAACCTACTTGAAAGTTGCTAGCATAGTTAGCAATAAATTCTGGATGAAAGTAAAAGAATGAGAAAAATAGATTTAAAGAAGTCATTTTAGCCTTTTTTTTTTTTTTTTTCCCCATTGCAAAATGTGCCTCATTTTGCCCAATTATAAAGCATGTTCTCACCCTTCCTCCCATCTCCCAAAGGATGAAAGGTGACACACCTGATATGAGGCTGAACAAAACATTTTAGTTGACCTAAAGCATTTTTGCTAAGTTTATTTTTTCACTTTGGCCATAAAAGGCAAAGCCGGTTATTTGCACAGCTTTATTTGTAAGCCTTTCCTTAGCTCCTGTGGAGGCCAGGTGCCTGCTGTCGGGGGAGGGAAAATGCCCAACATCCCTTTTTCTCCATGGAACATACCATTAATGACCCAATTTTGCTGGAGGTTTCTAATGCTCTCGCAAGGGTTTTGTGGCATGGGGAGGCTTTGCACTTCCCCCATTAGGGCAGGTACCTGGTTGTGGCTGGATTCCACGGTAGTGCAAACATCTCACAAATCTAGTCAGAAATAATTGGGATAACAGGGACTCCTTAGTCTTCGTTCACTCGAGGGTCACAGGACGTCAGATTTGACTTTGTTATTGAAGTCAGTTAATGTACTGGAAATGCCTTCATTTTCTCCCTCTGGAGCATGGGTTCAAATCTGCCATAAATTACAAGTGACACAGGTTCAGTAGTCTTAATTAAATCCCACGAGGTTATTTTTGTGTGTCAACACTCCTCTTCTCCTCCCTTCTGTACCATTTGGAGCAGCCGAAGGGCAAGGAGGACTCTGGCTTAGTGGTGGAAGTTCTTGGTGCTGCATACAGCTGTGTAGATTAGCTCAGGGCTGGGCTATGCCCAGGCTCTGTCCTGGTGTCAGTCTTCCATTGAGCTTGTAATGTAGTGTATAGTCTATGTACATTTAAAGCGTTCAATTCTGAGCAAGACTGTTATTCCTTGTAGGGAGATAACTGACTGTAGAGGATTTCTGTTATCTACAGCATCTCTTCAGCCTGGGATTCATTGATCTCTGATCTGCTCTCTAAAGGTGCCAAATAGGAGTGATCAATGCAACAGTGCTGATGTGAATAAAGCATGGCCCCTAATCTGCATTATCAACGGCCCACTTCCTGATATCCTGAGCTGACCTGGTCATGACTGTCTCTTACACGGATAAATACGCTGGCTGTTGCTAACATGGCTTGAAAGCCTTTAAAATAGGAACGAATCACATGCAGTGTAGCTCTTCCAGGGAGTGGCTAGTGTGATTCAAGCCCCTTTTAAGCTAATGCTTTTGTGAAGGCACTATACATTGCAAGCATTTCGCTTAGCGTGGATTTGAATTAAAAGCTTTAATCGATCTGATTTTCCTAGCATCGTGCTGTTGTTTTTTGTTGTTGTTTTTCTTTTTTTTTTTTTCCCTAAAGAAAGCTAGTGAAATAAAAGAGCTCCAAACATGCCATTTAGAGAAGAACTGTTTAGAGAGCAGGTTTTTATTTAATAAACAGTGATCAATTGAATTGATTAACCATGAACACATTACAGCAGGGTTTGTTGTTGCTTCTGCTGATAATTGCAGTTCATGTGCATGAGAATATTAAACGGCTGTTTGCAGGATCATTTTCGTGCGCTTTTCATTTAACAGAATGGAGAAAACAACAACTGTTGACAGTGATTTTGGTTAGGACTCAAGTGCTGCAGACTGTGCCCTCAGGATGCCTGTGCAATAACTCTATCAATTGTGGCCATTTACTCTGCACTTCCAGACATTTCTGCAAAACTTACAGCTGTTTTTTACTAATTTGCTTGGTAATTAGATCTTATCACACTGGCTCTATAGCTTTACATAAACTGTAAGCATTTGGAGCTGCCATGTATGACATTAAGAGTTGTCTGTGTTGGTTTGTGCTGCTCTGCAAAGATCAGGGTGCTCTCAAAAAGCAGTAGAAATAGGGAAGCAGTTGTAACATATGAGTTCCTGCTGGCTTAGGAAGGATTCCTCAAAGGAAAGGAGTCCCTTCACTTACATTAACCACTGGAAGCCAAGCAGCATTGATGGGTTTCATCCTGCTGGATGCTGAACACAAACAGGAAGCTCTGCTTCTGCCACCTCCTTCGCCCTCCAGTAAGAATTTTTGTCTCCAGTGGGAGCTGAGGGCTTCAGTTGAAGTATTTTGTTGTTATAGGTATCTCACTGATGTTAAGGAGAGCAATACCATGGTACTGTGAGTTCAGAGTCAAGAGGTGGCACGAATCGTAACCAAACATATAGATGAAAGGCAGTGAGTCCTTCTATGGCAGCAAGTCACTCTAAAATGGCTTCATGCAGTGATATGTGTAGCATAATTTGGCAATTCTGAATCTAGTTGCCACTACTGGTAAAACAGCCTTACTTGGGAAGATCTCAAAGGAGACAGTGCTCTGCCCTAACTTCACACGTGTGTCTGATTCAAACACCATTGTGTTTTTCGATGACAAAAACAAAAGATTAAAATCAAATAAAAAGGGTTACTCCTGTGCAAGCTTACAATATGCAGTGAAACAATTTTATTCTGTGGCTAAAGATGTCAGGGCCTCTAAGATCTTTCCCAGGGCAATCTCTCAACTGTGGTGGGGACAGAGCTTCTCTATGGGTTTGTCTGTACTGGTTGGATATAGGCACACCAAAACTCAGAGCAGGCAGGCAGAAATACTTCAAGAACTGAATGCACGTCATCTCAGAGCCTGATGCAGTATTGCCAATGTGAAGGAATTCTGTTCTTTGTCCTCATTGTCCTTGCTGTTTTGTTTTGCCATGTGGGTTTACTAAGAACCATTTCCCAGTGCTGGCCCTGCAGCAGACGTGCAGAGTTCGACAGCTGCAGGCTGAGAGAGGGCCACGTGTCCCTGATGGCTGAGAGCTAGCAATGAATTCAAAGACCTTTTATTTTCAGTTCTTGTTCTGCCAGTTCTATGCTCTCCTAGGGAAAGACAGAATGTGGTTTGATTTCAGGATTATTGTTTGCTGTCTGTAGATTACTTAAGTTGCAATATGGTTTTCTGTTCTGTAGTGCGTATTTCCCTTTGGGAATATAAGATAAGCTGTGTGTGCTGCAGGAAGGTGTCTTTGCCGCTGTGTATGGAGAGAGGTAGCCTGTTACATCGGGGAAGTTCCAATAAATGACAACATTGCAAGGTTTGGAGGTCTAGAGTTCCACCTAGTTAATGACGAAACTCAACTAACAGGACCCCAAAGAGAGTATGAATGCAGTAGATGTCAGAATAACGTATAAATCTTGAACTTTCTGTGTTTAAACAAATTATTACCAAGTTTTGTAAGAAAATCTCATGGAGGATGCAAAGATATTATGGGAAGAAGCAACATTTCCAGATGGACTTTGGTGATTTTATCTGTCAGGCGATACTGGCAGATGTCATCGTAAAGATGCTTCTACTGCTTGTAAAGGTAGTAGTAGTAATACAATAGCTATGGAGATTGTAACAGGTATGCGAGGAAACATCTATGAGGAGGGGGGATAACTTTTATTTGATAACTGATACAATTGGGAAAAAAGATACAAACTTTCAGTCACACAAGCCCTACTTTATTGAGATTTTCTGGAGTTCTTGAAAGTCACAGCTCAGGGACATACATGTCCTCAGGATTCACCTTTGATTGCATAGTGAGACTTTCGAAAGGATACCATGCTTGTTTGTGTTTTGTGAGGTATAACTTCTATACCCTTTTATCAGTACTGTGGGACACAGAGAGTGAAAAGGTTAGGGACCCCTAGTGCTGATCCCTTGAGGAGGAGTTTTGCCCTGACCCCCCGCTCAACAGGAAGGATGCTGGTAAAAATGGTCATTTCACTGGAATTAGAGATGGGTGGCCTTTTGTCCTCCACTACTTCAAAAAAGTTGCTGTGATGTGTTTTATGCACTGTCTTCTCAATGAAAATCATTACGGTGTCTTAGTTTGTACTTGCACCGGAAAAGATGTTAAGGGCCCTTTTTAATTTGGAGGCAATGATTTGCTGACACAGGACAAGGACTGCTTTCTCCTGAATGCTGCACAGAGCCATATGAGATGTAGATGTCCTGGGTCATTTGAATTGATGTGGGACGTGTGCATGGAGCAGGACGTGTTCCTGTGGATACAGCGCTCTGGTCTGAGCCTGGCACTTTAATCAGCTGTGCACACCTGCAGGTGGCTGCATGGCTCAAGCTCTGGTGGGGAGAGTGCTCTTTTTCCCATTATAGGAGAGCATGCAGAGAGAGAATTTACTCCTCGGGCTCTGTGTGAACTTCAATACGATGGTGCCAATTTTAATCAAAGAAATGTTCTGTGGATATCACCTGCATTTTTATCCCGTTCTCTTTGACAGAAATAGAATTTAGTGCTGTGCTAGAGATAGAAAGGGCAGAAAAACTCATTCCTAGATTCATTTTGCTTGCTGTTATTGTACTGCCATACTTATCTCTAAACATAATTATGGGCAAGACAAATGACATTTTTAGCTCCAGTCTTTAAAAACAAGAGTTAATTTTGGGCTCTGACCAGAACTATGTTAATTAGCCTCCACTCACTCTCTTTGTATGGAAGTACATCAGCCAGGACTTAGCATAGGTTGCCTTTCCTGTATCTTTGAGTAATGAAAGGACACGGCATGGCAACCAAATCAAGGGCTGCTGCATTAACAAGGCCACTTTTCTGCCCATTTATCATCTATTAGAGGTGCACTAGTTTGTAAAGTAACACCACCTTCAGCAGGGCCGCCAAGAACGGCTCCTCATTTATTTTCTGCATGGTTTAAGTTGGAGTTAGACCCACCTTGTAGCTCAGAGGTGACAGCCAGTAAGAAAAAGTACACTAATTGAGACATCTCAAGGGAGAAATAGAAGAAAACTGAAAAGGTAATTAGAATGAGAGGGTTTCAAGCTGGGTAAGTAAAATCGAATGGAGGTGCATATTAGGGGCTGTTACAGATGGGAAAGAAAGTACTTGGAGAATAAAAAAAAGAAAAATGAATATTAGAGAACAGAGCACCCTTTTCACACTTGAAGAATAGAGGAGAGAGATAAAAAATAAAGTAAAAGTGGAGATACAGGCTGGGGAAAAAAAAGGTCCGGAAATATGAAGGACATATTAAAATGTAAGAGAGAAAGAATAGGGAAAAATAATAGAGCAGATCAATTACTAGAGCTGTAGCCAAGGAAGGAGAAACTGTCAAATGAATATTTCTGGAGCTGTGGAAAAGTCTCCTTCCTGTGTGGGGGATACGGAGGGTGTATTGTCTGTGTTGGAGGGGTTTCTTTTGGGGGCTAATACAAACTTTGTTGCAGTGTCAGTAGCCTAAATGGATCGCTGGGATGAAGACTTAGCTGGGCAGAAGTGGATTAATTAAATGTTGTTTAGTGTAGCTTGTAAGTAATTCCAGACCTTTTTCTGGTCGTTCAAAGTTTAGCCCCTCTCTTTTGCTTTAATTTACATAGTTAGGCACATGTTAGGTTCTGAATTTTCCCATACTAAGCATTCCCATAACTGGTGGAAAAGAATCATCTGGGCTCCCCCAAGCCATTTGCATCTCACACACAGGGAAACTGATGTTCAAATCCTTTCCCTCCAAGAATGGAAGATGACGACTGCTTTCCATTATGGTCACAGCTAATTGTGCAGGATTTCCCCTTTTGATCCCTTCTCAGAGGCAGAAGGCTGGAAGTGAAGATGATCTTCATTGGTAGTGGAGATGGAGCATGGTTTCCTCTGTGTGTGAGACAGAAAGGTGGGACTCTAGAAACAAGGATGTCACAGATGAGTTATTATCCCTAAAGCAGAGGTGGCCTGAAGAGCCAGTGGGCTGGAAGGATCGAAGCACATCTCTTTATCAGGAGGCAATGCTGCACAAAGGTTCCTGATTTAACTCTAAATAAGAAAAAAGTCCTTGCACCTTCAAGTAAGCACTTTAAAGGAAACCAAGAGGAGTTACACGTCTGGATGTCTTTGTGGGATTGGATCAGTGGTGTTTGTTCTCACTAGATGTTGTTAGTGCAGGGTAACATCCAGCATCCAACACAGTTATTGTTATATCCTTGAAATTAATATTTGCTTACTGTGCAAATAGAATTTCCTGATCCAAGTGAGGTATTTGTGGCTTTAATTGTTTCACTGTAGCATTTTTTTTCTGCTTTTTGTCTATTAGATGAGCTTTGCTGATAAAATAGTCAGGAAAGAGATTGCTGTTTCATGAAAATTATACCAGCTTCTGCTGAAAACATTAAAAACTTTGTAGCTGCTAATAACGCACTGGGACTTTTCAACCACTTGAAAATTTTGTGCACTTGGCCATTTCACATTATTATAGAAGTCTTTTGAGTGGCAAAAGTGTTCATAAACAGTCAGGATAGACGTCCAAAGAAAGAAAATGTGGATCTGCAACCCAAGTTAATTACCTTAGTTATGGAAATACCCTAAATGTATATTTCCAGGATAAAAAGTGAGTATCTACTTTTCATTTTCAAGACACATTCAGCCTTCTGCATAAGAAAACAGTGGCAAGTTCAGTGGATAGTGACAGTGCTCTTAGTACCAGGGTTTCACAAAGATCACAAACTCACTCTAAGGACTTGAAAAACAAAGAAAACCCTGTGACAGAGAATATTCTTCTTCATTCATCATTTGAAAGCCTGCTTCTAAAAGTGCTAAGAACAAATTATTTTCAATATGAGTTAGCCCCAGGGGAGTGGATAAAAGGGGCTTTTCTTTTCCAGCTGGTAATGAAACGTGCCCTGCAGAAGACCTTAGTGACTTGGATGGCAGTTCTGAGATTCCCTGAGACTCAGTGAGCTTTTCTGATCCGGGGAACCAAAAGACAAAGATGTGTCACAGATGTGAATGAATGTGGGAGCTGGGTAGACAGAACTCATTCATCAGCTCTGTAAGGCTGGAAATCTCCTGAGGAAAGGTGGAAAACAAATTAATATCCCATCTCCAAGCTCTTGTAGGCTCTCCTTTGCTGAACTGTTCCAAGTGAGGAAAGTAACTTTCTTAGCTGGGACAGATGTGTCTCACTTCCACTCCATAGAGTTACACAGATGGTTTTCCTGAAAAGGGAACTAGTGAGGAATTACACTTTTTTTTCTTCTTTGTTTCCTTTTTTCCTATGTGGTCTATTCTACCAGTGTTAAATTAGATTTTATCAGATCCACCTTCTGAGATTCATATAGAACATTGGGAATTTAGGAAGTTGGCTTTCACTCCCCGGAAGGAAACACAGCCCTCTGTTGTCACCTACTGTAAAGAAAGCCCTATTCTATACCTGGATATTTCCTCCTGGCACCAACTGATGATATGCTTGCAAGCAACAAGAGTGTTAGCTCTGAGGAAAAGCAGTAACCATGAAGGACTGGTTTTCAAATGAGGCAGTCCTAAATGCAGAAACTGTTTTCTCTCATTCAAAAATGTTGTTATTTTTCTGCTATGCTTCTCTAAGGTGGTCTCTTAGACTATGTGGTCAGCCAGTGCATGGGGTTCACTTGAATATACTCTCATTTCCTTCAGAATCAGGCCATCCAGTTAAACCACTAATACAACTGTGAATGGCCACAGATATAAGGAAACCAATTCAAATTAGCTGTATTATCAATAATGGCATTGAGTCACATGATTCTATCTTCAAAAATAATTACCTGGCTACGCTCACAAAAAATCAGAATTGAAACAACATACTTCAGAATAAACTCAACGCATTTCAGCATTCAGTTATGATCCAATTTATATTTCATTATAAGGAGTTACTAGATGAACTTCACTGTTCTTAGAGGAGGCATCTGCTTGGCAGGAACTGCAAACCTGTCACCAGTCTGTCCCTGTTAACATTCAATTTGCATAAAATCTGCAGGCTACATTCATGAGAAGTACCTCATTTTTCCAGCTTGTTCTTGCTACCTGTGTTTCTGATAAGGAGTCTCATCAGTTATTTCCTGACTGTTGGATTCTGCTTTCTATTTGGTTTTAATTTCTCATGTATGATTAGTTATGGTATATGTATGAAATGTTACGTCATGTTTAAGTATTTATTTTCCCCATGCAGTGATATTATTGTCTCCGTCAGTGTCCAGATCTAGGCAGAGAAATGAGTTGAACAAGTGGAAAAGAGTGTCATGAAATATCCCCAAATGCTTCAACAGAATTTCTAAACAGCTAGAGAGAACAGATAACACATGCCCTCCATGCAATAAGAATTTGGTATCTTGAGCAGATAATCTCTGTGATTTCTCATCACCTATCTGGCTTTTGAAATTAACCTGCCATTCAGAAAAAAATACAGTTTAATTGGGCTGTTCAGCCTAATAATAATTAGTAATACTGGGCACAACTGCCTGTCAGCCTGTTTGTTCCCAGGTACCTGTGAAGAGCCCGTCACAGCTTTTCTGTCTATTTTTTTTCTTAAGCAGTGGGAAAAACACCTGAATAATTCAGGAAGAACCTTTTACATTATGAAAAATATAATCAGCTGGTGAGGGTGAGATACCTTATTTCTACAGGATGCTAACTCAAGTATTACAAGTGACTGCAAGATTAATGCTGAAACACAGTAGGTATGGATACACATTTTCCTCATTGTTCAAGGCAGACTCACCCTGCACAGAAGGCTAAGAGAAGACCATGTATTCCTCACCATGCCTACCTAATGCCATTTAATAATTTAAATCCATTAATCGGTTAAGATGCAAACTTAGTGTTGCTTGGCTCACCGCCGCCAAGAGTTTTCCCAGCCTGAATAAAAGATCTTAAAATATTGTCTTATGGCAAGGGAGCTGAGAGTATCACAGCTTTCCTCTTAAGAGGCTTTATCTTTTATTGTGGGTGGGGGTTTAGCTATGCCAAAAGTGCTTAAGTAAACAATAGTGTCAGTACATCATAAGTAGATGTCTGAGAATATTAGCTGTTTATTTCGCTGACGTGCTCTGAAGAGTCTATGGGGGGCTCTTTCAAGAGTCAGGACCTCAATGTAATATACAAGCTTTGATTCTGATATTTCCCTTGATAACTGTGCTCTACCATATTGGGGTTGGAAGTCAGCAAAGGTTCATTGGCTGTTGTAATGCTTACTGTCACCAGTAATAAGTACAAAGGGCTTGCTTTAAAAGCTGGCTTATAAAACTTTAAGGAAACTTGGACTGCTTAAGTGAACTTCCAAGGCTCTTCAGGGGCCGAGTGCACTTTGGTTGTCTACTTATATTAATTTCACAGAGTTTAAAGGGTCAAGCAATGCAGTTGGTGATATTTATTAATTTATGAAACACAGAATCTTGCACTATCTTGCTTTGACCACTTTCGCTCTCCTTTTAGAAAATTTAATATACATTAAAGCTTGCTAGACAAGGGCGCCCTAAAGGATTAAGCACAAAGTTCACAGCTGGACTAAAAGGTTCAAAGACATTGTATCTACAACACTGATTTGATTCCAAGTGACATTCAAACAATGGAACTAAATTGTAGATGTTTGAATGTGTAGGGAAACAGCAATTAGAGGAATACCACAGAAAGGCAAAGGATTAGAATTTATTTTCCTTACAATGGTAACAATTGATTACAATCTTGTTCTTTCTTTTGTGGGGGGATGTGTTTGATCACATCAGCTTTTGGGGTCAGTGGTTGTCGAGAAAGTATTTTGGTGTTACAGTGAAGCTTGCCAAACTCTAAACGTTCATGCAGTCTGAGTGACTTTACAGCATATATTTGGCTGTAGTAGCAATGCTGAACTAAGTTCTGGGTAGGAAAATATTAGCCAGAAGGGAAGAGGAAAAGAGAAATGGATAGCCACTAAAGTAACAGGATTAGGATTTGGAAACCTGAGATAATCCTATTCAGGCGTATTTCGGCATTCTGTTTACTTGCTTTTGAATTGCTTTGGTGTCTTGTCCAGGGGAGATAATTCCAGAAGTCATTCACACCCAGGCTGCAAATTCGATACTGCATTCAGGTGACAAATGGAGTGTGATTGCAAAGCTGCCCAGAAAATTGGAAATCAAATTGGCTGTGATAGTTGGTCTATGTGGTCTCCTTTTGGAATCAACAAGAGGGAGAAGAAAATGAAGGGCAGAAAAATGAAGTGTGTCCTACTGTACAGAAGATGAGTTTATTTAGCCAGTGTTGGTAAAGGGGAAAGCAAATTTCACATTATGTCAGCTCTGATTCCTCAGGCCTTAGGGGACACTCACCTTGTGGAAGCAGTTGTACTTCACTGGAAATTTTCTGTTGAAAAGAGAGACTCTAAACCCAGTAAGGGAGCTGCAGTGTTGAGGGCAGTTTACATTACAGCTCAAGTCCCAAACAACTTGAGATAAGATTGAGGGCTCCTGTTGTGCGTCACATGCTGGGAGAAGGTCTGTGGCTGAAGAGGATTCATAGATTTCATGTGCAAATGTGGAAAGGTAAAACAGCTGGGAGGAATTCTGTGTGCTCCACAATACCTAGTTTACAGCTGGAGAACAAAACACAAATGTCCATTTGAATTTAAGCCATTTGAACAGAGAGAGCAATGCAGAAAATCCCACAGGACAGATGAGAAAGGGGTTTTTGCTGAATCCCTGTTATCATTTTTTTGCATTTACTTGCCCACAAAAAAATATTTTTCTTATAGAATAACCTCTGAGATTGTATACTATGGGGTATTTGGCTTAGAATGTACTGCAACCTTCTTTTTTTTTTTTTAATTGATCGGATCAGTCTTGAACACTCAAAGAAAAATCTGCCTGCTCTGAATATTGCCTGAGGATTTAGAAAGGTCTTTCTTGGAAATAGAAGGATGAGATGAAACAGTCATCTGTAAAGCACGGTGAGAGAGAAAAAGAATAAAGGAATGAGTTATGTTCGACTTGTCTTCTTCCAAGAGAGGATCTTTGCGTTTTTTTGGAGTAGATTTCAGATGTGGGAGATGTTGCAGGCAATGCTCTTTGCAGTGTTGAGATGCAGATTTATCATGGCACCAGTACCATTGCAGGCTATGGACTTTGAGAAGTAGCTATGTGTGGAGGTGTAATTGTCTTCCCAGTGCTCTGCAAGTGCTGATTATTTTGTTGTGTGAAGGAGCTGCAAAATGCTATGACTGCTACTCTGTTAGGAACTGAAGAGCTGGCTCTCTGAGATCAGAAATGAGTGACTGCTGAGAGGTCCTTGTACTGCTCCATGTGCTTCCAGTGTTTCATTAGAAGAAGATTCAAAAGAGGTGGAATTTTTCTCCTGCTCTGGTAACCTGTAAACCACAGCCATTTCTGTGTTTGGCAACTTGATTTGCAGCAAGACTACATCATTTACCACTTGAGATGTATGAGAAAGCTTTCTAATGACAGGTGTCAATCAAATAAATATGTGCTATCTCCCACCTGAGCAGAAGCAACCCTACAATTTCAGCTGTGTCATTAATAAACAAGGAGCGAATGGATTTGAGACCAATGAAAAACCTATGATCACTCATTCTGAAAGGGATGATTGTCAGTCACACCTCGATGGCATCTGCTCGCAGATATAATGAAGAGAGATTATCATTGCTGTCAATGGCTGCTGCAGCTCTGGTCAGCAAATAATAATGACATTGTCGCAGTGATCAGACCTGCCGCCCAGGGACCAACAGTGCTAAGTGGTGTCTCAGTGGTATTTTGGGCCCTCATTTATGTAATGGCAATAGAAAACTAGAAGTAAAGTGCCCTTCTTTTTTATAACGTTAATTTCATGCTATTTTTTGCACTTATAAACTGAAAACTCTGTTAGTTATGACCAAAACCAGCTCACTCGTGCTCTGATGACTGAGAAGAAACAGTGAAAAACCTTTGAAGTAGAGAGCTTGTCTTGGTATGACACCCCTTTGTGAATTGTGGCTCTGTAAATATCCTCCAGTGCCTCTTTTTTGAATCCTGACAGGGGAAGGGGAGAGAGCCACTACCTGTGCCCTGTGTATGTGTAGAAAAAAAAATATTTCCACTAAGGAAATTGAGTTCTAGCACCTCTGATTAGGTTGGACTCTTCCTGCTAGTGACTGATGGGACTTGTATGCAGAATCCCTCTGTGCCTGTCCTTCCTTGCCTTAACTTATGACTGCAATTAAAGGTGATTGAAAGGTGTAGATAAATGGCATCATCTGGACCAACCCAGATCTGCTGGCATAGCTAAAGCGAGGAGGAACAGGACATCAAGACATGTTTCTCTTTTATGAATCCAATCAAGCATCCCCAAAGCGGCCTCGTTTAGCTGGCTGTTGCACCATCCTGAGTAGAATGGCTTAGGAAGTGGACTGAAAAATATAAAAGGTGCCATAGCAAGAAAAGCTTCTGTCTTTTGTATTTTCTTAACAGCCTTAAATTTCTGTTGTGTTTACAGGTAACACAATGCAGCATTAATACATTTACCTGCTCTTATATCAGACAGGTGCAAACATTCTGAATTTTGCTTTGGATTCCTTGCATTGCACAGGAAGCATATTCCATCCCACTCAGTCCAAAACAAAGAGCTAAATCTTGCTGAAATGATCAGTCCCCAGGGGCTTGAGGCTATTCCCTCTAATGTACATATAAAAACCAGTCATATCAGCTGCAGATGAAATCATAGATGAAATCTTACTAATTAATTGCATGAACTTTGTTTCTGCCTGGTTTGAGATTCTCTCAGCCTTGCATAAATATCTGGGCACCCACACTGTACACCTCAACAAGGCTGCTGTTTTCCAAGGAGGACTATCAATTTCTGCTCCTGAACTAGCCACACAATTACTTCTGCTCACACGGTCTCAGGGTAACAAAATGGTTTCTGAAAAGTGGTTTGTTTGCAAGTGATTGAAAAGTCACCCTATGTTGTTCTGCCAAGTTAGGCGCTGATTCAGGTTTATGACCATATCATTAATATTTTAGTACCGCATCACTAACTGGTTGCTATTAATATGCAGTGAAACAGTGATATAAAAAGAGAGATGTTCCCACTCATTTGGCAGAATTTGCATTACAGCTGGATGAAATTTATAACACGTCTTCTGCAACCTACTGGTCTAAACTCCCGTTATTAATTTCTGCTGTGTTTATTTCTCCTTTATGTTCACTTTGGGCAATATTCTATCAAGTTTCCTGGCAGGCACAACAGTGGATTTAGCTAATTTCAGCTGACTGCAGGAGGACTTTGTAGAAAGTGAATTTTGAATTAGCACTAGTATTTGCAGCAAAAATCTCCCCCTGAGAAGTCTATTCCCCTCAGCCTAGCGTCAGCAGCGCTTAAGTTCATGTGAATGGCCCTATTGACTTCAGGTGGGCAGCTGTTTAATTACCTTCCTGAATCGAGGCCAGGACCAGGAAACAAGCCCCCAGCAGACGACCTGGGTGCCTAGCCTAAGTGCTTGTCTCCTGAAAGCTGAGCTCCTGTGAGCGACCCATGGATTGTTTGAGCGGGTAATTTGGCAACTACTTTTCGGTTCAGAATAAATTTGAGGAAATCATTATTTGATGCGTAAAGAGAGGTGAAATTTGTGCAGTACGTTTTTCATGATGAGGCAGCTATTGCCCAGATTTATTCAGCCTGCCTGCCTCTTCCTGTTCCAGTGCTCCCAGCAATCTCATTTTCCCCCACGTTTTATTTAGGAGCTCTGAACTGACAAGTCTCCTGCCTTTCTTCTGGGAGAGCGGTGTGCTGCATGCAGCATGCTGTATATGGGTGGAGGAGGATAAAGAATGACATACTGCTCTGTACGCTACAACTATTTTTTTTTTCAGATCCGCATCTGCTCTTGTCCCTCTTCTGTTCTCAGATCACTCTTTGGCTTCCCTTAGGAATCCAGCTGTGTCATCACATTGTGTGGCATCCTAATATTTCATACTAAGCTGTAAGCCAATTAGGAATGACTACTTACCATGCTGAATCATAGGAAGAGAAAAGGATAATGTGTCCTTCATATAACAAACCACCTCTTTTTTGTCAAGACAGATAACCTACACGTTATATTTATAAGCCCTTTAGCTTTTTGCTATACCCAATTAGGATGCAGCTTCCTTTCACACTGCTGCAGTATTTTAAGGGACTTGTTTACAGATGGATGCTTACTGAAAGTGCTGACCTGCTACCATTATACCTCATGCCACCTTTCATCTTCAGAGACTGAAGCACTGGGCAAAACTTGATGTTGTAATCACCTCTAACTGGATGAGAACACGGGTACAACAAAATATAAATACCTTGTCCTGAGTTCCTAAATGAAATGGTGACCTGGATAAGGGTGTAAACGTTACTACAAGCCACCCAGGTTTGAGGGAGATGTTGATTAAAGTCAAACTGTAAAATAAAGCGTGTTACATCTAGAAGGAAGATGGATGAGCCAGTGGTGTGGGTATTTGCCTGAGGTTGTGAAGAGGCACTCGGAGGACTGGTGTACTTGGGAGTGTGTGAAATGTTTAGTAATGAGTATCAAAGAGAAAGATATTAAAATTTATTTCCCATGCTGAAGTAATTAATGGGCCATTAATGCCAGGTGTCTAAGCTGCCTGGAGGTCTGGGATAAGAAGCATTATAGCAGAAGATGCAAAATATGACTTAGGATTAAATGGAAGGATCTTAGTTCTTGCAGAGCACTTAGCATGCCCCCCTTCCTTAAATTGTTCTTTCTTTTCCTAAGTTGCTAAGAAGCTATTGATAGTATTTATTGTGTGGGAAGAGAAGTACTCCTTTACATTTGTCTTTGGATCCTAGTGGTGTTGCAAACTGAAGGCTTCCATAACCTGTGCCTGACCCCTGCATCTTTCATATCTTGTCTAATCTCATTAGGCTTCACTGCAACGCATGCAGGGCAGCACCCTCACACTGCAGAGGCCAGTCCACCACCACTCCTTGGGCAGTGGGTTTTACATACAAAGTCACGTTAAGGACTACATTCAGATAACAGCCCTGGCTGTGGATACATCCAAGCAGAAAGGGCTGTCTCAGATTCAGCTTCTCAAAAGCAACTTGCAAACCAAGCCCAGTCATTTTTGTTGTTTCTACTGCTAATGGCTACTAATAGAGATTGCAGTTAAACTAGAGGAGCCTCAGGGTTAAGGCTTCTTCAGCAAGACTTGGCCATTCGTTATTAGGGTTCAATTTGCTGCTTCACTGATCGCATCCCCTTGCTTTCCCTCCCAAATACCTCTGGGACAAACAAGTTTTCCCTCAACCTGCCAGGAGAGCAGTGGGGAGTCACAGCTGTGGCTGAAAGCATAGATGCCAGCAGCTGTGGGCCATCAGGGAGGTTCTGCCCTGCTTTGCAGTGTAAGTGATCCCACCTGTGCTCAGCAAGTTCGAGGGCTCAGAGCATCATGATGAGTTCTGGTAGAAAGAGCTAGGGAAGTTAAGGTGTAAAAGCTTCTACAAGAGGAGGACAAGAGCTTAAGGTACTTTTCTCATTAAGGGGAATTTTTGAGAAGCTGGAGGGAACTTAGTTCTGCTGAAAAGGTTTTGCATTTCATCTGAAGTGATGCTTCCTTTATAAATGATGTGGTTTTGAAACCTTTTGACCTTCAAGAGAGAATGGTCTGTTTAGGAGCTGTAGCTTTTTTTGTAATTCAAAAACGTCTCAGTTAATCACTGCTAAGGGCCTTGCTGGTGTGTGTCACAAATTTTTTTATTTTTTATTTTTTTTTAAGTGCAGCACATATATAATTCATGTAGCTCTTCTCTTTGTAGATAAGGACTCGTCTCAAATGTCAGGGTGGGAGAGGGGGAAAAGGATACCTGACCCAGAGGGCAGAAATATTGAATGTGCTGGTGTTGGACTTGATGTTTCCCTAGAATTCACTGAGATAACATCCATCTCAGGGAACCTTACTTACACAGCTACAGAGCTGTTGCATTTAATATATATTTCCAAAGGAATTTCATAGTAATTGAGCATTAAATGATGTCGACTTATCATAAAGCGTTACCATTTTCATTAAAAATTATAAATGTGCTTCAACAGAATAGGATATACCAGAATCATAGCACCATCTCTATTAGTCTTTATGCTGTACTTGTCATTGACTGCCTTTACTGTATTATTTCTAGACAGCGTTCATAATGTTCTCAGCTGAACAAATGAAGATTTGTGAGCGAAGGAAAGCACTGACTGGATTATGTAGTGCCACTGATTTTTATTCTCCTTGTTTCAGAGAAGGTGCTTAAGAATCATGCTGACCCTGTGGTGGGCCTTCATAGAACTTCGAGGAGCTGGTGTGACTTGGATGGCAGCTGTTCTGGTGCTGCTCTGCTGTATGAGAAATCCTGTCTTGTGAGAAGGAGATGTCAGAGCTGCCTTTGGCACGAAGCTGCTGGGTGTCCAGGTAGGAGCCACGCTGTGTGGGTTTTGGGGGTCTTTGTGCAGTTCAGGTTGGAGTAACCGTGCAAATCAATTTCTGCAAAAGTGAAAATCTGCATCTTTTTCCATAACACTTATTTCTCAGAAAGATGATGGCAAATATTGACGTTTCCATTTCTATAGATAGTGGCTATTGAAGCACCTTCACACATAGCCTCTCTTTGCTGAGGCTTTCAAAGCTTTTCGAGCTTGAAGAGCAAAAACTTAAGTGAACAGTGACTTTTCTTTTGCCTAGTTTGTGTGGAATGTTGTGTACTAAAATTTCCTGTAAGATAGATTTGCTGTAAAATACTTCATAAACTTGAAAAAGAGTAAGATTTTTAATTTTTTTTTTTTCAATTCTATTAATTCAGTCCTCTCAAGGCAGCTCCCAAGAGTTAGGTGTTATGGCAGAAATGATCTTAAAGAACATCGGTGTTCCATTTTATTGTCATTAAACTGCTAACAGAAGTTATGGAAAGACTAATTACTTTTCAGTATATTCTTGTGGCTTATATTAAATGATATGTGTGGGCTATGAATACAGGACTTCCTATCCTTAGCTGATTCAGTCAGGTCTGGTATGGCATAGTATTTACTTCTTGAGTGCCTGTATCTTTTATTGGATCTCAATGCATCATCTGACTGAGATCTGTTTTTTTAATTAGCAGGCTTTACAGTAGCCTGTTTGTCTCACCTGTGTTATCTCTGGAAACACAGCCCTGTGGGAAGAAAGCCAGGAATGCCTAAGACCTTGTAGAAAGTATTAACTGTTGTTTGCGTACCAGGAAGAAGCAAAAAAATCCTCTGAGATCAGTCTATAAGATTTTGGGAATTCTCTTATTTTCAGTATAAGGAAAGAACGCTACAGAGGGAAATACCTGACCAGCTAAAATGAAAGAAGAACACATTTGAAATCAGTCTTCTAAGAAAAAAGTATCCCTTCTCTCTATGCTTAATCTTTGTTTGAATAAAGCAATTGTTAACTTTTCCCATGCATCAGAACTCACCAAATTTAATGTATTTGTATTTCTGACAAATGCAAGTAAGTTTGGGTACCAAAGGAGCCATACCCTTGCCTTTATTATTTATGAATGCAGGCACTGCTCACACAGCTTCTGCTTGTTCTGAAAACATTAAATGGCCTATGTGTTCAGGTTTGTCTATGAAGGGACAGAAATTACACACTTTCACTTCACAGACGAAACTTTTAACATAGCTGTGATGGAAATGATTTCCTGGGGACTTGCAGGATGCTACCTTTGCTCTGTGAGACTGTGTGATGGCAAAGCCCCAGCTATCAGCTGTTAATCCCAATGCGTCTTACAAGACACTTTCTATCTCCTCCTGCAATGTTAATGCAGCTGGAATTCCATAAATCAAGTCTCAGCAGTAAAAAGGTTAATAAGTTTACACTATCTAATTGAAAGCCATATTGGTGATTAAAAGGATTTTATATATCAGTTTTCTGGGTCACCAGCTAATTATTTTTGGTGGCCTGTAATAAAACATAGCACCATAGGCAGATAGAGGCTGTAATCACATAATATATGGTAAAATGCATTTACATTTATTTGGGATGAAGTTGCCTATGCCAGCTTGTTGAATAGTCTTTGAGATCTTTGTTCCTTACTTCAGGGACAGTGGAAGAGCTGAATGCTCCACATGCTTGGTCAAGTCTGTACAGAGTTACTGGGTTGAGTTTTGGGGTCTGGTGCTTTTTCTCCAGAGCTAAGCTCAAGGGAATCAGCTGTTACCTGTGATGGAGAAGTTCTGCTGAGGCACTGGGGATCAGATTGCTATTATAATTCATTTTAATGCATTCTGCTTGTCCTAATCATTTATTGGAACAAGAACTTCTGTAGCAGGGACATGGCTAGTAAGAGAGAGAGTGACAATTAATAACTCTTGAATAGAAAGGACAGCTAAAAAAACCTGTTCAAGGGGCAGATGTGTGCACAAAGGGATTGGGAATGCCAAGTTAGAAAGGAAAAAGGGAACTCCAAGCATGCACTGGAACTTCTACAATTCTAATAGGCTGAAATACCCCTTATAATTAGACACCCAGATACAGGGACACTTCTAACTGAGACCTTTGTTTTGCAGGTTGTGCTTTTTAGCATGTTTGTCTGATTGAGCAGGAGCTAACAGTGATGCTGGGTGTGCATGTTGGTTTGCAGGGAGGTGCTGCACAGGGTCTGCGTGCGCACAAATAGGTCGAAGGCTCCTTTCTCAGCCCCTGAAGACTCCTTAGGTCCTGTGTGAGGCACCACTACCCCTGTGGCTATAAAACACTCTGCTGCTGATGTCGGTTGCTCTGTCTGTAATACAAGGGGCAAACTGCATCTGGTGAACAAGGGTGCAGTGAGTGTTGGGCATGCCTGTCCCACTAGTGAGGCAAGGGTTGAGATGTGATCAGCAAAAATGGTACCAGAGGGCAAATCATTGCTGGACAATGCTTGCAGGGCCACCTGGAGAAGAGGATCTACTGTGGCAAATCTATTTCTGTCATATTACATAGATTGGCTGCATTTTTTTCATTGGCTAATTATTAATCCTTAAATGCTCTTTGCATGGAAACAAAGTGCCATGAAATTACACTGTGGTGAGTGAAGATTTAAGGCATTTGTCGCTAAGATTATTTACTTGTCATGTTCTCCTGTATCTAAATAAGAGCTTGTCCACACCAAAAATAACATTTTTTAAGTACTTAAGTGTTTCCTAGCAAGATAGCTAAGGGGATATTCAGTTTTAAACACAGGCTGGGGAGGTTAAAAGGAGAATGGCAGTTGTGTGAGTAATGGCGTGTGAGTCAGCTGCTGAACTTGACATTGCAACCTCTGTGTCACCACCGAGTCAGGAGGCATTTGTGTGACAGTTTGAGGGTAAAGACATAAAAAATAAACTGGCAGTCTCCACTGGTAGAAGGGCGTATCTGAGATTTCTGAACAAAGGCTGAGAAGGTGAAAAGTTAAGCAGTAACAGTGTAAATGAGGGAAGAGGGGCTGCGTGTTTCCTAGGTGGATGTGATGCATCAGGTGTGTTCACCTGAAGCTCGGGAAGAGCATTCTGGCTGAGCCTGGCTGCTGGTGGGGCTGCTGGGCCCTTGCTGAGTGAGCCCCTCGGCCAGTGCTCTTTGCCGCTTTCCTTGGGTAGATTTATTTGAACAATCTGGGGCTAAGGAGGAGCCAAATATCACACTTGCAATCTGCTATTGTTGCAGAATTTCTCACCTTTCTGTCACTTTGTTCAGTCTCTCTCTTTGGGGAACTTTTGGTCACCAGATTGGTAATAACACAGTTGTTATTTTCTTGCACATAAACAGCAGCAGAAAGTGTGGGGTCTCATTTCAGCATCTAGATGCTTGAGGATGACTTTGTTAATGGATCATTAACCGAGGGAAAAGGATCGTGAGGTGCTTCAGACAAAGCCTACTGGCAAGATAGTGCTTGGGAAGAAAGGGATTGCACAATGGGAAAGGATTTCTGCCCCTCATGCTGTTAATCAAGTTCTGAATAACATCATAGTGATATTTAAACAGAGGGAAATAATGTGTTCCCCATAAGCGTTGCTGTTCTGTAGCACTGTTAGATATATAAACGAAAAGAAATTCAAGCAGCTGCTGGGTATGGTTCATTCCTTGGGACGTGCATTTAATGGTGGACTCTGGATAGAGCTTCTACCCTATGTGGTAGCATAGGCAAGACAGGGAAGGGTCCTGAACACTGCTCTGTACTGCCCTAGAACCAGAGGTCAGGCCTGTAGTGAGGCCTCCAGTACTCCTTGTCTCTGAAATCCTTTCACTTCATGCCTTATTGCATAAGTTCAGTACCCTTTCCAGCTGAAGCCCTCCTGAGCACTTAGCTCTTCAAACTCCCTACTCAGCAGGTGGCTTATTTAAATGTGGCTGTTGTGCTGGCTAGTGGCCAGAAGTGAGTGGCTCCGTGTGTGAACTGCAGTGTTTGGGTCTAGTTCTGCTCGTGTCTATGCCAGCAAAATCCTCCTGGCTCCAGCAGGGTTGTGCAGGGTACAAGTGAGTGCAGTGTAGGGCTGTCTGCTCAACTGTTTGTCAAATAAATCTATGGCCAATCATTTGCATTATGTCAGCTAAACATTTGCCTAGCACTCTAGCATGTGTGAGGCAATGAGGAATTCTGGATTGTTTGAAATGAAAACTGTCGTTGTCAGCTCTCACTTAACCAAGAAGCATTTCTTCCGTAGCGTGTAAATAACTTATTTTGAAATCCGTGGCCTTGAAGAGGAAATGTAAAGTTTCTCTAAACATTCAGTACAAATAGGGACATTAGCTGCTGAACTGATTTTTCAAAATTCAGATCTTTATGGCTGAACAAATGAGAGGGAAGGAAAGCACATGGTTTAAATTAAATATACGGAAAATAACTGCTAATGAAAGAAATATATTTTAAAAGTAAGCAAACCTGTTTTATCTGCCTCTCCATTAAGTGTGTCAGGAAAGGGCCTTTACAGCTAGGTGGTAATTAGAGAGGAAAAAGCAGTGCTGGCAGAACAGTCAATCTATCACATCCTGCAAAGCCTGAATGTTACTGCAATTAAACAAGTTAGTAGGGGAAAAACTTGACAAGCAAGTTTTATCATTGAATCATCTTGGTGGCAAAGCACACAGGGTGCTCTTGTTAGATTCCCTCATGCAACACCAAAGATTTAAATTATAAACCCATGAAAGCACATTCAGACTCAAGTGACTATTTTCTTTCCCAGGCTATCCAGGCGCGTGGAAGATTAGAATGCTAAAAATAAAACAACCTTTCCCACCTCCCCCTTCCTCACCCCTCCGAAGTCAAATCTGTCCAAGTTGACTGCTCCATTAAATTCAAGAACAAAAAGTTATAAATTGAACATACGGAGAGCAGTGCCTTTTCTTAAAGTGATGTTTCCTCGCCTTAATGGATTTAGCTATGGCAGGGAGTCAGAGAGAAGCTGTCTTAACTAAATCTTTGACTGATTATGCATTTTTTTTTTTCTATTCATACAAGATAGATTCATCATTCCAATTTGTCAAGTTGGCGAAGTTCCAATTAATTACACCAGGAAAAGCTCAAGCTGCATTAGGCCTCTGTCAGGCCTAATCTAGTGCCTCATTTACTGGAGCCCCAAATGAAGAGATATCAGAGGTGTTGTTCCTCTTGGTACTTAATTTGATGAATGCCCTAGCAGCACGATTGGTGGCAGAGGTGTATATGTGTGTGTCTCTTCATCAGCCACCTCTGCTGAAGTCGTCATGCTTTCTCTACTAATTTGAGGGCTCATCTGTATACCGGATGTTTTTTTGGAAGGTCTATTCTTCATAGATATGCCAAAAGGCCTTTTCTGTGCGTGCATATGTCCAGGTGGGTTTCCAGATATGCCGGGCCTGATTCTGAACTCTGTGATGAGACTGGATTCAAGGCCTTAAATAGAAATGTGAAACAGAACAAATTAGGTTGGGTGCTGTAAAGGAGCACACGCGTACACGCTGTACCAGCACACTGGATGAGTCTATGCAGGTACAGAGACTTCCTGACAACGCAACAATGAGTTATTATTGAATATATACATCCAAGACTAATTCTTAAATATTTTATAGTAAAGTCACTATGGACTAAGAACATATGTTTCTTTTCTGCAGCACTTTATGTACGAATTATTCAGCATAAGGTGCCAGAATGCCAATATGTTTAGCTTACTTTTGGCTTTTAGCCACTGCTGTGATTAAAGATGTAACTTTAGCAATGCTGTCACTTTGCACGTAGGTTTAGGTGTCTCAGAAAGGATGCAGCGTTAGCCAAAAGTAAAGTAGCTGTGTACTTTGGCTGAGTATAATGCTGAAAGCCTTCATTTGCCAGCAGTTACCATGCTGGGATTCTGAGTTTATTTTCCACTGACTGTATTTGAGGTACTGGTGTGTGCAGTGATGATTTTTAATGGCAGCTATCAGACATGCATATGGTGCTCAGTAAGGGACAGTACTCCAAACAATGCAGGAGAAAATTGATGCACTGATGGCTGGAGTATGACAACTCCTCTGCAGACAGTTTGGACCACGACTTGTGCCCACCTTGGGAAGGGAGGCTTCAGTCCTGACAGTTTTTGTCTAATAATGCATCAAATTCAGTTAGTGTGTCAAAATGCAATAAGACCATGTGGGTACAGTTGTGTTGGAGCAGAGATAGCAACCTAACTTTTTTCTTAGATGTGTTTTTGCAAGTGTTCCTCATTTGTTTCACAGAAAAATCAAGTTAAATTGAAATCACCATGGGAAATCGGTGAAGATGGGGAAAAAATACAGTTGTAATCCTGTCTTGGGACTCTTCACAAGAAGGCTAATGCTGGACATATACATTTGAGGTTGGTTCTTATATGTTCTACTTAACCATATGTTTCTTTTCTACAGTACCTTATGTAGGAATTATTTAACATAAGGTGCCAGAATGCCAATATGTTAATCTTATTTGTGTTTTTTTAGCCTTATGTTTTATGTTAAGCAGGTTGCTTAAACTCACCTGTTGAACTTTAAATAACTAAGAGCCTTCATATGGCCAGGAAAGGCAATTCTCAGAGGCTTACGTAAGGTCCCGTGGTTTTCAAGTCTCCAGTCTGGGCATTTGGTTATTGCATTTGTACTGTATTGCATGGCTGACTGTTTTTACACCCAACGGTTCTTTTACGTATGTTGGTATTTGTCTTTGGTTGGCAAGTTTGTTGGGGTGTTCTGTGAGTACTTTCAGTGTATTAAAGCCAGAGGCACCTGAAGCTGTCCTGAGCTTTCAATTGCATTGCACCTCCTGTAGGTAGAAATTATCTCAGCTGGTTATTTTTCATCTGGACAGCCAGTGTGGTACTGGAGTGGTGCTCTGTCCTTTAGAGAAAAGAGAAGTGTGTTTGTATTTCTACTGAGGAGAAGCAAGGTGGGAGGCTTGAAGGATCTGTTCATGAGCTCTCTTCTCATTGTGTATTGATTTACCTGGTGGCTTAACAGAGATGTGTCCCTGGAGCTCTGTCTGACCCACATCATTTCAAATGAAAGCTAACTGGCCACAAAAAGGAATGTACACTTGATGTTACCAAATGTACAAAGGTCTATATTTGTCTCTGTTCTGGGCACCAAAACAGGATCTATTCAGTGTTTAAGTCCCACTTAACTTTTCAAAATAGAGCTTACACAGTGCAATGATCACACTCAGTGGCTTAAAGACTCTGACTCCTGTCTGAATCTTTTAGACAAGATAGAAGTGATCTCTTATGGATGCAGGCAGTCTTGAAAAGTCCGTAATCCAACAGAAGCTCGTTTTTGTAAGGACATGATCCAGAGACTGGAACAGTTCTTTGTCATGTTCTTGCTGAGTTTTCATCTGCATCCAAAGCTGAATTCAAACTCTGTGGTAGTTTGGGTCATCACACTAGCATCTATGTCTGGGGAGTGATCATAGATGATGAGTTATTACCTTTAAACAAAGGGTAATTAATGCTTCCCGCTCTGACTTTAATTAATGAAAAGTTTTCCTGACTGGGGGGGGAGAGGGGCCAGGATGGGACGAGGAAGATACTGTATCAGTAATACCCCTTTGGGAATTATTGGCAGGAAGTCTACAGTTAATAATTTGGAGTAACAAATAACTGTGGGTAACTTGTAATGTAAGTGTAGAAAAAGAGGTGTCAAATTATTCATTAATTTGCCAGTTCTAATAGTAGCCCAGCTGTTGAGGACAGAAAGAAAGCTAGATCTGTCTGTACAGACAGACCCTTTTGCAGTAATTCTATCCCTATTCCCTTCCTCTGGGAACAGAAAATTAGATAAAGCAAGAAGAATGGGATCTCTGCTCTAAATCTTTTTCTTTAAAACTTGATGTACACTAATGGATAATAAAACATGGTTGATTAACAAATACTGGTACACCAACTGGCTTAAAAAACACATTTTTCGCAGTCAGCACTTGCAAAATCCATAGGTAAAAGACATTCAACCTCTTCCACTGCTCCCAGTGTGGTCAGATGCCCTAATCTGCGTAGAAGACTTTTTATAGAGAAGGGAAGACTTTGGTGCATGTATATGTCTGTGGATGTATTTACACAGAGAGTGCCAATCCAGTGACATCTTTATGCAGATCTGGAGGACTCTATTTACATGTAATACCTGAACAAGCTTCACTGAATGACAAAAACCATGTTGGGCAACAGGAGTACAGGTGTGGGACTTGAGAGAGGTCAGTCTCATTCCTGGAGCACCCACCAGTTGCCATCTGACTGCAAACAGGTTCTAGCACTTCCCTTTAAGCTTTTTGTTTTCCCTTCCTCAAAGATGGGGTGAAGCATTGTCCATTAATATTTACAGGCTGCTTTCTTATCTTGTTGATAATGACAAGCGTAGCTGGTGCTTTTTCAAAAGGGGTGCTGTAATTAATATTTATATATCAACCTCAATGTCATTCATGAAGAATGCTCTCCTGAGCTACCAAAGTAACGTGAAAATGAGCGGTCTGTTAACCGTTCTGGATATGGCAACTTTCTCCTAAATGCTCTCAAGGCACCAAAAGAGATTTCACTGTGTTGCTAACTTTTAAGATACAGTTAACACGGCTTGAGCCAAAGCAGTACGCTGTGAGTTGAGAGAAGATAATCAGAAAATTTCCATAGGGCTTTGTTGTGTTTGAATATATTGTCTTTAAACATACAGAAAAAAAAAAGTCACATGATGCTTGGTGGTTATGGTTAACATTCTCGTGTCAAAGGGTCTAAAAATGCTAATGCTCCTTTACTGATGAACCCTTTCCCAAAATAATAATAAACTCACCTGGCAGCCTGTATATCATCCCCATTCTCTGTCTTGCACACTGTGTTCACATCTGATTAAAATGTGAGTTGTCCAGGGCAGGACCCGTGTGTTCAGTGCTGGCTTGCTTGCTGTTACTATTATAAATAATTAAGATAATTATCCAGTATATTTATGACAACTGACTGCTTTAGGTTGGCTTCTCTGAGGACTCCTGTCATCAATGAAAATTCTGCAGATGGAGGGGTTTACAGGCTCTGGTGCCAAAGATGGATTACCTAGAAGCTTTCAGAGCTATACAGCACAATTCCATTTGCCTCTTTGTACTGTATGGACTTAATAAGAAACTGTAATTTTATAGTGTGAGTAAATGGGTGAGAGACATCAACAGCAGGAGTGAGAGAGAGGCATTGTCTTTTGCAATGCCAAATCCCAGAATATTAAGAGTTTGCCAAAGGCATTTCAGAGATAAGTTTCCTATCTTCATCAATAATTTAATACATTCCCAACTCTCCGAGTAGCTCAGAATAAGAGCTGAAGGCATGGATGTCAGAAGGCAGAGTGACTCCCAATTAGTCAGGTAGAGCGCTTTCTTGTTGACTCAGCCAGGGCAAGGGTGTCTGTAAAACCCGGGCTTATGTCCTCATAGACTCCTTAATAGTTTTTTTTTTTCCTTTTTTCTTTTTTTCTTTAAATCTATGGTAATTTGTAAGAATGAGTGGGCAGTCCAGTGGGCAATCCACTGGGGTGCTCATTAGTGCCACTGAAAAAAACACGTGGACGTTAGTGTAAGTTGGTGGATACAGCTGCTAACAGGAAAAGGGTTGGAGAGTCAGGACCATGCTACATGTGAGTGAGACCCAGAAAAAGGTATCAGCTTTTAAAAGCTATTGGGAACAGTGACGTGGCTTTGGGACATTATCAGCCAAAGAGTGTCTGCCGTGATGCCTTCTAAATTGGTGCTGCTTTTTTTGAAAGCCTTGCCATGTATATGTGGAATTATAAGGAAGTGATGGCATTTTGTTCCTTGATTAGAACGTTTTTGTTGTCATGTAGGAAATTGCTTGTAAGGCCCTAGAAGTGGATCTCATGAATGGGTTGCCCTGAGTCAGCCAATTTGCAAGAACTCGGGCTGCGCCTATCTAGATGTGTCATAGAACTCTTCAGAGTGATATCTATTTTTGAGCATGCTAAACATGTTTACTTACTGTGCATTAAACTCTTCCTCACGGCAGGCAATTTTCTAGTGCTTAGGCCACTATTTGACCCAGCTGCCATGGAGGCTATATTAAGCCCAGCTGATCAGGACTGTCTCCACAGTGAAACGGGAAATTAGTCTCTATAGTTATAGAACTCTGTCAGCTTTTCTAAACATTTCTAAACATTTCTCATAGCTTTTTCCTACTTTTTTTTTTTGTGTGTGTGGGTAAGATTTTATTTTGCATTCCCTCATGTGTTATTCAGATCTTAAGCCTGACACTAATTACATTTTATTTTTTTCCCTTTCTCCTGACACTCCTTACTGCACCTGTTTATGCGTAGTGCCTTTAACTGCACGTGATTCCATCCAAAACATGCTGGTTTCTTCCTCTGGAATTGTTTTGGTGCACACTTCCACATTTTAATCACAGCTTCGCAGTGCTTCTCTGGCCCAGTGGTAGTGCTCAACTGTGAAGCTTTCTTCCTTTGAAAAACCATCTATTTCTCAAAGCTGTAACTTGTGTTGTTGAGATTAGATTGTATTAGATGGTTGCTTAGAAAAAGCAGCAAATCCTGTGAAGATAGAAGAAGCTGTTGAGTTCAGAGGAACTCTGGAAAACTGCAGTTTGAGAGGATGGAGTGGGTAGAATTGCAATGAAGTTGAGGCTTGTATTCCAACACTGACTTGCACTGTCACATCTACGGAGCATCAGGAATCTCATTCGGAGATGAACAGGTCTTCAGCTCTGCAACAAGATTTTCAAGGGACTTGACGTTCCTATTGGTGATGCAGGCTGTGATACAGTGTCTACACATGGCAAAGTCCTTCCATGCATGCCCTTAGCTCGTGACAGGTGAAGGGTGATTAATGAATCTTAGATTAAAACTCTAGATCCTTGATGTTCCAGCACTTGTCGCTGTTTTGTTAATATGACAGAATTTAGTCATCTACAAAATACATTTTGACATTCAGTCCTTGTGTCCTATGCCCTTAAACTCCTGTGAAACTGTGATTCCTGGCGGGACCAAATTCTCATCCGAATTGCACCAGTTTGAATCTAAAGCAACTCCACTGTGCTGTGGGGGCTTTTTGTCCCTGCTCTTTCCTGCTGGAAAGTGGCAGCTTGCCTGTGCTATGTGCCTTGGGTTTTACTGATCAGGTGGCTGGAGAGCTGGTAATGTGCCACTGGGCCACTGGCTTAATGCAGGAATTACTGGAAGCAGCAATCTTGGAGTGCTTTTTATGAGGATAACAAGGCTTTTGCAGACATGAAAAAGCAGGAGAAATGCTTATTAGTTATGGGGAAGGTGAAAGGCTTAGAAAACTGATTAGTGTAGCAGTGTGGTCAGATTGAAATGAAAGCTCAGTGGCATAATCGTTAATTGGGTGCTTACTTACCTACTAATTTGAGCTTGGATGTCAGCAGTACTGCACTTCATCTCAAACCAGGGGTCAGGCTTTAATGCTACATCATAAATTACGTAAAGGCACAACACTAACAATTAGATAATTATGGAGACCCATGCTGTTGCAATTTAACTGGGCAAGTTCAGGGCAATCATGACAGGAATAGTGCTTAACCCTGAATCTGCTGCCTTTCTTTCAACCTGACAGCCAAATATATGTGGCCAAGGAGGTACCCAGCTGTCTAGCAGCCCACAGGTTAAAAGCATCTTCTCCCGCTAGTCAGGTTCATCTGATGGCCTGGGCAAACTCTGAGGTAATATTATAAAAGTGTTAATTGTGGTTCAGAAAGAAGAGCCTGTATTTCAGTCTACAGATTGTCTACAGACATTCTGGTCAGGACACAACAGTCAGAACACTTTTTGTGTGCAAGACACCATTGTGGGTTTTTGATCTGTTTCTAAGCCAAGCCTGTGTGTATGTTTGGTTTATTTATTTTGCTTGAGTAAACCACCAAGCCAAAATAAAGTTATCTGTAGGATCTCTTTGAGTGTGCCTGTGCTACACACGACAGACCCACAACACCTTGTATTTCAACTGCTAGAGTCATTCAGTTGCCCACAGCCTTGCTATTGTACCTTCCAGCCAGCTGTGCTGCCTTCTGGGGCCAGCAGCAGCCCTGCACACCAGAGATGAGCCCACCACAGTCCTGAGAGCTTTCAGTGTGGCTCCCATTGATGATGTCCAGGATAGCTTTAATGGAGAGAGAGTTCAGTCAGTGCTGGACACCTGAAAATTTAATCCTCAGAAGAGATAGTGAAGATCAGGATGGAAAATATGAGTCGGATGGATTGGAAAGTGATTGACAGTGGGATGAAATTAATAATGTGTGGATCTTGGGTTGTTTCAGACATAACCAACATCCTCCCATGAGTGTGTAATGAACAGTGATTTCCATGGGGTCTTAGGAGTCTGTAGGTATTATTGGATTTGAGTCCAGGACTTTTTTTTAGTGCTGTCCTTTTGTTTCTGGTCCTTTCAACGATCAGGTAAATCACTCACACCATAATAATTTATTATTGTTGTAAACGCTGAGATTTTGTTTGTGGGTGGGGCTGAGAACGACAACAACAGAAGAATATTCCACTGGTGTTTTGGCACCATTTTCATTATTCAGAATATTTTATACAAATCAAGTAGGAAAATGGTCTCTAAAAGGAGGATCTCTATTAATAGTCATTACCTTAGAGTATGCTCTGCAGCATTGCTGAATGCTGAAGCTTTCATTCCTGGATTGAGTGTATGTGCATTAAGTTTAGCAATTTCTTCCTCTAGTTTTGGTAGCTAAAGTCCCTTCAGGTAGTGTGTTTGCTATAAAAGTGCAGAGAAATGCTTTGCTTTGGCACACTGCTTTGAAAAATAAAGTTATAACCTTTATATACATGCTGCTATATGGTAAGGTCAAGGAACAACACATCTGGTTACCTATTACTACAGGTTCAGCTATGGTATACTTTTTGTTTTAATTAGTCTGCAATAAACAAAAACTCAGGGGCTGTTCTGCTCTGGTAGTTCTCATTTCTCCTGCAGCCTTTTCTGCCCTTACAGGTTTATTAGTATAGAAAAAATGGCGTGTTGCACTTGCACTGTGTAGACCAAATGGGAGGCTGTAGGCTTACTCTGAACTGAATGTCTGCAGTACAGTGCTGGGTGCTCCGATCTACACTGCATCTTATCTGGTAGCTACAGGCTACTGGGAATGGCCTAATGCTGCAACAGCCTAACAGGCATGTTGGCAGTTTTGCCCTCCTAATAAGCTTGATCTCCTGCAGCATGTGTAGGTATTTATTGATATGCATCATAGCATGAATCCTTTTCCAGAGGTACTGCTGTCTTCCACGCTTTTTACCATGACATGTAGAGACCAGCAATTCCTCTTGGCAGGCCCTGCTACTGAAAAGCATTTTATGAACCAACTGTACTCTTAGAGAGGTTGGATGCAAAACTGTCCTCAAGGCAGTGCAGACCTAAGTGCCTTCTGCTGCAGGCCAGAAGGAGCAGTTAGTTCTGTCTGTGCAGGTTCTGCGCAGATGCCACGTAGGCAGCTGCTCGCAGCCTCAGGTCTGAGAAAAACACTGCCAGCCCTAGGAAGTTTGCTGCTGCAATATTTGGAACTGGAGTTGTGGTTTTTGTTTTTAAAAAAGCACCAGTTTCTAGAGCTGAGAAAGACAGCTGAGAGACATAAAGCACCCCTACTTGTGGCACTCAGCATTCAGAGAGCAAAGAGCAGAAGTTAGTAATGCATGTTGTTCGTCTAGGCACTAGCCCAGGCAATGCTACAGAAACTCTGTGCCTGGAGCCCATCAAACGTTTGCATTGTGGTGTAGAGGCTGATGGAGCACTCATGAAGCTGGTGTGCTGCAGCACTAGTGCCTGCTCATGATGTTGATTCTGTAGCAGTTAGAAATCCTGTCCGGGTTTTAATTATATCCCGTTCCACTCTCAGATTACCATGGGGTTTATCACCTGAGGACTGAGTTGAGCTGAGGAGCAGCAGCTGAGCCATGCAACTAGTAAAGTAAGTTATGTAAACTCTGCATGTTGGGAGCAAAGCTACAGGTCCAACTTACTCAGCATCTGCAAAGAACTGAAAGCAGTGCCAGCCCTGTCTCTGGGTTACACTTTGGCATTGGTAGTGCAGAGGGTCACCAGTTCTCTGGGAGCCCAGCAGCCTCTGTTGGCAGAGAGATTGACCACTGTGCTGAGAACATTTTTGTTTGCATCAGCATTTCGTTATTCACAGATATGGTGAGGTTCTGCTTCAAAATAAAAAGACCGTTTGGGATCATTGCTCTAGTGAGAAGGCACATCCCAGAGGCACTGCAGCATTTCATGCCCTATGCTTTTGCTCCTCTCTGCTCTTTATCAGATCCCATCTATGCTCAGTCTGAAGCTGAGCAATGTACCCCAGGTGTGCCCTGCATGGACCCTGATGGAAAGCACAGCAGTTCTCACTATAGCTGTGTGTTATGTTCCCTCCTATATTGCAGGACAAATTTCCTGGGACTCTGCAAAGTCCTGTGTGATGTCTCAGAAGTGTGTTTAAAGTCAGTGTGCCAATCTAGCTTATTTATATGAAGTCCTGGTTCTTCAGAACGGTTGTATCTTTGATGTAAAGTTCTGTTTGATCTGGATATTTTCTCTTTCTTTGGACATTTATTTACAATCAAATGTGAAATTTCAACTGCTTTTGTCTTTGAAAAACTCTAAGTAATGTTTTCTCAGAACCAAATTCTCTGACAGCTCTGTCATGCAGAGACATACCACTACACATGAGTTCATGACTAAATATGCACTGATTTTTATCCATGTCAGCTTCCAGTTGTGAAACCCATCATGTTACCACCTTGCCAACAAATAGTACTGCCAGGCACAGTGCTCATGTGCTGCAAACTTGTTATCTTTGGGAAACTGGGTACTATGTGACCTTGTCCATAGGTGTGTTCAGGAGCAGCACTGTAGTTGCTAGCACTAAAACAGCTCTATCTTGGAGATGGCAGTGGCCAATTTAAAATCAACTGTGGTTGCAGTCAGTGGTGCCCAGCTGCAGTAACTGCTGGTCTCCTAAAAGATCAAGGTGTGAGTACTGGTGCTGCAGCTGCCTTTAATCAAATAATCAAAAGCTGACTAGTCTGTCCAGGCTGGGGTTGAAAGTCCAGAAGCAGCATGTGGGGGCTTGATTTTACTTCTTGGTGAAAAAGACCCTAGGAATTCCTGTTGCATTAACTTTTTCTTTTTAAATCCAAATGGCAAAACAATTCAGCAAATGGAATCTTTACAGCTGAGAGATTGAGTAACAAGGGAAAGAAAATGTCAATGCAAGTTAAAGCAAATTTAATAAAGCAAATAAAAGCAATATACTGACACTGAAATATAATCTTAACGCTCTGACTACAACTAACTGAAGCCAGGAAATTCTCAGCTAAGTGTTCCCTCAGCCCTCTTAAATCAACCCATTTTGCTTAGGCATTGTTGCACATAAGCGCCTTTATGAGATGGCCCCAAAACGCAGGATGGTAATATGAACACTAAGAAGATATTTATTTCGTCAGCTGTGTGCTTGGATATATCTGTGATGGATGTATTGGCCCTGATTCTGTGAGCCATTTAAAAATAAGCTAAACTTTAAGTATATGTTTACACAGTCTGCAGAACCAAGGTCACTGTGCTCCAGGAAAAATGCAATCCATAAGGTGGTACTGAAGACACAAATAGTATTACCAAAGTCCCTTTGTAGATCTCTAGTGCAGCTTTTCACAGATACTAGAGAATTGATCTTCACAAAATCTATAAGTGAAGGAACCCTCATTTTCCAGATGAGAGACTGAAATATTGAGAGATTAAGCAGTTTACCAACAGTCTCAGAAGGTGACTGTGGCTGTGCAAAGACTTGAATTTACACTTTCAGTTTATTCAGCATTTTATCTGTGAAGTGTCCCCTTCATGCACTGAAAAATATTAAAAGATTCAAAACTGGGGGAATTTGATCTGCCCTGCAGGTGTATTGTAATTTGATGAATTTTTAATACAGCTGAGAGGTGGCCTGCCATGCTGTGCTGTGATTAGGAATTGGTTTTGGGAACTGAGGGCCTCCAGAGCTAGAATTGCCTGGAGTCCTGCTTGAAGCAGAGTTGGAGGGCTAGGTCAGCGTGGAGCTGCTGCACAGACCTGCTCTGGGAGGCTTTCGTGATGGATGATGGGCATTCCACATAGCATGGTTTCCTCAATAGCAATTTTTTTCCTCTCAAAAAGAAAGTCAAAGAAAGTGCTGGCCTTGAAAAAGGATATAAAGAGTGCAGCTTGCTTGTTTTTTTTTCTTCTTCCCCTGGAAGTCTGGTCCTTAAAATACACTTGGAGATCTGATTCTTTACTCTCATGAAAAAAAGAAAACACAGCTTTCTCAAGTTGTGATCCTGTGAAAGCCTTCAGAGTCTGCTTGAAGCTGTTAGATGTGGTTGTATTGGTGAAATTATATATGCAATGTTTGTGCTCAGTGCTTGTGCTTTTGTGCCAACTCTGAGCAGATAGACAAACTGTATGGGAGCTGCAGAGTCACAGCCTGAGCCACTGATTGAGCACCTGGGGAAAGGACCCAGTGGGTCCTGGGAGCACAGGTGAAGGCAATTCACTGAATGTGACCAGAAGGGGTGGAGCCTGGCTGCACCTCTCTTAGACCTCATTGAAGGTCTGACTGCCACTGGGGAAGGATCTCTGGTTGGAAATCCCTCCTGTGTGGAGTCTTCCTGCAAGCCGAGGTCTTCAGAGGCGGGTGAGCACTTTTCATTTTCTTTGTAACACTGTTCCATCTGCGCTGGTCCCTTTGCTGTTACCCTCCTGTATTGCCCTTCCACCACATTAATCTTTCTGATTGTAACACCAACCAAATCGAGCCTCTGGATACCATTTGCTGTTCAGTGAGGAAATGCTGATATCAGCCAAATCTGTGCCTCAGTTATTCCTCCTGCTTACATTCAGGAAAGGCGCCTATTGGTTTTCTTCTGGAGACATAGATGAAAAAATGTCTTGCCCGGTTTTGCTGTTCTGCTGGATTCCACATCCATTGACCCCCTTCTACCTCTCAAGTTCTCTCTGCTAGTCCTGATTGTCTCTGTATTGAAGAGCCTTCACAGTCCATATCCATCCTGCTTATCGCTCTTGCTCAGTATTGACAAATCTATGCCCACTTCTGACAAGCCACAGCTAATTGATTCTGTACCAGCAAAGTTTTCCAGCAATCACTTTTGTGGTCTCTGGCCTCATGAGATCCCCATGGACTTGGTTGAAGGGTAGTGAGTTTTTTCATAAACATCAATTTTTGTAATATTTAAACCATGCTTCCCTCTCCTGCTTCCCCAATGAAAGTCTGCTGAAGACAGGGGAGCGGCGACACAGTCCTGTCCAAGCTTTTCATTGCTTTTACTTATTTTTCTGGTTTATGTGCTGCCATGTGCAGGTTATCTCTATGTGATGTTTCTCATTACTGCGCTCAGGCCACCATTTTTGGGATTGGTGCTTTACAGTCTCCAGAATACTGGAATCACAATGTATGCATAAGACTCCCAGAATTTGGAGTATTGAAGTCTTCTCTGCTTTTGTTCATTTGTAGAAAAATCCAGTGAGCTCGTTATAACATAGCTTATCCCTGCTTTTAGTTCCTTGGTGGTGGTCTACACTGTTGTTGTCTGCTTTGGAAAGGCTCTCAGTGCTCCTTCTGCTGATTGTTAACACCTGGTGCTGTAACAGATCTGGTCACCATGCTGAAAGAGTTAGATACAAAGGAGATATCAGTACCTTTCCAGGATACAAGGCAATCTTAGCTTTTTCCAGTAGTTTGAGGGTGAGAAGGTGTTTTCTTTCCTGAAACCCCATTTATTCGCTACAAAAACTCAAGGCTTGACTTCTCTTAGCTTTTACTTTTCTGTGACTTCAGGGCTGGGCCAAATCTCAGCGTAACCGAAGCTGTCAGTCATTTTAATAATTATTATTAACCCCCTGCTGATGCTTTTCCATATGAAAGCAGGGAATCTCTTTGGCACTCTTCTTACTTTTCGTTGAAAGATGGAAGGTGGAATGATAAAATTATTAATTAGCTGAGCTGGTGTTGGAAAGCTCAGTGTCAGATTTCCAGGTCAGTGTTTGATGAAGGAATGATAGGGAGAAGTGATGCATCGACATTGATTAAAGAGCAGTGATGAAGCAAGATAGAATTGACATTTAATTCTTCCCAGCTAAAGTAGTGTGACTGACAATAGTTAAAGGTGAATGGTCTTCTTTCTTGAATCAACAATGCAACCTGTAAAAACATCCATCAGAGCGATCTTGTCTTAATTACTAACATCTAATTAGCCCCAAATCACTGTAGCACACTGATTAAAATGAAAGATGCCTGCCACTCTTTCTATTTTGGGTGTATCTGAGAAAGGCAGAGGATATAAATTAACTGGCACTTAAAATTGGCTCATCCAGAGACCTTGCAAAGAGTTCTCGGCTTCTCTCTTTATTCTCTGCTGTTTGTTCAGACAGAATTGTAATTCCACGTGAGTCCTTTTCTTTTTTTTTCCCCCCTGAATGCTGACCACGGACAGCTCTGGAAGTGCTGAGAACCCCCTAGAGGAGTGTGGGAACACTGCAAAAAGCCAAGCTACTGCCTTTCCTGCTGCTAATGATGGGCAACAATTAACATCTTGTGGGGCTAAATTTGTTACTGCTTTGTTTTTAAACGTAACGCATCCTTAAGCTTATTTAAAGCAGCAGTTCAGTGTTTCCTTGCTTCAGTCAGAGACCCATCCCTGCCTTCTAGTAGGCAAAAGGCTTTTGATGATTGTTTCCCATCCCTTATCATTATTTCCCTTGGAAGAAACAAAGGAAATAACAAATAGAAGTCCCCCAATAATTTATTTTCCACAAGGGTTCTGGAGTGCAGCTGATTACTGTGTGAATATGTTCGTATTGCAGAAAAGAGCATTCAGGTGATAACGCTTGAAGTAGCAGTTAATGCTCATTTTTGAGCTCTGATTGAGTTGAAATATTGCTTGCTGCACCAAGGTGACTAAGACAGCAGATTAGATTCCTGAGAAGTAGCATCCTTTTATCAGTAGATGGTAGTATAACAACATGGAAGGAATGTGGCTGCTGTAAAGTTGTCCCAAGATCCGAGCTGTTATACTTGAATCCTTAGTGAAAAACAAAACAAAGAGAGGCAAGAAATAAGTTTAGACTCCTGTTACGTTTTACTTTTCACAGTGGTGGTTTATGGCGTAGTGAATTAATGTATGTTTTTATTCATGATTTATTCATGGTTTATCTACAGCAGCATGAATAATTGATTATTTTTGTTTTCTGGCAGTCCAAAAAATTAAAATAAATATGGGTTTTTTTCGAAGCTAAATAAAATAAAAGTTAGGAAATCAAACAGTGAAAAAGGAAAGAGCAGACTCTTTTGTGTCAAAATAAATGTTTTATTTCTCTCCAAAACAACTGTTTTGTTCCATATATGCTTTGCTTTTAAGGATGGTTTGAATCGTTTAACATAAAAATCAAAGGAAATTGCCAAGCAAAACAGTTGTAGTTCAATTCTGGCTTGTACATATCCAAATAATGAGTTTTAAACGTTATTTCCTCTCCTGTCACAAAAACAAAGAGTGTGGTGAAACTGGGACAAGCTTCCCAAGAGATGGATGCTGCCAAAACTGAAATCATCTTGAGAATGTTTCAAATGAGGCTGTGACCCTTCCAGCTCTTGGTTTGGCCGTGCTGTGTTTTTCTGGTGGAATGAATGTGTTCTGCGGGTTGTGCATGAATTAGCAGCTATGAAAATACACACAAAGCAGAATGAAGATGCAGAGAGGCCTTATCCAGTTGAGTAAGCCCATATTTGCAAAGTCTTTTATTTTATTTTTAATTAAAAGCAGAATTTTCCTGGATGCGAGCTCAAAGATCCCAGGGGCTGGATTCACAACGCAAATGCACTCAGGCTAAAGAGATCTGTATTGATTTATATCAGTAAAGGATCTGGCCCAGCAGCAACAAATGCCACTTTTTGGTGTAGTACTGAATTTCTGTGTGTTGAATTCTGGGCTTTTGAATTAAAATCAAGGATTTGATAGCCAAAGAAAAAAAGAAAAGAGGAAGTTTTTGTGGAGATGCTGACAGCCAATGTTTTCGTTGGGTGATGCTGATGAAGAGAAATGGTTACAAGTAGATTCTTATCCAAACCTTACTTTATGTGTTTGGTAAGGGTTGACAAGTGACAGCTTTCCTTTATGAAATTTGGGTGTGAGGAAAATAATTAATGGAAAAATTCAGATTCCAAGCGTTTTCTGACCAGGCCTGTAGCTCATTGAGGAGCAATGCTATTTTTCCTTACCAGCAGGTTTTCTTTCTTTCTCTGTCTTTCAAATTCTTCACTGCTAAGAATATACTAGAAACACTATCTATTTAGAAGTCCATGCTAATAAATGCAGCCATAAATTAAAATCAATGATAGAATGTGAATGTATGAATGAGTAATAGAAAAGAACTGCTGACAGTGTATCCACAGTAAGGAAGGGTCCATCATCAGAAGCATGAGGTGTGAGTTCTTGTGTTGCTTTCTTGCACAATTATGCACCTTTGCAGTCTAATGCTAGGTTATGTGTTTTTGGCTGAAGTGTCATCTGGGTTCAGAGGTCACAGAAAAGGAGAGCAAAAAAATTCCATTTCCTCAGCACTCTGTGGGTACTTTGGGCGATTGCCTTAGGTCTGAGATCCATCCTGGTGCCCTTGGCTGCTGCCAAGGATAGAGTGACTTGTCTGTGGAGAGTTGAGAATTTGTCACTGTCTTAAAATGGCAATTTTTAAAATATATATGGTAAAGTCTGTAAGTCCAGACCAGGTAGAGCCCCTCCCATAGTGCTCAGGATTGGGGATGTTGTTGTCAAAGGGATGTGAGGGGATCTTGGTGGATATCCAGTGAGGGGAATGGTCTTTGTGGGGAACCTGGCAGCCAGGGGTGCCCTTACAGGCTGGTTTATGGTGGGATGTTTCTTTGTGTTGTGCTGGTGAACACATCCCTGCAACATAGCCAGTTTATGTATATACATATTTCAGGAAGAAGCTCGATGAGGAAAGCTTTGTGCAAGTTCTTGTTGTGTTTGTTCTGTTAAGTCGCGCCTTGTGCTCTCCTCTTGCTTGTTCTGCCTTCCAGGAGCTGTGCTGAGGGTTTGCTGCCAGGCACACGATGGAATTGCAGGAGCTGTGGAGAGCTGGAGGGAGTGAGGCAGGGGAGATCCTTCCCTAGCAGCATACAGTTTGCATACCTGATATCATGCAGAAATAGAACTTAAAAACAAGTCTATTCAACTCTGTGACTGAGTGAGCTCAGTAATTTAGGCTGCCCGTGATAAAATGTTTTAAAGTGAAGATGCATTTGGAGCATGTGGAAAGGGAGAAGGACACGTGAAGCTTTCTCAGAAGAATGGAGCCGTTGCAGTACTTTTGCAGGGCCACTCAGGCTGCATTGCCAACATAGTAATTATGCAGGTCATACTGCGAATTTGTTGTGTGTCAAAAGAAAACCTGTTTCAGGAAACTTTGTGTTTCCATCTAAAGGCAAAGACATAGACAAGAAGTTTGGCTGCCACATCTGAACAAGTGCTCTGGTGTTAGGTTAATCATTTTCTGAATCAATTGTCTTATATTTTACATTTAAAAAAAAAAATCTGGTAAAAAGCTATGCTAATGGAAAAGAAAAGCGTGAAAGGCTTGCCCAGCTTGCTCTGGCTGAGTGTGAATTGGTATCGCTGTGTGTGCTTGGAGGAAAAGATATTATGTTTCTTATGTTTCTAAGAGATGGGGCCAGCCAAAGCCCCATCTGGAACAAGATGTGTGTCATGCTTTAAGAACTCCAAGAGGAGGATGAGGTTTCTGCCTGTATGAACTTTACTGTATGGGTAGAGATTAAGCCTGTGCAGACAGAAGGGTACATTTGAAGAAAAATCCTGTCTAATTTTAGGTGGTGTTAATTCAGATGAAACTGGTTCTACTATGACCGAGTGCCCATTTATATCTAGCCATGGAAGGCCTAATTAAAGGAAAACAGAGCATCTTGTGCTAACAGTTTAAATGCAGCATGGCAGGAACCTCGCCATTCTTTTCTGAACAGAAGTACGTGTGCATACCTGGGACTGATACAGACATGGCCTGGTGAATCTCTCTGTAGCTGGGCTGTGAATCCACAGCGTGGCACAGAGTGTGGTGGCCTACCTGCAGGAGCTCAGAGGAAGGAGATGCAATAAACCTTTCTTCCCATTCAGGTAGAGGAAGCATCAGAGGATGGAATGGCTAAAACAACTCAACTCCCATGTTATTATGGAATTGAGGTGAATGTGCAGTTCTTTGGGGAACTGCATGAAAGGCGTGTGGGCTCTGGATGTGCTGGACAGGAGCTCAGCTTTGAGCAGAGGCAGGAGAAAGGTGCTTTATGATGATACAGGAGGGCTTGCAGACCTGCAGGAAAGCCAGGCTTTATGCAGGAGGAACCAGAGCACGAGCAGGGAAGTGGCTCCGTCATGAGTATAGAAAAAGCCCATTGCCAATAGGGGATGGGAGGTTAGGAAGAGCCTTCTGAGACTCAGTGCATCTGTAGGTTTGTCTGCAGAGAACACGTTGAGAGCAGTGAGATCTCCTCAGCAGGTGTGAAGTTAGGTATGTAAATCTATCTTGCTGGTTAATTTAGCAAGTTAATGTGTGAGTGCTTTGGAGACAGGTGATCAAAAGTGCAGGCTTTTACAGCAGAAAGGTGAGAGGGAAGAAAACCAATGAAGAAGGACAGCATAGAGAAGGGAAAGGAAGAAATATAGACCCTCTGTAATATCTGTGAAAGGAGAGGAGATTGCCCTGTTAACAGCAGTCTCACCTTGGGTCAAATTTTATTCAATGATAGAAGAAAACACCTTAGGAGGAAAGAAGTCCAGAATTGACTGATAGCCTTTGTAGAGCATACTTTTTGTCCTTAACAGTGTAAGGAGGAGGCATCTGTTTTGAGAGGCCCAGTTCTGAAGCCTGGTGAGGTGGGACCCAGTTCTGGCAGCTTATTTGCTGAAAAAGGGAGGGTTTCTGGTTTTCGTTTTGCCCAGCTGTGGACCAGAGCTCTTCCAGCAATACGGCTCTTCTTGCAAGGAGAGAGTGTGTTGAAACTCAATAGGAGATTCCATTTCCTTCACTTCTGAGCTGGTGCCACTGAGGGTTTTGCACAGCTCCTCTGTTGTAATACTTGCTGCCTGCAGTAATAAATTCAGATTGCCCAGGTGTATCCAAAGCCAAACTTCTGTATCTTTGATACTAGGATCATTATTCACTTATACAGAGCTTAGACAAAGATGAGGATCAGTTCAAACCCAGGGCAAAATTCCTGTCATGCAGGTGGATGCTGAAAAACAGGATTAACTTGTATGTATGCTGTGTTCAATAACAGAAAGGCTGGGATGAAAGCATTTCACAGACTTCTCTGACACACTGAAGGCCTGACTGAGGACATAAAACTCTATGTGTGGACAGAAGTTACTCAGGATCACTTTTAGATACAGTCAAGTCATTTTCTTTGTAATTTTCCCAGTTGTTTATGTGCAAGTCACCTGTGGGGAACACATTCCATGCTCTCAAAATCAGGAGTTAAGTTACATTGCTGAACGAGTGAAATTGAACTGTTTGCTTTTGCATCATAGATGCTACCCCCCCCCTTTTTTTTTTTTTTTTGACTAATAATCACTAGAAGAGAAAAGTATGGCATGCTTATACAATCTCTGATATTAAGTCTAGTTATCTACTGTTCTTGAATCTTTAATGATTGGGGTGGTATTGTAGATAGACTCTGCTCAGAAACCTAAATAATTATTATTTCAGTTCTGTTAGTCAGTAACATATAACTGATTCCATTAATGAGATCAAGAAGATTTACCTAAACTCTCCTTCTCCCTGTAGTCATAGTTTTTCCCTTAATGTGGAAACTCAGTCTGCTGTAATACTTAAGATCAGGGACAGTATCTTGTCCTTTGGGGCACGCTGCTGCTTCTTGTGGTCTTCTACAGCTTGGCCAAGCAATGAGGACCCCAATTCTGGTCCTCAGAATTTTTGTTTAAATTAATCACGTTTCTAAAATGTGATTAATCTTAAAATGCAGGTTTAAAGGAGCGAGATGAATGACACTGTAGAAGTGTTGATTTTGGTTGTGCAGACTACCTTAGATGTAACATTCACAATCCCTGAATATAGATGTGATGGATTTGATCCTCAACGTCATTCTTTTGGATCTGATGTAAAGGCTGTTGCAGTCGATGGAAGTACTCTCAAGTAGGTGTGGTTACATACTGCATTGATCTTATTCATGATACATTACTGTGCATTTTAATTTGAGCCAATACTGTCTCTCCTTTCAAGAGGTGGAGAGAAAACACACTCAATTACACCATGAAAGCCATGTAGCTCTTTCAGTGATCCAAACAGCCTGGAAGGTTACATTTGAAACCATTCACCCATTCCTTAAAAAAAAAACAAACTACTGGGGAGCATGCATCCCTGCAAAATAATGATGGGCAGAATAAACTGTCTGAAAGTATCTCGCCTACTCCATACCATTTAATCAAGAAGCAGTGAGTGGAACTGGCCTAACATTTACAAAGGAAGAACTGACACAATGCATATTTGAACACCATGAGAAATAGCATCACCGGGGACAGAGAGTGAGTTTAGTTAATAATGAATGGCACATCCTATAAAATACCATTACACAGTGTTCAAGGCCCAAGAATGATGACATAATTATTAGGAGACTGGGAGATTAAGATATAATTTAAAAAAACATGACAGGGGAGGGTGTAATTGGGGAGACAAAATACACAGGAAGTTTGTAATTTACATGTCAAAATACCTTTTTCATGTTTTGATTGGATTGGACGCCGCCTTTCCACTTCATTTATCTTGGCTTCAATTAGAGGCAGGAGAAATGACATCTCATGTTCATATTCTTGACACACACTGCTCATAGACACTTTCTAATTCTAACAGACAGTGAGGGGAAAAGGGAAACTCGATTCTGCCTCCGTCATGGACTTCTTAGTTAACCCCTAATTTGTTTCTAAATGAGGCTGTCACTGTGGTTCAAATGAATATGCGCTTAGGAATCAGGGTGTGTGTTTGGGTATTAGCCTGTGCGCAGGGCTTGCGTATGCAAGGCTGGTTGTACCCAAAAGCTGCTTAGCTGGAGGGAAAACTGAAAGGGAAAAAAAAAAAGTAAGAGATTTTGCTCTCCAATAGAACTTTCTCATATGAATGGTGTGGACTTTTTTTTATTATTATTATCAGAACAGCCACATTCACCGTGTGCTTGTAATCAAACAGAGCCATCTCCAAAGCAGAAGATTTGAGTTGTGATTTTCCCCTGTGGCAGAATTTTTGCTCTTTTTATTTTCTGCATGTCTCTTTTATCTGGTGTCACCATGTGTTTCCCATTGAGCTCTGAAGTCTGCTTCCATTTTTACAGGAACTGTGCTGTTTTACACCCGTCCCCACCCAAACACATACACTAGAAATGTTAAAGGTGTGTTTGAGATAAAGCCATGCGTTTCATCAGAACTGAAATATCTGCTCACCTGGTGGCATGTGTTGATGTCTTTACCCCTCTTTGCCACTGTAATTGCCATTCTAATTCTTCTTATGCTGCATCTAAAAAATCTGAGGTTTAGATTTTTCTTAGAGGCTGTTTGTTCTTTTCCTTGCAGAGAGTAGGCAGCACAGTTTGAGCTGTCTAAAAGAGGACAAAAGTTTGCCTCTCCATTGGACTTTTGACCTCCAAAACTGTGCACTTTAAAAGCACCCCAATCTGGCCAGCTGCAAACAGGGATACTCAAAATTGTCAGTCACTTTTGAAAACATGGGAGGCGAGTTTCAGGTTTATCAGTAACTCCATTCATTGGACTTCTTTATAAAGCAAAATTGCTCCTGGAAATGCTAATCAGGAAATAGAGAAATAACACCCCTTGAGCGATCTCCTCTAAGAGGAACTTTCACTCGCCAGGCGGAGAGAGAAATCAGAGCAGTTGTATGAGTTCTTTGCATGCAGTGTGTGTGCCCTGAACTCTGTCAGAAACCCCAGAAGTGGCATGAAGCTGGATGGAGTGGACAGTGCTGTTGTTACTAATGCTATCGCATTTCTGAGTTTTAAGCCATCTTCAGCCATGCTGGGATCACTCACCATAAGGCTCCCTGTAATGCTAGCAGGTAGTCAGATCTGAATGTCTTACCTGAAAATTGCTTCAGCTGAAGGTGGGGAGGAGGAATGAAAAAAGCGAAGAGATAAATGACTTTATATAAGAAATATGGTTGGAGTCAGACCACCCATTCATCCAGGCTGGTTGTCTTTGGCTGCCCCCAAAAGATGTTGTCTAGGAGGAGTATGTGACTCTAGTCACCTTGTGCAGCCCTTTCCACTCATGCTCCTTCAGCATCCATAATCACTGGATTAAAAATGTTAGAGGGTATGTTCCTTTGGTAGATCTGTTGACCATGAGTTTTTCTAATCCCTTTAAAATCTGCTCGCTCTGTCTGCCTCCACAGCTGCCTGTGGCAGCAAATTCCAGTAGTTCACTAATGGTATTGGTTCACACAGTGTTGCAAACAGCTTTTCAGAAAGCAACCTAGCATGCTTCTTAAAGTTTTCTAGCCACACCTGAACAAGCTGCGTTGAATGACTTTTGGGCTAAAATATTATGAAGCTTTAAAATATATTGTAGTACGGATCAGAGAAATATTGTGATCCTCTGAAATCTCCAGGATAATATGGTCTGATTCTCCAAGTGAGCACTGGTATGCTCATGTAATGTCAGCCATGCTGATAGTCTGCAGGAGGGCAGTAGGACTGTGTGTGAAGTCACTAAGGTATTTCTTGGATAGTGGAGAGACTGTCTAACTTCTGGAAGGACTGTGGCTCCAACACTGACTGTACTGTTGCAGCTGCTTAGCAAATAAAGAAACTAAATAAGAAATAATGATAACAGATTCATGCCAAATAATTTTCCAAGTCAGGCAGAACTTTGATGTGGAAAAGGGAGATGTCTCAGGTGTTCCACGGTCTATCAGGCTGTTGTTTTTAACCCAGCAGGTGGCTCAGCGCCACACAGACATTCGTTCACTCTCCTGCTTCCCAGTGGGATGGATGAGAGAATTGGAGGGAAAAAAAGAAAACAAAAAAAAATAACTTGCTGGTTGAGATAAAACTATTTATTAAGGTACAGAAAGGATAGTAATTATGACAGCATGTGTGTATATATGAATATGAATGTGTGTATATATGTATATATGAACATATATAAGAAGTGATGTACAAGCAGTTGCTCACCACCCCCCAGCGTCCAGCTAGTCCCCCTTGTGAGTGGAAGAGCTGCAAATTAATCCTGCTCCCATCAGATCTCTACTTCCTCATGATGTCATATGATATGGAATATCCCTTTGGCCAGTTTAAGTCATCTCTCTGTTCTCTCCCAGCTCCCTTGGTCCTTCGCTGAGAACGACCTTGACTCTGTATAATACTGCTTAGCAAGAACCATAAACATTGGTGCGTTATCAACGTTGTTCTTCCCTGAGAATCCAAAGCATAGCATCATACCAGACACTTCAAAGAAAACAATTCCCTCCCAGCTGAAACTAAGACACTGACACTTGAGTTAGGTTATGGATTTTCCGTAAACATTCAGATAATCCAGTACTAGATGAATGCATGGGTAAAACCAGGAAAAGAAATACAGATATAGGAATGATTCATGGATTAGTCAAGGCACCAAATCCATTCTTAATTCTTGTTAGCTAAGTTGGGTGAACTCTGAATAATTTTATCTGGTTAGTTGGTTTGTATGTGAGTAAAAAGATTCTGGATTTGTGAAGTTGAACATGTTAATTTTTTGCTGAAGGTATTTGGGTGCTAGAAAGACTTTCCGTGTGTATGGTATTTCACAAGTGCTTTTGTGCAATACTGGGAAGCTCCAAAGTTATAAACTGCTAGTTTATGACTCATTCCATTCTTGGATCAGTCTGGCACAACAAATCCTTTCAATACATTTTCTCTGGATGATTTTTTCTTTTTTCTTTTTTCTTTTCCTTCCATTCTGTTTGATAATGCTTGAGAGTCTGGCACAAACTTGTGTGAATTCTTCTAATAAGAAAACTGAAGATAAGCTTACACTGACAGCAGACTATCCTAAGGGACCCATAGTTTATTATGAAGATTCTTGTGGTAGCAGAAACTGTTTGCCTATGTATTGCACAACCCACTTTGAGCAGGGATGGAAAGCAATGCTTTTGATAATCTGAAAAAACCCTAAACTGGGGAACAGAAAGCACCTCAAAAATCTGTATGTCTTTATTTCAGTAGTCAGGAACTAGGACAAAATGGAGAATGCAGGCTAAGGGCCTTAACTGAAGGCTGCAGAGCTCCAAAGACTCATCCTATCGCATACATTGCATACATCATTAAGCCACTGGCAACAACATACTGAAGCCCTGCCCAAATTTCAATTCTTACACTTCAGATAGTCTCAGCTCTCACCAGACAAATTAATATTTAATGCTCAAGTGCACGCTGTAATATTCCCAACTGTGCAATCTAATATTAACAGCAATTTCATAAACCAACAAGGCCCATTCAATTGGTGACCATTTAAACTATAACACGCCATTAAACTGTAAAAGCAGCCACGAAAACATGATTAAGATACATGTTTGTCAGTCCACTGCTGAAAGAGGGAATGTAGCAAGGTCAATACAAAAAGTCAGCTTCTAGTTCCGGAAGGGCTGTTGAGAACATAAAAGGAAGTTGAGGAGCAAGTTCCTTCTTGGCGTTGCAGTTTAGTTCTTAGGGCACAGCAGATCTATGAGAATGTGTAGTTTTTGCTAACTTCAAATGAAGCCTTGAAAATATATGATGCCGTCTAGCTTTCTTTAGCTTGTGCTTCTTATGTGTGTGTCTGCAGAAACCTTCGCTTTCTGTGCTAGCTCTACAAGGGCTACGTGATTCATGGATTTTTAATCAGAGTACAAGTGAAGAGGAGAGGGAAGGCAACGTCACCATTGTCTTTAGGAAACCAACCTGATTCTTCCAGTGCTCACATTCTGAAAAAAAACAATGGCAGAACAGAGTGAGGTGCCAAACTGAGACATGGTGCAAAAGGCATGGAAGTGGAGGGCTCTGATGGTCTCAGCAAGACCTAGAAATAAGCCCTGTAAGAACTAGTCTTAAAATCAAGGCAGGTCTGCTCCTGCATCATCCTGGGGCCCTTCTTTAGGGCCCTCTTAACACAGTAATAAATGAATGAATGCTGGACAAACACTGCAGGCATCCTGATTTTTCTGTGCTTTCAGTTCTGAACAGGAATAATACTTGGCTATGTAACAGTACAACACCATTCCCAAAGTTGTGACTGCTCAGTGGGCACGATGTAGGCCATTTGTTGCATGGGCAGTTATTACATCTTTGCAAATATTCATCTTTTGGGTTTTGGTGTTCTTAATTCCCACGCTTTTTCACTTACTGAATCAGCTGAAGGTAAGCCCTTCTAATGAAGGGCCGTATATCATCCATCTGATAAACAAGGGGGAAAAGGTTGACTGAAAAGAAAAGGTTTGATGTCTATCTGAAAAGACCTGTTTGTCTCACTGAAAGTCTGAGAAGTTATTCAAATTGGAAAAAACAGTACTGCAGATGGTACCAACTGTCAATCCTTGTTGACAATCACATTAGGGAGGGCAAGAACTTGAGCAGGGCTTTCCAGATAGAGGATTGCAGCTGTCTACTTGTCTGGTCTGAAAGGTAAATTTGTTTTGTGAGGGGGGGAAAAAAAAATAAAATTCAAAACCAGTTCAAAAGATACTGGTTGCTTGCTAGAAATATCATTTGGAACATAATGCATACATAGTATACATCTCCCTGACCCATTTTTCCATTCCAGTTTCTTCTCCCCTGTATATTGGCCCTTTTTTCTTTTTTCTTTTTTCTTTTTTTTTTTTTTCTTCTATTATTTTTATTCTGAACTAAGAATTCAGAGAGTAAAAGGAGGAAAAAGCCTTCCAGCTCAAATGAAGTGAAACAAAGGCATCCTCTTACAGGCTTTGCTGGGTGAAAATAGATCTTTGCATTATTAGAAATGATCTAAAAAGCCTTTTTGTAGATGAAAGTTTTGTCTTTAGCCATCTGTTTCTCTGTCCATGAGCCGTCTGTAGGAAACCACCCAGGCAGGGGAATGACCCTGGGGAGGTCCATAGTTTTGTGCTGATTTCTGCAGAACAGGCCTGTGCCATGCTGTAGTGTTTCTTCATGCTCTGAATTCGTCTGTTATCTTCTGGAAACTCCTTCTCAGAGGAATCCCATTGCCAGCTTTTTCACTCTTCAGTGAGTGCACACAATTGCCTTGGTGCATCTTGACATAAGCCAGAGAGATAACTGAGGATCAGCGCATAGAAATCCAACCGTTTTACCTGAAATCTGAAATGGTCTAGGAGGCACTGGATGGACTGTGATGATGTCCATTTCATTGAAAACACTGTGATTGTACTGCTCTTCATTCAGCTGCAGACACAGTAAATAACAGTGATGCAGCTGAGAAAAATATGCGTAGCTTGCTGTGTGTCCTTGCTAGGATGAAGAATCAGTATTTCTTTACATGATCAGAGCTGTAATGCTGATAGTGCTATCCCTGGCTGGAAACAGAGCCTACATTTTCATTTTGCTATGATAAGTGGGAGAAGAGATGCCTCTGGTAAAGCAAACAGTGAGTCAGAGGCCTCTTCAGATCACATGAGGCAGCTCAAGGGCTATGGTGTGAGCTGTATGGAGGGAGGGAGAAGCAGCTGAGAGGCATCAGCCAGGCTGAGGGGACCTGAGTGTGCTGCTGGGCCTAGGGAAGCTTCTGGGCTTCGTGTGAGGTAAAACTGAGCTGTACTTTGGTGCCCCAGTCTTCTGTCTCTACCTGCACTTTGTTTTTTACTGAACAAAAGAAATGTGTGTGCATGAATTAGGAGCTATAAGACACTCTGGTCAGGTGCCCTATCTAGATGAGTGGGGACCAGAGCCCTACAGCTCTGTAGCATTGCTCACTGCTCAGCTCAGTTTAGAGAATACCAGAGATTTCGATCTGTTCTGTTGCAGGTAGGTGATCATTGGCAATTCACTTCATGTCTCCTTAACTAGATTTCCACGCCTCTAAAAAGCAGACAATTTTTTTTCTTTTTTAAACAAACAAACAAACAAAACCCTAAAAATTTCCTCCTGAAAGTGCAAAGTAAGAAGCAGGAATTGTTATTCAAAAGTATTTTCTGCTTCTGATTGGTATTGCCTGGGTTAAATCTGAGCAGTCATCCTTTTGCCTTGGAGGTGATTTTTGCAGACATCATGATATTGCTGCAAGTGCTATATTTTTGTGCAGTATTATTATTTGGTTAGAAATAATCAGCACAAAATGATTTCTCTAGGCTTTCTAGCAGGAATCCTAGTTATTCTTTTCTGCTGCGCTACACAAATACACAACGTGTGATGCTACCTGGTGATAGCAGACAGGAGATTTATAAACAAACAGAAATGATAAACACAGGACACGTTCTGCAGTGGTAAAGGATATGCTTGTAAAAGGATTAGTATTGGTAGGAACGGGCGGCTTTATTTTCACCTGCATATGAGAGTGATTGGAATTTCTAAAATATCTAAGAAAGAACAGGAACAATCTGTAGGGAGTTGGTTAGCTTTAGAAGTCACGTGTGAAAGCTTGGCTTTGAGTTTTAAAGCCTGCAGATCTGGGGGGACTGTTTTGTATGGGCTAAGGAAAATATTTCCTCTTCTTGGCAGCTGAAGTTTTTCACTGTTCTTTGGTTACATCGCCATGCTGAGATACAGACCCCCGTGTGCAGTCAATTATATGCTCATGCTGCTTTCAGATTCACTTCCCCAGTGATGATGACTGTCTGTGAGCGAAATCCATCAGAGAGTTATTATCTCCGAAGCAAAAGCCTCAAATGTTCAGGCATCTAATCTGCCCCTGAAAATCAGTGCCTGTTCTTGAAAACACAAGACCTCAAATGACTTATTACTTCGTATGCTTGAAGGCTGGAAGCACTTTTGAAATCTTGTCAGTAGCTGAACAATGTGGAGTTGTCTCAAGCCCACTGGCCAGTATTAGACAGTGTAAGAGGCACAATGTATTTATTACCTGTGGTAAGAAAGGTCATCTGGGTCATGTTATAATTACATGAGACTCTTCATTGTGTGCTGTGATGCCCACAGTAATGCCAGATAATGGTTTAGGCAGCATGCTAATTGGCTGTATAAAATGAGTGGTTTAGGCAGTGAATCGCTAGCTATCCCACTATTTATGACATGCACGCAACTACCAAATGTGCTCCTTTAGTTCATCTAGGCTCATGATTCTAGCCACAGTTTTAAATCTGATATTGTATTTCCTTTTTCACTTTCAGGGCTTGGGTATCCATTCTTAGGTTACTGCTCTGTGGCTCTTACCCTCAACGCTTTTGGCACGCTCTTGAATCCCATCTTAGCTGAAAAGCAATTAAACCTAGTCATGATGATCCCTGTTACAGGAGTGTCCCATCTAAATACGTGGTATGGCTGCTCTTGTGCATTGCGGAAAAGCTGGTACTTCAAAGTTAACTCCTGTCTCAGTACACAGCCTGAAAAAGTGTAACAGACAAAAAGCTCATGATGAAGTAATCAGTTATTGTAACTGAGGTCCTAAGGCACCATTTTAAAAACATAATTCATCAGTTTAAGAAGAGTTGAGGAAAACAGATACTTACTTGCTACCATTACCAAGTCCCGTGGTACTTGGAAAATTGTTGTGTCACTGAGTTCAAGAGCCATACAAGAAACTTGTCTGGATATCAACTTTGATCTCATCATAATGTTGCTGAGAGAGAGTGACCGCAATCTGGAGGAGCATTTAGTTGTTTAGGATGAATCCATGGCTGAAGCCATTAAACTGAAAGATGAATCCCAAGAGAAAGGTCAGCAGAACATCTTCATTTGTATCCACGCTCTTCAGGTCAGAATACACTTCCTAGTACTTAATACCAAGCAGCAAACAGTTTCTCCCCTCGGTGGCAAGATCGCTGGAAGATTTGAACTTTGTGTGTTTTGTGTTCTTGCAAAGTTGGGGAATTTTGCCAAGTACATTGTCAGGTGATTCAAGAAGTGCTCACTTTTCATAAGTCAATAAACTCTCAACAGTACTTGCCAGCCTAAGCTGAGGGGAACATCTCTCATCTACTTCACGAATACCCTTCCCTTGATAATTGCCAACTACCATACTCACAAATTTGATCACTACTGTTCAGTTAGTAACCTTCCAGAATAATTGCTTCTTTGTTACTCTTCATGAAAAGACTGGAAAAAAGATTGTCTTGAAATATTCTGTGATTTCTGTGTCTCATTCTGTAAGCTTTTGGGACCAGAACATCCTAAACTGAGAATGTTAGAGAAGATCCTACAGATCAGCAAGACTTACTGCATGGACAAATTCAAGTGACAAAAAAGTATCTTAATGAAATGAAGTATCTACTATTTATCTTCATCTTTAAAATGTTACTGACCTTTTGGGGCACCTACCTGTGGTCTTTTTAGTGAAAGGATATTTTACACCTACTCTATCATCTTGGAGCTGGTGCAAATAAATATGCAAGTCCAGGGTAATGGAAATAGTGTTTTGAGAATGCCAAAGAAAGTCAAACTAAATCTGTAGTGCTTTCCATCAGCTCTGGATTTCTTGCTGCTGGGCTGCCCATGCTGACTGGTTGCATGTCCCCTTCCACAAAATAATGTCCTTTGAAGCACTCTTTGAAGTGTGACAGTCGGTACAGCGAGGAAGGCTCTGATAGTCCCTCCATGCAGGACTCCCAAACACCTACTGGGACTCTGTGACAGTCCTTTTAGAAATCGGGATGGGATGGCACAGAACAGGGACATCTGGCAGGTTCAGCGGAATGGATCAACTGCAGATTCCCCTGTTGGTGAACTTGGCCAGCAAGCTATTTCAGCAGATGTTTGTCCTTAGGCATTGAATGCTTTCCGGATGCATCTTTTCTCTGCCTCTCAGGAGCAAATGCCAGCACAATGGAAATTCACATAAGCTTGCTGACCAATGTTAGGAAGTGTTGACCTGTCTGTGGGCTCCAGCACATAAACTGGGTTCCTTCAAAGAGCAGAAGCTAACATCTCCAGAGTTACAGTGAAGAAATTCAGAGTGTAGGGAGCATTCATGTAGTATTTGTCAGTGGTTATTAGGTGCAGTCTTTTTTATTTTTGGAACAATTTCATCTTTCCTGACATCTTTGATTTGAATGCTATATTGACTGTGCTCTGTATACTCTCAAGCAGGTATATTGAATATGCAAGAGGAACTGCATTTTAAACGGGGGTGGGGGAAACGAAAGAAAATAATTATTGTTACACATTGGAGCATATTAATGAATACATTAATAATTGATCCACTGTTATGTTTTCCCCTAATAGTCATCAAAATCTGTATAAACCTGCACTACAATACATAACATCTCATTACAACGTTTGCTCAAAAAATCAATGCATATCTAAGTTATTTGTGTCAAAACTCATTTATTTCCACAATAACATGGACTGTCAAACCTTGACATCCTGTTAATAACATCCAGTACATTTGCATATTATTCAAATATTTCCTTTTATGAAATGGGGGACTTTTACTTACACCATCCTACTTGCAGAGCTTCATATATTTGCACATTAGCTCAATTCACACAGTTATAGAAGGGTTACCTGTGGCAACTAATTATACTGCACTTGATGCATATTAATGAGCCTTGTGAGCAGCCGTCCTCTGTTCTGTGGTGAGATGAGGGAGGAAAAAATAACGGTGTAAGTGGGAGACCTATTACAGGCAAAATGCAGGCAAGTGGAAGATGGGTATTTTATAATGTTTTCTCTTTGATGCCCACAGCCTTTTAGAACAGACTAACCTGGGTGGGAAAAATGCCTCACAGCAGTCCCAGCAGCTTTGAGGTCAGATATGAAAAATATTTCCTTTTTTCCCCCTTTCTTATTTTGCTTTTTTTTTTTTTTTTCTCCTCCTTTTTCTTCTCTTCTCCCGCTCTCCTCCCTCTCTGCTGCTCCCTTTATTTTCTGGATCCTGTCTTTGCAAGGTGCTGAGTGCTGCCCTCGGCTCCTGTTGAGATCAGCATGGCACAAGATCAGGCTTTCAACACGGAGCCTAAGGCCACCATTTGCCCTCTGATGAAGTCATCTTGCAAAAGGCTTTTTCACCTGCATAGATGAGAGTGACATATTTTGTTCTGAAGGAGCATTTCAGCAGCACGTGCTAGCAGGAGCTGAGAGCCAGCTGTAGGCTGTTCAAGCGATTCCTGTGACCAGGTGTCACAAGGACAATGAGAAAAGTTGAGCCATGAGAACAGGAAGACTTGGCAGCCCCATCACAGTACAGAGAAGGGCCACATCCTGTGCATGCAAATGAATGCACAGCAATAAAGCCTTCTTCCCCACTGCACTTTGGACAATCTGTCAGTCTGGAGGTCTTGCAAAGGGCAAAAACCATCTGAGAGGTTTGCCGTGGTGTTCTTGGAGGGCACATAGTGCCAAAGACTGAGCCATGCTCCCTTGCTGGGGTGCTGCTTGAGATTGTCTGCACCTGTTTTAAAAAAAGAGAAAAGCTCCTGCATTGACACGATGGAAGACAGAAAAGGAAGATTTGATTTTATGCAACAGCAGATGTCTCCTAAGCAATAATCACAGTGTCAGATAGAAAAACTAATCATATTTCAGTAGCTTGTTCAGATCTCTGATTAAAATTCAGTGATACCATTCCTGGATCCTAAAATGCAACAGTCATCAGAAACAAAAGAGAATGTATCATAATTAATGCAATTAAAAGAGCCCTTTCCTTTCTGTCTTTTTTTTCTGGGTAAGCTGTGCTGACCTTAACAAAGATTAAAGCCCCTCTCCTTGGAAGTGAAATCTAACTCAGTATGGGAGTAAGAAACCCCTGCTCCTTACAGCCATCTCCAGGTTATGAGTACGTGGGGTCTTGTGCACATAGGAAAATAAATAGGCTTGGTTGCTTACTCCCTTCCAAAGAGCAGAGAAGGCAGATGGAGCTGTGGATCCAGCCTCCCTTATTTTTTGCCATGTACAGCAGTTCTATCAGTGACGTGATTATTTTCTCTTAAAGCTTTAATCAGGACTAGCAGTTAGCACCCAATCTACCCTTTTGAGGACAGGCCAAATCTCTACATTCTGATTTACTTCCCCCCCACCATCATCACTCCCTGGAACACCTGCAATACAAATCAGCCAGGAATTGCTGAATAAATCCTGACTAAAACCAGAATGGGGTCCATAGTTGGAGTGTCACTGGGGTGCTCCGTCATTGCAGTGCTGGAGAGATTAATACAGGAATGGTGCTAGGGACCGCAGGACAATTCTCTTGCCATCAGCTGGCCTAGGCAGGGATGTGAATCAAGCTACAGATTGACGAGTGAAATCAGGCCGTGCTGTTTCATGCTGATTGCAATTTCAGATCTCATAATCAGTAAGTTTTCTCAGGGAAAATACACTTTTAGTGAGGGTTTATTTGGCTTTGGATATGGACTATTTTTAATCAGAACCAGAATGAAAATGATTTAAATGATGCACATTAAAAAGAAATATAGAATAGACACATGCTAACTGAATATGGGAGAATATTTTTATAGTAGAATACCCATCTTTGAGTTGTTTGGGTTGTTTTTGGTGGAGGATTGTTGGAGAGGGTCCTGCAATAAGGGTGTGTTTTGTTCTCCTCTCGCAGTTTATATGAACTGGCAATACCCACATCATTTAAAACAACCGTTACCAATTCCTTTTAGTTTACTGTGGCACTTGAGGACTGTTGTGGGGTTTAATTCAGCATCTTGGATAGGCAGAAACAAATTATTGTTTGATTTTTGAGAGCTTTACTCTAGGGAAGGTCTTCAGGGAGCTCTTCCAAGTGATTATTTTGTGCTGTGTCCCATATGAACTCTGAGAAAAGGATCACAAGGCTACTTAGGAGATACAAGCACTTATTTTACTCCAGAGCTTCTAAACTCTGAATTGCTACTATTAGCTGTTAAAAAAAATGCTCTGGTACTTCACTAGGAGAGCTGACAACCTGCTGTCTTATTAACATAACTCCAACATGTCTGAGAGATCCAACACAGCAGATTGATTATGTTCATGTCTCAGCCACAGCACTGATGATGATATGCTAGTAAATATATCAGTGCATCACAGGCTCTGAGCGCAGAAGTCTTTCTGTGACATTTTCTGAATGAGATATGAAAATGAGAATGGTTTGTGCATCTACTGTACTCAAGTAGCTAAGTCAAGAAGGCTGTGCTGTTAGGCAGGAGTGCGCCTGGTAGCGATGATTAACTGCATGGTCTTGGTAGTCTCTGTCTTGTAGAGATGTCACTCAATGCAATAGCTTCATCTGCTTATTCCAGAATAAGAAAAAGTCAGTTTAAGAAGACTGTTTTCTTCCTTGAGAAACAATGAATGAATTGTGCATAAGCCATTCACTGATTCAAGTTCTCATCCTACAAGATTGGCCTCACTGGTTCTGTTCTGTTTCTGGTTGAAGGGGGTGTGATAGGCCAGGAAAGGAACTGGATAATTATTGCCTTGGGGAAGATTAATTAGCACAGGTAAGGAGCACAGGACGGCTACAGTCAGAACTATCTGTCTTCACTTCCTTTCACTTAAAGATTTTCTATGGGACTAGACAAGTCATGTAGGTCGTTTGGGGTTTTTTTGCTTGCTTTTTTTTTTTTTTTAAACCTACTTGTAAATTGGCAATAATTTATCTATAAGTCATTTATCTGACTATCCATATTAGATCTAGCACGAGGTAACTCTGAGCTCAGATGTTCTCACGATGTGTTAAAACAATAAACTGAGAAGTACAATCATAGGAAAAGTTTGGGAGATCATGCACGGATTATTGCTAAAAGATTATCCAGGAATAAACCTTCTACTTGGCCAAGATTTGTGTTTGAATTGCAAGGTTTGAAGTTTCAAGGGATTTTCTAACCAGGCTTTGGGTTTCATACAAGGAGATGCAGTCCTGGATTAGAGATCCCTTTTACTTTTTTGTTTGCAATGACGGAACTTTTCCACTAACACCATCTGCTCTTTGGATCCATGTGCTCAGCAAATTAATTGTGTGCATTCATACAGGTCACCTTGAGCACCTACTCACGCACCCGGTTTGTAAGGCCAGTTTTTCTAGGGTTGTGATGTGATCAAAATGCAGAGCGCCCTCACAGCACCTAAAGGTTCTCCTGGTTTGTCTTCAGAAATGGGCTTTCTGTCCAGTTCTTACTTCAAGTAAGTGTTATCAGACGTGAACTTGTAGAACTGCTGGGACGATGGGCATTTGGCCTCAAAGCAAATTCTTGATGCAGATTCACCCAGGAAAGCAGTCAATGCAGTAACTGGGAAACTGTATCTCTGGAGGAGGGCAGAGCACTGGCAAGGCCAAAGAATCATTTTAGTTTCTTTTGGCTCAGAAGCTGTATCTCTGCTAATGGGAGAGGAAATGAACTGTCTTCTGCTGAGAAACATGGCAACCAAGTCAGGAAATCAAACAGATTAGGTGCTTGTGTAATTTAAGGAGTCCACGTGTGGTCTGATCTGGCAACAACTCACATGTATCCTTGTAGAAGTTCCCTCCTGAGCTCCTCTGTTCAGTTCTATACTGCCAATGTCATGTTGGTGCTGCAAACCTTACTGCAGCCTTGGCTTTAGAAGTACGAGAGCTCCTGCAAACAGCGCCACCGAAACACTGACACTTAAGGGATTTTATTACCCTTGGCAGCAATTCTTTCTTAACCTGAGCTACTGTCTCTTACAGGAAAGAACCTAAACAATGATGTATTCAGGCTGATGGGACTGGATTAACCCATTAATAAATAGGAGGTGAAGAGAGCAATCTTGTTGAACGTAATGTATGCTAATGATGTGACCTGGCTAATGGAGCCCTTTTCTATATTCTGTCATTGTGCACATCAATTATGCAGCCTCAATTATCATCCTGTTTTTGTATCGTGTGGTTGAGAAATGAGAGACTTAATAGAGATGTTTTACCCAGTAAAATGCCTGATTAGGTTATGAAAGCAGAAACTCAAGGAAGAGAAAAAAAAACCCCACAACTTTGTTACATTATATCCTGATTTAATTAGCCAAAAGATATTATTCTCAGTAAGGGCCTTTGAAGTTGTAGCAATATTGCTGTAGGCTCAGCAGCAGATATGACTAACTGTCTTAATACCTACAGCAAATACACTGACATAGCACTTACATAAAGACAGATCTTAGCTAAGCATTGCAAATCAGGCCAAGATCATTCCTTGCTCCATGTGGAAAAGGTTCTTGATTAAGGGGAGAGCAGAGGGATTCCCAAGAGTCAGATCTGCATTTTCTTCTAGGAGAAAAACAACTGCAAGCGCATGTTACTACTGACACTTTTGGAGCATGTGGTAGAGTAGTCTTCTACATTCTTCCCTTTTAATTTTATTATTATTATTATTATTATTATTCACATGTGTTACCTTGAATTTTACTGGCATTGAAATCCGTTGTTCACACCATGACCTTGGCGATGGAGGTACATCAGCATCATTGAAACCTGTCAGGTTCACCTCCTTACTGCCTCAGGAAGGTTGCAGGCATTTCTTGTGTTTCTGACGTGGGTGGAAGTGGTAGTCAGCCCTGCAGGACCTCGGAGAAAATCCAGTGTGTGATGAGAGAGAAGTCACTTCTTTTATTTTGCAGTAGCAGGAACTGTTCCCATAGTGAGAGCTATGACCCTAGAGCCTGCTTGTGCTTGCTAGACAAAAACTTTGAGAAAGTTGGGAATAAGTGTAATGGAGAAGGAATTAAGTAATGGGATGGAGGTGGATTGAGCTGAGTCAGCTCTGCAGTCCTTAGGGCAGATCCAGACTCTGCTGTGCTCAGTGATGGCTCTGCACCAGGGGCTGATCATTTTAGCCCTGGTTTTATCCCACAGCGGCAGCATCACAGCTGTGAACTCTGTATTTTGTTTTATTTTAGAAATAACCAGCCAGCTAAATCCCTGATAAAAATCATGGGGCTGAATCACAATGTTTTAAACTGAGTTGCAGTGGCACCGAAAGCTGGTGTAAAGGAGGGGTGAATCAGGTCTCTGGTGTGTGTCAAAGCCGTTGCTTCTTTCCTTCCCTCAGGGTCTCGCCTGCCATGGTAAAGGAATGATGTCACCCTTTTGCAAAACCTGATCAGAATGGCAAAACCCTCAGAGTGCTATATTTACTCACCCTAACCCATTCTTGGCCATTCTATCTTCTGGTCTCAGTAAACAAAATTGAGAGAGTCAGAGAGAAATAAACAGCAGGGCCAAATAGTGCAGCTGCAGCTGTTGGGTTGGAGTGCCTCTGCTTTTGGGTGCCTGTCTGGAGAAGCGTGTTCGTGGCCTGCTCCAAAGAGCTGAGTCTGCAGCTGAGGCCCCTCTTAACTGCAGATGTCTGTCACTTCTAAAAATGCTTGGTATTGACCTAAGCTTTTAAATGCCTCCCTTTGCAACAGACAAATAGCAATAAAGCTGTGATTTGCTAACTCAGAGCAGCATGCTGTCACAAGCTATACTTTTCATCAGCGCTGGCAGGCTGTGTAACTCAGCTTTAAGTCTCCTTATTAACATGTACTTTGTGGACAGTTAACCCATCTTCAGATGCCCAGTTCATGCCATCCTAGTGCTGTGTATCTGTGATCTAATGTGCACAAGCAATAACTCCTAAGTACAAGAGACCTGAAATTGGTCAGGTTGCTTGCTGTCCTCCTAAGGGATGGAATTTAAACACAAAGAGCTATGGTGAAATTAATTTCACTGCTTTTGTAATGAGCTAATATTGTGCAGAATAGAGCTGGCTGAAACTTTTAAGATGCTATAAGAATTTTCAGTTTGAAAACTAAAATAATAATTCAAAGGTTATTTTGCACTAAGAAAGCTTTTGTTACAAACAAAAGTGGATTGATTCCCCTACTAGTTTTTGAATGGTGACATTTTAATATTTGAAGATGGTGTTTTTGAATTTCTGCATCCCCCTCTTCTCACACCCGCGCATCTTACAAGCTTTACTGCAGACTTCAGTTTTAATTTTTATGCCTTTCTGGACACTGTGCTCTTGAAGTATACTTCTCATTTCTGCTTTGCTTACTATCCTGTTAACTTCAGCTCAGTATCGAATTTATCCCTGCTTGATCCTTCGCGATTCTCAAATGTAACACTAACTGTTAGGCTGCGTGTGTTTCCTGACCTTCTTTTCATTTCTATGCGGTGTCCATATGATCTATCATACCTTTGAAAATTGAACTGCAGGCTAGAGACTTCTTTGCCAGAATTGATCCTTCTCTTTTCCTCAGAAGCCATCAGATAAAGGAATACTTGTGACAAATAACCATGAGAAAGATCACCACAGTAAGAAATGTTTTGCTTTATGCTGTGCTAGCTGTGTGTAATTTGGATGGGTCCTCAGTTACTTGTTTTTCACCTTCAGAGTAATTATTTGGTTGCCAGTGATGAACATTCTTGATCCTTTTTTGACCTGCAGAACTTCTGATAAGATTTGCCTTCAGGCTTTGGTCCACAAAAGCCTGATACTCATTTTTCTTCCATCACCATATCATACTAGTTGGAGAAACTGTAGAAGATGAGAAGCTCATTATAGCTTTAGGATCATCACTGAATGACTTTATCCAATTGCATTCAAGCATTTTCACAAGGGCTTTCATATCTTCCCTATTATAATAATCTTGTATACATCGTTTTTTATTATTTATTATAAAACAATTATTATTGTTTTAATTTCTGTATCCTTTTCATCTAGCAACCAGAGGAAGAGTGTTTTACAGTTATTAATGCATTTAGCCTTGAAGTTTGTGAGTGAGAGAAAACTTCATTATACCCAGGGCAGGAGTGGGTGAATTGAGGTGCAGAGGAAGGAAAGGGTTTGCTAATGATCCGGGATCCTAACTCATACCTCACTCTCTCCCTGTGTGACTCAGTGATGAACAAAATCAGGGCTAACATGGCTCTGAGCAGTTCTTTTGTAGTGTTAGACTATCTTTACACTCTACAACTTCCTGAAGGGAGGTTGTGGTGAAGAGGGGTTTGGCCTCTTCTCCTACGCAACAAACAGGACCCAAGGAAATGGCCACTAGTTGTGCCAGAGGAGGTTTAGGTTAGACATGAGGAAGAACTTTTTCTCTCAGAGTGGTCAGGCACTGCAATGGCTGCCCAGGGGGGAGGTGGAGTCGCCGCCCCTGGCAGTGCTCAAGAGGTGTCTGGATGAGGAGCTGCGAGGTCCGGCTTAGTGCCTGTGGTGGCAGTGGTGATGGGGGGATGGTTGGACTAGATGATCTTGTAGGTCTTTTCCAACCTTGTGATTCTATGATTCTATCATTGCTGTTTGTTCATGTCAGAGGTGTGCCATGCCAACTTGGTTAGAAGAGGATGAGTTTTTTTCAACTTGGACCACATAAGAGTTTTCTGGTAGTTTTCTGTGTGGTTTGCACGAGAACAATAATTAATAGTTTATCCAAATATCTTTTGACAGACCCTTTCACACGTCACTCCTAGGTGGTACAGCACACAAGGCTGCTTTTTATGTTGGTTGGATGTTACCCAAGGAGACTGTTCTGCCCTTGCTTAAATGATCCATAAAACAAACTGGGATATCTAAATGCACCAGGCTGTTCTCAGATCCCACAGCAATTATTTCAGTGTTGGATGTAGAGATGTTTGCCGGAGGTGGAAAGCAAGTTGCAAAAAAACCTGTATGAAATCTGCTCTGTGCAAGTAGTGGCTGGTCCCAGTCCTCACTCACTTGCTCAGGGGGGAGGGTGGTTGAAGCAAACCATCTCACTGCTAACCAGACAGCATAGTTAGAGCCAGAACCTTAAACACTGTCCATCATGATTGTCCAGGCTGGAAATTAGACTGAAGGACAAAACAGATCTTTTTTCAGTCTCATCATTTACTTATTCAGCCCTGGTCACCTGGCACGACATATTGTCATCCAGCAGTGGAGATATGCTGAACCCTTCATTCACTCTGAAGACAGATTTACATCTTTCATTTACCTCTTTCTTCTTCACAAAAAATTGATCAAATTTCCCCCAGTCTTTCTTCCTTAGCCATCGAGCTGAAGTCAGCTGAGGAATTTAAGGAGAGAAGGAAATGTATTAAGGGGAATTTTTTTCTGATAAAAGGATACAGGACAGTGCCTGCATGTATCGATGCATGCTCTGTTTGCACAGGAGTGTACTGGAGGAATGTCCAGGGAGCTGAACTGTGAGTGCTGTGCACTGACTGGAGAGAGCCAGGCCTGTGGAAACCTTTGTTTCTGACCAAAAATGTCTCACTGAGGGTGCAGCAGAAGGGAAAGGTGGCCTTTGGTGGGGCATCGGTGACTGTTTCTATGTTTTGGGCAGTGCTTCATGAGGAAATGTAAGGAATAGGGTGTATTTCTTCTATTTCAACCGTTACTTAATTCACTGAGGAATTCTGAAATGCATTGCTGATTTTCTTTGTCTTCTCTTCTGCCTTTCTTGCTCCTTTCTGACATATGTCTTTTTAAAACTTATTTTCCCTAAGACTTCACTGTCATTGCCTTACGATTCTTGGCCTAGATCTATAGCTGGCATCTTCTTTTTACATGAAGAAATCAACTGAATGGCCAGCCAGCTTTCTGCAGGCTGTGGCCAAAGAATTATTACTACACATGAGACCAGTAGATTGCAGTCTGGGGACAGGGGATTGGGACCTTGTGAATGCTGACACAGGTGGATATAGCTGCCTAGAGATTGTGGTCAGATGTATATTTATAATACCTGTCTCTGCATGGATGCATGTTTTTGTGCATATGTTGCACATGGAGATGGTTGTTTGATGACTGCCCTGCTGTTAAGCACTGTGAGCAATGTCTCTTCTGTATCTGTTCCTGTGCCTGATGCATCTGTAAAAGTGTGTAGAGTGGATGCTCTGCCTTTGTGTCTGCATATAATGGCTGGGATAGCTGGCTGAAATTTGGACCTGTGCTTTCATCTGAAGTGTTATCAGATCATTCTTCCGCTGAACTCGTTGATCTGATTAGAGGTGGCTTAAAAAAAAATTGAACAGGTGGCAGATATAAATACACAGCTGTGCATCATTTCTGATTTTACTGCTATTTAATAATGTTGTCCATGGTTTTACAGCACTTTTCTCTATTCCTGACATTGCTGTAAATCTCATTGCAAAATTGCCTTAATGTGCAATGAATACTGTTGAGCAAAATGAAGAAACTTAGAGAACTACTGTGAGGATGAAGAGAGAGAGACAGAGAGAGCTGCAGCCAGAGGAACAGAGGAAAGCTGTGGGGAAAGAGCTAGGGGATTGATGGGCTCGTTATGTAACACGGGTAATTCTCTGCGTGTGATGACAGAAAAGCATCTCAGGAGGAAGCAATAACTGGTTTCACCCACTAGATGGAGATGGAAAGAAACATTTTCCTGAGAGCTTCCTTCCTGAATGGCTTTTACTTACAGTATCTTAAGCCTGTCCTTAAAACAATTACCAGATTTCTCCAGAGGAACATTTGGCATGTGCAGGCTATATCTCAGCTTTTAGCACTGGCTAATTTGCCTGGCCTGATTATTGTCATAAGTTCCCATTTATATTCATGGTCAGTAGCTATTGTAGTTACAGGCTTTTCCGTACAAAAGGCACCTCATACTTTTCTTAATTTTATTGCAAATTAATACAGTTTCCAGTATGTCAGCAGGCTGAGGCTACAGAATTGGGAATTCCTTTCCTCTGAAAATCATTATCTCATGGTTCTTTCCATCATGATCTTTGCTTGTTCTTTAGTACCCATAACGGCTTTTGGGGTCAGGTCCCCTGGCTGGGACTGACAGAACTACAGAATTCCCACTGCTGAGAAGTTCAGCACTGGTGTGCACTCCAACTCCAAAGCTTGGAAATGCAGTTTCTGGAAGATGTCAAAAAGTTTGAATTTCCACCCAGCAGCCCTTTTGGAATCTATGCCTACAGACCCACCACTGCAGAACTTTGCAGGATGCTTTTGACATCATTTTGGATTCGGCAAAACAGCATCTTCTACTGAGATGTGTTGCTTAAGAATTTCTGGAACGTCGGAACAATTCAATGAGTAACAGAAAGTCATGGAGAGTCTTCTGTGTTGAGAGCTGATTGTCTTCATACTGGAACAGTCTTTCTGAGAATTTCCTACACTGAGATTTAGCTAGCAGTTCATTGTGCAGCCAGGGTTGGCTAAAGGCCTGCAGTGGTGTAGCTGAGGAAGCTCTAATGCATAACTGTGTCCTGACTCACAGTTCCTTTTCAGTGTACAGTAAGCTGTGTGCTTGTACTGTACCTGATTTCTTGCCTGTAAAGACTGTAATAGTTGGACAGAGAAAGCATCCTTGAACATGGCCATGAGTATTATGCAGATCATGTACTAGGGAACGTAGTACTCCGTAGGGCAGTGTTCCAGCTAAGCTCTTCATGGTGTTTATTTCCTTGTACCGTTTCCACCTGGAAGCATTCAGTCCAGTTTCTTGCAACCCCCAAAGGACTGGCAGCTCCAGAACAGCTCTCATTCTTTCATTGGTTGCTCTTCTTTCTTTTCTTGCATGTCATTTTCTGCATGAGGTGGAGACATGCATGCGGATTTCTTCAGCCCTCAGACAGAAGATATCCATTTGGAAATGTGGGTCCAGGGCTCACCGTGTTGCACATCTGCAGGTCTAGGGCTTTGAAGAGCAGTCCCTAGTACTCTTGTTAAGCTGTTTATTCAGTGTTGCGGTTACATTTCATTCTTTGAAGGAGTGAGATCAAACTCTTCAGCAAACTCTTCTCTCTCTACAACCAACTTTATGAATTACTTTTGAGCCCGCCAAATGTCAGCAATGCAAATAAAAGTTATAATACTTAGAGCTTCTTTTGCAGAGAGGCTTTCCCACACACAGGCTTTGACTTTTACACAAGATTATGGGTGATTTTCAGCAGGTGGTGAGATACAGGATATTAGAATAAATGCTGTAGTGGTCCATTATTGGCTTCAGCTGTATAAACTCTCCAAAGGAGAGAACTAGTGCAGGCATCAGACCTCTGACAGCAGCCACAGCTTATCAAGGGTGGAGGATTCGTAGAATTGTAAAATATCCTCAGTTGAGAGGGACCTGTAAGGACCACAGAATTGTAGGAAGGGGCCTTTGGGGGTCGTCTACTCCAACTCCTCCTTCAAGTTCCCTAGAGTAGGTTGCAGAGGAAAGCATCCAGGTAGTCGTAGTGCTGTCACCAGAGCCCCCAGATCCCTTTCCACAGGGTGGCTCACTTGTCTCCCCAGTCTGTACTGATTCATCCTGCTCATGATCAGGAAACCTCGTTAAAAGAAGACAAGGAGTAGTGCTTAATTAGGTGGAGTTGTTTGCAGGCTTGAAATGCTGCTGGGCAGTAGTTTGTGGCAGGTACCATTCCTGAATGACTGACAGTATGGCTTAGCAGCACTGTCATGTAGACTACAGCTCTGGGTAGTTGCACTGGTTGCTTGTCCCTACAACTGCCTCTGGAGCCTTTCTGCCATTAGCAATCTGTTTTAATCCTTAGGGAGATTATTTATCCTCATACCTGAGCTCTTGCATCTGAGATTATGCTGGCCTTCATTTCAGAGCTGCCTGAGTGCTTGCTGTAACAGCTGCCTTGTTGGAGGTGAATTTTCAGCTCTGCCAGAACAGGCTTGCAAGGAAGTTTATGTTATACTTAGTCATGCTTCTTGGTTCCAGCCGATGTTATTTGTCCCACAAGACCACAAATGCAAAAATCACTTACAAATGTATAAAAGCCCCCAAACCACTGAGCACCAGACAGGAACGCTCTTTTACAAGCCACTGATTGCTTCAAGGGTCTCTCTGGCATTGAAAGCCCTCCATTTGTTGGCCTTTTGTAACCAAATACACAAACAGTGTCTCTCAGGTGGCAGGAGGAGTTTGTTTCCAAGTCGAAGTGCTGTTGCCAAGAGTATGTTAGAGCAATAGAAAATAAGTATTTGTTTAAAGAAGGATTACACTTTCCAACTCAGAAATGTGTAAGACTTTTCGAACTGATTGCAGCTCTCTTTCTCTGGAGAGGACAAGTGTTGTGTAGCTGTAAGCTGAACTGGAAGGAAATTGTAGTACCATTTATTTGATGATATTTGAGCAGCGTCTTTAGAAAGCCCTCAGACAGACAGAAAATTGGTCATGGCAAAGGATGATTAGGGCTCACTGGCTCTGCAGCATCCTTCTTCCTCTCTGGGAACCCAGCACTGCCTGATGTGGAGGACATGCCACTCCAGGAGTATTTCAGAGCATCTCAGAGGCAGCTCAGCCACATGGATGCTATAGGTGAAAACAACCAGTGCTCTTACTGGTCCCTGTGGCTTCCCTGGGGTGTCATCTCTGACTTCTCTGAATGGTGTGCATTCTTATAACAGTAGAAATTTAATTTATATGGAAAGAACTTGAGGTAGCTGGTATTGCATGCATGAAGAACTGAAGTATGAGGAAGTGGATGGGAGCAATACTTGGTGCCAAAGGTGCTCCTGTGTGTTGGGCTGGCCTGAAGTAGATCTAGAGCAGTGAAGCTTGTATCCACTCTATCAAAATGAAAGCATTTAAGAGAGCAATCAGCAGGCCAGGCTGTCTGACCTCCAGAAGCAGCACAAAGACGTAGCAGTTTGGTACGACTCATGTGACAGCTGTCTGTGCTGGGCGCACATGACACTACGCACCTTTAGCATCCCGAGCTGTGAGGGGGACAGAGGTAATGTGTTTATCAAAGGATCTGCCTTTTGCGCGCTGTATATTCATGTATCTATTTCAGGGTAGAGCAGCTTCATTTAAACTGCCTGCAAAGATAAAATTATATGATTCTTTTAACATGACAAGAGGGTGACAGACTGGTTTCCCTGCACAATGGTACACAGCGAAGCGGAACTTGGAACATGTACTTGTTCCCTCCCAGGGAGGAGTATATTGATTGAAGAGCTGTGTAATGCATTAGAAGGACAAGAAAGCGTGGAGTAATTTCAGCAATCTGATGTAAAACAAGAACATCCCATTCTTGAGCTCAATTGCAGAGGGGGGTTCAGGGTCTGTCAAGTATCACAGTACAGGCATAGCATGGGACTCTGCAGTGCGGAGGGGGGTGGAGGATCAGCAGAGGAACAGCTTTAGGCTTTTGCAGCTTCATTTTGTCGTCAGCTTCTGACCTCACAGAAAATCAATGCAACTTTGATTGATTCTGTTTTGCAGGTGGGAGCTAGAACAGTCTCTTCTTGAGGTCTAACTGAGGGATGTGAAAGAAATTCACATTTCAGGTTTTCTCTCTGCCTTCTGGTAGATATAAATAGGTAGACTTTGATTTTGATAGAAATTGGGAACTGAAGATCTCTTTTTCTTGTTTGCAAAACAGCATTTCCTTGCCTGTGTTATGAGAATTCATCTCTTCAGAATCACAGAATTACCCGGGTTGGAAGGGACCTCAAGGATCATGTAGTTCCAACCCCCCTGCCTAGCAGGGCCACCAAACATACACATTCAAGGATGTGAATCAGGATGGTGGGATGCCCAGATATGGGGGTAAAGAGAATGTTAGACTGCTTTGCAGTGAGGTTTAGACAAGATGAGCCAAACATGTTTGATTAAAAAACAGTTAGGTGGATGTTCAGTGGCTGGTAATGTAAACATCAAAGCTCTGGTAGAAGAACGTATTTGGTTTGCAAATCTGTGTCCTGCTCAGTTTTGACAGGACCCATAGGAGCCAGAAATCCTTCAAGCTTTTCTCTAATAACGTTTAAATGTCTACAATATAAATTTCCACGTGCTGTAGAAATCTTCATTGAACTAGGAAGAAACTGTGGAGTTGTCCTATGGCTTAATCTCCTGAAGGCATCCATGCAGGAGAAAGATCAGGCACTAAGTGAGCTCCGACAGTGAATTCTGCATGTTCTCATGGCTCGTATCAGAGATCCCAGAGGCCTTCTTAGATCCTCTAATGCTTGCTGCTTACAATTCTGCACATTACAGGGATGCTGATGGCTGGCTGTACACAGTGACTTTGATGCTGGAATAGACTCTTGCTCAGTTTTGAAAGGAGCCAACTGCTCTGGGATGCTCTCTCACTAGATGTGTGTTTGATTTGCTCTCAGGAGGAGGGAGGGGAGATTTGTCAGGAGGGAAGATGACATTGCTTATTCTTTCACAACCAGCTTTAAATATATTCTTGGGAACCTTTGTAAGCCTTCTCCCAGGTGAAAACATCAAGGTCTGGCTGTTTTGCACAATAATCATAAACCTCTAGAGCTTAGAGCATGAAGCATTTAGGAATAATGAGAGCTCTTTTTGTGTTTCCTTACATGGGATCACATCATGACATCAGGGGAAATTCTGTTTAAAACCTGGCATCACAAGACTGTGTAGAGACTACTGACTTGACTAAGTAGCTGCCATCAGTACATGTGAAAGCAAGTTTGTTTCAGAAGGTTGAGTTCCTAAATACTCAAATCATACACACAACTGCTTACACAAGGCATTAATTGTCCTTAGTTCACTAACGAGATTTGCGTGCGCTGTGCTAGAGGCAGGGACGCCATACTGTACAAGAAATGCTCTTGTCTGACAGTGGTGACTTGTGCTTTAAGTTAGACACTGGTAATTTGTCACAAAGGCTTGACAAGTTTAACAGTACATCAGGTAGATTTCCTCTCACTTTGAGCTTAATGTTCTTACATACAGAAATGACTGTTTGGTGAGGTCCGGAGGCTAGGAAGCTGGCTTAGAGGTGTAATGGGACTCACTCATGGCTATCATCAAATTTAAAACTGTTCCTTTGAATACTGTCTGCAGCCTTTAAGATGCAGACTGTGAGACTTTAATGCCACCAAAGGGTTTTTCTTGGTACAGAAAAATCTTCCTCTTGATATTCAGCAGTTTCTTTATGGGATTGTTTGGTCTCTAGACATGAGAAAATCCTGGCAATTTTGATGATTTGAAGAGAATGAGTAATGTGTAGTGCTTAGTACAGTGTGTCACTCTTCAAATCCCTGATTATGCTTTATTTTCTATTATGTTGAATGGAGTGATTCTATTATGGACTATCATTTTCTCTTTTTACTGTGGTTTATTTCAAGGATTCCTGCTGGAGCCCTATCTACTGAACGTCTCTAGATTACAATTGACTATCTAAGACTGTTTCAGGAATACGTAATGGGCCAACTCAAATTAACCAATCTAAGAAGAAGTGAATTTTGGCCTTGAGAGCTATCTGAACACATGCTATTCTGCAAGCAAAGGGAAAAGACTGCCTGCTGTCAGGATTTCAGTAGATGTCAGTGTGGATTTTAAGCTGGATGTTCAGCCTGAGTTTTATAAGTTCTTTTCTCTGTGAACTTATCATAGCTCTGTACTGAGTTATCAGCCCTTACTCTAATGGAAGATTGCTGGTGATAGATGCTCACTAACTTAGATAACAGATCCAGGACAAAAAAAGGATCTTTTGCTTCTATGGCCAAAAGTCTCTACAAAGCCATGACCCAAATATCCTGCCTTCTGTCACTGGGGACTGTAACAGAATCAAACATCTGTCTGAGGCACAGGCTGAGGTACTCCACATCCATCCTGGTGCAACCTTCAGTGTCCTCATCTGGCAGGAAATACCAAGCTGGCTTGGAGAGATCAAAAGATCTTGTCTCATTCAGCCCGTCAACATTTGGGCCTCACTGATTGCTGTTGATAGTACACCAAAGGTAAACACGAGCAAATAGGCAAGTAATGGCCAAGAAGAAGGGTTGGGCTGTCAGTGAGTGGCTGTTTGATCTTCAGCGGTTGATAATTATCAGTAACAGCCTTCTGATGGAACATTGTGATGGATGAGAGCACACAGTGAGCAAGACAGCACACAGCCTGTTTATGGCAGGAGAGATATGGCCTGGCTGGTGGTGACACCAGGGGAATAGGCACAGTGACCTAGAAGGGCCATGAATTCCTAAGCTACTCCTATGGGGGACCTCCTATGTAGGTGGGAGCTTAAAGCAGAATTGGGAAATAATTGCAACTCCTTTGAAACTGAGCAAAACTAAATATGGCTGCTTCTTGTTTGCAGATTCTGGGCAACATTTCAGCGCATTTCTCGTTTGATTTTTTCATCTAGCTCCAGTTACCACATTTTCAAAACTTATGTGATACATAGTGTTAGCGAATACATGGTTTATTGATAGGGCTGGACTCCTGAGCATACTTGTAAGGCTGCAGAATTATCTACATTATTATATTCTTTCTCATTAGCTTACGGAAATTATAAGAAGGAAAGGAGAAAAATTATAGGCTGGAGAGATATCTTTCCCCCCCAAACTCTTCTTTCACTAGTTATTAAATCTTGTAAAGGTTTTAATCTCATCAACTGTGATGGATACAGAAGCACTGATCCAATAACTTGTCTTCTGTGAACATTATTAAAATATCAAGGAATAATTTAATTTTCCCTCTATGTGGTTTTATTTTTTCTTCTGACTGTGAGACATAACTGTGTGTATATAAGTAACAGTTGAAGGGTGCTCTGAGTATTTGAAGACCAGAAGAATGTCCAGGTGACCCAACTCTTCTCCAGATATGTTCTAGATGGTGCTCATTTAAGTGGTGTTTATGAAGCATGGAGAGGATCAGTAAGACTGATATCCATTATAAAACTGCGTGGAAGCCCTTAAGAAATTAGGGCAGCAACTACAGAGGACAAGGAGCAACCTGGCCAGGGCTCTTTGTAGTAAGTCTTACTTGCAGAAGAGTTTGGATTAGGCCAGGATGACAGCAGGGTCTGTTTGGAAGCTCTGTCTGTGCACCATCAGGGAAGATCTAAACAGCAATCATGGGATGTGTTTTCTGCCTTGAGCTGTTATACGTTTGTTGTCTGATGCCTTTTCCTCCAGGGCCATTGAATTTCAGGACTGGTCTTGACACCATATCCCCTTTTCAGTGTGGCTTACCCTTACGGCACGTGAAATGGGAGCTTTTTTGCTTGCTTGTTTAATTGAAGGCGGAGTTAAAATGCGTGTTGAAGGGAGTTCCCGGTAAATTGGGAAATAGACTTCACAGAAAGGTCTCAATATGTGTATCTGTAAAATCCTTCATGTCTGATGTTGGCACTTCTGTGAAGATGTATTTTTCTAACACAAGCCTGAGTCAGTAACAGCAGTTCAGAGGGAAGGTTGGGCTCCAGGAACAAATACTGCTTTCGTCTCCTCTCTTTGAGGACTTTGGATCACCAAAAGAAATGGTTGGTTTGTTTCTGTTCTGCTAAGAAGTCTGATGCGGAGTAGCCAGAAAGCCTGCAATCAGTGTGGAGTTAATTCCTGCCTCTCTTGTTGCTGCACTGCAAACTTCAAAGAAGAAAAGCTGCTCTCTTTGCACCTACAAACACGATTTCCAGAGCTGAAACAGGGTAATTTTCACATGCAAATTCAAGAGGGGAGCCTGCCTTATCTGAGCAGGTGGACGTGCTGTTTAATGGGATGGCAGCAGCTCGCCTTTACTTCCCAGATGGGGAGCAATTCAGCAGAAATAAAAGGCTTTCTTTTGCTGTTGTTTTAGAGGAAAAGACGTGTACCTTTACAAAAGGGGAAAATGCTACCTTGTGCTTTGTTTTTATGCTTTGTATTGTGTTGAATCCTGGAAAAAATAGAATTCAGTTTACTGTCTAGAGCTTTAGTTTACATTTTTCATAAGCTGTTCGAAGCATAATGCAGAAATCAAAGACTTGGCAAAGGAACAAGTCAGCTCTACAATTTCCCTCATTCTCAAGCACTGAAATACACAGATTTGTGGACATTAATCCCAACATTATTAATGTAGTGGGAAAACAGGGAGCAAATTTATAGTATTTGCAGTTCTCACTGTTTGTTTGTGGGTTGTTTTTTGTTGTTGTTGTTTTTGTTTTCATATTCTCTTTGGGACAGTAATTTCTCTCATTTATTATTTCAGAAGTTGCCTTCAATATTTTTTTTTCTTTTGTCTGTAATCAACTGTAACAGCAGGACTATTGGAAAGGAAAGTTATTCAAAGCAGAGAAGAGTGAGTTGCAGCTGACCAACCAAGACAGTAACTGCTGGTGTGATTTAAGCAAGTCATTTTGAAGCCTAGGAACTCCTATTAAGTCATCTCAGAATGACCTGAGAGTTTGAGGTGCTCAGCTTCTGAAAACAGCTTTTCTCTGCTGTTCCACAAGGTGGTTGTGGGTTTTCTTTGCTGTAGAAATGTGGTTTTGATGCAGTGATATTTGACTCCTGTTGGTGGCATGTTGGTGAAGCAATATATCTACTCCTCCTTGCATTGCGCATCTCCAAGTTTGGCCTCAGGTATCTCTTGGCCCTGAAGCATAAGCCTGCATGCAGGATGCCATGTATAAATATATAAATAGCCAAAGGTCATAAATACTTGAAAAGTCACATTTTCACAGCAGAGCCACTCTGCACTAGATTTCTGTTGGGAAGCTGGGTGCCCAGTCAGTGTTTTAACACGCTCAGGAAAAAGCCTCATCCCAGTGCAGAGTGTTTCTGAGCAAGGATGGTGCTTTTCACTGGATCTGCTGTTCCTTGAGCAACACTTTCTGCTTGTTCCCAACCTGGGCCCAGGGTTGGCCATCACTGCTCTGCTTCCTGCCACATCTCTCCCCTCTGCCTGGGTATGTAATGGATGGTGACCTCTGCAGAACACAGGGACTTCACTGTTAATTGCTCAGGGCTCTAAGTCTGATTAAAACCAGCCTTTATTAAATTAAATAAGCTCCATCTGTTAACAGCATGTGTGCCCTTACACTGGAGACAGAGGAAGCGAGTAAAAGGGAGCATCTCTCATGTGATACTCTCACTTCAATTAAAGCGTGGAATGGAGAATGGACTCAAAACTTGAAGCCCAGGTCAGATCATCCCAAGTCCCCTGTCTCTAACGAATGAAACCCAACTCCCAGCCTAAGCTTCTGTGCACAGTGGGAATAGAAATAGAAACTCTATTGAATGGAACAAACCTCAGTGAGTATCTGCCTCTGCGCTCACTCTTTTCAAGAATGAAACATGTTAGAATGGCATTTTTTCTGAGTTTTCAAGTTCCTTTGTTAGGATCTTGGTATGAAAAAGGCAGTAGTCTGGTTGTGTAATTTTTGCCCCGATTTTGTTCTGCTTTTTCACACCGCTCAGATCCAAAAGTCAATGAAGTACAGAGGACTTGCTGCTTGTGTTGACATGCATGCATCTGCCTTTCTGCTTGATGAAACTCACCATCAGATGTGCAAGCAAAACGGCACCTATGGAGGAAACTTTACCAGAAGAAAGCCTAAGGAGGGAAGGTTGTCAGATGAGATGATGTTTTCATGCTCCAAATCTCCCTTCCCTTCCTGAAGCAGCTTCTTAGGGTATTTGGCATCTGGGTCTGAAGGGTTTGCTTTGACACCATATACAAATCAATCCAGATGAGTTGCTGATACGAATGACCTCTCAGGAGCTTTCTGATAGACCCCATATGTAACATAACCTTTGGATGGATGATAGAGAGCTCTGCAAAGGAGGAGGCATCTCTGGGTTTTCTCCTTAAGTTGCAGATTGTGCTCATGCTTTTGTTTTTGATGGCTCACCTCCAGATGTTGGACAAACTGAGAAAGTACATTTAATGAAACACCCGTTTGAAAAATTGTGCTCCATTGAAATCAGCAACAATACTCTAATTGACTTTATGTAGTTTGATTTTTTTTCTTCCTGAGTCACCACACTCTGTGGTTAATTCTCTTTGTTTTGTGGACTGAAATTTGAGGCTCTTCAAAGGCAGAGGTCCATCCCATATTTAGCTGAGCTGAAAGTACCACAAGGGTATCATTTTGTGAAGTATGTTATGCTCGTTTTCCCTGACTTTGGTCATGTGAGCAGAAAAGAATACCTGTGTGTAAGTAAGAAAATTAAAATTAAATGTTTTAGGGGGCTATGTTCTAGAATTGAGAAGAAAATACGAGGGCTTCAATGTATATTCTGTCTCAGCAAGAAGTAATCAAATTTCCTAATGGTCTCTTAAAGAGGCTATAACAAAGATAAAAGATAACAAAAATAAAAGGGTATAATGAGAGAAGGTTGAACTTAAATTGAACTTTTGTCACAAAGGATGTGGTGGTTGCCTCGCTGTTACAATAATTTTGGGCTGAACTTTTGTTCTCCTAAAAGTGAACATCAGCGAAGAGTAATTCTGCTCTTCCTCCAAGGGGCAGAATGTGGAACCTCTGGTCTTTTTGGTGTTCATTTCTGTGACAGTGTCTGGCATGTTTTGCCATTCCCCTTATCAGAGAACAGCTCTGTCCTGCCCATCAGGTCATCCAAGTCAGTATGACGTATATCTGTGCTATTAACTGTTGCTTAGTTTTAAATCAAACCTTTCTACCATCTATGTGGAAGAAATCTCCCTAAAATCTGCCTAACTTCAAGCTTCTACAGCCAAGCAAACCTCTTTGGTAGTGAATTTAGGGTAAAAACTTGATTGCTTTTGACAGAAATTAACAATAATGGAGAAGGCCTGTGGTTATGGAAGATGCGTATCTCATAAATTGAGACAAATATTAATGTTTAAAAGCTTAGACCAGGCACTTGCTGGCTGAGAAGAAACCACAAGTATGTAATTGCAAAATAAACTCCACGAGTGTCTGTAGTAAACAACGTGTTTACAGAGAAGAGAAACTGCACACTGGGAAATTGTGGATGCCCCATCCCTGGAGGCAGTCAAGGCCAGGGTGGATGTTGTTCTGGGCAGCCTGGTCTGGTGGTTGGCGACCCTGCACATAGCAGGGGGTTGGAACTCAGTGATCATTGTGGTGCCTTTCATCCCAGGCCATTCTATGATTCTGTGATTCTATGAAAACAACAGAGGAATGCTTCTGCTTTCTAGTTCAGTGACAGCCAAAACATGGGCTCATATGTTGCTGCTATATACCAGTGGAGTAAAGGATCTTCCCCAGCTCACCAGGCTATGGGGTTGACCATGTTTAACCAGAAAATTAATTAAGAAAGGAAATTCCCTCTTTAAAAACAAAGGAGAGGAACACTAAGATATTAATTTTCAGTTTGAGTCTGCCCATATTCTGTCCAGCTGGCAGGATAAATCTCATTAAGTTATATTGAAAGTTCCTGAACTCAACCCAAAATTATTCCGACAATTCTAATAGAGCCTACAGACTTTTTTGTGGTTATTGTGTGCATGGCTTCTAATGATCACCTGTTTTACTTGGTAGCACTGTAACTTCATCACTGTCACAGAGCCTTTGAAATTAAGGGATTTTTAATAGTGATTAATGAGTATGATCTTCTAACTCAGTGGGGTGCTCCAAAAATCCCAACCAATGCAGAGACTTCTTTTAATTTCTGTCTTTGTTGCAATTCCTATATTCTTGTTTAAGTCATTCAGATCTTCAACTGTGTGTCTAAAACATCTTGCTCGAGGTGTCTCCCACTATTTTAATTTTTCCTTAATCTCACTAAGTTTTGCTGAAGGAGATAATTTGTCAGTCTCCCATGCCTGTGAGGGAAGACTCGGGTGTTAGCAGAGCAATGCTGAATGATATCTGGGGAGAAAAAGGGGAACCAATCCTTAGTTTTCTTTCAGCAGAGAGCCAGGCATAACCAGCAGTTGGTCTTGAATGCACTGGCATGCTATGTTTCTGAGAAGTTCAAGAAAGGTAATTTATCCCAGTGGGGTTTTGGATATTTGCTTGCAATTACACTTGTTTTAGCAAAGTGAACAGAATTTGCTCTTTGGATTTTCATTTCCATGCCCGCAGTTTAGAGTTGCAGGTACCACCTGTTAACACTATGCAAACAAAATATAATTGACTCCCGCAGGAATCCCTCTGAAAGGCAGCACCTTGGGATTAAAGTTGCAGAGCCATCTATCTAAAATGATGTGGCAGATTTAATTAACGTGTCTAAAAATACACAGGCTGCAATCAAGCCTTTGCTTCTGCCCGTGTCTGTTCCCTGAAGGGGAATGCACATAATTTTCAAAATCTTGGGTTCTGTCAGCCACCTGTGAGTTGAATTTATTGATGCATGAGATTATCATAAAATTAATTTGGACACTGCTGAATTATGAGGTTGAAAACAGGTTGAGAAGTGGTTTCTTACCCATTTTAAGCAATATGCTGTCAATAATGTTCTTTCAAGCCCATATGTAGAGCATTACTAGACAGCTACAGTTACAAACTGTAAACGTATGGAGATGAGATGCATACAGCCCCTTGTGGCAGAGAAAGATCTCTGTGGTGTGGTACTGGGAATGATTTGGAATGACTTGAGTCAGAGTGGCAGATAACTGCAGACATCAAATATATTTCTCTACTTGCCACTCAGGGGACAGCTTTTTTGTTAGAAACAGAAAATGGCAAACCACTGAAACAGCTGAGGAGCCTTCAGTCCACGTGTCTATCCATCGCTTGGGGTTTCAGGCTTTATATCCACTTTTAATTAAAAAGAACTTGTTTTTGTTAAAGCAGTAGTGGGCAGTGATGAAATGCAATTTTCTCAGTCTGTAGTAAGGATTTTAAGGGAAAATGAGTGAATAACACATCTTAGTGTTAACATGGTCCGTGCAGGAGTTGTTCCTGGTGAGCCTTCTTTACACTGACGTGAAGTTTGATGTTGCTCTTTATTGCTGTTCACCAGGAGGTTGCCGACATGGAAGAGGCTCCCTAGGAGCTTCTGGACAGCGCTGTCAGGCGTAGGATTGGACTTCTGGGTGATTCCATCTGGAGCCAGGAGCTGGACTCGGTGATCCTTGTTGGGTTCCTTCCAACTTGGGATATTCTGTGATTCTAGATGTGAGTCCAGACACTGACATCCTCGTCCAGATATTAAGAGTCACCACTGACTTGCTGGACACGGAGTCCAATATGACAGGATGCTGCTCTGCTGAGAAAGGCATGAGGAATTCAGGATTCAGAGATTGTAACTGAGGCTCTTGGCAAGCAGAAGCAGATATTGCTGTCTCTACTGTGCTTTGTTCATGTTTCAAGGTTATCATACAATCTAGAGATCTATAAAAACACTTTTGATAAGCTTGAAATTGAGGATCTGCTGAATTCCAGTGCCAGGGACTCACAGAAGAAAGGTCTATAGTGCATACACTTTATTTCAGCCTTGGTTGCAATGGCTGCCTCAACTGCCCGCTGATTAAATGCCTTCGTTAGCACAGCAGATGGCTGTTGGTGCCCTGCTAACTCAAGTGGCCTCCCCAGACATTTTTATAACTACAGTGCAGGGAATAGATGTAGGTGCCAAGGTGACTGTTCCAATTTTAAAGCCCAGCAAGATAAGATGATTGAGAAAGCTTTAAATAAAAGCTAACCTGTGGAAATCCCTTCACAAATCATCCGTTTGTGAACTTTTACTTCCCCTTGCATTGCCTTAATCTCCTCCATCAGACAGGCTAAAGAAAGTCAAAGGGTACGAGGAACTATTTTCATTTATACACCAACCTCATCCACATTAGCAGCTAGGACTGTTTGCAAAGTTCATCTGCATGTATGATTTGCATGTGTTGTTGCTATAGGGCTAAAAACTGGACTTCCTTCAACATGGAATCAAAATATAAAATAAAAATGCGAAACTATAGAATATTTCCTTCTTATGAATATAGGGAGACAGAGAAGAGCTGTTGTTTAATGCAAAATGTAAACTTGTGCCTACCATCGGACTCTTTTACAAAGGACTGTGTTAAATTTGAAGAGTAGTATTTCTGAACTATTTTTTAATCCGTACCATTGTCAATAACTATTTTGTTTTGTATTGTGGATTGCAATAGGATTGCAGGGGTATTTCAGTGCAACTGTATGTGAACTAATCTACACAAAGTCTGGTGGACTGCGCGTGTGCTCTGTTACCCGATCAGAGCTATGCAGTCAGTTTTGTGAGGCTTAATGACTTTGCACAGTGTTAAATTGTGCATTATCAGGGAGTTCTGGCTTTTTGTCAAGACCTATAAATAGTCTGGAAGCTGGCCTGATTTCTTGCTCAGGACTGTGGACACAGTGTGTACGCACGTATGCTTTATGGGGAGCTCCTTGCTTGTCCAGGGTATGCCCTCAATTGGACCCTTTTTTTAAAGCAGGGTTGGATAACACTGCAGATGCTTCCCTCCTTGCACAGTGGTTTTATTTTTTCACCTTTTAAATACCTCACTGCAATGCCAGGGGGCCGTTACATATCTCATCATTATCCTTTGGGCATCCTTCCCACAGGTGATGAGCGTCCAGATCCAAGTCGGTGTAAGCAAGCTGAGTCTTTTGGAGAAGGACTGGGGATGTAAAGATAAGGAAAATATCCGGGAGAGTGACTAAAAGTTAGAAACTGCTATGAGGTGACATCAAAACCTGACTCTGTGTAGGAGTGCACAGAGAAAGACGTGGGTAGCCATGAAGCTCTGCAGAGCGATGTGATATGACAGAAGTAGCCCTTGTATGTGGGATTTGCCTCCTGCAGAAGTGACAGAAAGGAATGATTGCTGCAGCCTCCAGGAAGTGCATTTAATTAATTTGTTCTTGCTTTGTACCCTCGAGTAGGGGACAGAGCAAGTGCAGAGCTGGTGGTTGATTGCTAGCTGGGCACTTGCTTGATCCAGTGGCTGCGTGTCCATCTCCACTGACTGAGGCACTGCACAGTGCACTAGGGCCACCACTGGCCCAGAAAATAAGTTCTCAGAATTGTCTTTATAGTAGGCACAGAATAAGTCTTTTGGTCTCTAAAGTAAATGCTGCTTCTGAGCTTCTCAGTGGATTTCGATTACAGCTGGCTGAGGCTGCAGGAAACAGTCCCTGTGACGTCGGAGGCTTTCTATCAGGCTGTTTCCATATTTATACTGTGCTCCTCTGGGCACTGAAGGCATTTCCGCTACAGAGCAGATCAGCCTGCAACTGTTTCATTCCTTTCTGCTCTGATTTAAAGCAGATAAGAGTTCTTGCCTGTTGCCAATTAGTAGAACGTGTTTTTTTCTGTTTTGGTCTAATTTCAGGTATGGCTTGGACTTTGTGTTGAAACATGAACTTTGGGCAGACCAGGCTTCCCATAAATAAGAGAGCTAAGATGCTGACCCAGGTCTGCTGCTAGAGATATATGATCACTCTCTCCCATGTGCTGTAAAACGTGCAGCATTGCATCTGCTGGCTTGTGGCCAGGTGTTCGAGGCCATTTAGCTGTGGCTAGACTTGTTGCATGTGTTCTTCATTCATCATGAGCCATGTCTGAACTTGGCAAGTGCTGCCTAGGCCACGGGCAGCAGCTCTGCCAGGTGAGCCATTAGCGCCTGGACTCAGCTGGAATCCTTCTTCCTGCAGATCTTGAATGCAGTTCAACCGTGCTACACAGCAAACCACAGCTACACTCACGTGCATGAGGTAGTGGAAACAATTTGACATGCAAATCAGAAATGTCATTCCGTTTAGCCAACAACTGTTGGCTGAGAAAGAGCTGGGCTTGTGTTCGGACCTGCAAGAGTCCAGATGGCTAATGTGGTCATCAGCCATCACACCGTAATCCCACATCAGAACTTGGCTTTTCACAGAGGTCTGTGAATGGGAGTGAAACGCAGAATGTTAAATACAAAGCAAAGCAGAACCGCTCCATTATAACCTGCAGTGATGGGAATTCAGTGCTGCTTTTAAGCAGCAGGATTCTTAACTCCAGGCTTTTTCTATTTGGTTTTATTTCCCAAACCCTGAATTATCTTGTTAGGAGAGACATTATTTCCCTTTGGTAATTTCTCTTTCCTTCCTCAGCCCTCCCGCATTTTTTAAGCTCACAGTGGGGAGATTAAAATTTATAGTTGTTGGAGCTCTGTCTTTCTTTATTTTTCCTCTTTACTTCAGCTCATCACATTCAAATAGCACTAATTAAATCTGTTCCCACTTAAAATGTAGTCCTGCCTTCGGTAGGCAAAATTACATTTGAACTCTCTGAATCAGTGTGACCTTGGCAGTATTTCAACAGAAATCAGTGGCACTACACTGGAGTAAACTTGGTGTCAATAGATCAGAGTCAGGCCTCTGGTTATTCATGTTATGTGCAGGCAGCACTCTGTCAGAGTTTGTTAGCTCACACATGAGGTTATGTGAGCACAAGTACATTGCTCATATGGGTCACCTCGGGCTCAGCACCAGATCAGCCAGCTAGGATAGGGAACTGCAAGGAGATGCTGGGATCCTCTGTGCAGCTCGGTGGTTTCGGGGAGGGTTTAATAGCCTCTTGTCCATCCAGCCTGTGGGGCTGCATGCTGCACCCAAAGGAGAAAGCCCGGGGAAGGAACAGAGCAAACATACTGTAAGAGCCAGCAGTCAGGATCGCCATGTTACTGCTTATTGCTGGCAGGCTTGTCCAAACCTTTCAATACCTAGATAATGAAAAATTGCTAGCAGATGCCTCCTGTGCAATATTTGGCTGATGTTTATTAGGTGAGCAGGGAGCATGCCTTGGAGCAAGAGCTGTATGGACATCCCCTTGGAGGTGATGTCCCAGGTACCTGTGCTCAACACATGCTCCCAGCTGGCTGTGGCACCTTCTCACGATCTGCCCCAGACCTTGTGTCCCCAGCTGTCTTTTGGAAGTTGCTGGATTTTACAGCATGAGATTTTTTCCCTCATGCTGGAGGGTTTGGTACCAATCTTTGCATTCCTTTCAAAAAGAAGTACCAGAGTCTCTGCAAGGTCTGTAGGAGACTTTGCTGCAACCACAACAGCAGCAATATCAAATCCTGAGACAGATACGTAATTAGTAAATTGCTTTGAGAATTCTTTGGAATAGAAGATACATATACTGTATAAATGTAAGAGATGTAATTATTTTTATTGGTAGGTTTGTGCTGACCGACGCTGCTGGGAAAAGATCACACATTGCCATTCTGTTTCTCTTGAGATCTAGAATAGGCGACTTGCTGAGACCCAAGGAAAACTGCTTCTGTCCCTGCGCCTGATTCATGCTGCATACTTAAATGCCATGGGAAAGCACTTGTAATACAAAGCTTTTGGTTATAGGCAGACATTTCGTTATCATATTACAGAATTCTCAGGACCAGCTGCCACATGAGATTTCTGGCTAGAACATTTAACATAAGATTAAAACACAGCGTGACATGCTCGTTTAGCTGAAAATCAGAGCATAGTATTTTAGTATTTGCACTTTCCCACTCTCTGGAAAGAGCTTCCTGGATGATATTTCTGAGCACATTAGTCATGAGAAGCCAGCATGCTGTATGCTTGGTGACGTCCTTGAGGCCGTATCAGAGAACAAATATTGTGATCTGTTCAGCACGGGCTGCTGGTTTGAGATTACATTTCTTCTCCAGGGAATGCAGGCTGTTTGCTTCTGGCTTTATAGATACCTTGCAGTGACAGATTTGGGCCCTTCTTTCTCCGGTGTCCACGATGCAGCTCAATTCCCAGGGCCTGTGGCCATTCTAAGCAATGGTTTCCACATCTGCTGGGAGCTGGGTGGCCATTCAGGCTGCCATTTTATTTTATATTTTTTAACGTTTCCCTTCCTCCTTACCTTGAGGTTGCAAGGTGTTTTTTTCAAGCAGTGTCTTAGTATGAAGAAATCCAAAAACACTCCTGTTGCAATGTAATCTGCTGGTAGAAACCTATGAATGTTTTGAAAGAGCAGGAGTTTCTTCACAGAAAGGGCCAATTAGTTTGTCTGAACTGTAACTCCAATCGCTGAGTAGCATTGCCACACTGGATATGATGAAAAATGGCGCATAGTTCATCAGAAACTCAATGCATTCTTTAACAGCCTTGGGTTGTTTTCTTCAAAACAAAGGAAAGGAAATTGAATGAATCCATAAAATGCCCAGTGTAAAAGCTGCACTGCTCGTGACACACATTCAGGTGGAAACAAGGAGACCAGGGGCAGCTTTTCACAGTGCTGTGACCTTGGAACTGCAGTAACCTGGGAATGCATCTTAGCATTGGTCTACTTTATCTGAGGGAAAAGCAGCTGGTGGTTACTTGTGTTGGTGTTTCTGAGCTTGGATGGCTGTATCTCAAACGGACCATGGGCAGGAACAGGCAGGGTGCACACTACGGAATCATAGTATGGCCTGGGTTGAAAAGGACCATTATGATCATCTAGTTTCAACCCCCCTGCCTGCAGGGTCACGTGCTGCTTCAGGCTGTGTGTCCCACTTGTCCTAGCTCTTCCCAGGAAATGAAAAGGCAGTTTCCCAGAAGGAAAGCTTTTGATCACTACGCAGAAAGACGGCTGTCTGGCTGGGGCTGCCAAGGCATCTTTCAGAGGAACTTCCCTGTGGACTATCTAACCATCACAAATGTGATATACAAAAAGGAAATCTTTTTCTTGGAAGGCTATCCTTAGTTCCTCTTTCGTTTTGGGCACCCACAGTGCTGAGTCACTGCAAGAGTCACCACCAGAGCAGTGTGAAACCCACAGAGCTGCTGGCCTTGTGGTGGCCGGGGCTTAGTCACCACTGGGCGCCCACAGCGAGAGTGGGGCTGGGATGTGGCCATGCACATGGGCTGAGAGAGTGAACAGGGCTTTTTTTCTTTTTCTTTTCTTTTTTTTTTTTTTTTTTTTTTTTACAAAGTTTTTTTGTTTTGCAAAGCTTCCTGTTATTGCAGCCTCCCAAGGCAGAGCTTTGGGAAAATCCCAATGAAACTGATATGAAGTGGCACATCGGAGGTTGCAGTGTCATTGTTGTCTTCCAGCAGAATTCCATCACACCGCATAAAATCAGAGGTTCCTTTTGATTTTAAGATCTTATTTAACATAAAAGGAGGGAGTTTTAACAGAATGATTAAATAGAATGTAAGACATAACTAAGGACTTCTCTAGGATTATATTTGAGAAATCTTATAGTCCCACTATTTTAAAAAGTACTATCAAAGAATAAGGACAAAATTCTGTTTGAATTCCAAACAGCTTTTTCACTAAGTAGTAATATTTGTAAATTTCACATCTTTTTTTTTTTTTTTCTTTAAATCTCAGTCATATCAGCCAGTTGAGCCCTGTCAGTTTTGCTACAAGACTTGCTGTTCATTATCCTGATGTCACATCCTCATGATTTCAGTGAACTGCCATTAATGATATTTGGTATCATTTACTTGAGATACATTTACTGCATTTCAGAAATGTGTTTGTCACTTGCAGGAAGTGCTGTTAACTCTTTGGTCTTTCACTGGGGGAATTAGTCCTGCTGGACTCGTATTCTAAGCTCTGTGGCACTAGGAGGGACTGAGCTGCTTTGCTATGTACAGAGCAATGACCACTTCAGCCCATGCAATGCATCTGTCTTGTCTGCTGGACTGTGTGATTCTCGAAGCATAACATGTTAGAGAGTTAAATGATATTTAAACTACCTTAGGGTTCAGATGACTCCAAAACCCTAAATCTCTGTGGGCTCTCATAGGCTTCACTGCGTTCACAGCACTCTGTCAGCAATCTGTGCAACAGCCCATTGCCCGTGGAAACACAAACAAGGGCTGGCAGAAAATTTCTGTTCAAAGGTCAGTGGTAAATGATAGACCTTAAATGCTGTTTTGTTTCTGTTCCACAAGCTGGAAAATAATAGGATTGGATTTTGATCAAGAGCACTGCTTTATTCCCTCCAGTCATTTGCTTTCTGGTCTCCTGTACCCTGGGGCGTGTAGTTGATAGTAAAGGAAGATCTCTGATAGTTCATTTGTGGGTATTTTTTGTTTGTTTGTTTTGAAATGAACTATTTCTGTACAGCAAGCACTGTCGTCTGACTGGTGCTCAGTCTGTTTGTCCCGATGCTTACAAAGCTTTAATGCTGACATTGCTCCAGGCCCTCTGCTGTCCCATCTCCCTGTGTGCCCTGGTACTGTCAGCTGGGCCAGATCAACACCTGATCTGTGAAAATGTGGGTTTTCATATGCTTTTAACACAAGAGCACAGCAAAGGCCCTTCTGCAGTGAGCCAGTTTCTGAACGGGGACCACAGACGGTCCTCAGGCCTCTGAGCCACGGAGAGGAGTCTCCTGGATAGCAGGACTATTCAGAATCGATGTTCTCAGAATCTTTTTGACGTAGTTTCACGTGGTTTTTCTAATGGATCATTTAAACAGGACCTTTTGGTTCTGTAATGAATATCCTATTTTAGACTGGGAAATAGCTGGAGCTTGCATAAGATGAGAAGTCTCATGCTTCGGTAGGTTGTCATGTTCCCCTTGGGATGCCCAGTTATAGGTTGCAGCCCGTGTATATGCTTATATAAGCTAACAACTTTTCCACACCATCTCAGAGAACTTAGGAAACTATTTCCATCATGAGTAAGGGTTGAATGACTTTTAAAGAGCAGCAGTGATAATTGTGCATGTAATCTTACATAGTGCCAAATGCCCTTCATACCTGTTTCTAGAAGAGAGTTTCATAGATGTTTACCAGGCTCAGAATAACAGGAACATTAATTACTCTGGCTGGTGCATCTGCTCTCCATGGTGATATACACAAAGCCAGATCTGGCCTATTGCTTCATGCTAAAGAGAAGGGCATTGGTTGGATGGATTTCAGGAATCTGTACCCAAAAAAGTCCCCTGCCCTGCTGCAGGAATCTGGGATGTGATGGTGCTCCCTTCTCCTCTTGTTCACAGGCTGTTTCACACATTAGCTCCTACTTTTGAAGCTTCCCATCCAATGTACGGCTTCGGTCACTGCTTCTAGCACCCAGACAGCTGTCTCAAATGCTTTTCTCTCTCTCTCAGCCCTCTTTCCATCACAGCAAATTTTAGTCCTTCATCTGCCTGAAAATAGGGTTGTTTTCGTCTGAATGGTCACATCCCAGAACAGTTTCAACTAAAGAACATTTCCATGTAGGGCCAGATTCTGACACTGTGCTTGGACCTCAGAATTATTCCCTGTTAGGAATCAGAACCCCCATGTGCAAGGCACTGCACAAAAATAAGAAATACACGTAGCTCCTGTCTCATGAGAAATTTGATATAAATATAACAACACATTTTCCATGTTAGCATGGCATGCTCTGCACTAAGTTCTTGCTCTTCTTACATCTTCAATGAGGAGGAAATTATTCATGTTCTTCAGAACAGGAAGAAAATGTGATTTTTATTTAAATTCAGAAGTGTTTTTTTTCCCACTTTTCCACTGCTCCATCTTCATGTAGCACAGTGTGCCACCCTTGCCTGATCCAGCAGTGTGTTATAGAGGGGTCATGCTTGGAAATAAATGAAGATTGCTGTTCTCAGTCCTTGCCCAACAGCTTACCTTTTACACAGTGTGCCCTACTGGAGAGTTTGCCCTGGGTTTCAGTGTTGCTTGGTCGTTTCACTTCTAATAGCCCTTCCACTTCCATTACATCCCCTGGGTAATGCTTGTTTGGAGGACAGTACAGTAAGTGACTGCTCCCTAATCTGATTTCTGATTCTTAGTGGCCTGGATATACCAGCATTAGTTTGCTATTTCAATCTGATCCATCATAGTCCTCTGCTACACAGGGCTGCTCTTTTATATCACTTACACGGCAAAAAAACAGCTTGATTCAGTTCAACTCCAAAGCTGGGATGGCTGGTCACATGTGTGCAGAGCAGATATGATTAACAACCTCCTGCTGTGCCAAACCCAGTGCTTGAGCTGCTGGCCAGGAGCTGCTGGGGTGAAAAGGGCTTTCTGCAGGCTGTGAGCAGCGTGTGATGCAACGCAGTGGTTGCTGCTTATGTGTTGAATCAAGACTTTGTTTTCTAGATGCTGTCAGGATTCTCTTGATCCCTTTATCACCAGTTCTGTAAATAATGGCCTGTTTCTGAATGCACTTTTAAATAGAAATCTGAAGAATGTTATCCTTATAACATGTGATGGAAGTTACAGTTAAATCAGTTATCAGAATTATCTGAGAACAAGGTGAAGAGTGTCAAGGTGGGGATTGGTATGGTTATAGGCATCACTGTTCTTTCATTTATAAAGTGATATACTTCTCTCTGATGTCCAAGTCCTGTAGTCTAGAAAGAGAGAAAACAGATAGAAGAGAGGTAAGTCTCCCAGACTGAAGGAACTGAGTTTGATGGAAGGATGCTACATCTACTATTCCGTCAGAAGATCCTTCCTGGGAATTAGGTGAGGTTGGTAATGCTCAGGACATATGCCAGGCTTGTGGGCTCTCAAGCCTGGGAGGATATTGCAGACAAACATGATCATTACCACCCACCTTTGCTTCAGAGCAGCTGGCTTAGGAAAGATACAGTGGGGCAAATCACGATGCTGACAAAATAATGAGGCAAGGATCAGGGTAAGAACAGCTTTGAGGCCAGTGATTAGACTTGTTGGATCCTGGAAAAGACCTGCTCAAGTGTGATGGAGTTTGGATATGTTCCTGAGTCCCTTTGAGCTCTCTTTTTCAGGGCTCCCTGTCAGACACGTTTGTTGCTCAAACCCACTGAGATTTCTTTACCTGGTGTTGCTAGACTTCATGTCCAAACGGAGATCTGAAATTTCTCCATCCTCCCTCTCTCTATCCAGCAGCCCCAACCTGCAAGAAGGCACATAATCCTCCTGAACAGCAGGCAACTTGATTAGCAGGGCAGGAGGATACTCAACAAATTCATCAAACAAATTGATCATGTTTCTTCCATGTTTGACATGTTTGTGGCTGACAGTGGCGATATTTTTTGTTATTATTATTAATATTTAGTTTTGTCAGCAAACAAGAAACAGAGATGTTTTTGAGCAGTGTTTGAAGGCCTGCAGTCTCAAAGGCCTCCTGCAGCTTTGCAAACTCTTTTGCAAAATTAAAGAGCCTTGACAGCTCCTGGATGTGATTGCACAGCGTGTGGAGTGGCATGTGCCAAAGTCATTCTGCTGTTTGCGCCACCTGTTTCGATAAGCCAGAAGCTGTGAGCCTCACTGCACAAACCTGAGTCTGAAGTAAGGGCGTAGGTGTGTATGGAGAAGTTGCAGAATGGGAATGGGTGGATCTTCCTACGAACTGCCTCTTCCCCTTTGTTCATATGCCAGCATCAAAGATCTCAGCTGTGACCTTCGGAGGCAGCTGTCTTACTTAACATGAAGACAAAACTACCTGCGTGAAAAATTTTCCTTTGGACTGTACCTTACAGCTGTGAGTTGGTAGATGGGAAGGAGAATGGATTCCCTTCCAGCAGTCATGAATAAGCTGGCTTAAGTCAAGAGCTTTCTGAGTACCTCACAGACAGCAGTTGTGGCAGCTTCCAGTGTTACTAAAATGTGCCTGATGTAGGCATGAGGTGAAATGGTTTCTTTACCTGAGTAGCTCTTGTTTTGTCCCCCTCCATCTCAGGACCACTGAGGACAGGGATTTAGGAATTCACTGACATCATCATCTGCCAGAAGAACTACTCAACTGACACTCTGATATTGTAGACAGACTGGAGGATTGATGGATATAGCTGATGAAGATTAGTGCTTTTCAAATGTTTGGAGATCTCTGATACAAAGGCTTAAAGCTTTGCTTTTATAAAGGGACTAAACTTGGGTATCTGAAGCAGTTTTTCCTGTCTGATTATAGATAACTATGAGAAAGTGAAAAGTTGGAGCCATAGCAGGTGTGTACCCAGTGAATTTGACATACAGAGCAAGATAAATTAATGAAGATTGATTAGCAGTCTGTATTTGGAGAGTTTTCAAGGATAGGCTTATAAGAAAGACAGAAAGATCAGTAACTACTGCCTGGACTCTGCCTGGTGGGTGTGCTTTCTCATGCAGGTTGTGGGAACAGAGGTAGGTGGCCTTCTTTCTTTTCCTGATCTTGATAAACCCGGCCTCGGTAGTGATGCAGGGTCTGGTTCTGGACTCAAGAGACTGAACTGTGGACAAGATATTAAAATCTCTGCTCTCTTTTTGTGTCTGTCCCTGACACCAAGATCTTTAGGATAGGTGGAAATGCACATGAATCTTGTGGTGCTTACTAGGTCTGGAGGCAAGATCTGAACAGGGGGGCTTTCACCCATCATTCTTTCCAAAAGCTCATTGGTATTCCCTAATGTCACAGTAATAAGAAGTGTATTCAGTATCCTACAGAGCAATGCAGTCTTACGTCTGTTCTGTTTCCAAATCTTTGTCCCTGTTGTTCTACTTATGGGTGGATCGCAAAAGTAATTACCTGAATGAACCAAGCACCAAAACAACGTAAGTGATCGCCTCCTCCAAAGAATAACGACGATTAGGTCACTGTCTTTGCTTATCTCAGATCCCCATCCTTAAAATAAGGGCAACAATATTTTTCCTTTTAAAAGAGCAGGACAAACTTGTTCACGTTTGAAGTATTAATTGGTGTTATTATTGCTACTCATATGGGTGACAGGGAAGTACCTAATGAATTCTGGTTGTGTTACAATAGGCTGTGGCTGCTGTTGTCATGACTAACGCTGCATAAATTGACTGGGCTGCCTGTTGACACTAACGCGAGCTGCGCTGTGTACTTGCGGTCTGCTTCCACCAGCTCTCTGTGGTGAGGAAGTTCGGAGGGTGCTGAGCACTCTGTGTCACACCTCTGTGCTTTCAGAGCACGGTTCAGTCTGTAGGGTATCTCTGCATGCTCTCAGAGCTGGAGCTGCCCAGCATTTTTTGTACAATGGCAGCAGTGTCTCCCTTTCTGCTTTAAAGACATGAAGAGGGAAGTAGCTTAGGCTGTCATCTCTTGATATCAGATGCTTTCTATTGAGTGGTTCCTTTTGGCTATTACAGAATTGGTGCGGAAAACAAATTCACTCCAATGTGTCTTTGCTCATGACCAAACATTGTTCATTCTGCCTTTTCATTATCAGATGATATTTCTAATTATACTCCTTAAGAATTTGCTAGGAATGACCTCGCAGGTGAGTGGGTTGATAAAATGGGATGTCACGTGTATATTTGGGTAAGCAAGTGTGTCATCTTCCCAGCTGTCAGCTGGGAGTGACTCTGATTCCCTCAGTCAGTCATTGCATGGAGCAGGAACAGCATTACAAAGGAGCTCTGCCCAACCCTCGATGGGCTGAGCCACACAGCCCCTTTGCATTAGCACCATCTCTTCCCAGCACTGCTGGGTCATGGGCCTACCCCTATGCCCCTACATCCCCACAGAGGGCTTTGGGTTGGTGTGTTTCTCTCCCTCCTCTGTGTGAAGTTCCAAGCCAAAGTCCACCTCTGCAGGCTGACTATGCACTGTGTTGCATCAGTGTCCATATAGCTCGTGAGTCAGCAGCTGTACGAGTTTCATACCTGTTAGGGATGTGCCAGAAACCACAAATGTTCCTGAGACAGGAACTGGGAGTTGCCACTCAGCCGAAGACAACAATGTCTGCAACAGATTTTATTGTAAATTAGTTTTATTTATTACATTGCCAAGAGATTGGATGAGAGGAGGAAAATCAGCATCCAGATTTCTAGAGACCAGAAAGCTTGAAATCTTCTAACAAAAGATAATGCATTACTGCACTGAAGTGTATTAAAAGGATGGCTAAAGCCTTACTGGAAGAGAGGCTACAAAACCATTAAGGATTTTGGGAAAACCCCAGCCTGTCAAATCAGTTGCATCACTCCTAAGGTGCATGGGAGCAAAATGCAAACATTTCTGTGGGTGTCAGCTTGAAAATATTATTTTTCAAACAAGTGTTGGCACAAGCAACAGTCACTGTGGTGTGCAAGCCACATGTCCTGATGCCAGGCCCCAGGCAGAAGGACTGCTGGGGGTCGAGGTAACCCAAGAAGGGGCATCTCCAGTCCCCCACGCTGTCTCCTGCCAGCTCTGGCTGCCAGCAAGCCAGGGCCACATGCCAGCAATGGCAAGATTGCTTCTCACTTAGCTGGGATACAGCCTTATTAATTTCATTCAACCGTTGGCTCAAGTGCCTTCAGCTGGCACGGATAGCTGTGACAGGGAACACTTGTGTTGTGAGCACAGGAAGCCTTGTTCCTTGCCTTCCTCCTCCCCTGTTATCTGTGGGGATTCTGATATCGGTGCCATTTAGGTGCAAGGAGGAAGGGAAAGACTGTACTATTGAGGGCTGGCAAGAGAATAGCTGCTCTTCATTTGGGATCTGTAACTGCAGTGGAGATAGCAGTGATTGGCATGCAGCTGTCTGGGAAAGGTGTTGTTACCCTGTGATGGAGAGAAGGGGAGTGACTGCTGTCTGCTGGGGCTGTGGTTTGCGCTGGGGCAAAGTGGCACCACTGTAAATGAACGGGGAGTGGGGCTGGGGGATGATCCAACCTGGTCATTCCTGAATCACTGTCCTGTGTTCAGTGAACACTTCAAGGCCAAGGCTGACACTGCTGAGCTTCTCAGGCTGTTCTCACTTCTGCCTTCTCCCTTCCAAAGCAAGGTTTCCTTGCAGTGTATGTCTCTGTGTTGCCGGCAGGGATGGGGATCTCCTTGAACTGTGAACTGTAACAGGCATGGGAATCCTCCATAAATAGCCTTGAAGTCTTTTTCCCAGCGTACTTGGATTGTAAATGCCTGCCAGCTCCACAGAAGGGCTGCTTGGCTGTGATCAAACATAAGACTTAATGATGGGAGATGTAAATTATTGCTGCGGTTGCTGATCAAAGAGGACCTGCACAGAAGTGGGAGCTGGCTTTGCAGGGAGCTGCTCTGCGTTGGGCTGGGGCACAGCTTGTGATGTGCACCAAGGCATCTGGGGGGGATGTTTCAGCAAACTGTATGCAGGTGACTTAAGCAGGACTCAGCTCTGGCAATGCCTGTGGTCACTTTGGAAAAGTTTGCATATGATAATTTTTTATAAATAACTGGAAGTTGAAACTGTGTGGTAGAGTGAAGGATGGTGTTCATGTCGCTGCTGGGGCTGTCCTACCTGCTCCCATGGAGTGTAATGCAAAGATTACCTCCCCTTCCCTCTGTACCAGCACGCTGTTAGGTGACGTGTTTCATAGCAGTGTCTGGAAAAGTACATAACTGGCACCTGCCCGAGAGCTGTTTTATAGCACAAGTTCCTAGAAGAAAGTGTGTTAACTTCAGAAAACAAGGAGATGCCAAATAGTCCAGTAGGGAGCAGCAGTTTAACTCTTCCAACACCAAATCCTTGTGAGAATCAGTACCATGTGGCTCTGTGAAGGAAGCAGCACCATGATTCAGCAGGGACTGCTTGCAACCACAGACTACAGCACGGTAGTGCTGTGTTACAGACAGCAGCCCTGGGAAAAGCTGATGCAAGCCTTTGTCCTGACAAATCCTGCAGAAACAAGGCCTGAGGCCACAGACTGCGTTCTGCAGTAGCGCTGTCACTGACAGTGTCTCAGAAGGCACCGCCACTATGTGAATAGGCATCTGTCCTTCGGCCTTCCCGAGTCCGCAAATGTTGCCTGGTTTTGTTACACATCTTAAATAAACGTTCTGCTGAAGAATGAAATACTTCTCCAGTAATGCCCTCTGACAAGGCACCCATGGAGCTGCTGGCTCCAATCCGGTAGCTGCAATTTTTTTGCATTGAATGTGTTCCCCGCTTTCATTAATAAAAGACAGATCAGCTATTTCTTCAGCCTTGTCAGGATCTGCTGGAAGGCCTGCAGGGAAAGTCAGACTTTATTTTTCAGACTGTATTGCTACTGCAGCAGGGTGGGCTTCACCTTTCCTGGGTTATGGAAGTTCAGTATACAACTGAGCACTGAACCCAAATACGTGCAACACCAAAAACAAAAAAAAATCACCAAGCTAAGGCCCCAAAGCAGACATTACCTAACACGTGCATGGAACAGAAAGTCCTGTACGCAGTACATCCTCCTTCCTTGTACATCTCTGTAAACACCACTTAGGTTGTGTGTTTATACAGCGTTTACACTCCTCGCAGTTCTGCAATGCCTCCACTCGTCCCACCCTCTGGACGAGTTGTAACAGGCACCAACTGATTCCTTTTTTTGTTGCTCGCTTACTTTACACACCTGCAATTTCCTGCTTTATATGTCCAGAGACATTATGTAGCCTTTAATTTAATATTATTCATAGATTTTATTATTACTTCATAAAGCACCTTAATGAGCAGTATCTTTTTAATTATATATGGTAAAACCTAGAGAAACAAAGGAAAATTGACTCAATTTGTCATAGCTGGCTTGCAGACAACCCTCAAGGTGACTGAGTATCACTTTCCATCACTGCTGTATTTCACACGTTCCCAGCTCCTGTGTGTGCTATACAACAGTACAATCACATCGTGGCTAAATGACTGTACTAGCTAACATTTCTCCTGTATGTAGCAAAAGCTGCTGCAGCCATTGAGATCCATGCCCTTTTCAAGGTGTCCATCGGGTGCAGTCTGGCACGTTGGTGAAGTGTGAGATGCAACCCTCGTTTGTATAGTTGGAGCATGTTTGAATATCAGCTGCGCCTTGTCCTGGATGCAGCATCAATTAACAGAATGGCCCTGCTTCAGGCCCCAATGGACACGCGTCCACATGGCAACTGTGAGCCTTGTCGGCAGCAAGAGATTAAGGAATTAATTGGCAGGGTTAATCTTCGTGTCAGGGTTGGAAATGAATTGTTAATTTGTTTGGATGAACATAATGTCCTGTCCCGGTGATGGCAGGTGGGTTCACATGAGAAAAAAGCCGGTGAGGTTGCCCTTCCTGGGGACTTCTCTGTTTAACACCTCGAGCTGACAGACCTCCTGAATTCTTTGCCCCCAATGCGTGTGACTGCACAGGGCTGCAGGAGGGGGCTGAGCTGCCTGTGGGCACTGCACAGCTGGTGGGAGCAGGGCTGGCTGCAGCCTGGCACAGCCCTGTTGAGGTACAGCCTCACTCTCCCGTCTTGCTCCTGTGTGCTGAGAAGATGTGATGGCTGAATCACTGATAGAGGATCATGGCAGCCTTCTCTCTGATCTCATGGTGAGGGAGAGACCAGTGGTACCAAAATGCTGCTGCTGGGATAAGGAGGACCAGCCCTGCACACAGCGTGCAAAACTTGGTCTCTGTGTGGTGGTACCAATGTCTGTCAGAAATGTATCTCCTTATCTCCTCCTCCAGGACACTGTGGTTGGAGAATCTGTATCACATCAGCAAATGCTTTTCTTTCCTACTCTCATTTAATACTTATGACCACAGACTGTTTTCCATTTTAGTATCTTTCTAATCTGTTTAGGCTAATGCATTGGTCACATCACATTAAGAGAGATGATAAAAGCACTTCAGGGCTTAAATTACTTAAATGAAAATTAAACATTTTGTCACTTGTGATCTCTTTTGTGCTTTGATTAATCCAATTAGTTCAACAGTAAGACTCGCCTTGTCCTCGTGCTGTGGTCTGACTGTTATGACTAACATACCCAGATTCTGGATGCAACATCAATAGGACTGTCCTATTTACAGCTCTGGGACCTTTCTGGTTTTGCAACAATTCTATTTAATGCTTATGGTCATCATATCGTCCTCTTGACAATTCTTCAGTTTCTACTGTCTCTTATGTCTGTTCTTTCGTTTTTCCCAAACCAGGGTTGAAGAAAGCGTGTACTCGTGTTCCCCAGAAGCTGTCTCACTGCTCACAACACACTCACTGAGTCCTGGCTGGGAGATGCCTATGACAGGTCAGTTGGTTTGTAAGAACGTTCTGTTTATACATATGCATTTTTTCAGAAAGCCTCTGTGTGTAAATATGCATATCCCACAGCTGGGTACTGAGATACAGGTACCTTCTGTTATCTTTGGAAGTCAGTGTCAAGAATCTCTGTGCCCAGTAGCCTTTTGGGAGAATTACACTGTTCCAAGGCTCTGGGAACTAGTAGCTTTTCACAACCAAAAATATTTGGCAGTGGGTTTAGCCTACGTATCTGCACTGCTCCTGCATGTTGTGTGTGACCACATCTGATACCAGGCATCGAGAGCTACTGGCTGCTCTTGGTGTTCAGGTCAAATCCCCTCTTAGGGCACTGTTTGCTGCTTCAGCTGTGTCTTCTTTCTGACAATGACAGCATCTTCTTTTTATCCCTCCCCTACTTCCCCACTTTCCCGTTTCCGTCCCACAGCCCCCACAGTGGATGACTGTTTATTGCTTTTAACTCTATTGGTTTTTACTCTGTACTCCTTCTATCAACTAAGACTAAAATGTCCTTATGCTGCTCTGTCTGTGTGAGCACAGACTGCCAGCTGAATCTTGTGCTACAAGTGAAGTGCCAGTGAGCAGTTTTGCTAGAGGGGAGAGTAGGGGAAAGTTATCCATTAGAGGTCTGGTACATTGAAGATGGTAGAAGCAAATGGGTGATGCTTGTTATTAGGCTGTCGTAGTGATAGCTGCTGAGTGCTAAATACCTACCAATCTACCTCAACTCACACTTATTTACATAGCCAACTCTTAATCTGACTACACTTATTACTTGAAAGCACAACTAATAAGAAAACAACTGCCATCAAGCAACACAGCAAGTACTGTGTGTTAGTATAAAACCCTTTTGATCTGCATGCCTCAGTTTATTTGGGGAAATCTACTTGTAGGTGCCCATCAAGCACCAGCACCTGCTCCTACTTTCACCTTGCACTTCACGTTCTCACCCTCCAGGCAGCCAGATGGCTGAATGTAAGCCCAAACTAAGAGGGATTTCCTCCTTTCTTTTGAAGGGATGGGTGCTCAGAGATTTGTCAGTAATACAGTTGTACTTAAGCAGATCGAATCTGCCTGTGTTATAACAAGCAGCTACTCTAGTCCAGTCCCACTTGAGTTACCATCTTGCATTCCATGTAAAACCACTTTTCATTTCTTGACTTAATATTGAAATAACTTGCCTTAAAATGCCAATAACGAAATGGTAATGTAGTACGATTGTGCAATATCATTGCATGTTAATTATGTTTAATAATGATGATCACAATGTAATTTGGAGCATGGACTGGCACCCTGTCTTTGCTACATCCATACAAAATTTGAGTATTGGAAGCAAATGACCAGGCCCATGAGAGGCTTAATTAGTTCTTTAGAGAATCTACTTTACATGCCAGCCTGCATATTGATGTTAAGATATTATATAATCAGCTTTAGAAAAATGCAGCAGTCTGAAAGCTTCTTTTCATGTCCCTGTGCTCAACCACTACCCCAAAGAGAGCACTGGGAAGCAGCAGAATCTGACTGGAAAGCAGGCATTACTGCCGTGGCTGTTTTGGCAATTGATCATCTTCAAATCAGCTTTGTGAACCGTGTTCTCCACACCCTTCAGTGAGATCTGCAGTGCAGATTTAATAAAAGGAGTTAGGTGTTCAAATGGGGCAGTGAAATAACAGAACATACTATTTTAAGAGTTTGGAACGTGGCCCAGTTCAGGAGTTGATTAAAGTGGTCTCTCTTACTCTGTATGGGAATTGTGTTCCAGTTTAAACATCAGAGCTGCAAACACAAACCTGCAGTACCTTCTCTACCCTTGTATGGAAGAGGACATTGTTTATTACCTGTTTGAACACATATTTTTAAGACAACTCAAAGACAACAATTTTTCCATCTTACAGACAGTGAAACCAACAGGAACAGCGCTATGTGCCTTTTATACTTTTATTAACAAAAAAAGAACCCATAGGGCTCATATTAGTACAAAATACAATCATGTTCCTGGATGTTAAAGTTTAACAGCTTTTTTTTTTTTTTTTTTTTTAATTTGTCTCTCTTCAACTGTTTCACAGTTATCAAAGCAACCCCCCTGCTTATTGAACTTATTGTGCAAACATTATTTAAGGACCAATTTCTACACCAAGCCAAGTGTCTGAGAGCAGAACTTGATCTTGTTTTCAACCCTCCTTTGAAGGACCATGTGTGCTTCCTAAGAAACACATTTTAGTAGTTTTTTTGCAGCAAACAATCTAAGGCCACAGTTTATCTGCAAATAACGAAGAACAACTCACAGAGGAAAAAACAACAACAACAACAAAGCACATCTTTACCTTTCATCTTTTGTTTGCCTGACCATGTTTATACCAATCAAACAGCCGGATAACACACATCACCTATCAGGAATTAAAGTAAAAAACAAAACAAAACAAAACCCCACAGTCTTCTTAAAGGTAGTATTTTGAATTGTTAACATGCAAATTAGTATACAGCCACAGTATTTTTCAAGTAACCATAATGGTATCTGTTTAAGGAAATTATGCTTGTTCCCTTTCCAGGTGATATGTAAAAGAAAATCCTGCACTGAGTGTATGGGCACGCCAACACTGAAATAAAAGGCATGAGAGCTACATGTTGAGACTTAAGACAAGAAGTACTCATTTTGAGAGTGTCCTTTCTAAAACATGCACTCATTGGTTAAAGCTGCATTTGCCATAGATGACAATACTTCAGTTTGCAAATGAAAAATGTAACTGCAGTTTAGAAATGTGAATCTTCATCAGTATGTCTTTTACAGTGATGTAAGAGCGACTTGAAGTGCTAGAAATCAGACAATGTAAGGAAGTCATACTAAAAGAAGACTAAAAATATATATCCGTATATGGTTGTAGAAAAATCCCTGCTTCTTGAATGAAGATTGATTTCATAAAAAGCATTCAAACTTCTTTAAACTGCAGTTACTGATGAAATGAAAGAAACTCAATTGCTATCCTCGTGATGAGCAGAGAGTACAATGTTTTAACCACATGAAGCACCAGGTTTTATCCCAAAACCCTTCTGTAAGACATATGGAGTAGATCTAGCAGTTCAAGATTCCCTATAGTTTAAAGACTTGACTGTAAACATGCATACTGAGAATGCTGTGTTTCTGCTCCGTTAAGTCATCTGTTCATGCTGGATTACTTATTCCAATCGATGCTTGGCAGGAAGCAAACATTCTACTTTAAATGAAGGCAGCAAAGGGCCAAGTAATAAGATGTGCCTTCATTCTTAGCAGCAAAAACTTACTGTTCTACATGACCTGAGGAAGAAAACATTAAAATATTGCACAAAAAACAAAATTAGACAGCAAAAACAAACAAGGAAACATTAACAAAAAATAGGATGGATAGCAAATGACTAGTGCAGCCCCTGACAATAGATCTCTAGACAAAAATGCAGGAGTAATGAGAAGCATTGTGCCATTACCAAAGGATTTTGTTCCTCTGGTGTCTGCTTCCACTTCAATTATATGCTATATCTTTTCGGGGTATATTTAAGCTTCTCTCTATGCTTTCCATCTCATTCACTAATCACAGAAACTGTTCAGGGTCCCTTTCAGGACCCTGAAGTATCTTGGAGCTTAAACAAGACTCTTTTTTTGGTCTCAGATCTGACCGTAAGTACATTTGCAGAACAGAGGTAGGCTTATAAAGGCTTCTGAATAAATAAGTATTGTCCATACTGTGAAGTACACCTGCTGCTGGCAAAAGGATCTTCCCTTGCCATGCTTCCCCTTATTACGCTACCCATAGGCTTAAGATGCAGAAAAAGAACAATACAGTAGAAAAGGCTAGAATAATTCCCTTAAGAAATCCCTTGAAAGAAAGCATAGTGCATAAGCTCACATCCAAGTTCAGTTTTCTTTTACATACTCTTATCTTTCACTCAATAAATGGTAGTCTTCATAATATTGCATAATAGCCGTTTTGTCATCCATGACATCTTTAGAATCAGTATAAGTTATTAAAACAGTACCACTTGGCAGGCTCTCATGAAATGAAAAGTTAAGCTGGAGTGAAGATTTCGCTCCACACTGTAGTAGTGTTCCATTCTTGGATGCACACAGAAGCCCCTTGAACACTGGGACATCTTATGAAACAATTTTCTTACCCCACATTCTGTTCTGCTACCCGTGCTCTACTAAGCAAGTTCCCAACATCATCCTTACTTAAATTCTTCCAGAGTGTTCCATACAAAGTATACATTGATTTCTCTTCAGAAGATCCTCATACCTCCACTGTGTACTTTATGCAATACATCCACTTTTTTAAAAAAGCATTCAGTATTTCCCAGCTCTTCCCATGTACCCCAAGCAGAGCTGCTCCCACAGAATCTTCTGCGCAGGCTAATCCAGCAGATTCTCTTCTGCCATCAGACATTCTCATACCTCCCTCTCCATTTCTTTTGCCTTTTTTGTACGCAAACTGAAGTTGTGAAAAAGAAAACCGTCTCCTTTTTAGCTGCACTGTCAGCTGAAGCAGATAAGACATTCAACGCAGTGATCCTCATTACAAAGCCTTCTTCAAAGCATTAATGAAACAGGCTGAAATTCTTCTACATCAGTTGGATGTGGATCAACCTACAGGGAGAAGGAAGTCAGTAATTACTGCCTATAGTTCTTGCATCCCAATACTTTCCCTCTCCCATGTGACAATAAATACACATAAAGATTCAGCTGAGACTTTTCAAAAAAAGCTGGGTTTTTTTTGAAGCTTGTTTGAAACCTGTTTTTTAATTATCATTATTTTTTACCTCTGAATAAAGAGGTGGAGGCTGAAACCGGAACTCTTGTATGTAAGCAAACACAGGACAACACAATTGTTCCTCACAGTCGATCGGTGGTGGATAAGCAGTAACATGTCTGGAGAACTCTTCCTCAGACACTACATCAGCGTAATTTGGTGGTGCTGAAACACAAGAGATAACACTGTGAAATTCTGAAGTATTCTCTGGCAAGACAATATATGCATTACAATATCCTAGGACCATGAAAACTGTATATATCAAATATCTTATGCTGTCAGATTTTATGGAGTACACTATATTCATAAATACTGCATCTGGAACCATGGCATTAGTATGCTTAAGTGATTCAGGAGTCATCTACAGATGCTTTTAGAGCTACTCCAGCAATATATTGGTATTTTATGAAGGAACTTTTAGGTGCCTTAGTTCTAATTCCACTGCAAAAGTAGAACTCCTGCTATCAGAGGTTAGTTATTTCAAGATTTAGTTGAAGTCAGCTAGAGGTGAAGAGCCTCTTAAAGAGAGTTGGAGCTAGGGTATGCCCATCACTCCTTCTGGATTTTTAGTTAGATACACATGCCTTACTTCTCGTGAGTCATACTTCAGTGGTCTACATCCTTTATTGATCTAGTTCTTGAACTGCCACTACTCCCTTCTTGCTGTAAACAGTATTATGTGGTATTGTAAAAAGTTCAATATATATTACCTTCAGGGTGTTCTGGCAGGGTTAAGGCCAGCCAACTCATATCCATACTAAACTGGCTGGTAATGCTGGAGTTTCTGCTTGAAAAGCCAATACATGGAATAGTGCCAATCACTAGAGGCATTTCGATCATCAATTTCTTAGCACCGGGAATATGGATATACACCTATGTGACAACCCCCAAATAAGAGAAAAAGACATGATTAGATTCCATTGAACTACTGCTCCCAGAAGCTGCCATACTGCCTCTGTTGCAGATCATTTAGAAATTAGTTTCCTTCATCCCAAATATTTAACTAATGTGCTGGCAGCGTTCATTATTTTTCAGTCATTTCCTTTCTCCTCTACCTTGTCTCCAGATGACATTTAAAAAAAATCCAAAACAGGTTGACTTCCAGTCCTGCCTTCCCACTTCTGAGGAGAACAACTAGAAGAACCCACTTAGTGAGAAATGCTGTCCCCTGATAACCTCTGCAGGTCTTGAACTAAACTGCTGCTTCCCGCAGAAACATTTTCCTTATTACTCTTATCTTTCAGTTTCAGAATCTCCTCGTTGTTTTCAGTCTGTCACCTGCACATGACATTTATTTGCATTTACTTTTGTTCCCCAATTCAAAATTTAAGAACTCAGTAATGAAAATTCTTCTGTCCCCAACCTAACGTAGCTTTCAGCAGTGTTACACAATATTGCATTTGTAAAGAAAATCCATACTTACAGCTAATGAATATTCAACACGAATAATACAGCAGTCAAGTATAGAGGGGGATACAGGTGGGATTTTCAGAGTTTTCCCATTCCAGGTATCTGTACTCCCAGAGGCAATATGGTTTCCTCGCACATTGGCAACCATCTGACGGAAAGTTTTTGTCTTCCCACTGGCCAGGTACGTTTGTGTTTGGAAAATGGCAGCTTTTGGAACAATCAGGCGAGAAGAACAATTCTCGATTTCTGCATAGATTGGTATGGCTTCCCCTTAAAGCCAGAAAGAGTTCAGTGAATAACTTGTGTTCACCAGCTTTCTTTTAGAAACATCAAAGCTGTTTTGCAGCATGTACATCACCCATGTTCATCCCCCACCTTAAAACTGACAACAACTCTTGCTTGTTTCCTCAAGCTAGTTTCTTTACAGAGTTGGCATCCAAGCAGAATTAAAGCCACTTACTACATTTTATGCATAAACAGAGATTCATTTTAAAACATTAAGCAAAATATGAACAAGTGCTAAAAGCTTTATTTGCAAACTGCTCACCAGTCTTCCTTCTATGCAGTACTAATTGCATTCCAGAACATTCCACTTCCTCAGTGTATCCAATATTATCAAGATGTGGAAGAAGCTGCTAACGCTCTTTCTTACAGAAGAGTAAACACCCAAATGGGACATGGAAAAACTCTACAGCCTCAGCCATATATTTTATCCCCACTAAAAGCATCTTGTTCTTTATAACCAGATGTTCATGGCTTTTCCATTAAGTTTACTATCAGGGCTTCCTTTCCATTGTTGCCTTTACAGGGATGAAAAAATCATCTTAGATGTTTAATACTCATGTCCTGAAGAGTGAAGACAATTCCTCTTACCATTACAGTATCCCTTTCTCTCAATTTTGGCACTCAGAGACACTGGCCCAGAGGTGAAAAACCAACAGCCAACCATCTTCTCCTGACTTCTCAGAACAGGTGTCTATAAAACAAAGGGGTTTTTTCCATTTTATGGCATGAAGTTATCAATCACCTGAAGTTCAGTGTAACGCCTAAGAATCATTTAAATTAATTCTAAAATCCCCTTGGATTTGAATCTTTGTACTGCTCAATGGAACTGGTGTTTTGCCCACCACGTGAAATGGCAGCAAGTCTTGGCTATCTGAAGATAGGTCTGTTTTAAAGCACAAGCCTGCATTTAGAAGGTATCACATGCAGAAGACAGAGACTGAGCGTACTTGAATTAATGTTTCCAAAAAGACTGATTCAGTGCATTTTTATAGGCGTTCCTTTTTAAAAGTCTAAGGAAGAATTGTTGTATTTGTGCCCTTACGTAACCCTAGTGCAGAAAAATGCAGAATTAATTCCATCTGCAAGCAATAGTTAAACAGGTAAACTATTTTTGTCTTTGTGTATCTACTAAGAAAGGAGAAATGTACACACGCTGAGCTAAGGCGATACATCTTTGTAACTTGTAATCCACACAAACCCCTAACATTTAGCATTGTGACAGAAAAACACAACATCCAGTTTTTCCAACTGTTCCAAAAACTTTCCAGTTCTTTTGGTGGATTCTTTGTAATCTACTATGAGCAATGGCTGCTGTACGACTCACTGCCCCCTCCTGTGCAATAGCCTGCTGTCAGCTCCATACTGTCCTTGCAGTAACCAGACAGGCCATCTTCACACTGCTGACATACACCGATGTAAAAGGACTAGATTCTGCTTACAGATGTCACTGCCAAAGCAATTCTGTAAGTTCTAGCTCTGGAGAGATTAAAATGTAAGCACATAAAAGGAAGGAGAAAAATGTGCTGAAAACATCTCTTAGCTACGTTCATCATGATGAAATGTTAAAATTATCCTAGCGTTTTAAATAAAATAGAAATTACTCATTCACATTTAAATGAATAACCATTTAGATCCCGTTGCTATCATGAAAATGCAAGGTATAATTTTACATTATTTTCATAATATGGGCTGAGATAAAAGAATCCAGCTCGTTAGCATCTATCTTGCCTATTTTCTCATTGCTTAATGCCTGATCTTTCTTATTACTCTACGGTATTTCTGGTGACTATTAGAAGCTCTGCTTTAATGTGGCCAAATCTGTCACAAGGAAATAACTGAAAAGATCTCTGAAGCAGCTGCATGCACACACTTAATGTTAGAAAACGACATGCAAAATGGAAGGAGACGTAACATAATGGCCAGACCATAAATGACAGGCTGGGCATGATTAATGCTCTTCTATAATTACTGCTCCTCAACCTACTATTATTGAAGAGTTTGGGACACTGCAGCCGTGTGAATGTAGTTGCTCTGGTAAGAGTAACTACTTTAAGCTTGTGCATTATTATTATTAAGCATTTGTAGCCTGCATAACTTTTTGGCAAGAGCACCTCTGCCAGCAGGGTTGTAATCAATGGTATTAGAAAAAGAAAACCAACACAAAAAGCCAACAACCCTCTCTGTTCACTATTCACACAACCTAAGATCATCTATTTATAGAGAAAAGCTTAGGGAGCTTACATGCTTTCAGAAGTCGGGAAATGGCTCTCTAGAATAACGTGGAAATGTTTATAGCTGGATGGAACATAATTTTTTTATTTTTAATTTCTGCAGTTGGCCTTAAGGGAGGAAGGGGCAGTGGAGGACCCTCTTACCAATAAAGCTGGTGAGTTGACATCGATATGGCTAATGACCTGGAGCTCTGTCTGTACGCTTTGATCAGGTGCTGCAGGTCTTTCCAGAATTGCTTTCACATAGTACTGAATACTGCCATACTTCCCAGTGAAAGAGGTCACCAGAGGTCTGAAACAGACAAAAGGATTACTGTAGGTTTGTAATTCAGTTCCAAACACGAACACTTCCTGTATACGTAAACATTTACCAATTTACATCTTGTATTTTTAGGGCCTTAGGGAATCTGTAACAAAAGGCATGTCCACAACCCGGTGGTTGATTAAGACAAACATATGAAGCTGAGCTATCAGTTTGATATTAAAAAAAACATGAGTCAAATTACATTGAGTTAATTTTCCACAATAAGCAGTGTCCAGCTCAATCCCTTCAGGTTGTGTTATTTAACTTACTCTTGTGGGAGTTGAAAGCTGAAGGGAAATTCATGTCTTCCATCTAATAGAACTAAGCCTTCCTCACCTGCAGGATAAAAATGAATAGTGTATTTTAGTTACTCTGTAAATAGAAGTACAAAGCAGAGGCTCATACAAATTATAAACACCCAGATGCAAGGGACTGGTAGAAGTTTTTATTGATCCCAATGGGTTTTGGATTGGAGCCCACACTTCATTTATTCTGTAGTGCGACTTCAATGAAAAAAAAAAAATAAATAAATCAAGGAAACATGAAGTCCTTGACTTTCAGTTCAGGATTTTGTCCAACCAATCCAAAATGGTTTCTGGAAAGCATACAGAAAGTTTCTTCTCCTTTTCAACAGGACAGTGATTAAGGAAGTGATTATCCCTCTGTAAGCGGCGCCAGTGAGACCACCTCAAGTACAGCGCTCAGTTTTGGGCCCCTCACTTCAGGAAGAATACTGGACTGCATCCAGAGAAGAGCATCAAAGCTGGGTGACGGGATTAGAACACAAGACGTGAGGAACGGCTGAAGAAGCAGAGGATGTTCAGTCTGCAGGAGGCTGAGAGGAAACGCAACATGCCCTATAACAGCCTGGAAGGAGGGCACAGCAAGGTGGGTGTCGGTCTCTCAGGTGATAAAGAGATAGGATACAAGGAATCAGATTAAGTTGCACCTAGGAAGGTTTGGGTTGGCTGTCAGGAAGAATTCCTTCATGGAAAGGCGGTCAGGCACTGAACAGGGCAGCTGGAGTGGCCATCCCTGGAGGTATTTGTGAGCTGTGGATGCGGCACCAAAGGCCAGTGGTGGCCTCCAAGGGTTCGTGTCAACCAGATGTGTTGACCTTAAGGGTCTTTTCCACACACAGTGACTCCACAATTCTGCGCCTGCAGTTAATCCACTTTTTTCAATTAAGCTACCTTCTGCACTGAAAAGCTGCAATTTAAGGCCAGGATAATGAAACGTATTTTTATTAATCGATGTAATATTAATATAACCATCGAGGGCCTGCCGTCACAGCGCTCCCAACGGCCCGACACTTCCCCGCAGAGAAGCGCTTACACAACGCCGTGTGCTGCAAGTGCTCGGCGCTGCCGCGGGTGGCACAACGCGGCTCCGTCAGCCTCCGCACGCCGCTGCCTCGCAGAGCATCGGGGCGCCGCTGTGAGAGGAACAGGCGAGGAAACCTGCCGGCCCTCGGGGCTGCGGTCCCGCAGCGTCGCCCCCGCCGCCCCGCTCACCTTCGGCCGCGCTCTGCAGCAGGCTCTGCCGGACGTCCAGGTAGCGCACCTCAGCCTCCCGCCGCGGCCCCGCCGCCGCCTCGGCCCCGCAGGCCCCCGCCGCTCCGACGGATCCCGCCGCCTCGCTCCAGGCGACTCGGGCCCGGCCCGCCGCCTCCAGGCGCAGCCCGCGGAGCGGCAGCGGTCCCGCCAACTCCAGCAGCACCCGGCCTGACACCGTGTCCCCGCTGCAGTAGCCGCCGCGCCGGGTTTCGTCCTGCAGCACCAGGGCCAGCGTCTTCACTTTCCCGCCGACCCCGGGGCCCGGGCCCGGCCCGGCCGCCGCCATCGCTCCCCGGCTCCCGGGGAAGCCCGCGGCCGCCGTCGACGGTAGCTTTAAAATCCGCCCGTCTCCCCCGGCGCCCGCAGCGGATAGTCCCGCCCCCCGGCCGCGCCTCATTGGCCGCCGCCCGGCCGCTCGCCGCGCCATTCGTTGCGGGTGACGCTCGTTTCCCGGCGGGCGCACGGCCGGAGTGCGTCACGCTGCGTGATCGCTGCGGCGGAGCCAATGGGTTGCAGGCGGCCGCGCGTGGACAGCGCCCTGATAGGTGAGAAAACTACAGCTGCCCGGACGGGGGACCAATGGTGGGGTACGGCCACCACGTGTACAGCTCGTGGATAAACAGGCAGGGATGGGGCGGGGCGAGAGAGACGGGGCGGGGCAAAACCGAGAGGGGGGCGGGGCGCGGAGCACGGGGGCGTGAGGGGCACGTGGCGGGCTCTCCTGCTAGCCTCCGCCCGCCGCACTGTCCTGGTTCTGGCCGTGGGGCAGCCGAGCGGCTGTGTGGAGGCCGGGGCCACCCGGTGAGCCTCAGTTCCTGCCTGTGGGCTGAGGTGGGAGCACAGAGTTGTGGGCTCGGCCTCTCTCCGTGGGTAATGGCACTCACATAGAATGGAAACAGGGCGAGATGGTGCAGTGCGATGTGTTCCCTGTTTGACCTAAAAGCTTGGGAAAACCCACTGCTCTTCAGTGGTGAATGCATGTATGCCAGGAGGGGAGCAGGCCAGCCAGGCAGTGGTGTGGCCCTGTGCCCCAACCCCAGCCACAGCCACAGCCCAGCACCTCACAAAGCCAAGTGCACTCCTGGGCCAGCTGGTTTACTGAGTGTAACGTTTCTGCGTGAGGTTTCCTGTTTCGTGGTTGCCCAATGCTTCTTCTTGAAGGAATGAGTTGCCCGCGTCTACGCTGGTGACAAAGAAGTGGAGCTTCCGAGTCAGCTCTGTGCTTGGGGCTTCCATTATCTTCTGCTTCCTGCGTCATTACATCCTGGTGAGCCCAGGAAGGCACCAGCTCGGCGCTTCCCCGCTGACTCAGGTAATTACTGGAATTATCAAAAAATGTTCTCTGTAGTCAGAGCCTTGGCTTTTAAATAACTGACATGGCAGCATCAAGCGTTCCTCGCCATCCATGACATACCTCTGTGACATCCTGTCCTATGAAACGTAGGCTTTTGTTTAGGTGCTTCTGTGGTGGTGTTGTTGCTGAAGGCCATGTAGGCCTTCAGAGCACCTTTCATTGCTACAAGTTGGCATTAATCAGTAACCACATGGGGAAAAGGAACCAGCTTGTAGATGGAGTGAATTCCCTGACTGTGTCTGGAAGCATGGCCACAAGTTCCCCAGCTCACAGTGAAGGTGTAACTAAAGGAACTAACACTGCAACGACTGCACTGAAACACATTTTAGATATTCGTGTACCTTTATGCTTTCTGAATTAGTTTTCAGAAAAACTACAAACGTTGCATCACGTTTGGGATGTGCGGTTTATTAAATCTTGCTATCTTTGTTATTTTTAGTTGATTTAAATTAATGCTGCTTGAGTGTCCAGCATCTAAACCTCTTCCTAATATCCAGGTCTTCACGTTAGCAAGCATCAAGTTGGCTCTGTAGCAAGCTAACAGAATGTGTTCAGGTAGATCTGTATGCTGATTATTTATTTGTTGAATTTGCTTGCATACAACACAAATGATTTCCTGCAACTGATTTTGAAAGTACAATGAATGTAAGGAAAAACACCAAAACCTTACATTCCTGTTCTTTTTCCATATGTGAATTAGATCCTCCATGAATGTCTTATGGATATTGTATGGCTGTTAAAATTTTGCTTCCCTTTAAAGTGCCAGTGGGCTACACAAGGAAAGAAATACACATAGACATGCATATGAAACAGTGCATTATACAGAATTCGAGTTTAAAAACTTGAATGATTTGAACAACTAGGTCATTGAGGACACCATCCCTGGAGGTGTTCAAGGCCAGACTGGATGTGGTTCTGGGCAGCCTGGTCTAGTATTAAATGGGGAGGTTGATGGCCCTGCATGTGGCAGGGGGGTTGGAGTTTAATGATCCTTGAAGTCCCTTCCAACCCTGGCCATTCTGTGACTGTGACACAGTACATAAGAATGCTCACTCACAGTCAGATGTTGTCTGTTCCAGATGTTCGTTTCTCCTTCAATATACATTTTTTTCATAACAGTTCAAAGACCATAACTTCCTTGTTGAAATTATCATGGCATGACTACTTTTCATAGAATCAGAATCATAGAATGGCCTGGGCTGAAAAGGACCACAGTGATCATCTAGTTTCAACCCCCTGCTATGTGCAGGGTCACCAACTGCCAGACAAGGCTGCCCAGAACCACATGCAGCCTGGCTTTGAATCTGTCCCTGAGAATTCTTTCTTGTGTGTGAGGTGTTTCAGCTGACCAACAGAGTGAAGTTACAGCACAGATAATGGGATGTGCTATCGCTGTTTCAGTGTCTGATAAGCCAGAAGGAAGGAACAGAAGATGAACGCTCAGACAATGTGGGTGTATGTGTGTGACAGGATGCATGTGTGTGTGTGTACATGTGTGAATGAGCAAGAGATATACCAAAGTACTTGATTATACTTTGTCACTTATTTTGCTTCTTTATTCAGGGCCATGTAAGAAATAGCAGTTTGGGCAAGCTAATTGTCAGGTTTGACTGTAAGAGTAAAGAATACAAAAAGAAAAGCCCTAAAAATGAATCTGTGATCAGCTCCTACCCTGAGGGTGAAGGGACTAAAAGAACATCTACAGCTGCTGGCAACATCCTGCTTTGATGGTTAATTGCCTCTTGCGGTCAGATCATCGAACGTAGATGGGCCTGGCTGATTAAGTTTCTAGGTATAACAATTATGTCCAATTCATCTCAGTGCATGTATTTGAAAATAGGCTCGCAGGGCTCGAACTTGTCAGAAGAGCTCTGAAGGTATCACATAGATTTTGAGTCTCCTCGCAGAAGACACAAACCCGTGTTCTGTACAATATTCAAGATGAGAAGTGGTCTTAACAACAGTGACCTCTGCCAAGAAGGTCTCTATTTTGGGGGCGTCAAAGCAGTGACTGAGAAAGAAGTGAAAAACTTACTAGATAGAAGCTGAGACAAGGTTCCTGAGTCATGCACCAGCACGAGGAGGTTATCATTCAACTTTCCTGATCTTTAACCAACAGCCTGACAGTTTTAAGAGGGCCAACCTGAAGGGGGAGTTTGAGAAGTGTTTATAAACACTGCTGCTAACAGCTAATTTACAAACTGGATGTGAGGTTACTGTACTGTAACATCCACTCAAGTGTCCTTTCTTATCCAGTACCAAACATGGTAGACAAAACAGTAACTACACAGCTGTATATTTCAGTGGAAGAGCCGTGAGATACGCACTACTTGAATGAACGTCTCACAAATGCAGTCAACAACAGCTGTGTAAGCAGTGTATAAACTACATATACTGGCCCAGAACTCAAAAATAGCATGTAAATTTCATATTGACATTAATTCTGCATGATTGGGAGGGTTCATCCATGTACTCAGACCTTTATCTGCAAATAGTCTCAACTGCAATGCTTCCTGCTGAAAGAAGGTATTAAGTTCCGCAAAAGCTCTCAGAATGTAGGGCCTTTTTACAGACATTCAGAAATCCTCTTTCTGGATTTGTCCATGGAGTCAGGACAGAGAAGGATGAGGGACAATTCCTTTCTTTTCCTAGTTCCTATCCTTTTACCAGTGAAATCCTTTATCAGTGTTCTGCCAAAAATGCAGTCCTGGAATGGAGTATGAATTCTCTGTGGCGCTCCCAGTCAGCACAGGAAGGCGACAACTGGGTATTAGTGACACTTGCTGTCACTTACAGTCTTCTACTGCTTTTATTCTATTACTAGTAATTGAAAGGTCAGCCAAATTTTTCTTAGACAATTAAGTGACATTTACACATAGGAGAGTGCAAAGAGCCAGAGATTCATTTCCAAATGCTGCTGCAAACACAGTCTGATATGTCACCACTGCCAAGGTATGAATACCATTGAGCATATTTTTAAGACCTGTGCTGTATGTGGTCCATTTAGAAAAGCAACAACTGCTGTACTGGCCCAGGAGTCTATCAAGGTGCAGATTTTATCTTGACAAGTGTTTCTTCATGCAGCCTTTCAAACAAAGCAGAATCCTCGCGAAGGGCAAAAGTCCAATCTTAGTACAAGACTATGTCTGGAAATGGAAAATCACAAGTGACAGTAGGACTGCCAGGGGTAGAGTATGTTGCACTCCATCGGTGGCTGAGAACCGAACTGTCAAGGCTCCTGCACTGAGTGCTTGGACGTAGTTCTTTGCTATGATTACTTTCAGGAGGAGAGAGTGTTGAGAGGACGGATTGGAGAAAAGAGGTGAGGTGCAGACAATTGCTTCGTCCTTCAGCAGCAGTACAGTACCAGCGTGCTCCCTCCCCTCACTCCCAGATGAACAATCTGGGAGGTGGCTGCAGCAATACCGCCACAGGACAAGGATTCCCAAACCAGTTCTGTGCCCAGTGTGCCAGGGTTGCAGTCCAACATGTGAGGATTATGTTGTTTCGTGCGCTGGTAAAGAATACGCTTGTGCAATCTGCTGTTTGCTTAAATACTATGTAGTGCATCAGATTGCTGGGTCGGTTACAACTAGTTCTCTTACACAAAATGATCTAAATCCAGCACTGTTTGGATGGCACAGGATTGTTTGAGGGTGGCTCTGAATGCTTACAACTACTACAGGTCCTGCAAGAAGCACAAGTAGATTAGAATGTGGTTATAACGTCCCTCCATCCTGCTGCCCCCTGAGGACAGAACGATTTCTAGGGTTTACTGGCATCAGCACAATTTAAGTGGCCTTCTGGAAGAGCTTCCTACAATTGTGAAGTGTACCCTTCTGCATCTTAGTGACTCTGACTTCAAAGCAAGATGGTCAGAAATGACCCTAGTAATATCAGACAAAGAAGGATACAGGTCTCTCCTGCTGATCCAACACTGAAACAGCAATTGCATTATTCATGCGTGGCTCATGGTTTGGTGCTCAGGCTCAAGGGAATGCATAACCAGAAAGTAGATGGGGAATTAAACTCATTTGGGTTCTTATTTATGTGCTGGTGTAGTTGTTTCCTGTTCTTGGCTGTAATTTGAGGGTTTTGATGGTATTGTAAAGTGCGTGTTTTTACACTTAGACTGAAAAAGTTTGAACTTGAGATGAACCCAAATCTCATACCAGAAAACCTCATGCTGAAAGGAAATGCAAGTCTGGATCTGAACTCATCCTTTGTTAGAGCATTCTTGCAAACAGGAATGTGTGTGTTGTGGTGACGCTTCAACCATACCAGTTCACACCAAGCTCTGTCGTGGGTTCATATCACTGCAAAAACACAGATGGCATATCCAGCATCTTTTAAAGACAGTTCCTAGCGCTCTATTTGCTGGACAGAATCTGCTTGAAGAAGTCTCCCTCGGGGCTATGTGTGGCTCTCAGCGTGGCCCGGCACTATAGCAATGATCAGATGTAGATGTGTTCCATGTAAAGCAGTTGGTTTATTTTATTTATTTATTTATTTATTTATTTTGCAATGCCATTTCTGATTGCTACTGTTGTTGCCCAGGCTTAGGAAAGAGACTGCTTCAGCAGAATCTGAAGATAATGGAACACTTTATGCCAACAGGGAACATAGGGTGAGAGCTACAATGGATGGGAACAGGAGTCAGCAGCCTGAGGTAGCATGAGTGACTGGCAGGACAGGAAGCAGTTTGGGATCATGGTTGAGCTCTGCTAGTGGAAATGTATGCTTTGACATACAACAGCATTACTTGTTTTTTTCCTGCTTTTTTAAGCACGATTTTCAATGTAGACACAGTTTTTATCCTTAAATTGATGCGTGTGTCATGAAGTGTTTAAGCTCAATGTCGGATTGAGGTGTTTAAGCTCAATGTTGTAAGAGAAAGAATGATGTTAGGAAAGTTGTGGAAATGCATTCAGATACTCTGCCTTCTAAGCCTTGGGTAGCTGAAGTTGCTCCATGATGTGGAACCTCTTTCCCTGTAGCACCATGGGAGGGCTGGGTGTTAAGCCCCCCTAGTTAACCCAGTATCACAAACTACTAAGTTTTCCTGGAATGTTTCGGATCAAGCTTAAAGACCAAATTAGTATTTCAGTCATCATGTAATTACAGTGAAGGAGAATGAAGGAAGATGGCACCATCACTGGCAAGGTCTCTAGAAATGGGATTTCTCCATGTGGCCCTATTTAGAAATTGACCCTGGCTAGCAGAAGGTGTAAAAACAAGCTTACTCCAGAACACCCCCCCTTCTTTCCCTAAACCTTAGTGACCAGGATAACTTTGGACCTGTAAGCATATTCTTGGTGTCACAAGAAAGGACACTGAGTTCCTGCCCCCTGTGCTTTCAGGGAAGGCAGAACAGCCCACTGGTGGAAGTTGACTGACAAACCCAGGGGACAAAATCCTCTTACATTCACCAGTAACCTGCTGATGCTGCAAGGCATTAAATCTAATTATTGTCTTAGGGCAGAGCTGCACCTTTATGAGCGTGTCCCATTACAGAAGGGAGCCTGAATCTCTCAATTCATTTCAGAGGCCCTGGGGAGACCATGATGATGCCCTCCCCATTCCTCTGCATGCAGGAAAACTGTCACAAACACTGGATGATGTAGGCTACAAGGATCCTAGAAGGATCACAGAATCACAGAATGGCTTGGGTTGGAAGGGACCCCAAAGATCAAGTTCTGAGAATGCTGTCTTAAAGGTTCAGGAGATGGTAACACAATTATTCTTTCTTGTGACTTCTGACTTCATTCATTTTGCTGCGAGGAAATCATGGCTTGATTCCGAACAGAAAGTACTACTGCTATTTTCTAAATATTCAATCATTGTGTTGCTACTTTGCAGGGGGTGGAACTACTTGTACAACTATGAATTCTTCTAGCTATTTTTTAGCTATAATTTTTTCTAGCTTCTCTCACAAACCTTTCCATTGAAAAGTTGAAATATTTGAATCTCGGCCCATTTCCCCAAACCTCACCTTTAATGTTACAACTTTACCAGCCGGTTCTTTATTTGCTTTTTAAACCATTAGTAGGCTGACAGCATTTGAAAAATATTTAAACAATTATTGGAGAAATTCCTCAGTAACCAGTGCAAGCTGTGAGTAGAACAGAAATGAAAAAGCTTGGCTGACAAGAACTGGTTAAGCATGTATTTGCTTTTAAAATAAAGCGTATGAATTCTTAAGTACTAGGGCTTATTATTTCAGTTGCTGCACGTGTATTTATTGTCTGTGTGCTACAGACATATACAGGCAGCTATGCATATATGCACCAATATAAAAGAGAATGTGCAAAATTCACTTGCTGCGGTAACTATTGTGGAAGCCAATAATGGTTGGCTAGCTGTGAAAAGCATGGGAGATAAGAACATGCTTACTATTAATACTGTTCATTTTTAGAAGTGCACACAATGGGGCTCCTATTTTGACATTTTCTTCTGAAATATGAAGTACTAGGCATTGTCAGAGCCAGGATACAAGGCGAGATGGACCTTTAACTGCCTGCTGTAGTGATTCTTATCTCACTTTATGGGGTGAATTAGAATTCTTTGGATCAATGGATGTACACTGTCCTTTCTTGTATCAGAATAACATTACACATCTTCTTGTCATTATAACACACTGCAAGATTTTTTTCATTGATAATGACAAGAGCATGTCAATCACAGGAATTCCATAGTGGGAATTTGCTTCTTATTACATCTTCCACCTGGCAAAATTTCCCATTTTTTCTTCTTGAATTTCCATTCAGAAGTTGGTAGCAAAATGTTTGGGATTTAAAAAAGAGGAAACCTCTCTCACTCTGCTGCCAGCAATGGTACATAACTTACACAGGCATTAACTTCTCCTCTACATCTATGGTTATAAAAATGGCACAGGCAAAGCCCACCCCTTGTTCTGCTTAGATGTCTGCTCAGATCAAAGCTCTTCCCTGATATACACTATTGTTGGAAAACATTAGTATGCACTACCTGTATTTTTCCATGTTCAAAGGAAGCAATCACAGAGCACTTCATTTATTTTACTACGAGCTCAGTAAATGCTGCACTGCTGCCATTCTGCAACAAATGTATTTTCATGTAGAGGTATTATCTTTAACGGATTCTTTTTGAACTCTAGGAAGTGTGTGATATTTTTATTTTGCATAATGAAGACTGAACACTTAGAAAATTTGATTATTTTAAGGCCTGTAATTCCCTTTAGACTTTTTATTAACTGGGAATTTATTCTGTGTAGACAAGTTCTTCTAGACCCACTGTTAGACCCTGGTCTCAGTATATTATCAAGGAAGATGCTGACTAATGGTGTCCACAGGATCTGAAATAACGTGGATTACAGAAGATGCCAACTGTGCACCAGGAAGTTTTCTCTCATAAAGAGCAGACTTAGCTCCTGTGTTGATGGGGCAACTGAATTTAGGTGGCTGAAGTTAGCAAACAGAATCAGCGTCTCTGGAGAGGAAGGCACATTTTCAAACATATCTCAGGCACTGCTATGCATTCACAGCTCAATCTCACTCCACCTCAATGCAAGTTAAGTGTCTCAGTTAGGAAGATGTACTTAGAAAAAGGTGTCTCACCACCTCAGTTTAGCACATTATTTTTATTTTGGGCATTCCATGCATTTTTTTGCTCAGGACTGTTCGTCCTTACAAATGACTATTTTGAAAACAATTACAATTGATTAGTCTCAGTTCTCATACTTTGTTAATCTGTAAAACTTCCCAAGTAAAATGGTGACTTAATTGCAGCATTTTGCACCTTGGTATTAACTGTGTGTTAACTGTACTAATGACCAATTCAAAAATCAAAATAGAAACTTTGTAATGATCTCCTTTTACAGTTTGGGTTATGAGAAGCTGAGAATTCCCTTAGGCTTGATTGATAAAACATGGCATTTGTCCTATTCCTAGGATGATGTTCAGCAAACTTTATGACAGAGGGAAACAGCTGGTAAAGTGGGTTCATGGAAAGGTGAAGGTAATATAGACATAAAAAACAAGAGGATAATGATTTTAAAAGGGATAATAGTTGTAATAACACCATTAACCTTTTGCTTCAAATTATTGAATGTGGGGTCTCTTCAGCAGGCTAATCAAAGGTTTTCATTAAGTGCAATGCAAGAGGAAGTGGCAATATACAACCTGAGGTGATTTTTTCCCTCTTACAATTATTCACTATCAAACTCACAGTGAAAAAAAAAAAGAGAACTAGTAACCCTCTGTCTGTTGAAGACCCCTTGAAGCTGACTTACTTTCAGAAGAAACAAACTCCTCCTTCCTGCTTTCTAAGAGCTGCATTTTACAAGGGAAAAAAAAAAGAAAAAATAATTTGTTTGAGATAGATTGAAAATTAAAGTCAGAGACGTAAACAGGTAGTGAAGTGCTGCAGGGCAAACAGAGTGTCAGTACAGACCAGCTGCAAGCTGCCTTTGTGGAGGTACCACGTGGAGGAGGAGGATCAGCAGCAGGGACTGACCTGCATGGCAGTGTGTGCACTGCACAAAGCTGTGCACTTCACCCCAGCTGCTCTGCTGGACACCAGGACAGGCACCTGACTGCAGAGATCTGTGGTGGTCACCTGGGATGTGTGAAGCTCCATGCTACGCTGCCCAGCTCACTTCTGGTATTTCAACAGCTAATTCTGTCTGAATAGGAAAAAGCCTGCCTTTCCCTCTTTCGTTTTACACGTGTGCAGGGTTGGCTAGCAGAGGCAGGCTGTGCTTTGACAGTTTATTCAAATGTTAAAAGGCAAATGCATCGATGGTGGAAAATTGCCATAGATGATAAAAAAGCTTCTGGTGACTTGATGGAATTATTCAGGAATGTGTCTGGTTAGGCAAATCTCTGTCGCATCGTTTCACAGGCGGAGATCTTTACTGTTTACTTAGGGCATCTGTCGAAGGTGTGCATTAGGGCACCTCTGGCTGGAAAACTGCATTCTGTATGCAATCAGCAGGGAGAAAATCACCAAGTTAGACACGTACAGCAGGATTGTCTGACTAGCTTGCTATGTGTCGTGTCAATCTAGTATGAAAGGAGTAAGTGTAAAAGGAAGTTTGCACTGCTCCTCACTGACAAAACCCCATACTATTAACAGCCCCCTTCTGTGGAATCAGAAGATGGTGAAAGACTTGAGGAGCAGTGTGCCTTGAATTTGAATTAGCCAGACTGAATTTAAAATCAACAAGCTGAAAGGGCCTGAGATAAGAAGTCAGAATATTCAGGGGAAATGAGAACTGTTCCGGGAACTAAAGGTGAAAGAAATACTACGACACATTAAAAATATTCAGCAAGAAAAGAGGCCCCTTTTCTTTTCCTCGACACCTTTTCTTAGAAGTCATCTATAACCAGTAACCTTTTCCGACACTTTACCAGGCTGTTTTTAGTAGCTGAATCCTTTGTTTCAAAACCACCCATTGATTCAGTGCCCTAAGAGAGGAGTAATTAAGGAGATCCTGCCCAGTGTATGGATGTATGAGATACAGAAGAGAGAGGGAGAAAGGGAAGTTAATTTTTCCAAAGCTAGTTCTCACGCCACACAAGTCTGCTCTGTTCATCTTCTTACTGATCTGTTCATTTCCACGTGCACACATGCTGATACACATATGTATGTATTCCTGAAGGATAATGAACTGTTTAGGCAGTACTTTGTCAGAATGTCATTTAAAGAGTTACATCTTTTTAATGCTCAGTAGTTTAAGCAAACTCCAAGGATCTTACTCGGCAATAAACCCATTAAATCATCTTAAATACCATGTCATAATGACAATTTGATGCCACCAGATGTGACACCAGGGATTTTTTTTAAAATGCTTTCCTGCAGATACAGCTTTCTGAATTTTAAATTCTCTAGCTTGTTTGCACAGCTGTTAGATCACAGAACTCTGCCATCTTTTTGCCTTGCATCAGTTATTCACTAAATTGTGTGTGGTGTGTCTACAAACTCACTACATCTAAAATGTTTAGGCTCAGACCCATTTCACCCTCATAAGGACTCGATAGTTGGGCTTTACATGAGCGGGTATATGAGCATTAAAATCCAAGAGCAGTATCCATTCCATCTCCCTCACGGGGAGATTTTAGAGATGCAGGCAGAACACTGCCTCTCACATATCTTTAGCTGCTTAGCACCCTGGATCTATGAAGAATACAGACACCTGGCCCCTTTTCCCTGCTTTTCTCATATTGTCAGCCAAAAAGGCAACCACATCAGTAGTATGGCACCACTTCGACACAAGAGAGACTTGGAGATTGAACACATTAGCAAGATGGTGCAGGAGTCTGAAATGATCGCACACAAATAATTATTTTGCACAATGCATGTTTAAGTAGTGGAGAAAGATATGGGAGGGTGTGGAAAAACTGGAGGCCAACAACAAAACTATGCAGAATAAGCAGCAAACTGAATGGAGGATAGATTATTCGCTGCCCCTGCAACGTGGTGGTCTGGGCCAACCTTTAATCCGAAAGTCCCTTATTTTTGGCTCTCAGAAGGAGCAGACTCTTGAGGAACAATCTCTCTCTTTTCCTGACCACCAGTGCTGGACCAAAGTCAGGATGGGGGCCTTGGCTGTGATCCGCTGTGTGAGTGACCATGTCTGGGCTTCTTGTCACGCTGTGCCTGTGGGTGGGTGGGCGCCATGTGATGTGATGTGACAAACGTGGCCACTCTTCCTCTGAGACATTGTAGCAGACATGCATTTTCCCCTAGGAAAGGTGATATGGGTGGGATGTATGCTGGCAAGGACCTGGAGTGAGGTCATGAGTAAGAGTGTGGTTAGAAAGTGTGACTGCGTCAGGCAGAAGCACTGATGGCGGGACTGGAGCTGTTCTTTTTAGGCCAAAATCTCTGTCTGTGACCTGAGAAACTACTGAGCAATTTTATTGAGTCGGGAAAATGGGCACAAGACTCTGAAGGCTGTGAGTGCCAAACAGCGCCTGAATGTGATTCAGCGTTACAACAATACCAAACTCCTGTCATTGCCAAAGCATTGTGGAATCCCGATATGACATGAATTAATCTTTAAAAGTCTGATTCAAAGGCCAGTGGCAAGATGAAAAGTTGACTTGCATAGTGTTTTCATTTGGTTTGCTGTTGGCTTCGTGGCTAGCATGTGAAGGTTTGAGCAGCTCTGCAAAAAGAGGGCAGCAACGCTGCCCTGATTACTCTCCGGTGAATTGTAATTTTTGATAACATCAGTAAATACAAAACAGAAACAAAATGGCGACAGTATCTGAGCAGCTTGTGATAGCAAATGAGGTGGAAAAGTTAAATGGATATAGAAAAGGATCCCCAGAGGTTGGATCGCAGCACGGTGCTGCTAGCAACTCTACTTGTTTCCAGACTGGTATCAACATGTGGAGCTCTAAATCTTTCTGAATCGTGGCTGAACAGAGAGATTTGCTCATAGCTACCTTTTCTCTTATTCATATTGTATAAGCTGTCCTCCTCTCCTACTGGCAAACAAATAAAACCTCTGTGCCAGCTACAGCAGCAGTTTACATGGAAAAGCAATGAAGCAATTTCAGGAAAGTATTAAATGTAATTTTGGCTTTTTTTGCTGTCAGTTAGCAGCTCAAAAGAGGAACTGCACTGATGTGCAGAGACTGGCGTGTTCTATGCAAACTCATAACACAATCTCATTGACTGCTTGTGGACCCCCATCTCTCTCTGTTTCCATCTGTTGTTTTGTGTTTTAAGACTAAGTTGTTTGGAAGATGTCCAGATTTCTCTCTCTTTCCCAACTTGCATACAGTACCTGCCTGCCTTAGGCCCCTTGTGTAGATAGCAGAGGGAGAAGCTTCTCCAAAGAATGAACTGCTGGTGTGCCATGGTGCTACTATTCTCTCCCTCTCCTTTCTTCCACTCTCCTCTGACTACACAGAGCTTTTATAGGGTGCCTAAATACATTGCCTCATTTAGCAGCCAGCGTTTGATGGGATGAAGTTGTGCTATGCCACCTTCTTGTGTTGGTGATTATTCAGGATTAAGATAACACAAACTGCAAGGAGTATGAGTGGGGATCCATCACTTTCTTGTGGCTCACAAGTGGCAACAGCAGAAGCTGCCACATCTTGGTCTAGGAAATAGCTCACGGCTGACAGTATGTCAAGAGATAATAAGGGAATGTCAAGCTTATCCAAGAAGAAAGAAATGACACAGAGTATAAATAAGCAAAGTGCATAAAACATAAACCGAATCCTATTAAAATTAGCTATGTTTTAATTTCTGAAAAGGATGACATGTTGTTGTTAGAGTGTGCTGAACAGGAAAAGATTACATGCATCATTAAGAGAAACTGTTTTCAAGGGCCCTTTTAAAAAATGTGTATCTCTGTTTGCAATTGCCATGTGCAAAATATAAAAATCAGAGAAGGGGAAAAAAAAAAAAAAAAAAAGCAGTAGAAATAGCTCATTTTGTGAATTATAGGAAAAAATACACCATCTGTGATTTAGTAGAGTTCCCAAGTTCCCATCTGTGATTGAAGCAGTCCTTGCTGAGGGCTGAATTCCTGAGCCGTTCCGTACGATAAAATATTTCTCTTGGAAGAAGCTTGGGCTAATGGGTTGGTTTGTCTGGAATATGGCTCTTCTAGGTGAGACATGAAACCCTAGAGGTAGAAGTCTGCCTCTAGTGGCCAACTACAGTTCATAAACAGAAGCAAGAGAGAAAGGAGGTCAATAATCTCAGACCCATTTTTATCATTGTTTCTGTACTGCTTTTTATCAGTTTAGGTTGCTGGGATGTAAGAGGTCTGGATGGTGATTTCATACTCTCTAGTGTAAGAATGTGTGCTTGCATACTTCTAAAAGTGTAATATCTTTTAAAAAAATAATCCTATTTCTCCATTTTATCTATTTGGCCACGTTTTATGTAAAGGATGCAGGCAGCTAGCTGAGATAAGTGAATGAACTAGGGAGAAAAGTCCTTTCTCCTTTGGCTTTCCTGCATAGTTTTTATACCTCAGAAGAGTGTGATTTGTCAGCTGCATTCCCACCCCAACAGTTTTCCATGTGGGCAGATGGAATCACTGGAGTCCTTGCACAATGAGGCAGCTGCAAAACAGAAGCTCTATCCATTTCCTTTTGTTGTTGCTGTTAATTTCCCAGCAGAGCATGCCAGCAGCAGGCCTCTAATGCAGACTCACTGCTACAGCCTTCTGAAGCCTCTGTACGCAGTGTCACTGCAAACTGTGTCTGAGTGCAGAGGTGGCTTTAGCTGTATCAAGTACTTCTATAAATGCAACATTTTCCATTCCAGTGCTGTGTTAATACACACACATACACCCTGGTGTGATTTCAGTTACCACTGAAATTTATATCTCAATAATAAATGCATTAACCTATTTAATTTATGTTTATATTTTCTACCCTATATAATTATATGCTGATTATACAATTATAGAAAATACATGCATACTTTGCACGATTATGCTGTTAATGAAATAATGCCCGCAGTAGAGTTCTGCATGTGTGTATGTATGCATGTTTATGAAAATACAGCCACAGTTGGTTGTGTCAGAGTTGTCCAGAGCTAGTTTGGCTCCATGTGCAGTGAGGTGTGCTGCTCGAGCAGACAGTGGCTCAGTGGAGGAGTGTGTTTGTTGTTATTGTTATCACCTGTGGCTGAATCTAGTTGTATTACAAAATGGTTTCGGCTTTATTATAAAGCACCTCTGATAAGGATGTTCATACAACCTGATTTGGTGCTCGACTGACTCAGCTCCCTGCCCCACGTTTTGATGCACTGTGTGAGGTGCTCAGACCTGCCCCAACGGGGCACCTTGGAGCCCCTTACAACTGTGCAGCACAGGTTGGGCTGCTGGACCTGAATCTGCCCATGCCTCTGTTGGTTTTAGGACAGGTGTTTCATTGTGTGTATGCAGCCTCAAAGTAGCCAGGTACCATTCCAAGGCAGCACTACATGTCACTGTGTGAGCATGCAAGGGATGGGGCAAATTCATGTCACGGCATGCGATGCTGAAGTGCTCGGCTGCAAATTCAGTGAGTACAATTGCAGTTGGCTCCCGTACAACCCTCTGGTCTGAGTGCTCTCATGCTTGCTGCGGCTTCCTAGTCACTGGTTTAATACAGATGAATAAACAAACAAGTAGCAGCCATTGATAGCATCAGCATCTGTGTTTGCACTGATGGTGAGCGAAGCGATTCACCCAAGCTAACAGAATAAAACTGCGTCAGAGCTGGGGACAGGATGCCTCCCTCCCACCTGCCTTCCCTGGGCATCAGCTGCTTCCTGCATAGCTTGAGAGAGAAGAAAGTTCTGTTCAGTTGAGTAAATACACCATGGCCGTGCCTCTTCCATACTGTACAGGCCTTGCAGCCAAAGGGTTAAAAAGAAATGAGTGCATTTGGCATGCTCTGTGGAGTTCCCAAAGTCTGAACATGAATGACCAAATTGCTTTTACTTTTTAAATTAAGCCCTCTGTCTGTGTGCATGCAGCTAACACTGTTGTTCCATTAAATGAAAGAATTTGTTCCCCCTCGTATTCTTAATAGGGTAAGACCCTGCAGTTCCGTCTCACAACTTTACTGACACAAGATCTTATTAAAAGCAATCCTCCCCCTCTCCTCCTTGAAATCTGAGCTTCTGATAGCTTCATCCACACTGTGTTTATTTTATATACACAGCTCTGCAGCTGCTGCTTCCTTGTTCTCTAATAAATGACAGTGTAACTGTTGCATCCACTAAAAAAAAGTAAATAAAATTAAATGGGGAAGAACAATACATCTCTGGCAGAGAATAGGAAATCTTTTAAGGCATGTATCTAAATTGTACGGCCTGATCTTAATTGTGAGGATAATTCTTTCTTATTTCAAGCAACTTGGAACATGACAGAAAATGCACACTCTTGGCAGCACATCCAGAAAGATTTCTTCGGAAACAATGGAGAGAATTCTCCTGAACTGGAAAGAGATTGAAGCTTCCTTACTAGGTTAACAGTACTATACTCTGTGATGAAAGAATGGCAGAATGTGCTAGAATCTATTCGGTTGGCTTGGAAGACTTTTGCAGCACAAACAATACGGACGAGGCCCAGCAGTGGGTGTTACATGGCAGGACAGCAGTATGAAGCGTCACCATTAGCAGTGAGGAGCCCATGAGCAGCACCCTCTGGACAGCTCTGTGTCTTGCTCTGCAGAAGGACTGAGAGCAGGAACTTTTCCCTCATCCTTCCAAGCAGGTGAGCCCAGCTGAGGCTACGCTGGGCTGCTGCCACCAATGTATGGCTCCTTCTGGGCTCCAGGCCACTGCCCTGCTGTTATCACTGCCCTCTGTTTGTGCCATCACTGATGAAGCCACCAAATGCAGTGAAGGCCAGCAGCAGCACCATGGCAGTTAGCCATGCTGTGGGACTGAGGTACAATTTCAAGGTCTCTATTCAGTACTGAGACAAAACTCTTGAATTTATCAGCAATTTGTGTATAGAGCTGGGAAATAATATTAAGCAGAGGTGGAACAAAGCAAGGGAGAGTTATGTGAAACTAAGTTAGAACAGAACAGGACAATATTAGGGGTAACCTCCGAAACTGCAATTGTTTGGCTCTTCCTGGAACAAGGGGAAGCTGTGCAACAAGCAGTCAGCTTGTCAGTAGCCTGATCAGTTCACAAACTACAGAGCTGAACTGAGGGAAAACAAGTTGCTGGAGGGGAGTTAGGGACAGTCAGGTAGCTGAGGAAAAAAGAGGACCTTGTACAGTAATCTGTAAGAAGGGTGAAGAAGTACTTCCAAGCAATTGGAAACACTGACCTTGGTAAGGATGAGAGGATAAATAAATAATCCAGGTGATGACTTAAAAATGTAGAAATCATTTATTTAAAAGAAAGAAAAGAGGGAAAAAAAGCTACAGAGGGTGGAATGTGCTAAGAAAGACCCTGGGAAAGATCAAACAGGGCCAAGCACTGCATCTCTGTGTGAAGAGCAGCAGTTGACATTCAGTCGAGGTGTAAGCATTATCAAAAGGACGATGGAATAATGGCTACTCGAGGAAAGAAAAAGGTTTCCAAAACAAGTGAAGCAGCACTAGTGGGAGATTTCCCCTGGATGCTATTGGGAAATGTTTGGAGGAAGGGCTGAAGGGCACTGGCTCAGGAAAGCACCTGGTATGGCTGTTCTCAAGCTGCTCAGCAGGACTCAGCTTTCCTGCCTTTCCAGATGTAGGCGCTCACCAGCTCTGCTTCAGAGATCCATGCAAGCGATGCCCTACTACAAGAGGGGCACTGCAGCCCAAGCAGGTCCCCAGGAAGGTGCCATTGGGACACAGCTTCTGCAGAGGATGGGCTCCAGCTGTGCCTGCTGCTGCACATGGCATCTCCTTGTGTATAACCTGAGCCTTACAGAACCTAAGCTTTCTACATGTCATGTTTAACGTATAATCTGTGGCAGTTCACCCTTACACCTAAATAGATACTGGCAAGTTGTTTACTGTGGCCTCAGCCTGCTTTTGTGCCACACTTGTAGGGCACCTGCTGAGCGCAGTGCTGCCTGGAGGCCCGACCTGGGAGAGGGTGGGGTAAACCTCAGCTCCCCAGAAAGGAGGAGGATGCTCCGGACCGTGCTCACATACCTGCTCTGCAAGGCAGGCTGAGGCTGGCTGTGGGTTACTATTCTAGTGTAGCCTCAGGGGTAAATAAAAGAGGCCAAGTACCCGTGAAAACTGGCCCTTGTACCACTACAGGTGTTAACAGGAAAAAGGGCAGCTCCCTGACCTGAGCCAACCCAGAAGAAAGCATCTTAGATACCTGCAGGTCTCCCTGTTTCAATACAGCTTCTTGTGTATGCAGCAGCTTTAGGCAAAATATGAAGCAGTTTGACTGATATTAATATAAGCTAGAGCTCATCATGAAATAATCGTGCCATCTTTGGTGAAAGTGGGAATTTATCTGGGAACTGATCAGGTATTTCTCCGTGGACTAAATGCTGAATTAGGACCAGTGATGTGATGAGGGCACAGTAAGAAAAAAAGTTCTGCTCGTGAAGGAGGGCAGTAAGGGAGCTCTTCATTGAGCTGCATAAACTATTAACCTTTCTTGCTGCGAAGCGCCATCTAGTGTTCACAGCCAGTCCGGCTGGATGCGGAATTGCAGGTTCAGGCAAACAGTTTAAAAGACTGTAAGGGAGGCAGACAAACTTTGATAACTAGATATTACTGGCTGTTAATACAATTGTCCTCAGCTTCTTCATTATATGATGGAATGGGAAATGTTTCAACTGGGTTAAGAATGTGATCTAGCTCTCAGAAAGCAAAACAGAGACCATGTTGAAGGAGCATGCTGTCCTGAAACCAACCGCGCCATTTCATTCACAAAATATGTGCCCAATGATGTATCAAATCTGCACATGCAGCGAGCACTATGGTATTATGAATGTTGTTTGTATTGCAGTGGAGCTTCTGTGTGCATTAGTCCCTGCACACATGGAGTGGTGTAAGAATCTCTCTTTCCTGCAAGTTTGCAAATCAGCTGCAGTGAGTAAGTGAATCCAGGAACAGGAGAGTAGGTTAATGATCATCGTACACTGTGAGTAGGTGCATGCAAGCTATTTCTGTATGCAGATTATAAAACATACTTTATAGTCTTAAACCAGACCCAGCAAAGACACAGTTTATCATCTAAAGTCTAAGAATCGGGAATCTAGGATCCACAAGAATGGTTAGAAATTGGAGGTGGAGGAGAGGTAAAAAAGGGCACAAAAATAATCCCACCTTCAGGACTGTATCTGAGGCATCTTTCACACAGGGCTGGGGCAGTCCTCATTGGTTTGGCAATTTCTCCTGCCAGATCTGATCACCCTGAAACCACCTCGAACACAGACCTCAAACAGAAGGGTTGTTATTATTATTTGTTGTTATCTGCAGAATGCTGACAGCACTTAGAAGTGCCAGAGGATTCATGCCTTGGGTTTTGCTCTTGCAATAGCCAGGAGCACAGTCTAATTAGCCCTAAAAATGTCCATGATAGAGAACAGCCCTACTGACAGGGAGCAAATTAGGTCTCTGACCTAGCAAAGCATTTAACCATGTGCCACATATTTTAGTACATGTATCTTCAGATTAAGAGCTGGATGATGTAACCTTTTCTGCCTCTAATTTCTTTGACTGCAGTATGAAGTACAGCCCAACTTGCTTGCTGGGGAAGCCTTGCATACAGTATTAATCTGCTTTCTAAACTGACTCCTTTTGACTGGAAAAAAGATGAGGGCTTGCACCCAAACCAGAGGATCTTTGCCATTTACTCTCCTAGAATTTCCATAGGAAAACTCACCCCCTTGTCCAGCTGTCCACAGCAGCTGACGCTCAGAGTACCTTTAGCACTTCTGTGGCACAACTACTGCCCTGTCTTCTCAACAGTAATGCAGACCTTTCCATGACTACTGGTCATTTAAGAGACTCTTACTTCCTACATCACAGTCCTGTCCTTACACACAGGCAATACACAATCAGAGTCTTACAGCTATCTCAGCAAGAATGATAACAGGTCCTCCTTTCGTTTTGCTCCTTTGTGATCTGCTGAATCACTCTAGAATTCCTCGTTTTATTTCAGTAATAAACAACAAAACAAATACAACAGCAATGAAGAGCCTGGAGGGTGGCACCAACTATAGAGGATAGTGAGAACTACGCAGATTTATCTTCTTGGAGTTTGGAAAACAGCAGTTGACTCAGAGCATGATGGAGTCACCTTGCTGTCTGAGTTAACATTAACTTTATCATGTTCTGAGATGACTGTGGTAATGAGGACTTCATGAGGAGCTACATGACCCTCAAGGGAATTTTGAGTTTAAAGTTTAACCGTGTATCTTCTCATGTGATGTTAGAGGTATAAACCCTGCAGGACAGACTGGAAGCACGTCTGCTTTCCTTTCCAAGCCACATGATGACTTTGGTGGGTTGCTTCAAGATGGGTAGAACAGGTGGCTTAAGAAAGAAGCTCCAGCTGGAAGCTGGTGGGTGTTACATTTAATCTATTTGCATTCTTTGGTTCAGCAAGCCTCTGGGGTAGTGTGCCAGAAAATACCTGCTCTTTCCCCATACTCATCACTGGACTGTGCTAGTTGGTCTGACTGCACCTCTCTGCTCTTATCTCCTACATTTTATATTAATTCCAGCATCTGCTGTGTGGTTTTCACTGCTTTGACAGGGCATGGTACCATGGCGCAAAACCCTCTTTCTCTATCCTTGTCCCGTTGTGATCTCAAAGGCCCTGAAGCTGTACCTGCAGAGAGCCTGCATGAAGCTTGCAGGTGAGATATCTGCCCGTGGAGCCTGTGTGCCTTCCTTCATGTACATCCATTTTGCCTCTCTTGTACTGAGCTGGGAGGGATATGATTATGAGACAAGTCACAAACTAATCAGAGCAGGTTAGGGTCACTTTACATTCTGATGCAGAATTAAACCAATGAGGAACTTGATTGGCTCATGCTAAAATGATCATCATGACTGTTTCTCCTTTATTAGGCCTGAAGAGCCTAGTGATCCCATTTCTGAGTCAGAGCCTCAACACAGTTTTTCACACAATTCCCAATTAGCAGCAAAGAAAAAGAAAAGGCAGATAAGACTTCTGAATTACTGAGAGGGAACCTCAGTGGTTTGCACACCAGGGTAACAGCTCCTCCTGCAAGTAGAACCCTCAGTGGCATGCTCTTCTAACTGGAAATACCTGATATTTTCCTTTTTAAAAGTATGGATGCTATTTTAATTGCCAATTACTGATTAATAAAAGGAATTCAATAATACATAATGAAAATACCTTATAATATGAATTACATGTGGCCCAGCTTTACTGCTAAGTCATGCCTCAGTCACTGATTGGAATGGTTTATCCAAGTGCTTATCTTTAAGCCCCCAAATAATCCCACTGAACTCAGCAGTGGAAGGCACCCTTCAGTATTATAAACCAAATCTCCAGCCGTAGTATTTTACAATTTCAGTACCTGACAACCTAAGTGTTTGCCAACTGCAATCTTTCTTTCCATTTTGGCTGCTCTTGAGTGTATTATGTGACTCTAGTTTTACTCATTAAAGACTCAGATTGTGCTTGTTTTGTTAACAACCGTTAGGGCAGGGGTTCTGACTCTCAATTGGTACCATCTGGAAATGAGAAGGAAATTCCTTAGGATGAACGCGAAGACGAGGAAAGTCCTTACAGTTTCTCATGTCTGCAAAACTTGTCCCATTTGCAATAGCCAGATCTGACCTAGGAGCCTGCCTGCCCTTCCATTTCTGCTGGGAGCTGGTGGGAGTGTTTTCTTTCAAGAAAAAGATAATCGCCGTGTTGCCAGCAGAACTAGAAAATAATCATTTTGAAGTGGAAAGTCGCACAATTCCGGCTGCTAGCAAACCAGGCCTTTTTATGCAAATTGAATATCTTTGTTCCCAGTTTTTTCCAATCCTGCACCACTTGTTCAGCATTTCCTCATTTTCTGGCACTGGTTTCCATAGCTGCGTGCAATCACACTCTCACACAGATGCCATTCTGTGTTCAAAGCACTGAATGCTACAGGGCATATTAGTGTTTTTATGCTTTAGATCTATCTTTATGTAACTTCGGAGCTCATTAATATATACCATTTTGTGTGATTAAAAAACAACAACCTGGCACACGAAAAGCTTTGAACAGGAGAATGGATTGTAAGGAAAATGGCTTTCTTTTCATTATGCAGATTTTAAGCTAGACAGGAGATGTGCCCAGAAAGTTAGTGGAGTAGGTACTGGCTACTGCAAGGGAGTGATTCCCTGACTGCAGCCCTGCAGACTGCACGTCAGAAGAAAGAAACAGGAAAAATCAAATGCTATTTAACTGCGAAGATTTTCACATTATGATTTCAAAACAGTGGATACAAATGAATGGAAAATGTCCATGGCATTCGTCTTAAGGCTTTTTTTGTCTTAAGGTGTGCTCTTTTGCAGTGTAGAAAGACAGAGACTGGACTGAGATGTGCAGGTATGGGAATGATGGCCTCACTTTGAATATTGAATGGGCACAGAAAGGTGTAGAAGCTCTGGCTGTTGGTGAAGCACAGTTCTTCTACTTAGGTTACAGCCTGAAATGCTGACTCTAAAACTGTTGTGCCAGGAAGTATGCAGATGATGTGTGCCAGCACACAGCGCTCTAGCTGTGGATGTGGGTTGTGAAGCAGAGTGACGTGGGTGTTTTTCTGACCATCAGTTCTGACTTACAACTGCTTTCAGTCTAATGACACCAGCATGTCACCTGCTAGCCAAAGCACAGGCTGTTATAGCACTAAAAGCTGTGAGTGTCTCTTTCAGGTCCCTCTCCTTGACAATACTTACTGTCCTTCCAAGGCATCCTGATTACCTCCAAAAACACCTAATACTGACCTAATACTGTAGGTACATGTGGTTTAGATGGCATCACTCAGCAAAGCAGCAGGACAATCTCCCCACCCAGTTTGAGAGTCTATATTCATAAGGAGCAGCTTTCCAGAAAAAAAAAAAAAAAGATATATTTGGAGGTGGTTGGAATCTATTGATGCAGCATGGGCAGTGGGAATAATGTAAAATCTGGTGTATAACCCACTCAACGCTCACAAAACCCTTCTAGGAATGGTCAACCAAATCCATTTTTCCTGTCATATCTCTGTGTTAAGGGATACGTGACTTGAGCAGCAATGCAGCCCTTGGGCAGCTGGAGAGGTAAGGGAGAGAGCCACACAACCCACACAATTCTGCTTCCAAACAGCAGCTCCAAGCATTTTCCCAGTGCTGGGAAGTTTTGTTCTTCTCCTTTTCCTCCTGTGCGTTAAAAGGAAAGTACTGATTATATGGAACTATGGCAGCAAATTGCTACTAATGTATGAAATGAAAATCCACGCCTCACGGCACAGAGATCTTAGACAGATACTCTGCAATTACTGCCTTGCTACAATTTCTGCTGGGTGTTACTCAAACACAATACTGAGCACAGGTAATTTACTGCAGAGGTCATAAAAAATCTCATTAAACCCACATAATTTAAGACCAGGTAGTTTCCCAGCTCACGTTTTGGCTTGGCACCAAGCTGTGGGACCTGGCTGGGTGGCTGCCCACAGGAAAATTCTCCCTGGTGAGAGAAAAAGCAGTGGCAGTGAGAAGGGTGAGCTGTGTGCTATATAGCAGGACATGGAGGCTGACTAGCTGCACGTTTCTCTCACTGTCTTGCAGAAGCATGGGGATGTAACCAGCTGCTGAGAGTGCAGATTTGATGTGGAGAGGCTTAAGAACTGAGCTAGTCTCTCAAGTAGCCAACAGCCTGAACCTGATAGCCATTTATTTCCTGGGAATAGCAACCTCCACCCCCCCCCCCCCAAGGATTTGGCATTCTCTCCCATGTGATAATCTGTTGAATACTCTACAAGATATGGACCAGATTTCCTCCGCAGCGGCATCAGGTACTGCTGCTTGGAGCAGGCAGGGCCAGTTGGCAGCAGTGCAGGCGTCTCACAAATGTGCTGATGTAGCACTGACACGGGAGCTGCTGCCAGGGCCCTGCCTGCACAAGGGTAGGCAGGAATCAGAACTATCTTTGTGCAGTGTAATTTAGTGACAGGCCCAGCTGTCCTGACTCCTGTTTTTAGGTGGTAAATACCCCACACAGAGGTGCCACAACTGTGCCAGTCAGGGTGAATCAAACTCTCCAAGCAGCCACCACTGAGGCATTTTGCCTTCTCCAGCTAATGACCCGAGGTGTCAGCTGGTTGATGTAATAGGAGTAAACACATTTCCTATCATCCAGGTCTTTTACAGCCAGATGACACTCGGCATCTGAGTGAGGTGTCAGTCCAAGAAGAAATGCAGGCTCCCAGATCTGCCTCCTTGATGTTGGCCATGGCTGGCTGGAGCCTCTGCAGGGGATGGCATCTGTGTTCATCAACTCTGCTTCTTGCTGCCCAGCTCTGGGGCTGGGCCATGCTGCCTGACTGTAGCGGGAGCTGTGGTGGAAGCAGAAGCTCTGTGGGTGAGCCAGGAGCCTGGCAGGGGTTCCTGCATGTCTGGGAATAAACACACCTGAGTGACTCTAGGAAAGATGGTTCAGCCCAAGAGAGTGTAGCTACAGACACTAAAGAAGCCCAACAAAAAAAGCCCAGTATCGGCTTACTAACTTTTCTTCCAAGACAATGACAACACATTTTTAAAATGAGTTAATTCTCTTCCTGCAGCACCCTAGCACATCCTTTTTATTTTTCTCTGTAAGGCCTAGCTTGCCAATGGAATATTACAACTGAAAGAAAATACTTGATATTGATGGGGAAACAACACAATGACTTCAGATACCCAAGGAGAGATATTTGTATATACAGAGAGAATTTAACCTCAAAGACTCAGTTCACCTATTCATGTGTGATTTATGTTGCCCCAGGCTCCTAGGCAGAGTGAACACTGACACCCTTTGATGTTGAAAGAAGCCTAGTGACTGGCCTTTGGAGAGATTTGTGATGTCTCTATCAGCCTGTCAGTGGAAAACCAGGCAGCAAAGCCAGGCCCCCTGAAGATTTCAAGGCCTTGTAGGCAGAGGAATTGTGTAAGCATTTTACTTTCACCAAGTGCTTGAGAGGCTGAGCACAAACAGGCAGTCTAATTGAGTGGCTACAGAACACTGTGCTGCAGTCTGCATCTGCGTGGCTCTCCATGACTGATGCCCTTTTGGCCAGGGAAAGCGGCCAGCAATGGGTGCATTTAGCAATTGCATGTCCCTGGGTGATGCACTGTTTTTGCAGCATGGTGGAGACATGAGAACCCAAGGACAAGGCTTTAAAGTGAGGAATAAACCTTGCTTATTTGAAATGCAAAGCATTTTCTTGTAGTTGCAGATGGGCAGATAGGCCCTGCCCCTAATTACTGCTCATCTCTGTGGTATCAGATGTCAAGGGTTTTCAGTGGGATGAAATAGTCCTGAATAGGTTTGACATCCTACAAAGAAAAGGACGATACCAGAAGAAAAAAGAAGTGCCAGCAGTGCAATATGTGCTGTACAGCTCTGGCACAGGACCAGATCATGCACCAAGGTTAGCGATGGGAAGCAGGTGGCAGGAGGGACCACGGGCTGATGCTCCTTGTGAGGTGAATTCCCAGACAATGTGTTGAGCAACACTTTGGAAGACAGGATTAAAATTCAATATAATGCTGATAGATTGGGGTAATGACTTGAAAACAGTAACACATGATATAATAAAGACAGCTGTAGAATGGTTTACACGGAATTAAGGACTGCTGGCTAGGCACAGCAGGATCTGAGGATTACTGGGGATTATAAACTGAAGATGCATCTAAAATATGATGCTATTGCAAAAACAAACAAAGGACCAGTGCTCCATGGTTATATCGAGGATGAGAGCTCATTTGAATCAGATGTGTCCAAGATTGCAGCTCATCAGGAAACGTACAGAAATTGTCCAAGCAATTGGAGACTAAGACCAAGTGGGAGCTGCTATGTACCACTGGGCAAACACAGACTAAGAAATTGCCTTTGAGAGAGACTGAGGCATCTAGAGAGTGAATTTTCTATTGGTCTTTGAGAACTAAAAAGTGAAGCTGTTGTTAACTCAGAAACAGATGAGGAGATTGGGAAAGGACCCCAATGAACAAATGTCACTAAATGCCATGCCCTGATGATGCATTCTGCTTTACCAGAATTGTGCTTAGTCTGCTAACCTGTATCTTGTTCATTTTATATGTGGGGCAGTTGAATTAATTTTATTTATTATTATTATTATTATTATTATTATTATTATTATTATTTTGACAACCCAGTTCTGTTGGGCCACAATAAAGAGGGCAGGAATATGGGGATTAATTTCTGTTTCTCTCTGTCTGCATCTCTGATAAGCATTGTACCTGTAGCATTAGCAATGTCATTTATTGTCCTTTACTTGCACTTGTCCCTTTGGAAAGTCAAATGCTGGTATCATCCTTCCTTTCTTTTTCCTTGTGCCCTTCAAGTGAAAGGACTGTAAAGTCATAGGCTTAAAGGTTGTGAATGGAACATCTGACGCTGGAGAGCAGACATCCACACATTTACCTCAGTGGGAAAGTGGAGAGTAATTGTGGGTTCTGATTTTCCATGGAGCCTCTGTGGGGAACTAATAGTCTGGACTTGTCCTTTCTGAGGCCTAATTATGTCTCTCTGTCAAACTATAAAAACAAGAGTCTGTAGCATCACAAGGGAAAATGAAAGCTATTGGCCTGTGTTCTGCATTTAATAGGATGTCAAAATCTGAAGCACAGTCTGACTGGTTTTTGACTGGGGTTAGAAAAGAAAATGCAACTAATTAGGCTGTTCTGAATATCCCTCTTTGTCTCAGAGCTGTAGACTTGCAAACTGTAACGTACTGGGAGTCCCAAACTCTCTGATCAGTGCTGCTGTCTGGATGGGAGGGGTCTTCCCTGCTGATGGGATTCAGGCTCCACTTAAGCAACGTCACCATTAGTGAGGACAGTTCCCTGGGAAATGCTTTGTGCCATCCAACTTCTGTGTGTCAAGGAGACGGAAAAACAGAGCAAAGATTTCAGGAGTAAGGAGCTGGAGATGGGCGCTCCATTGGAAGCATCACACACAGTGGATGAAGTAGTGCTTTCAGCTTGCTTTGAAGATTATTTTCCAAAGTCTTTGACAGTGAAGAAAAATTTGGAAAGCACCTCGAGTATGAATTGCATGATGCCCTATATATGAACAATTAAGGCACTAATCACACTTTGGAGTCTGCTGTATTACATGTTAGTTGATGTCCGAGTGCCCTCCTCTGTTCTTTAGGAGTTAATTTGAGCATTTTTTTGCTTTTTTTTTTTTGCACTGAAGACATTTCTTGGAGAGAACTGCAGAAGTTACTAGTTCCTTTTACCTTTCCCTTGTCAGCTGCCCTCATTCTGAACCAATGCTACGCTCAGCTGGCTCCTCATGTTTTACAGATGAACTGAAATAAAGTGGAATTTGTCCCACTGTGAAATAAAGGAAGAGGAAAAAATAACTGTCTGCAAGATTTTTCATGCAAGTCCCACATCCTTGGTTTTGCCCTCTTTTTGACACAGAAATTTGATTGTCTTCCACTTAGACATTCTAAGGCACCTTTCTGGTTTTCATTCTTTTTTCTGATCTGACACTGGGTTAGTCAGGAAACTGCCAACTTTGCCTCACAGTCAAAATTAAACACTGCAATTCAAACTGAGAGGACATCAATGGGCAGGAAAAAAATGAGGTCTCAAAATGGTGTTTTTTGTAAATGTCACTTCTACAAGGTCTTGCACAAGGATTTGAGTTAGGAAAGCAGTCAATGAGTCTGCAAGAAAAGAGAAGGTCTTTCCAGGAGTCAGCCTAAAGAGAAAAAAAAAGAGTGGAAGAGAGAGTAAAAAGAGAATGAACAGCATAACCATAAGGAACTTAGGAAGCTGAGAGAAATGAGCACCTGGATCATTTTGGAGACTGAGAAAATACTGTGTGACAAGGCCTCAACACTTATGTGGAGATTTACAGCTGTTGTTTCCAATAACTGCACAGTGATTTCACCCACAAATAATAGTTTCTGCGGAGACAGCTAAACACTGCTGGTAAGTGTGCCTTTTCCCAGGTTGCCAAACAGACTTCCCAGCAGCAAAACAGACTCAAAGCAGTTTGGGCTCAGTGCAAGAAGCAGAAAACTGCTCACTTGGAAACCTTGTCTAGGCAGACCCTTCTTCTCTGGCACTGAACAATATCCACTTGGCAGAAGCAAGGAAAGCAATGGGACCTGACCATCACTTGAAAAACTCTTTAGCCCCTGGGTCTGTCCTGTGTTTCCAGTGCAGAACTGCTCTCCCTAGAGATGAGGGCAGGAAAACTGTCGCCTTTCTATGGCTTACTCAGTGTCTGAGCAGGAGCCAGTAGCTTCATTTTGGTCTAATCCCAAGATATACCCATGAAGGTGCTCATCTGGTGCCAAGCCTCTAGTCCAGGCAGGGACCAGTCTCACATTGTTTTCCTTGGCCCCTGAGGACAAGCTTCCCAAAGCTTATTGAGGAGCTACTTAGCTAAGACCTGTATCTGTATTTTTAGGAAAGTCTTTGAGAATGATCTTAACCTAAATGCCCATTTAAGCCTTACTGAACCGTGGTGGACGCGGATTTACACGAGCTTAAATAATTTCCTGATGCAAGCTGCAGCTCTAAGTTTTGGGTATTGTTTCCAGTTTAGCGATGGAAACCCTCTCTCAGCTTAAGTAATGTGTGAGTTACACAGCACAGGGAGAATGAAATGATAAATTATCACTTCTGAGAGAATAGCCAGTTTGTTTGCTGTCTCCCCATCAGATCCTTCCTACTGCAGGTGCTCACAGTGGTTTCTCCAATCAGCAAAAAAGCCTTCCTGATTGCCCCGTGCATAGCTTAGCCTGTCAGGAGCCACCAAAATCCCATATCTGAGCACAAAGGCGTGGGGCATTTCGAAGGTCTGACAGTTACTGAAATCAGAGACTGCAGTTAACATACAAGCCACTTACAAATGGAGGGCGGAATAATAACCACACAGCTTAAATTTAGCATAAAAAGTTATAAAATAGGTATTACGGTGGTTGGGGAGTTTGCATTTTTTTCATCTATTTTCATCCATACAGCTTAAAGGGTTGGAGGGGATGTGCTGTGCAAATAAAGGATTACTTTTACTTTTTAATCTGTGGCATGAAGATGACATAAAATCTACCCCTGTGAGTTGCCATGTAAATGAATCCAAGTCAAATAATACACAGGGAGCAACAAAGCAAACCAACCCAGCCTGCTCTGCAATACGGGTGTTTAATTTGTGCACAGAAATCCCAGGAACTGAAAAAAACTGGGGCCATTTCAAAATGCACAGAGCCATGCCACCCTCCTTCCCACAAAAGCTGATCTTTTAAAATATTTTTTAAATATACATATATTTTTTTAGGAGAGTGGGCAGGGAAGGAAGAAAGGTCAGCAAATCCGTGTTAGATGATAGCACAGATTCCTCAGCTACAAAACGCAAGGGCCGAGCAGAACAAAGAGATTTGCATTCTAAGTGATGCAAAGCAGCCAGCAGCGTTTTAATGTTGTGTTTGCTCTGTGATGTCTTCATCAGGCGCTCAAAGGCAGCGGCTCTGGCAGCCGTGGGTCCCTGTGAGCCTGTCAAACTCCGTTTCCATGGTTTTCCTTCAGGCAGCACCATCGGCAGACAGCACGGAAATGGACCCCTGCAACCTGTTTTGAACAGTGTCTCTGATGTAGGGCCCCAGAGCGGGCATCAAACTAGCAACAAGCAGCAAGAAAATAACAATTTTGCTTTTTGCAGGTGTCAGAACGGCAAACAAAAGGCTGTTTGTAGAAGATGCAACATCCCCTTTTTGTCCGTGTTGGCAGTTTAAAGTCAGCCGGGCAGCCGTTAAGGAGATTTTGGATGGGGTGTGCTGTGAGAAGGAGCTCGTCTTGAGGAATTCCAATTGTTACCTCTTGCACCCTTTAGCCTCACTGAACAGGGCCTTCTCCTCACTGAGCTAATAGCTATTAATGCTGTTTCAATTATTCCGTTTGTGTGAATGACCAGGGCTATTTTTTTTCAATCAATTCTATATATATACATATTTCCAGACAAAAAAGGCATGAGTCTCATTCCTCCTTACCTTGAAAAACACTCTTTCATTTAAATAAACAGTTCAGAACATGTTAAGCATTGGAAGCATTATTTCAGCACTGATAGAGAACAGTCTGTTACCTGTACTGGCAAGAATGGACATTCAGTGCTCGTGAGCTGTGCATGGTTACCTCGGAGCCTGCAGCACATGACCTTCACACTCAGCTCCTTCCATCACACATCCACCTGCTGGAGGTCAGCTGTACGGATGGCAGTCCAGGATTCTTGGTTCCTCTGAATCTCAATGTTTGCAGCTCCTTTTCAGAGTTCTATTAAGAATACATAACAGTGTAATTCCAATTCCTGATTTCATGGTGCCCACTACCTCAGAAACACAATCTTGTTCTTTTTAATGGAAAATATTGAAATGCTTGTGGTTGTGTTCCAAATAAGGGTGGAAACAAATAACAGGGGAAAAAAAAAAAGAAGTGCTAAGGCTCATGCAAAGCAGAGACACATTTTTCTGTACAGCTCTCAAACCAAAGCAATCTCGTTCATGGTCTGACTAAAGTTATCCAAAACACATTCAATAAATGATGTTTCTGTCCTCAGAGAACTCACTGGATGTTTTGTCACCTCCTACATTTTTCAAATACATTTAATACTTTACTCATAATTAAGGAGCTGGTTAATATTGTATTGTATCTGCATATGGAGCAGATTGAAGTTGCTAGGTGTGCTTAGAGAAACAATGCTGAGGAGCAGATATAGGTGATGTAACACTACAACTGAAATCCTAACCTCATCATCTGTTTAAAGGAATTCTCACAGTATCTAAAGAGAAAATAGGCTTGTAACTGAGAAGGCTTTCAAAGTGGTTATCATACATTGATTATTATTATTTCAGAGCTCTGATCTGCTAAATATGCATTTTTTAAATGAACACAGTTTGCATCTACAACACCGATTACATGAGAACAAGTCTAGGTACATCCATACTGACACTACAGGCAAGGTACTAACAGATACCAGTGTTGCTCACCTTGGCATATACGGTTCCCATGTTCCAAAAATAGCTAAATTGTTTTCCATCAATAGAAACAACACATTCATTCCAAATGTATTACTGTACAGTGCTGAATTTGCTCTGACTTACTCAAGAGCCAGCTGTACAGCAGAACGAACATTCAATGAAATGAACAGTGGCTGGCATGAAGGGAAGGGGTGAACAAGCCACAGACTCTAGCAGAGATTTCTTTTGATCAAAGCAACTGTTTATGACTTTTGTTCAGTGTCTCAAGATGAAAAAAATATGTCTGTGTCACAGTATAGACAGAAGCTGGCAGCTGTAGTATGCCTGTACTATTTTTAATGAATACTGTTGTTTGCAGGGTACTAGGTGATCATACAAAACATGGCTTTGTATTGTTTCTCAGTTAGCTGTAAGTGGTGTGGGTTAAAGCAAACAAACAGGAAAAGCAGAACCTACTTCACTGAAGAATGGTTTGGAACCACACACTTGTATAGCAGGGCAAAGGGCACATGTCTGGGGAATCACTGGAGGGGACTGGGAGCAGTTGCTTTAAAACTCCAGGCTTTAAAAATATATATATGCATGTTTATGGTATTTATGGATGGGTACTGGGCTGGAGAGAGGAAAGGATGCCTAAGCAGAGCTCACCTTGTATTCTCTCCATTGTTTAGTGAATGCTATTGTCAAATCAGGAGATCTGCAGATGTATTTATTTTGGAATAGAGTACTTTGTTCTGTTTTGGATTAAACCTTTCCAGAGCTGCACTTGCCACTGCTGCAGGCAAGACTTGTAAGCTGCACTGAGCAGTGTGGTGAAGCAGGCTGCAGGCATAAAAGGGGAGAAGCCACCATTGACACCAATAGGAAGAAACTAAAGGGAAGGCAAAAAGCATCACTGTTCTGTAATAAGATAATGCAGAGTTACCCCAACAGATGGGCAGGGAGAACAGTGGGCTAGGGAGCAGGTAACACCCTTAAGGCCTATCACAGGATTACTAGTGATTCTGTAGGGTGCATTCCCATTCCCACACTTTGATTTAGCAACACAGCTCTCATCATTACCATCACTCATTTTATGCCATTCTTACTTTTCAGGCAACTAGAGGAAAGTTTTTTATAGGAGAAAAACAGCCTGAAGTCTTACTCTGCCAGTAAGCAGGAATTTATCATGTAAGAAGTCTTTCTAGGCTGTCACATTTATATTATTCTTCGGAGGCCTGGTTGGGAAAGGTGACAAATAAAATCAAAAAGGACAAAGAAGTTAGCACAGCACAGTGTGCAGGAGATAACCTAAGCAGAGCAAGTAGACTGGATGACACACTTGGGGTGAAACAGAGGTGGTAAAATGTAATTTTATCTCAGCATTTTCTTTGGCTGACTTCTGAGTCGCCAACATATTAATGGCTCATCCCCTAGCAACTACAGAGCTTCCAACATGCAACTATTCTTTGGTCATAAAGACAAAAAATGGTGTTCGCCAGAACAGAGCTACCCCATTCTGGGTTGCTGACAACAGTCCCAGACTGTCCATATGCTCTGCTGCACTCAGAAGTGGTAAAGCAACATTTTTGCTCCCACTAGGGCTGGTGGTATCCCTGTGGTTGTTATTGTTCCCATCCAGACCCTCTACTGGTTCCCAGAGCTCGCACCCGTTCTGTTTCAGGCTGTACTGATAGCAATGTCACAGATCCTGAGCGCGGAGCAGAGCGAACAGATGTAGCTGCTGTCGCTTCCCTGCACACCGTGGCAGGGCCTGACTCACTTCATTCCTAGAAGGGCTCCTGTGGGATGGCTGTGGAGTGGTTTAAGTGAAAGGCAGCACGGCTGCTCCTGTGGGGCAGGTCTGGGCAGAGGTGGGCAAGTGGCCCCACATCCTGCAAGGAAGTACAGACCTGACACCTTTGGGGCTGTGGCATCTAAGAGTAATCTTTTCTTCTAATGGGGTGATTATAATAGATGAAATGAGGAGCGAGGAGTGAAGCAGCAAAGGACTAGCAGCTCCTTGACTCCCCCAGGGGTCAGGCAGGCAGTTCTTGGTTCCTCAAGCATGAATTCAAGGCTCTGGAGGTTTTGGTGCAAATTGAGTAAAAAGTTCTTATGGTGCAATTTAGCATCGCTATTTCTGCACAACTTCACAGTACTGTTCTTGATTAGCTTAAGCCTACGATGCCATTTGAAGGGGTGATCCCATTTTATCCCCCATCTCTCAGACTGACACTCCCATCTTGTTAAGCCCCAACCAAATCTAGTCATGGAATGGATTGCATGGCTGAATAAATGTTGATACATAGGTTGAATGGGGAAGTAATGCTGTTGGCAACCTGGCCTCAGGTCAGCTTAAGCTGACTGTAAAAGTGCACCCTTGGCTGGCATAATCTAATTCCCAAGTGTAACTCTGTGTTAAACAGCCTGATATGCTAAGGCTTCCAGCAGAAGTCTTTGATATTATGCTGTCCTGGGGAATCCTGATGCATTGGACAAACTCAGTTTGGTCAGCAGAAAAGCTAAACTATTATTTTCTACTTAGGTAAAAAGCAGCAGAGGGAGAAATTCACTGTTCTGACTCCTCTCCTAGAAAGACAATCGTGGGCAAAATACCAGTTTCTTTCTAGTGTTAAATCCAGTATCTTCTAGAACTAACTCCTATCACAACTTATAGTGCTTTCAGGGAAGGATACTCAGTGCTGCATGCCTTCTTTAGGTAAGGATTTGCATGTTAATCTGCACGTTCTCTGCCAAGGCACTTCAGAGACTTCATTATCTACGTTATCACTGTTATTCTCCTCCCCAGAAGCCAGTCTGACCTTAAAAAGAGAGGTAAATATTTTAGCTTCTTTTGCAGAACTGAAGTGATGCTCTGCTTGTTTTTGAACTTATTCCCACTAAAATAACCAGCTCGAAGAGGCACTTTCAGCTTCTTGGGGTAAAAACTTCCCTTTTACTAATAGTCACTGGCTCTGTTCTTTAATTCACAAGAGACTCTTCCCTCCCCTGCTTGCATGTTAGCATCTTCAATGGAACAGCTGTGTCATTGCTGAAGGGTGTCAATCTTGCCCTAACACCTTATTGACACCTAGAGTCAGGGAGGCCCCCATCTTTTCTGATTTAGGCAACTTCTCTGAAGTTTCCTTCTCATTTCCTATCAAAAAGCTTCCCACCGTAGTCTGACCTGCAGATGTAGCCACAGCCTGGCACCATGCACAATAACAGCCTGAACTGCAGCAGCAAGGTTTGAAATGTTCTGCCTGCATCAGTCCTAGCGATTATAACCTAGAGAATAACAATAAAAATTCCCTAACAATGTCAAGGGACAATAAGCCACAGCTAATCAATGAGCACAATACCTACAGCACACCAGAGCCCAGAATAGAAACTGCTCCGGCAGGTGGGACAGCTGGCTTGAATTTTTATTTAGTGGTTGTGAAAGGCACCGTGGCTTTCAGTGAGACAAGAACAGCACTGACAGTGACAGATCCCCCATTACATTGTGCCACTGAACAGAATGAGCCACTTCAGCAGATACAGTTCATTTTTCTTAAGAGTTCTGTAATGGGTTGGAATTAGTGTAACATTTCTTTTTTTTTTTTTTCTTTATAAATTCCCATTACCTACCAATGCTCTGGACTTCCCCTTCAAAGGTCACCTTGACTTTCTGGAGGCCTGGGAAGTTGCTGTGACTCTAGAAAAATCCAGGGCAAATTTGCATGCTGAGCTGACTGCCTGCACAATCTGTCTTAAAACAGCCAGCACAGCAGTGGGTGCCCTGGTCAGGATTTCTATCATCCCTCACCAATGCTGGGTGCAAGGTAATATTTCCCAGACACAACCTGTTGTGCAATGGAAGGTCTATAGGAACACCCTTCCTTTTATTTCTTATTCTTTTACTCTCCAACACTAAACGCGATGTACACATTTATCCTGTGTTCAAACAGCTCTGTGCTGAAGTTCGGAACAAATTTTCCTCCAATATCAGTGGAAAGAGATTAAAACCACTGAGCCCACTGAATGTTTGTGCTACTTTGTAGGGGCTGTGGATGACCCAAGAAATCTCAATCAGTGGTTCCTAGCAGGAGACAGTAAGCAGTTAATCAACACCAGTTGTTCTGGCCTGCTCCTGGAGTCTCTGTAGCAGAGTGGTGGCCACCAGAAGTTGGCTCTGAGTTGCCCACTGCTAATAGAACCTAAATTTCCCACAGAGCCTAAGCATTTGTGACAGTGGGAAGCATTTATTAACAAACTGCTCAGCAGATGAAGATGGATACAGGTTTTTTTGTTTGTTTGTTTGGACTTGGAGTAGGTCCAGAAAAAGGAGACAAATGGAGTCATAAAAGAAATGTAACATCTTATGAAGTGATCCACTGGTCTTACTTCTCCAGTACTTCAGAAGGCAGGTGAGTGCAGCAGGGTCTGGGTACGGACCTGAGAACCAACATGTAGGAGCTGTTGCAGGACTTGAACTGACCATGACATTTTAATTCCAGTTTAAGTGGATTTACCCAAATGACTATGATTATTAAATTTGTTAGATCAGTCAAAACTGGGACGATACTAATAGGCAATCTGTGCCCAGAAATCTTTACCTAGCAGTCAGTATACAAGACTCAATTGTAAGTAAGTTATATCCTAATTTGAAGACAGATGTGCAGACTATGGGTGTCAGTTAATTTCAACTTGACTCTCAAAAATCCTGCATTATTCCCCTTCAGATCCACCTTCTGTGAGGCTGCGATTCCAAACATCCTGCTGCTTCTCCAAAGCCATCAGCGGATTTCTCCTGGGCCTGAACTGGGCCAATGACATTTTCAGATAGGCTTGGCCAGATGTAGTCGTTAAAAAAACTAGGCCAACGTAGTGTGTGCTGTTAATGAAAGAAACACAGACCCCAGGGGAGAATATGAACATCAGGTTATTTGGCCACCAGCTGACTCCTTATCAATAAGTGCTGTGGCAGAAGGCAGAGCTGTATTATGCGTGCTGAGAGGGCACTGTTGCAAGCACAGGCACCACACTTGGGATAATAACCTAGTCTCAAAATTATGGAACCCACATCAAAGCCATACATGCCTGGCACCCAATTTTTTTCTTTTTTTTACTTAGTTCTGCTTTTGACATCACACACAAACAACAAACCTAGCTGACTTGCACTGTGCTGAGCCCTGGGAGCTGGAGCTGCCTGGCCAGAATGGCTGCAGGACCAGGACTTGCGTGAAAGCAGAACCTGCTGGCTGGGTGTGCTTGCCCTGAGTCACTCTGATATGATCACAAGCTACAAATGATTATTTTCCCCTCTCATAAGCAGGAAGAGTGTAAAAAACTGGCTAAATATTTGACCTAACCTAAAATGAAAGAAGAATATATTCAGCCTAGAACTAAGTGTGCTTTGGGAGCCTGCTTTGTTCGCTCTGACCAAACTGTGTGTCCAGAACTCGGAGCCAGACAGCTAAGACCCGACTGTTATTTAAAGGATTGGTGGGGTCACAGCAGCCTGAGCCTCTCGGGTCTGAATTAATCTCCTTGGTGAAGCAGCCTGCTCACACTCAGCTGCATGTGCTCACAGGTACATTTGTGTAGAGCAATGCCATCCAGTGGTTGCTCAGCTTCATCACAAAGCCACTGGCTCCTTCCTCAGGGACATTCTGAGCTGAAATGTTTCTGCTCTGTTCCCAGCCAAGGCAGTCCTCAGATACTGAAAGACTGTGAAAGTGACTGGCTTGATTGTTTCCAGCTTCTTTGTCCTTTTTCATGTAAAAATGAGGTATGTTTTAAATAGGAGCTACTTGATAATGTTGGAAGATGTTTTGGGGAATAATATTGTATGTACGCAGTCCAAATATACAAAGTTATGATCAGGCCTGAATTTTGGTGTAGGGAGCAACTACATGGAGACATGGAAAATTACACTGATTTCTAACAGAAAAATGCAGTCTTTGAAAGAAACTTTTTTGCTGGCCTAATCCCAGGAGATCCTGAGTTTGTTCACTGGGACATTTTTGCTTGAGGATGATGCCTAGAGATAGGGATGTACCACAGCTAAGCTGAGCCTCTCTCCATTAGCCTAACATTTTAAAGAGCCGTGAGCATTAAATTGAGGGGCATTAAATATATCTGGTTGCATCCCCTCTCTTGCCTTCTCCCAAAGAGAGAAATGTTAAAGCCCCACAGGGGCTAAATTAAGATGTCAGTAGTTTTTGCCTGTTGCACTCCCCAAGTCAGACATAATCGCATGGCTCTTGACAAGGACACTTTATCATATTAAATACCATGGTTGGAGCTGGAGCAACTGTTCAGCTTGCCGAGCATCACCCGGCCTGCTGGACACAGCCCGTCCCCAAGGCACTCAGTAACAACTTTCCACAGGCTGCAGAGCTGCACTGCAGAGCCTGCTCTCACTGAGGGGCTGCCCTTTGCAGCCAGGCACTGTACCCCACAGGTCTGACCCTCCTTCAGGCCTCAGCCCCCTCGTGTTCCACCAGGTGCCCACGTACTGCTGCGTTTCAGAGCAGCGTCACTCCTGCTCTGTAGTACAAATTCCAATCAGGCGTGACAAAGCCCACTGGGTGCTGCTGACAACAGGTGTCTCATTAAACATCTCTCAACCTTACAGGCATTCACATTGACAAGAACCAAACTCACACTCAATCACAGCTTAATCACAGCCAAACTCTATTAACAAGTCATACTAATTACCAACTTCTAACAATTTCTCAGGTTCAGAGGCAAAATATCCTTTCTTTATAGATGAAAACAGACTCGTGATACTCCAGCTCTGGCCATAATTAGGTCCTTTTAAACAAAACAAGCCAAAAATAAAAATCCAGACGGATCCCTTCGTGATAATGGTCCTGAAAGTACAGTTGTACAATGACATGTTTTGTTTGTTTTAATTTTGTATCTGCTATGTTGCCCACAAGGGTCCAATTAGCTTGTTACAGATGCTTGTACCAGTTTTATCCACTTGTCTTTTTTTATTTTTTTTAAGAGGGGTAACTTGTAGCACAGATTGCTGGCCTGCAGGCATCCAGAGATCAACAACCAGCTTTCTGTGATACCAAGCCCCCTGTGAAACAGGCAGTCCTTACTCGCAGCATTCATAATGCAAAAGGTAAAAATGAGGGGAGGGGAGGGAGGGGTTTGCACTGGATTTTGGATTTTTGTGAAATACTCTGGTGTGTTCAAAAGTGGCCTAAAGATGGCAATTCTGCCATGGCTTGGAAATTAAAATGCAGGCTTTATTTTTAATAGCATAAAGTGCTGCCTTGCAGTAAAATACACAGCTCTTAAGTTGTGGCTTTGAATTGTGCGTCAGTATTTATTCTTGTCCCCTGTTTTAGCACACATGTAATTCTGCGTTAACTGGGATGCTTTTCTCCATTGTGTGGCTGTATTGAGTGCCCAAGTACTCGAGAACTCACTTGTGAATCGATATGCTCACAAAAGGGTACACATAAGTAACAGGACGAGTCTGACTTGAACTGACAGTGGGGGTATCAAAGTAAGGGCTAATGTCTCATCCTTAACTCATGCTGTTGCTGGAGAGGAAAAAAAAGCAACAGATTGAGTTGGAGGCTAACAAGATTTCCTAACATTTTCGGAGCAGTGTTGTTCAAGGAAGAAAGCCTCCTCCCAGTACCTGCTATGCAAAACCCAGGAGGTAGTTGTTCATGGGTTTAGTTCATATTTGCTTTTCCTCTCCTTTATTTTAAAAGGAAGTTTTATTTCTCATGAAAGATTACAATGACAGCTGAGCAGAGAATCACCATCTTGAGCCTTAGTTTTGTTATGTAGTATTTAGTATTATTTTTACCTCAGGAGCAGGTAGTTTTATTTCTTCAGTGAGGCAATACAGGATGAACACATCAGGATGCCTGAAACTCCTGGGACAGGTTTGCATTTCCCAAAGGAGGGCTGGTGTGATGTGTGTGGAATCCCAATTTGGTTCACCTTGAGGTTCATGACCTGATGTGGCAGTTCCATGGAGCCACAGGCAACCACAAGGAGCTGTAGGAAGAAGCAGAATGGCACTGGGAAATGAACCTACCTTCACCCCCCTCAGCACAGCCCCATGAGCACTGTCCTGCACTTGCCTGTGGTGCTAGAGCCCAGCTGTGTGACCCCAGTGTGATGAGCAGTAACACAACAGGTAACAGTATTGGAAGGGGAGAACTCAAAAATTAGTACCTGGCAGGAGCTGGATGGCTTGGTTTTAAGGTTCAGTGTTGAAGGCTTCATCTTGTAAGGACAGAGTGTTCTCATCGTGACACTGTCATCCTCCTTCATCCCAAGGCTGACTGGATATGATGAAGTGCGCAGGCCCTGCATAGAATGAAACATAGGAGACTGTGGAGCAAACCACTGCTTTTCCAGATACCATGCATAATACAAAGCAAAACTTTTTTTTTGTAGTTTCCAGGCTGAAGATGGATTGGCACAACATTTCATTGCTCATCAGGTTCTGGCATGAGCTGGCTGAGGTATTCCAAATGCAGTTCAGCAAGGAAACATACCACAGAGGGGTGGGATACAGTTGAGTAAAGCTGCTGGTGAGTAACAGGGAAATCCTGGCGAGGGTGAATGTGGGCACATATTCTACTAGATGGCACAGAGAGTCTTATCTTTACTGGTGCAGCAGCACTGGTACTGTGGAAGTGTCACCTCTAGTGAGGGTCATTAAAAATAGGAGTGGTTGCAGTGGCCAGAATAGCAATGGCAAGAGGCACCCGTCATCCCAGGGTAGACGAGTTTCTGAGGCTCTCACACAGGGAGAAATAGAAGTGTATGGCACAATTCTGTTTGAGTAGCAAGAGGAAAAATGAAAGGTCTCAGTTCAAATCCATAGGCAGGTTAGGAGAACAGGAGAACCACGACAACATCTGTGCAGTGCTCCGTCAGGGGAAAATGGAGTTCTCTGCCTAGCCATAGTCTTGTTCCTCCTCATAGCAGGCTGCTTCAGATCAGAGCAAAATAGGCTTTTTTTTCCTAGGATTTGCCAGATTGAATTTGGAAGAGGCCAGCAGTGTCTGATGGAGGCTGCAAAGATTAGTTCTGGTTCCAGCATTTCTTCAGCCCAGACACAGCAGCAAAGTGCAACCACAGGGCTGATGTCATCTGTCTGCTTGGGGAGGGCTTGCAACCAGCAACAGCCCTTCCTACTTTTGAACTTTGCAGTGGAGACTTCTTTGTTCCCCATGGATTTAGTGTTCCTGAGGTTTAAAAAGAATAAATCAGAACAATTGGAGCTTTACTATTCTGTAGAATGGCTGCTTCTGATCAGAAACTGAAATCCCACTCCGTACTCCTCCAGTGTGGAAATCTGTCAGGTAAACAGAAATCACCTCATAAAAGCTCCTAAACAGCTCTGTTTTATATTTTAATTGAGGAACAGAACATTTTAAGTACTTTTATTGGGTGGCGCCTGCTGAATGACAGATGTCCATGGCGGAGTATTGCTGAGCACACTTTCATAAAACAGGGCAATTCCTTGCTTGAAACATTTACAATTAAAGGCTTGATTGAATAACGAGTTCTGTGCATGGAGCTCATTTCTGCACTTGTTTGTGCACCTGAATCAGGCTGGGATTGTTCGGGAGGTTGGATATGAGGTGTCAGTTGCTTTGTTCAATGACCAAATAGTGCTCATGGGCACAGCTGGAAATGTGCCTTTGATTTTTCACCGATAGAGATAAGGTATGCTGTGCTGTGCTGCACTGCGAGACTTACTCACACCCTCACTTCAGCTGGGAGGCTGAAATTACATGTTAGGAACAATCCCAGTTTGTAAACAGGCAGAGATTTTAAAATGAACAGTAATCCTTAGTAGCTGACAAAGTCTTAAGTAATTTCTGCTTTATTTTTTATTTAACTCCTGTGACCCTTATTACTTTGATACCCGAGAGCTCTCTTTGATACCCATGTCTTTGTGCATCGATTCTCACAATATCTAAAGGAAGTCAGGCCAGCATTAGTATTATTTTATCCGTCTGTATTATTTTATCCAGGGAACTGAGGCTTGGGGAGATCAGTGACTTGTCCAACGACATTCTTCAAAAAGGGGTCCCAGTGCTCTAAACACATGACCTATCTTGGGACAGTATTTATGATTTTGCCTTGTAGAAACACTCAAAGCATGGAACAACCAACAGCAGAGTGGATGACAGGGTACAAACTGCAGACTTTCATTCTAGCAACTCAGAGACTCAAGTTAGAAAGGATTTCAAGTTACACCAATACTGAACTGAAAAAAAACCCATCTCTAACCTGCTACCAACATGAAGTTGTCATGGCACAGAAAATCCTAACAGTGAACGCCTAAACATAGGAAAAAGCCCCCACACCTCTTTGAAAACTTGAATCCACAAAGTAAATCCTGTCTCAGCAGAAGATGTGGGAACAGCAGAAGGCAAAATGTGTCATGCGAAAATCTTACTGGATACAACGCAGGACGAGAACGTGCAAACTGATGCAAAATTAAATGCCATCAAACAAGATAACACATATACCAGCACTGAAGAAAATGCACAGCATGCTCACGAAAAAATATTAATTCCAAGGGGGTCTGAGGACATCTAAGCAGCCCCTGGTGACTCTATTTTGCCAGGAATATGGAAATTTCCAAAAAAGGATGCAGGAAGATGCTGCAGAAATTAAATGAGGAATAAATGAAGTGTAAGGACCGGTCAGTTACAGAACTAAGTGTAAGATGTGTCAAACCCAGCCCCAGTATGGAAAAAAACAAAGCAGGTACTGAGTGATTAGTTTGTCTGCTACTAAAAAGTGACCCTGCTGTTCATCTCTAGGATACCATCTTTCCTTCTTCAGCACGCTCTGCAGGCAGTGATTTTCAGGAGTTGCTGGTTTGCACATCCAAAGTAGGTGCATCTCAGTTCAGGGCAAACAAAATGGTAGAACAGCTTTACTTGCAAAATCTTTGTAGATGGGGGAATATTCTCTGGTTGAAAGGAAAAGGATTGTGATTCAGAGGCTGGTGTGAATATGTAAGGGGCTCAATATTTAATAAAGCACACCTTCTTCGTGGCATGAGTGACTGAGCTCATTCATGCTCAACATCCTTGAATTTTATTGTGCTACTCCACATTTAAGCGATAACACAAATCCTTCTGCAGATCTAAGAAGGGAGGAAACTTTCACAAGTTTTTTACTGGATACTGACAGTGATTCTGGCAATAGGCTCAGCTGATCAAAATCCTTTATTCTGAGCTGTGGAGGAAGATGCTCCTAAATTCTTCTGCTTTGTCTTTGGAAGGCCAATGGCTTGTGTATTCCGGTGACTCCCCAGATCTCCCATATAAATCAGAGAAGACAAATAAGTTGTAACTACTGTAGTGCCTCCAAATTCTCACAGTCTCCATCACAAGCTTTCTACTGATGAAAAGTAGTGAGCCAGACATATTTCCACAGAAAATCTTGGTGGGCCTGTCCAACAGCAGCCAGAAAAGCAAGATGCCTCTTCAGAACATGGGACAGCTGTGGTTACAGTGGGATTACAGAGAATGACAGACAAAGTGAAGACAAGTACAAGCAGTGCAAGAAAAATGAGACCCAGTCCTGAGTCCAGAAACTGTTCAGTGTCCCTCTGCCTTCTGCTGGCTGCGAGATGGTCTGGAGATTTCTAGAAATCTTATTCCACGTGCCCCACTCCCAGTGTAGGAGCAAAGAGCCATTTCCAGCTACTTATAAACCCAGCATAGTGGGAAAAATAAATCATGTTTTGGGGCTGTTATTCTCTAAAGAAAACAAGTGGCCTAACCCTGTACATACAGTCACGACACAGGAGTTAGGCTGAAGCATGTGCTGAGGGAGGAGATGAGGATCTGGCTTGCACAGCTGCCTTTGAGCAGGGTCAAGACAATCTCACACAGGGCACAACTCCGTTAGTTTTGTTCTGGTCTTTCTTTCTTTTTTTTTTTCTTTTTAAGAGCATTAGCTCTTTTCTAAAAATGATATTCTGCTGTGAGTGGGAAATGAGAACAGGCCAGTCCAAAGGGAAAGAGTGCAATGCATCGGCTGCAAGCCTAAATAAATACTGAGGTCTGAAGATGCCTGGCTCAATTTTGTTTTACAGAGTTTCATTTCATGAATCTTTCCCTTTCATTGTTAACCACTCACAGCTGTGATACAATGAATAATAATAATAAAAGAAATGTATTCATTATTCATAATAAAAGTTCATATTTCTTGTAGAAATGATATAATTGGTGATCAGGAAGTACAACTCTCCTAAAAGTTACCAGGGCTTCTTAAGTATAAGCACAGTCCCCACATGCCCTGTGTTCAGGGGGACGTGTTTGTTAAGCCTTGGTGGTGGGCTGATTTGGTGTAGCAGAAATACTAACTCATGGCCCGAAGCAGTGATTGAGCACCTGGTGGGAAGGCAGGGCCAACCCAGGGAGCTCAGGTGCATGCAATGCAATGCAATGCGATGCAATGCAGCTGAGCGACCAGAAGGGGTGGAGCCAGGATCCACCTCTTTCCAGACCTCTTTAAAGGTTGGCAGGAGAGACACAGGTAGCTCACTGAAGACTCCTGCCTATGTGAGGCCTTCTGAAGGTAAGCATTTCCATTTACTTCTGCATCTATGGCTGCTGTTTTTGGGCCTGTCCTCCATTGATGCAGTTAAAGGTTTTGCGATACTGCTATCCTGCAGCAACAGCTTTGGCTATGGAATTAGCATTCCTTGACTGTGCCCCATTGAGTGTGATGTGTGTTTCCATGAGGATGCAGCTAGGGCCTGAGTTAAAGCATAGCAAAGTTGAAGCTTTGGGGAATCTGGCATGTGAAATGTTCCTGGGTTTCTTTGACAATGAAAATAATGAATCTCTTTGCCATATTCCCCAGGTGTTTTCCTAGATGTCTACTAGTTAGCCCCTTGCTTCCTGCCTGCAATTAGCACTTACATTGTTGCAAAGGGAGATGAAATTCACTCTCTGCCATTCTCCTTCAGAAATTTCTCACGCCTTTCCTACTGGGTGGGAATATGAGCTGTGGGTAAGGGGAAATTCTAGTAGTGGAATTAGATTTGCAAGCAATCCTATCCCTCCTTGTCTCTTCTATTAGATATTGGTCCTCATCATGGTGTGTGAGCACGGAAGCCCACAAACAGGATTTCTTTCAGCAAAGATCCAAATTTTCACGACTTCGTTCTGCCCCTGGAATTATAGAGGCACAAATTGGTCTACATGCATTTCACACAGGGTAACTGCAGCTGGATAAGTGCCTGCTATTTTGGTGAAGGAGAAGGGTGAGTGTAAAGCTGGGAGTACATGACCACTGACCTTAATTAGAGAAGATAAAAAATGTTGAAACATGATTCCTATGAAAACCAAGGAAGGTCTTTATCGCAGAGTGTTTCCACATGGATGCCACTGAGAAGAGGTCAAGTGTTTTCTATATACTTTAAGTAAACAGCAGATTGAGTTCATAGTCTGGACTGGATTTGAACAGCCTCTGTATTCTGCAACATCATAATTGAGTCTTATGTACTTAAGATTTGATTGATATCCACCAATGTTATTACCTGAGATCTGCCAGGAAACACAGAGGCTATTAAGAGCTTGCTAGTGAAGCTATGCCTAGTGTCAATATGGCTAACCCCAGGCTGGGACTGGGTCCTGGGCTCTGACTTTAGCAGAGGAAGAACGATGGTTTCTCTTAGGAGTTGCTGTTGTTGGCTTTTTCTGATAATATATACCTTCAAATCTTTCTGTCATGTAAAAAATGCCCATAATCTGTAAAATTAAACTTGTTGAATGAGAAATGAGTTGCATGTCAGGAACAGAATGCTTCAAATAAGGCAGTTTATTTACGTGCCACTAATGAAGCATATCATGCCATGTTAAGATATCAGGCAAAAAATTCTTGTGTTCCTCCTTGCAGTTATGCAGGTTAAGGTTATGAAGGTTAAGACAGCTGAATGCAGTGGCTTTGTATCAAAACCAACTCAGTCTCCCTACCTGGAAATGGGATGACAACTGAATCACAAATTGCAGTCTTATATCTGCAGACTTAGCTCTAGTATCACTTATATTATCAGGTAACAGCATTCATCACAGATGCTCCACATTCCCTTCTTGTCTTCACTAGAAGTCCTGTTTGCAGATAGGGAAAAGAAGTCACAGAGCAACAATCCAAGTCCACACAACCCAGTGGCAGACCATCCTGAGCCCCCAGTTCGACCCAGCAGACCTAATAACTTCTACAGCTATTACAAGCAGGAAGAAAGGGCAGGAGTGTGCTTAGGGCCTAACTAGAAACAGATGAATCACTGGAAGTATCCCTATCCTTCACATGAGGACTGGAAGTATTGGTGCCCAAATTATTTAAGTGTATTGCTGGGAGGAGGGAATGAGGCATGAAACATGGGAACTTCATTCTCTCAACTTTCAAGCTGAGCAATAAAGGTTTAGATGCAGCCAAAGCAGAAAATCCCTCTTTCCTGGTCTGCATCTGCTTGTTAAAAGGAAAAAGAAAGGGCAGCTGATTTGTGAGTGCTTTCCTGCTAGAACTGTAGATTTGAAAGCTGTGCCCTTGATTATTGTGGGGAATGCAATTGCACGTGCCATTAATTATTACTGATAAACCAAAGTAGTGATAGTCAAAGTCTCCTGCCACTGAGATCAGGCTCTGTGGAAAAAGAAAAACCCAGGAGCCTCCAGCCTATCAGTATTTTTTTTTGTTTTTTTTGGTGAAATGTCTGAATTGCAAGTCTCCAAACTTGGTGTGTTCTCCAAGTACGTGATATCTATAGGTGCAGATCAAGAGAGCTGAAGTTTATCTACACAGACAGCAAAAAGCAACTTACTGTCCCACTAGCATGTGACCAGCCCCAATTATGGCTTCTTCCCCATGACATCAGTATGCAATGGAGGATCTCACTTTTTTTTTTCCTCTTGCCAGAGGCAAGTGAATACATTATCCAGCAGTGAGGTGTGGGGCGGGCGGATGTGTAACTCTGGGGTGATTTGGATTCCACACTCGTGTGGGGGTGTGAGCCAACCTCAGAAGTCATTTGCACTGATGCTGACACATACAGCATCCCTCAGAGATCTGTCTATCAAACTGCAACATGCTATGCAGAAAAATTAGATTACTCATGCTACAATAAAGAAGGGAAGATGACAATGATGGGGGGAAAAAGAACTTCAAAATCTAACAGCTATTTATGAAATGAGTATAAATCCTAACAATGGAGAAGTATCCTAGAGACTTATTTATTTTAGCTCTTGCAAACCATTTCAAGGAGAGTGAGTTGGAAAGATCCTATTAATTCTGACACTGCCTCTGGAAAAAAAAAAAAAACACTTCATCACGATTGTCACATTACAGTTATTGTGAAATACCATCTTAAGTACTCATTATGATTTTGCTGCTGGTCTTGCTGCTCTCAGCAGCAGGCTTTCCTCTGGATTTGGTAAGTGCAGGATCAGGCCCTCTCTCTTTCTCTCTATGAATTGCAAATGGACTGCTCGTGTGCCAGCTGAGTAACTAGGCAAAGTTCACTGTGCTCAGTTCAAAGATGCAAGATGAAGCTCAGGGCATTTCACTCACAGTATTTGCAGAGTTCAGGTCTACAAAAGTGTTAAAGTGGTTTAATACAAAATCCATAAGACAAACGTTATGCAGCTATGTGTGAAGCCCTGTCCAATAAAATCCATTTCTTTGGGAAAAAATACAAAGTAGTAAAACATATTTTGTGTAAAAAAGAAAAGGCTATGTGAAGCTTAGGAAAATCCTATAAATCAGAATGCTGTACAGCTTCAGGAAAGGAGATTTAAAATAAATCTGTGGAAGAATATACACAGACATACACACAGATAGCTGGAAATGGATCTGGACAAGTGCTGAGGTTAGAACTTCTCAGATAGCACTGTGGGACTAGTTTTACAATACCAGAGAATGGTGAGGTTTGGCTGAATGCTGATTTTTTCATTGTAGTAATAACTAACCTATGTTGGGGTTTCTATGGTATTTGCTCCTTGAGTTATTCCCCAGGAATGCTATCTAGGAAAGATAATTGAAACTTTTAACTCCTGCCTGCCCTGGATCATCCATTAGCCATGCTGCTGTCAGCTGCAAATTGTTTTACTATTGCTATTATTTCTGGAGGAGCCAGTTGTTGTATGTTGGCTTGATTTGTCAAGCAATTCCAGCCATTTCCTGTGGGGTTTATTACCCTGTTTTGGTTGTCTCTTCCCAGAGTTAAGTTGTGGTTCCTGTCCAACACAGAAGAAGAGCTACATTTGGTGGCTCTGCATCTCACGTCGCCCCTGTGCAGCTGCTGGCCTGCTGTCCAGGACAAGGAACTGCCATGTGGTACGTTTAGCTTTCCCTGCTCATTCTTTGAGTGTGTGACACTATTAAACTCTCGTGTAGATCACCCAAGCCGTGTGATTTAAGCCTGCCTGGTAGTTTTGGAGGGCTTTTTCTGGCTTTGGCTGCTTAATGCAGACATGCGATTTCAATGTGACCACACATAGTGGAAGTATATGGAATTATAGGTCTTCTTAAAATTGTCAGGAGCAAATATGATCAGATCTGGTTCTTGATCTCATTACTGTCTGAAAGATTTGACTGGCATTTTTAAATGCCATGATTTATGTTCTTCACCTTAACAGCCCTCGGTAGTGTAAACCCAGTAACTCTATTACTCTCCAGGGCAACTTCTAGGAATCTGATTGGAGAATTTACACAACGCTGTGTCTATAAGAAAATATTAACATGGATTAAGACAAGTTGATAGATATTAAACTAGGCTATAGAATGAAAACCACTGAGAATAAATCAAATAACTTTGCCTAACTACAGAAAGTATTTGTAAAGCCCTGTAAGGTTTCCATTTCCTAAAGCCACCTGCCATCTCAAATGCCCGTAATCAGTCACAGATGTTGGATACCAACCTGCTAACCTTATGGCTTTGAGAGAAAATATTGCACTTTTGTAAACTCATTCTTGGGTGTTTCCTTTATTTCTTAGAAAAAACCTAAACTTTCATCCCTTATTTTCCATGTAAATGTAATGAGTTATATCAACTCTGACACTTGGTTCTGCTTAGCCTTCCAGTTCTGGTTAGCTGCTTTCCTACCTGGCTCTTCAGATATTTGAAGATCTCAGGTTGTTGTTCTAATTGTTAGGGTACTTTCTGACTTTACAACTCACGATTCCCATTCTGGCAGTGAAGAATCCAACAAGATGCAAAATGTACATCTTTTCTGTAACCATTTGCTAATGGAGAAGTGCATATTTTCCTTTTCTCAACTAGTGTTTGTCTCCACAATGAAGATATGTCAAGTACTGAGCTTTTATCAAGTACTCTGGAAACAGGGGGGGGAAAAAAAAAGTAGCAAAAAATAATGAAAATATAAAATCCACTATGAAACAAGAGATGTTTTAGCACCTATTGGAATCAAAAGAAAGAATTTCATAGATTGGGAAAGGTACCAAAAGAGGCCAAGCTGCCAAAGACCGTTAGATGCTGTTAGGATATATTGATATTTGAGCCCAATGGTGGGTTTGGCTTGGCTGAGGAAGGAGGAATTATTCCACTTCAGCTTGTGAAGACAGACTGGGAGTGGGAGTTGTAACGGAGGTAGGAAGCAGACTGGATTTTATTAGACTTCCATCATCTTTAAGAGATCCCTAACCAGATCAGGTTTCAGCCTCTCCCTCCACTCTTGTGTCAACCTTTGGTTCTGTTTTTGCTGGAGGATAAGTTTCATTATATTAATAAGCAGCACAAGTGGTTCCAATTGTGGAAGAACCACTCTGAGCTGTCAGAAATGATCAGAGGAGAAATTTCAACCTTTCCATGATCGCAGCCTCTTCTTCTGGTGCCTCAACTCAGCGCTTCCCCAGCGCACTGCACATTGTTTAGCAACCACGACAATAATAAAAGGTACACTTACATTTTGGTGAGAATAGATTATTTTGAGGAACTTTATTCTCTGATCATGTAGTACATCAGTGCTCATGAACCAGATGTTACTGGGAATAACTAGGCTAACATCCAATCTGCTGTCTGGAAGACCAGATCTGGGGACTTACTGCTATGAAACTATACATCTTCAATTTTCTACTGCAGTCAAATTTCAAACGCAAACATCTTTAATTATGCCACTGTAACAATGAGCCTGCACTGTTTTTTTTTTCATTGCTAATATGGAAATAAGTAGGAAAAACTCAGAAAAAAGTACCCCAAAAGCTGAGGCTGTTTGGTCCTTGCTGCTTACCAGCCATAATGCTCAGCATTTGTATTCAAAGCATCTGCATGAGGGAAAGCATTTTAGGTAGACAGAGAAGATAAGGAATCCTTATGAGGGTGGAAGTACTACCAGCTTAATTTTGCAGATAGGAAAGTGGCACAAACACGAAGTATTAAATTGCTCTGAGCCCAAAAGAGCGGCCAGTAGAGAGGAGCAGGTCTGACTCAGAGAATGCCCCCTAACCATTAAGGCCATCCTCAGGTAAGCAGAAGGAGGCAGCTGTGGAACAGGCATCTGTGCCTCTGAAGCTGCTCAGGCTTTGTGCAGCACCATGTGTATGCCCTGCAGTTTCCCTCAGGCTGCAAGGCTGGGCTCACAGATCTACCCTGAAATAACTGAGAATCACACTCCATCTCAACAGGTTTCCCCACTGCTCAGGGAGGATCTGAGTGAAGTTTAGTTTTCCAATTAAACTCACCTGGGACTAGTCACTGAAATGTCATCCATGAGATAGAACAAAAAAAAAGGGGGAGAAATGTAAAAGGAAATCTTTGTAGCCAGGACTACCTGACTCTCCCACAGTAGGAGACATGAGAATACTGTTTCATGTCATGGAGATGTAGTTAAAATGCAGACTGCATATCCTTGTTCTCAGAATTTGAGAGGTGTGGTTTATGCATGTGGACAAGCCATCGTTCCTCCCTTTGATCTATCACTTGATGTAGAGGAAAGGCTTTTATGTGTTAGTCCCATATAATGGATAATTTAGTCTGAAACCATTATAAAAAGTATTACACTTTGGGTACATATGCTTCAATTATTCTTGAAAGTACATGGAAATATTTTATGACGTTCACATATAATTCAAGTTGGTTTTTTTTTCTTTTTAAACCAAACTAAAACCAGAACTTTTGTTTATCATCCAAACAAATTTGTTCTCCTGAGGTAAGTTTGCAAGTATTTTAAAAGACTTCTGCCCTTTTATGGAATACATTAAGGTAAAAATGTAACCACTGTCTTTGGATGTTAAAGAAGAAAAATGTTAGAGTCATCATTCACTGAAATTACTACTGGTACATATTGCTTTTTAGCTGCCTATATTTAATCTGTTTATGAATAAAATTACTTACAATGAAAAGTAATAAATACAGATTTAAATTCTCCTTATACAAGTGCACTTATTTCTGAACTTAAAAATTAATCCTGTCACCCCTTTTACAAACAGAATTGACGAGAGAGAGAGACCTGAAACAGTTACCCTTAAAACCATGAACTGCTGAGGTGATGAGAGATGGTGGCAAAGAGCAGAATTCCCCTTCTCCCACAGTAATAATTCCTGCAGGGAAAGCATCTTATTTTTTCACCTAGATGTTTGTTTTTCTTCTCCAGGTACATTCCTAACGACAGATTTGGGAAACAGCGACAGCTGAACACCTGCATTCTTCTCAGCCTTTGCACCTTACTGCCTCAGTTTCCCTACTGATAATTAAAGCACATTTATATCAGGAACTGTTTTTCCAACTAGGAAAATTATCTCAGCATTTAATACTGATTTTCTTTTACTGAAAGATAGCTGTGATCTTCACATTTCAGATTCCATAGCAGAGAAAGTGCTGGTGGAAGATACTGGCCTGTAACACCTACCACTGGTCCTCCATCTGCGGGGCTGTGGGCATTGCTAGTTCAAATAGTTAGTTCATCTGGAGGAAAAATATTTAACTTGGGGTATATGGGGCTTCAGAGGCAGAAGGGCACACCCTAAGAAAGTGCCCTGCTGGTCATTTAATCCCTGCTTTCTTCACTATGTGGTGCGCATTGGCTGGCTCAGGAGGTGTGCCCTGCTCCTCCAGTGCTGTGATGTGACCAGCAACCCCCAGACATGGGTGGCTCTGCAGCTGCATATCCTGCCTTCTGAACTCTGAGTCCTGGGAGGGAACTGGAAGAGCCCCCTGGTTTTAACTGCACCAGCCACCCCTACCTACCTTAAAGCCCCAAACCACGAGGGGCAGTTGGTTACACAGCATCATAGGGTGCAAGCTATTAGCCCCAAGTGTTTCCAGATTCCATTTGGTGCACGGCACAAGCCCTTTCCCACACAATATCTGAACTGAAGCTCATCAGCAGTGCCCAGGTTCAGATCCTGACCAGCCTGCACTGCAGCCCCTCTGCTGAACTAACCTGAGATGAAAGGCGTCAAATGACAGGATAGAGAGTGCTGAGAGCTGGCAGCGGAGGTTTCTTCTGCAGACATCTTGCTGGTTGTTTTAAGGTCTTCTGCCTCTAAGTGGCACCATGCTGAGTGATTGAACACTTGCTAGAATCTGTTCTACCTTTTATTGCAATGATTTATTACAGAGCTCCCAGTTTCCAAACTCTGAACTTTCACAAATGCTGCCTGGATGTCAGAGCCCTTTTGTCAGAAACACCAGAGCCTTCTGGAGTGATGGTCTCGGTACTACAAAACCCCTTTGGAAAGCCACAGCTCTTGAACCAGCATGGGGAAAGACTGAACTTTCATTTTTAGAGAAGGCTCTCACACCCCCAGGATCTGCATCTGAGAGGTACTCAAAATACAGCCAAGAGAAGCTTTCTTTGCTGTAAATTTCCAGAGGATTACACTGAATCATAGTCTTGCATAGTCCAGTTTACAGATTTGTATGTACTTAATATAATTAGCCTCAGATTATCTTTATGTAGCTTCTGCTCAGAGAGCAGGAAGTAATTTGGAAGGGGGACAGAGGGTGTCCCAGAATGGATGGGTCCAGTCTACGTCCACTACGAGACAGACAGACACACACTTGTTCTGAACATCCTGAAACTGCTTAAGCAAAGCGCTCCCCCCAGACTAGCTATGCAGTACTGGCAATGTTGTGCTGCTTAAAACAGAAGGAATTGATTTCTCTGTGCTCACAACACAATAGCATTCAGATATTCAAGCACCTATTATGAAATCTGACTTTGCTTTAGTACTTAGAAGTCCTCGCATATTTTGTGGCATTTAGGGCTGTCTTACTCTGCCTGAAAATACAGTGAGGCTTTCCTGTCCCTACATAATGAAACAAAATCCACACCCCAAACTCCTACAGCTCAAAACAACCAACCAGTGCAGCTCAGGAAAACTATGGTAAGGAAATGTACACCATGAGAAAAGTTTTCCTGTATTTGAGAGAAGGTTGTCAGGATGGTAATATAGTACAGTGTGTAGTGAGGACTGGGAGATTTATGTGCCGATTCTGTGTATGATTTATTTTGATGAATTGTTTTTTATCAATATGTAAAAATCCAATAAATATAACTCCCTTTACAAAGGGTTGCTCCAGTCCCAGTGTTTCAGTGGACAGTTTTGGCAGAAAGTCAGGATGTGCATTAAAAACACACTTTTTGAGAAGTCTAATAAATAAAAGCTCTGAAATATGGTTTCCTACTGAGAAAGGCATTTTAAATCATTTTGATAAAGAATCTAAATTAGGCCTTAAAAGGAGGGGGAAGCTAGGTCCCTGCAACTAATTATTTATAGGTATTTTGAATATAAAAGTCCAGGAAAGCCTGCCTCCATCCCCCATTCTCTGCCACAATAAAGGGGAAAGAAAAAGCCATTCCCCTTCCACCTCCCACCCAAATTATAAGGCAGAAGTGTTAGAAAGGGGCCAAAGAAAACAAAATTAAAATAGGGAACAGAGAACTGACAAAAGCAAGGAACTTCAGAAGTCCTGGAAAAAAAAAAAACCTGCACACTTTCTCCCCAAAGCAGCGATACCAGGAGGGGACAGGTCTTCACTTCTCCTCCTCATTACTCAAGAGCAGTGGGCTGCTACTCACCCCAGTCCTCTGAAGAGGGAATATACTGATATTTGCTAAGCACCACAGGGAATGTTTTTAGAAGTGAATAAACATTTGAATAGCCCCATTCTCTCTGAAAGTCAAAGCAATTTAGAGATGGCATAGAAGTCAAAACTGCTGGGGATGTCGGCTTCTGAATCACTTAAGTGCTTCTGGATATGTTAATCCAAAACGTAGCTGACGTTTGGCATGTGTACAGCCACCCATGGGCCTTGCCTTCAGGGGAGTTACAGCACAGCGACCTGCTACCCCCTGCAGCAGAACCAGTGGGGCTGAAGATGTGCTCTGTGCTTCAGTGGGAGAGTCTGTGGCTCTGCAGCAGCAATTGGCAGCGCCCTGGTTTGGATCTCAAGCCAAGCCCAGAAACTCAGGTGCAGTTCACAAGGCTCAAGGCTCTGAATGGGAAGGCTGACAAATGAGAGATTAATAAATGGAAGCACAGTGTGTGTGCTGGAGAGATTTCTGCTATGGTGGTTGTGCCTACCAGGCTTCCTACTGAACTTACTGCTATTCATCTTACAGACATCTAGAATTTCCCTCCCTGTTCTCAGCTTCACCTTGTACTCCCTTCTGCCTCCAGGCACGAGCTGCTCTTGTCCCTGCACAAGGGCCATTCATTCGCTGCTCCATCAGGAGCGCTTCCCTCTGAGTTTGGGTTCATCCCTCTCCTTAAATCTGACCTTCACATCTTCCTTCTCATTGCAGGGCTCAGTAAGGTGCACTACAGAAAGAGCCACTGCACTTGCTGAAGCAGGAGGCTGCTAGCACTAGGGAAGGAAAACACAAACCTCAGAAAATTAATAGAAGCATTTAAGAGTTGGAATTTAACAATGTGGGTCTGCATCTACCTTTGGCCTGCCTCTGTACTGTAGTTTCACAGGACACAAGAGCGCCCTTTTGTTGACTGGGGCCAGTTACAAGTCTTCTAGCATCTTCCAAATGCAAGCAAGACAAGGCTGCCCAGACTTACAGACAGCTTGCAGCCCTGATGTGTGCACAGCCTGAACTTGCAGACAGTGCCCTCTCAGGTCAGAAAGAGCAGAAAAGCTCAGCCACACAGCACCAGTGCAGCATTTAGCTCCAAAGCTGACACAAATACGTGGCCAAGTTTTCAAAATAACTGAGCAGCTTCAGGGCTTTGTTACCTGCAAACACATCAGTGGGAACTGCAGGACTCAGTTCTGAAAACCTGGGCTGGGAATACTCAAAAAAAGGGCCAAGGGCTCCTCTGAAAATATCCTAAATGACCAAATGAGAAAGAGCAATGGATAGGATGGCAGCACAAAACCAGAAGGTGCTAGCTGCAACTGAAGACAAGATTTTGTCCCCAGTTCACAGCAGCTCTGAGATTTCTCTCAACCCACCAAAAAGGGAAAAGAGAAGTTCACAGATAGTCAAAATGTTAAAAAAATAAAAAATAATAATAAAAAAAAGCAAGCAAGAAAGAAAAAAGCAGAAATCTGAATTCAAACTGAGACTTAAGTAATAAAAAAAACCTGCCAAAAATGTTCATTTGTTTCAGGAAAACTTAAACACAGGCTTCTGACATCTTCAACTTAACCAAAAAACATCAGCCATAATGATTCCTCCATCCGATTCAACATTAATATTCAGACAAATGTCAGAAGCTGTCATTTCCCAAGTGAAAGCAATCCACATTCATTTCCAGCTGGAACACCTAAGGCCACACTGCTTCTGATGAACCAGCGGTAAATTTTAAGCTGAAATGAAAGAAAGAGGTAGAAGCTGATGCCTGAGTGCCTTCTGAAAAACATCAAAATGTATTTTCTTTTCAGTCCCTAAAAAAAGGATCTGATTATTTAGGGATCCTTTCCTCCTCGCTTCATTATCATTAGCTTAGCAGCGCTGGGTTATCTAATTACTCAGCTAGAGCTGGAAACTGCATTTTCATGTAATAAGGTGTAAGAGGACTAGGCTGTCTAGCTTAGTAGTCAGTACTTGAAGAACAGCTGTAAAGAGTAGAGTCGGGAAGGCTGCAGCACAAGAGGAAATCCTCAGTAGAATTCAAGTGCTTTACATCTGTCATAAACATACTTCCAGATCAAATTAAAGGAATTTCTTTTAACTGTATTCACAGGCTCCAAACACTCCACACAACAAGCTGCCTGAGATCTTAGTCATTCTGAGAAATGAATCATTCCCCTTGTCATCTGGCTGTTCTCTGCTGACTGCTAATTCGCTGTATATTGATTTTAAGACTCTGTTAACACATTATATTTTTGTGTTAAGCCAGGAAAGCTTTTCTTGCTGAAAAATCACGTCCCATCCTTATTCCTCACAATATTCAGTTTTGTTCCTTCTCATTTATTTAGAATGACTGATCAACGCTGTTTAATCAGCTTTTAGTGGCTCTGTGAATTGTTCCATGCTATTGTAACCACCTACATGTTTTTCTACCAGCATTTAACATCACAACATGAGTTCTACGTTTTGGACTTCTGTGTTTGCCTACTGATGCAAAAATTTAGCAGAGCAAATGAACGTTGAGGTAACACCCTGAGATTTTGGAATTACTGCTCAGAGAAATGACTTATCTAAAGGAAGAACTGAAAACACAGATCATAGGAACGACACCAGCATTTTTCCTCACTGATTTGAAACAGGTCAGGACTTCAAAAAATTCCTGTAAAAACCTGTGCTGTTACAGCTGGCGATTAAAATGTACAATGAATTAGATAATAAGTATTTTGTTTGCTTCTTCTGAAATGTCATTAGCAGTGACGTCGCTCACTGGGCTATTACAGAACTGCTGTTGGCAAAAATTGAAGTGTAACACAGCAAAGCTTCATGTTTCAGATGCTTATAAAATTTAATCCCCTAAATAACACTACTAATTTGGGTCTACTTGTATGGCAGAAGATTGTACATAAATATTTTTAGTATGTACTTAGACCACAACTTTGCTTTTATTGAACTGTTTCTAGCGGGTCTAAGATCTTTGTCACTTCAAAATAAAACACGTTGGTTCCATTAAAGGTATTTAAACATTCAACAGATTTGCAGTTCCTTGCAAACATTTCTTTTCACGCTGATTTTCTAAAACCAGGGACCAAAAGCATGTCGTTCCATCACTGCTACAGAACCCTATGATTCTGTGACTCCCCATTCTACCCGAACTCTCACAGATCATTCTGGAAAAACCATTTCAGTGGTTCTCTGCCCTGCAGACTTTCACTACAGCAGGTGTTGGCTGCAAACTTCGGAGCTTTGTGCTTGGGACACTTTTCCCAGAGGAAATGCAGCCAAGGACCTTGCCCTTTAAGCACACATTAACATCTTAAATACAAAGTTTTTCGGTAGCAAGAAATTCAAAGTGGGAGCTGAAGCTCTGCTGATGAGTACATCTGTGAAACAAGCACGGACTGGAGATTAGAACAGCCAGGAAGAACCATGCCACTAGCACAGAGAAAAGCACAATTTAAATTCAAATGTGTAATCATTAGAAACAGGGCATGTGTATTAGCTGTAAGATTACTCATGTTTCAAAAAACTCCCAGTACATGAAATACAGACACTTAACACAGCCTGGGGTGGAAGAAATCACACTGAAATGTGAAGGCAGAACGCGATACATGTGCCATGAGACATCTGAAAAACAAGTCTGAGTCCGTGATCATTACATGCCAAATACATCTGTGAGCTAAAGGAAGCTGTGCCACACTGGTAGGTTTGGGGAGATGCTTTTTTCATTTCACAGGAGCCTACACACTGGATGCAAAACGTGTACTTGTAAGTATGCATGATGTACATGAAGTATATAAAAGAAGAAAATGGCCTTCATAATTTACCACTAATATGTCAAAGGAAGAACCATCCAACACGAAAATGGAGGAAGCTGCACAACCTACCCGATCTGTTTTTGTGTACGTTCCATGTAAATGGAAACACAAACCTATTAAAAGCAGTTTACTCAGTAATTCAGACTGAGGAATATGCTGAGGGGTACGTCACCCTTACCCTTAAACTGCAGTTTATTAAACATTTCATATCTGATACATGCGAGTAGAGTGGAGAACTAAATGAGAGGATCGCTTTGCTGCTAATCCTAACATTTCAGTTACTGTAAGGTTTTGTCCATTCAACACACCTTACAAATAACAGACAGAACTCTGCTTTCAATTACTGGGGTGCAAACTGACTGAAGTCAGCAGATGTTGCACCTCAGGAGCTGTTAGAAGGACTGGATGCTGAAGAAAAGCCTGGGAGAAAAACTCTGAAGAGAAAGCTTCTGATGAAAAACTGATTTTCCAAATAAAGGGAAATTCTGTGACAAGTGTGTTTCACAGGCAAAAAATGAATTGTTATGAATCAGTTTTCTGTTGAAATCTTGAAACATTTAGTTTTCATTGTCTGAATTTTTTGGAGGAAATAAGTGTAATCATTTGACACGCTGCTGGGAGATAGGGAAGGCAAATGAGAAGAAGGAAATCCACCATCTGTCAGAGAGTTCATTACAAATTATCAGTTCAAAGTTTGAAATGTTCAGTAAGAAGGATGAGATACAGGCAGGTACATGATTTTCAGCACAGCAACACGTGAGTGCAGCATGATGTGGGCATTCAGTGCTGGTGGGTTTGTTCCACAGTCACCAAGCAGAGCGTGTCTGGCAGCAACGCACTACAGAAGTAGTACAGAAGTCAGTGCTTGTTCAGAGAACAACGCACAAGAATAGAGCTCCAAAAACGGGTGGAAATTAAGCCTCCATAAATTTAGCAGTTTCCCAGGGTGTAAATGCAAGCAGGGATTTCAGGAAGCAGAGCGAGTGAAATAAGGCAGGTGCCTGTCCCTGAGCAGAGCAGTCTGGAGGTGGTTAGTACACACCACAAGTGTTTTCAGCCCACTTTGCAGAGCTGGTCCAGGAGGAGCAGCACCGCACCTGGAAAAGGTGAGCGCTTCGGACACCACGGCACAGAACTGCCCTGAAGGTCAGCTTGGTGCTCTGGGCCATAAAGGAGAAATGTGAGGCTGTCTATAAACTTCACTTTCATGGGAAGTCCGGAGAGTCCCATGAAGTTGATAGGACTATTTTGAGGACCAAGAATCACTTGAATCAAATAAAAATTTCAGGGTTAGGCCATAAAGCATGCAAAATATATTGTATCATGAAATATGAGTCAACACCGCAATGATACAGACATTACTCATGTGTATGCTAGACATCTCTGTTACATGAACAAACCCTACCTTCTATTCTTGGGAAAGGTTATTGAAAACAGAACTCCTGCAGAGGATAGTTGGGGCTTGGCTCTGACAGCTCAGCTCCTTTCCACCTCAGAGATCTGCAAAGTTATTTGGGGCAGCTGCTGTTCTGTGACTGGGCTCCCACGTGGACTCACGGCGTGTCGGTGAGATGCACCTCAGCCATTGCAGATGCTATGTGAGGAGGGCAAGCGCTCGGACTGCTCTGGTAGACAGGAGGAAGATGTGACAGAGCCCCAGGCCAGCCAGAAGTCATTGTGTGCAGGGAAATGGTACATTTACAGCTCTACTGGACGAAGTTGGATGCGGAATTAAGAACGCTATGTGGACAACTCGTCCTTGTTAGCTGCGTGTGGAGATTTCTGGGAGAAAAGATTTCTGTTAACTTCTATTCCTCTCATATCCAGAAGACACCAAGAACACAGCCCTGACTTTTCAGGCACTGTGCAGCACGTGTAAAATCCAAGTAGCCACCGCACAAAGCTTGCCTGCTATTTTAAGGCTGGCTACTGAAATAAGTGCGAGTTAGGCAGACTGTGAAAGAGAGGGAGGAAGGGAAGGAAAAGGGCTAAACAGCAGTAGGAAACATGGCTAGAGAGGACTATTTGTACAACTGATGGTTCTGAGCCGTTAGATTACACTGACAGTACATTAATCATATGTTACAGCCATATGCACACATACTGATAAATTTATATTTATGTCTGCCTGTAAATGAACATTAGATGCAAATTATGTAAAATATTGACAATGTTATATCACGTTAATAGGATAAATATATTAAATATTGTGCATATAAAAATATTTTTGCATTACACCATCAGAAGGAATTACAAAAATACGTGTGTGGGAGATGAGCTTATGGCCTACACTAGCTCCAAAGATTGGGCACAAAATCCCAGATTCCCCACAGACTCCTTCTGTAGTTTAGTAAAAGCTTCCCATTGGGTTCAGAGGATAGCTGCTAAGACCTGGATGCTGAAAGTCACTTGGGTCACTCTGCAGTGTACTTGCTCTTGAAAGACCCTCCCTTCACCACACTCACTTTGCCAAAAAAAAAAACAACCAACAACCCTGCAGCCCAGCTCTCTATACTGAATTTAAGAGCCTTGTTTTGGTCTCCTCTGTTTTAGGTGCTGGCTGCCCACGAGCAGCAGCATGTCTCCCACTAACCCAGTCTGTGGCTGTACATGAAAACACCAAATGCTTTTTGCTGCAGGAAGATCTTCCTTACAAAGCCTGGGGAGAAGGAGTAGTTAAAAAGTAATTCTAAACCCCAGATTTTTTTGAGCATGTGTATGTTGTGATTGCTTTGCTCTGGGACTATCTTCTAGTTTCTTCCCTCTTTTGCCATATGCTGCCCTGATGACACCACCTCCGGGAGGGAGTGTTTGGGCAATTTCCCTGACAGTGCTGAAAAGTCCCTTTGCACCCACCTCTCCTGTTCTGCTGCCTCAACTCCTGCACTGCTCTCCACGGATGAATTCCTGCAGCGTTTCGTTTAACCACCTCACATCTCCCTCGTTGGAGGCTTGTGTGCTCAGCTTACATCCAGTCTCATCAGGATGTCTTTTTGATTTAAGCCCTTGTCTTCTCCCTGCTAGGCCTAATACCTCATCTGTTAGCCACTGCTGCCTTTTGCATTGTTTCTTTATCCCCGTCATATTGTGTGCCGTGTCTCGGCTGACATCTTCTCCCTCACACCGCGACTCATTTGGTCCCTTTTTAGTGCTGGCATGCCAACTGCACCTCCAACTGCCTGTTAACTTCTGCTCTGAAGCTGTCACTGATATGCCCTGGGAGAAATCCCTTGCATGGAAATAGCACTGGTTTTTTTTTTCCCCCCATTTGTATTTTTCTGGGACATAAAACGTCCATATCAGAAGATCAGAAGCCAGGAGATAGATAAAGGGCAAGTGGTGATGTTTTACTAGGAATTCACTGACATATGGTCAGAAGTCAGTCAACTCTGCTTAGAGAAGGGAGTATCAGTGCAACTGTCCTCTCACTGATTTAGTCTCCACCTCAAGATGTAATGTGTCCTTTATCTTATTTGCTCTTCCCTTATCTCCTTCTCCCATTTTATATCATATTTAGGAACAGTATTCCTCTGCTTCCCCTTCCATTAGAAAGAATCCCCACAACAGAAGCACCATTGACTGTGCAGAGCAGAGCAGCAGAGAAAGTCGTGTACCTTCACGAATAGCAGCCCTGATCCCACGAGCACTTCTGCATTAACGCCAACGAAACATTCAAGTCCATAAAGCTAAGTCTGTGTGATGACCTCTGGCAGGCCAAAACCTTGGAGCCTACTCGGACATCATGACTGGGTACAGGCACGGATTTGACCCTTCCAATATTCACTGAGCTCTGAAAATAAACTATTTGAGGAGATGCTTTAGAAAGAATTATTCACAAATTCTCTAATAGTTTCTTTACTCTCTCAATAAGCTTGGAATAAAAGCTTCCTGTTACACGGCTCCCTGGTTTGTGATAGTTTCCTAGCAAAAAAAAAGTTTAAACTTAAGGAGAAAGTTTTAAAGAAACATGGGCAGCTGTCACTGTCACATTAATGTCTTTTGGAACAACAGACAGAATTAGACAGACAGATACTAAATGAAAGAAAGATCTAAATAAAGATCAAACCCAACAAAGAAAACATTCCAAGAGTGGTTCTTGAAGACTTTCAAGGGCGTTCGAGTAGCATTTCCCCTACTCAAAAATGCATCAAAAAGCAGAAGTGGATCTTTACAACAGTAGCATGTCCTTACATTTTATAGGCCAAGGTTACTGCTGGCTGGCTTAGGAAGAAAATGCTTCACCACTGAACGGTCTTCAATTTTTATAGGTCACTATTAACACAGTTTGGAAACAGAGTATCAGACCGCATTAGGCACTGGCTGTGTTCTGGTCTCTATATATTCTCCCTTACCATATATCCAAATAGTGCTTTTTTTTTTCCTATATAGATACAGGTGTTGTGTTATTTGGAAAGAGTGAACACAGGCTCTCAGTTTTAGTTCTGTTGACTGCTTTGCATAACAGGATGCCCTACTGCACATTTATCTGCAAGCAGTGACGCCAGGTAAAATTTTTACACAACATTTAGCAAAACTTCTCAAATCCAGAATGCAGAGAAAAGCTGAGCACATACAGCATAACCGTCTCCACAAAAAACATTCCCATTATGTTTCTGTTTGCTTCAGACATTCACTCTATTGAACATAGGTAACAGTGGGAACACTTGAACAACCAGCTCTGTGCAATTCTAAGCAAGTGTGGGAGTGTATTCACGGAGAAGGAGCTGCCCATGCACACAGTTACACTCACAAACTTAAGTCACGTTGCCTCCCTCATCTCATCAAGAAAGAAAAAATACGTAGCAAGAGAAAGCACAAAAGCCAGTCTTCATGTACTGCAAGTCTAAAAGATCAAGCACACAGATGCATACAGGCCCTCTACATGTAAGCACGTTGAGGTTTTGGTTTAAGATGTAACCTTACCTCTTTTAAGTATCACTGTACTCTAACTACATATCCATGGCTGGATTTTCTTGGTAAGTATTCAAGGATGTTGCTGCTAATAGCAGTCTTCATATAAAAGCAACAAATGACAACAGTATATACTGATGTCATTTCAGTGGAGAGAGCAGGAAATACTTTGCAAAAAGAGAAAACCTTCTGTAACATGATCAGCAAGAAGCCCTGATGTCGCTGTATGCACAGCCTCTTTCTGGTACCATGTCCACACCCTTGGTGAAGGAAGGAGTCAAAGAAGGGGAGGATTTGTGAATTACTGTTCTCTGTGACCCAGGGCATCCAGACAGGATAACCCAGCTCTGCATCTGTGCTGCTGACTACAAGGAGTTAAATAAGTTGTGACCTATGCTTGCCCATTTATCATTTACCTGCACACTCTGATCAATAATGCTCACTGCTTTTTGGCTTCTCTTCTTACGTCAGAGGGAAAGCCACCAGAACGGTGCCCATAGCATGACTAAAGGCACATTTATGCTTGCTGCTGACCCAAAAGTAAGATCTGTCTGCCCTTGTGCAACCTTACTCTAGGATAAGGCCTCTCTGTTCCTGCTGCTGAGTTCCATTCCCAGATGAAGATTAAGAAATAAAGCACAGAGTGTCTTCAAGATGGGAGCAAATTAGAAGACATGTCAAAAGAACAACTACAACAGGAACTCTTAAATGCCAGGTCTTAAATCATTCTGGCAAATTGTCAGTGTGCTTATATTTCTGCCTTACTCCCCCAAGTTTGGTGATGGATGACTACTGATAGGAATAAGTTGGAACTTGTGGCTGATCCCAGCATTCCCCTGCTGCCACAAGGTAAGGAATTGGTTCTGATTCAGTTTAAGAACTTAATGTAACCACATCAGAAAAACAAACCCGATTTGCAGCTCAAAGGAATACACTGTCAGGATGCAGTATACAATATTGAGAACTACTTTTAAAATTGCAGAGAGCCAGTAGCTCCTTCTATCCCACTGAGGTGCCGATTGTGGTTGGCATTAAAAAGCCTCCTCAAATGGGTGCTCCTGGGCGTTTCTCTTTGGCAAGTTCTGCATATTAAGGTGTCCAAATCAGCTGAACACATCGACTTCTCTATGAGATATTTAACAGGAAGAAGCACGCGCTGTTCTTTAAGGCTTCATTTATACTGCATGATATAGTTCAGGAAACTGACAGAGATTAGGTAACTTGCTAAAGACCACATGGCAAGCAGGTGGCAGAACAGAACTACAGCTTGGAAATGCCTCTTGCTCTTCTGTCTGCTGAAGAGTCAGACGAGGCTGACCTGTGTGAATGTAATGAGGAAGGGAACGAGGCAGAGAGTGCACAAGAACTTCTCTCCTTTTATCACACCTTTGCATGCCCGCGAGGGCCCTGACCTCTCCTACCCTGAGCCCTCTGCAAGGGGGCAGGTTCAGGAAGGATCAGGGTGAAATGTGAACTCACTATTTATCACTCTGAGAGGTCAGACAGAGAATCTGGACGTGAGGCAGAAGCATCTTGGATTTCTTCCAAGGCTGGAGTAGCTGCTGTGGTATGCGCTGCCCGGGATTTTCTGATTCAGCTCTAAGCCTATTCAGAGGCTCTGCCTGAAATTTCTTTCATTCTTATCCATTCAGCTGAGGGCACTCAGGTCATCCTGACCACTAGACAGCATCCCTTCGTACTGCAGAGCTCTGCTACTCCAGTGCCTGCAGCAAAGCAGCTCTGCAGTCAGTGGAAACAGCTTTGCTCTGCTGACACAGGTTTATAGCAGTGAAGGATCTGGCCTCGTATTTTGACTGGCACAAGCAGGACTGCTCTTTCCTATTTTCATCATCACCAAGAAGATTTTGTTTAGGACTGTGGTCTACAAAGATCTTATTATAGAGAAATGAAAAGAAAACTCATCTAAAATCTGGTTACATTGAAAAATTCCAGCTGTCTTGCAATTCAATGCAGCTGTGCTATCTAGTATCTTTTTCTCTTCCTTTTGCATCTCTTTATAGAACATTAGCTTCTATAGAAATATGCCTTTTTTTTTTCCTTACACATGGCAATTTTTTTCCCCTCCCCTCTTCATTATTTGCTGGCTGTTATTTCCACCAATCAAACCTACAGACTCTAACAAGGAAAATGCAAAGATATTTTGAGACAGAGGAGCAGCAAGGAGGAAAAAAATAGCATTTGATGTGAAGATTTTTTACTGGCAGTCGCTTGTCCATGATTTTTCCTTACAGAAACAGTAATACGACGATATTATGCAACCGCCTTCACACATTAGAATCATTATGAGCTGTAGCTCTGTGATACCATGCAGCAGGTGCTAGGAACAGTTTTTGCTTTTTTTCCCCAAAGCAACTACAAAATTACTTACGATTTCATTACAGAACAATCAACACTTTGTGGGGAGAAGTTTGTATTATTTTGTGATTGTGTTAGCAAGAAAAAAAATACGTATCTTTCTGGGGAGTGTGCAGCAGTCTGCAGATGAAAACTAAGCTGAGTTCATTTGTAGCCAAATGCCGATGTCCTCAGTCAAGCAAAACTCTGATGGAACTGGAAGGGCTCCAATCCTCACTGCTCTCAGCTCCCCCCTGTGAGCCCAAGTCAGGAGGGCTCTCTGCCATTCACCTGAGCACCGAACAACACAGAGCAGCGGGCAAAATGCAATCCCTCATCCAAGGCTGAAAGGGTCACTACAAGGGAGCTCTCACGTTTATCTCACTGTTAGGATGAACCTGAAATCCAAATGCTTTACCAAAAAAAAAGTCAGCATATGTGGGGTGAGACAGGCTCACACGCAGGCAGGTGGGAGGTGCAGCCAAAGCCCCCTGAGAGGCACCAGCCCACTTCAAGCAACGTGTGTCTTTTATCCTCTCTCCAGTGAAACCCCAGGGCTTAAGAAAGCCTCACCTCTGGCCAGCTCAGGTTACTCCAGCAGAAGTAACTCCAGGTGATGCCAGGCAGCCACAGCCCGAGCCCTGCACGCCTCCGTGTGAGGAGGACCAGCAGGTTTATACAGGTATCTCCATCCCAGCACTCCCTGCTCCCAACACCCCCATGGCACCTGAGCCTCAGAACTGCTACATTCTGATCAGAAACCAAGCAGAAATTTTTCTCAAGTTTCTCCTTTTTGGTCAGGGAATTGAAAAGCTGTGGTAGAAATCCAGGAGCCTCAGTTCCTCACCGCTTCATTTTCATACCCCAAAGACTGAAATCTTTCCCCCCTGAAGCCTACCTTCATCTGTTAGCCCTAAGATATAATTAAAATATTAAAAAGTAATTTTCCACTCAGCAAAATATGTTACCTCTCATTTTCCATTATCAGAAAATGCTTTGCTCTAATTTTACAAATACTTGCTACTAAATGTTACCTTTAAAAGCTGGGAAAAAAAATAACTCTTACATTAAGGACAGGCAGCAGAAACGGGAAAAACCATACAAGAAGAAATGGTGTGTGTATATTTCTCATTAGCAAAAGGACAGGCACAGTAACGCAGTGGTTACCAAACGACTGAAACATTTTGCCTAAATGTGAACACCTAAAGAGCAAATCACAACATTCAAAGCTACAGCAACACAGTGCAGCATTTGTTACATCTGAAAGCAGAGATACAGATCAATTATACTCAGGAGAAAATAACATCATTCCTTGCAAGGAACAGCTTTGAGTAAGACATACCACGCTTTCAGGAATGGTATTTTAAACACCGATCACAGCTGATTGTGGTTGCGCTGCCAGAGGAAAACACAGGAATAATATTGTTTCCAAGCCTCGGTGTCACATTGAATCAGCAGCAAGGCCCTGGATAGCTGCTTTAGCCACTGCTTTCCAGACAGATACGCTTTAGAGCTGGTTGCTTCAGCTACAAAGCCAGAGCATGAAGAAAGCGAGCGTGGCGATTCCTGCACACAGTGTGAGGGACTGCCAGGGGTTTTAGCAACGCTGCTCTGTAAGGAAGGGGCGTGAGGACCTGGTCATTTTAGAAGGACTCCTTGGGGATCTCTGGCTGTTGCCATTGAGCATAGCTGGGGCAACAGGACAGCTGCAGGTTGCAACCTCAGCCGCAGAGCCTGCTGGCTGTCAGACTCGGGCCCTCTGACAACCGCATGCTCTTAACAGCTCCGAGTGAAAGCAGCAACCAGTGACCTGCTAGCCAGAACATACACAACGCATACAATGGCTTGTCTTTGTAGCTGCTCCATCAGCACAGCCTCCCGCAGAACTGAGCTCAAACCGCCGATGGATTGGCGCAAATCAGCAGGCATAAGTAAATGCCTCTTTGTCACCGTTCCTATGAAGACAGTACCTGACCCTTCACTCACATCTATGCTTCTTCTCATGCTCAAATCCAGCTGCTCAGCCCCGGGTACCTCTGCATGCATCTGGCTTCCCCCAGCAGCTGTGTTACACAGCTACACATCCTCATACCTCCCAGGCCTAGTGTTTCTTGTAGAATAAATACACGGGTTCTGGAAGCATTCGATCCCCACATTCTAGGGCTGTGAATGCATATATAAATAAGGGAAAAGAACTGACAAAACGCACTCCTTCGTGTGAAAACAAACAAATTCCACGGCCAGAGAAACCCAGGTCCCACTCGAGCGATTCACGCTCCCCAGACAGCCGAAGCGGGGCGGCTGACCCAGCCAGCATCTGGGGACGTTCATGGTGCTCCCCATTCTCCGGCCCCTTTTCCGGCCGCGGGGGAAACGGGGCGGCACGCCGGGCCCGAGGTGCCGCTTTGTGCCGGGCGCCCGGTCTGCGCCACGGCCGGTAGGTGGCGCTGTCGCACCGCGCAGGCGGACGCCGCTCCGCAGCGCTGCGCTCCGCGCGCTCCAGCCGCCGAAGGGGCCCGGCAGCAGCAGGGGGAGGCTTCCGCGCCCGGCCCTGAGAAGCGGGCACTTTCTTGCAATTAAAATTGTTTCCATCGCTTTGTCTTTCCGTATTATTTTTTCTTTTTCATCCCCCCACAGGGTTTGTATTACATTTTTTTTTTTCCTCCCCTGTTTATTTATGTATTTATTTATTTATTTTCAGCATGAAAGAATCAGCTCGCTGCAAAGCCCCAGAAACTCTCGGGAATTCCCGCACGGAGATGAATATGGATGAAAATCTATATTACCCCAGGCACCAACTTAGCGCAGGATGTTTATGAAATATTCCTCAAATGCAGTTTATTTACAAATCAAGTTATCCACTTACGCGAGACACTTAAAACATTTAGGCGCTCAGTGGGCAGTTGTTATTATTGCTATTAGCAGTGGTTGGCTGCAGGTGCTCAGCGCTGGGCATGGTGGCATTGTGGCCCTCCTGCCCAGCAGGGACTGCCAGTGACCAGTTCTGACCACGAGAAGTTCCCTATCTGCATCAGCCATAGCTGAGGCCGAGGTACAGAAGGAAACTGAGGGAGGAAGAACAGCTTCCAGGACTATTTTTTTATTTCTTTCCATGGATTTCTGTTAGCCGCATTTGTTCAGTGTACCCACGCCATCAGAGCTCCTTTTGAGGAATTCAGATCAGGAAAGAAGCTGATGAGAAACGGGTATTTCTTCCCTGCTCATGTTAGTGCATCACACACTTCTTCCTCGTTTCTTTGGGCAGAAGAGATCACACGCCCAGCCTTAACACAACCCAGCTTTGCACCATTAAAAGGAGGATAAACTGGAACACTTGGGAAGGACTACACGAGCTTCGAAAGTATATTTTTAGCAAACCCCTGAGCCCTAACGATTTGTAAAATGAGAAAAATTCCTTAGCAGACTCTGAGCTGCATTCCAGTACACGGAGCTGTATTGCTGCACTGGCACTGCAAAACACGCAAACATGCTGCATTCTCTATTTCTGTCGTACGCATTTGAGCAAGGGCAACACGCAGCACTGTCCCTGTCTCACAGAAAGCGATAACTATGGTAACAGGATGTCAGCTGGTGGAGGATTTTGTTTTTACATCCACTTTCCCACACATGCATTAGGATTTTGCATCTGTAGCAAAGCTGTGCTCGCTGTGCTCGGAGCAGAGAAAGCTCCATGGCCGGTGCTGTCTGCAGCGTGCAGCACACTGAGCTGTGCGAGACGTGGAGCCGAGCACACCGCAACTACAGGGCAGAGGGAGCAACTCTTTTCATGAAGGATCTCTCTAACTCATCAAAAGACAGACTTTGCCCATACAGAGTACAAAATCACAGCAAGAACTTGCTAACCCTTTGCAACCCCTCCGGACGGAGTCTTTCTCCGTTTGGTGAGGATGGAATCGCTTGAGGTGCGTACCAGCCCTTCCTTTTAACTGCCTCGTCATCCCTGAGGAAGGGATGGAATTCTGTGTTTCAGAGCAGGGCTCTTTCTCTGTTGATTTGCCTCCCGCTCTGTTTTAAGCAAGCATTTCAAATGGAAACCCTCTGATACAAATATCTGCCTGACAGTAAAACTATCCAACAAAATCTGAAGTGCCTCTGCTCTGCATATCGCACACACACCACTACTTATTTCCCTATGCCATTTCCTTCTACAGAACCATCCCCAAATAATCTCTTCCTGCCAATTAAAATAACAATCTTTTTCATGTTAAAAAAAAAAAGAAAGAAAAGAAAAAAAAAGGTGAAAAATATATGCAGAGTGGTTGAGTCTTTGTTGCTACGTGCTGTTTCTCATCAAAGGCTTTGACTCTTCTCTCAGGTAATCTGGAAGAGGGAGAGAAATCGGAGGCATCCTGTATGGGCAATGAGCTCCTTCCTTCCCCACGGTCCTGCCTAGCAAGGCAGAGGGCTTTCTCACACATCAGTTTCACTTATGTATACCAATTAAGAAAATAATTTGCTGATGAAGAAAAATAAACAAACAGAACAAAAAAGCAATTTTAAAAGGAGCAGTGGAAAAGATCCTTGTGAGCACGGAACTCGGATAAAGCTGACCAGCACCAGAAAAACAAACGCCCCAAAACTCAGAGGCAGATGTTCTGTCCTTAGCTCACCCCTGTGCAGCAGGGCACTGCAGCCCATTTCACACTGTTTAGAGAGTCATGCTCTTTGCATGCTGCTCTCCTGTGTAAATACGAATGCAGAACAGCAGAGCTGTCATCCTGCTTGCTAAACTTCAGGGAATTTAGAGACAGACCTTCAGCAGCATTATAGGCCCTCTGAATAGAAAATTTGTCCTTTCTCTCTTGAATAAAAACCAAAAGGAAAAGCCCCACAAAACCCTCCCTGGATGTTTGAAAGAAGCTTATCGATCAGATAAACCTCAATACTGATAAGATGTGCGTTTTTTTAAAATGTAATTTCTAAACAAATATGCTTTTCTTTCCACGGGAGCTGGGCAGAAATGGGTGGTGGGATCTGAGACCTCTGTTCCAGAGGAGGGCAGATGGTACAGCCTCTCTGCATTTCTGAATTCAGGAACTGCTCAAGTTATTTGCTAGATCCTCGTCTCTTCGAGTTCTAGGGGGCGAAAATGAAGTTCAATTAAAAGCTTTTAGAAAAGACTTCTTATTTGCTACTTATCTGAAAGGTAAGCATCACAGTTTTTGTGTGTTCACAAACATACTTATGCAATACTGCTTTAACTGGGTCTTTTTAATACCATAGATCCATCTCCTGTGAAGTTATGCTATTATATACATGACCTCGAGAGCCAATTCCATGCGTGAAACTGACACAGCACTGAATGCTCATACAAGCCAGCAGCACGCATGCTAACCCTGTGTACTGACATGTCTGGATTTTTTTAAGGTTCCGTAGCAAAAACAGCTACTATTTACAGTGAAATAAATTGCCTGCCTTTAATGTTCATTTTCCCAAAGCATCTGCTGAAAAGCTTTCGTCCACGTGCTGCACCTGCTAAAATCAGATTAAAGCAAAACCAAAACTGTTTTCTAAAGGGTCCGTGTCTGGGGGAGGGTGAGGAATTCAAAAAGGAGCTGCCACCAGGAAGACTTTTTAAAAAGTATTCTGTGGTTTAAAATGAGAAACTGAATTTCTTTTTTTTTTTTTTTTCTTTAATGGAAAAAAAAGTAACTAAATTTAGACCAAGATAAAAGCCAGCAATAAAAATCAAGTTAAAGGCTCCCCCTTGGCTAGGGCTTAATTTGAAATAGAAAGAAGTTTGTAAGCAAACCAAAGCTGTCTCTATACCCAACAATCCTGCACTGACCATGAAGTGCTCTGCTAGGAATAGATGTCTGCATTTGCTCATTTTTCACAGCAAAAACACATCAGCTTAGTTCAAAGAATAAATGATTTAAGGATCTTACAGGATAAATGATGAATTATAATATTAACTGGTTTAGTGATTACTTGGTGCTTGTCTCTCAGTTTCTGTTCTGGCTGAAGGCTAGAAACGGAGAAATAAAAGCCTGATGGACAGAATGTTTGTTTGGGTAATAGCTAACAAAGCCAGCTGTGAGGTACCTAAAAAGGACAGATCAGGTATCAATTGTGCCTTAAATATTACATCTGCTTCCAATATTTGTGGTCATTTCAGGTCTTTGCAAAGGTGCTTAACACTGCCTTTCACTTTGTTACACCAACGTGTTCTGTGACAGCAGAGTTCTGCCCATTCAGATGAGATGGCCCTGTGGAGCATCCTTCTCATGTCACGGCTTTTGATTAAAGCATGCTTCCAGCACACAGTCTCATCTTCCCCACCCTCCCCCCTGCTTGTGTGAAGTCATTTGCAATATAAATTACAGAATCAACTGTTGAGTTTACAAATTGAATATGCATGAAGATATTGCATAATATTATTAACTTTTGCAGCCTAATAGAGGTAAATACATCTAAAATTTTTGTTGGTGGAAGAGCGGGTATTTATATACTGTAGGTATTAATTACAGTTGGACTAATTTAAAGTTTCTGTTATTAATTCCCTCATAGTTTTACTGCCATCAGGATTAACTGCAGCCACCTACGAGCACAACCGTTTGGTAATATTCTTAATTACACAGAGGAAACATTCTCCTTATAGTTAAAACAGCCCCTTAACAAGCACCTTGTAGTCTCGTTTGTTAAAAATAAATATTAGTGCAGAAAAAAAAAAACAGAGGCCAATGCTACGAGAATAAAAATGGGCTGCGGGGACTCAGCCTCGCCATGAATTTGGTGAGTGCTTGATTCCTTGTTTGGTTGAAAAAAGACTGGATTGGCTATCGACAGGTCCCTATCAATAGGCAGACCCCGGAGGTCTGGCTATTTGCACATAGCCTGATTGACTTGTCCTTAATAGACACATAATTGTTGACAAATACCTTGCAATAGACTGTGGCAGGCATGGCCAGGCAGACAAAAGAGGCTTCTCTGCGAGAAGAGAGAGCAGAGAAGAACGACTCGGGGACGTGGCACCTTAACCAGAAGACAGCCAGCTTCCCACAAGAAGCTTTCAGAGCAGAACCTGTAAAGCCAGCCCTGCTTTGTACCTCCAGCAGTGACAGCCAGCGCAGACATGAAAAGCAGCGCTGTCTGTAGAACGTGTGGGATCCATTCAGGGCTCCTCTTCTTCTGTGCAACTTCAAAATAGAGCTTAATCATAACAGCAAACCTCTGCACTTAATACCACGCTTTCCCCAGGGCCTGAAGATTTAAAAAACATGACTGGATTTTTTCCTATCACTGTTTGCTTTCTATCAGCATCCACTCCAGCTGTTACTACAGACCAAATCCCAGGGCAGGTGGACCCTCAGCTGCTCTTAAGGCCTAATATTTCCACCAATCCATTAAATAATACGGCAACGTTAATTGTACAAGTAGATTAACTGAATGCTGAACTGGCTGGGGCTGTGTGGCTCTGCAGCATTCCAGTCTCCATTGATTGCTGTAATCACTGTGGACTGGTGGCGCTTCCGAAAGTGAGATACAAAAGTGGATGCTTAATTCAAGTCACCAGTTGCCCAACATTTTGCCCGACCTTTCAAGGAAATGTGTGGTAGAGGTTGCACTCTACATCTAAGGATCTGGGACGAAGTGCAGCTTCAGTTTTTGTGCAGTGCCTTCACACACACAATTCAAAACGAGAGTAAAATAATACATTTACTGTGTGATTATTTTCTGCGTTAAATAAGAACGTGGAGGAAAAAAAAAAAAAGAAGGTGTAAGGAAGGGAAAAAAAGAGATAATAAACTGCATTTATCTGTCCTCAAGATAATAGTTCTATATTAGATATGTTGGGGAATTAATTACATGGATTTTTAGAATGTTTAGTACATTATAGGCATTGCAATACTTGTCACAAGACAAAAGGCCATTGAAATGATGCAGTACAGCCTTAGGCAGCCATAAAAGAACAAATTGTTCAAGTTTGTATATCAGTGCGAGATCCAAAGAAGCCTGGCTCCAAGGGAAATACCAGTGAAACGCAGAGATGTACCTACTCTGTGGATTTACCCAGAACGCTGGACTCTGGCCTTTCAGTCCAGGGTTTGATGTGCTACCTTTCCCCCTTAGTGGCAAGCTGAGAAATCACTCCTGAACGTTTGCCTTGCAGGATTTCTTCCCTCAGTCATTGTGGATTTAGTAATTCCTGCCCTGCTGGGATACAGAGCTTGTCAGGGAGAGGTGACACCGTTATCCTGTGGCGTAAGCAACTCGCAGAGAGAAGACAGAGAGGTGGGGGAAGAGGGTCAGGTCAGGAAGGGTGCTCCTTGAACCTCTAAGCTAATGTCTTCAGCTTCCCACCTCTGAGCTCCCCCACCTCTTCCCTCCCAAACTAATAAAAATAACCATTAAAAAAAAAAAGACAGGGAAAAAAAGAAAAAGAAAAAAAAAGCAGCGCAGGCCGTGATCACAGAGACAAGTAAAGTAGGTTACAAATTAGTGTGACACCATCAAGGTGACACTGTAGACAACCTCTGACACCCGACACAAAGCTGAATGCCTTGTGCCAAAAAGACCTTGAGCCTTGTCTTTGATTCTTATTGATCAAATACATAGATTAAATACAGTATCAGATGGCAAGGCTAAAGCCTGGATTCTGCATGCAGCAAAGACCCTCAGACATGAAAGACCAGATATACAACAGAGATAGGGAGACAGGCAGATAGGGAGAGAGATACAGCACGACTGTATTGTGAATAAACAGCTGTAGGCTCAGGCAGACAATTTTATCTGGCAGATGGGTTGGGCTTTTTGCACTTACTGCACTTCTTACAGGTCATGAAATCCAAATGTCAGTAATACCAGGAATAAGGGACAGTGTTTTTAACTGCGTTTTTGCAATCCCTAAACATTCCTACGCATGTGCATCCTGTAACCAGCTGCCTCAAAACGGTGTGAGTGCTTGTACGTGTGTGTATATGTCCATTAATTCAGAATTACTCCAATTACGAGCTTTTGATGCTCCAAACCCCTCTTTCTAACCCAAAAGAGATGGAAAGCCCTCGGCCTGTCCAATCAGATCATTTTCTCTCCTGCCTGTAGCAGATGTAAGCAATTTACTTTTTTATTTCTGCATATTCAGTGCGAGCGGAGCTGTTGGTGACTTCTCACCCCGGAGCCTGCAGGATTCTAACCCTATCAAATTAAAGCATTTTGCTCACTTATTCCCAAGCGCTCGGCTGCTGCTTAGCAGGCCTCCTGCTGCATAGCAATGGCGGGCGTTCGTGTCCGCTCATACCCTGAGCCTAATCAGAGATTATTAAGGAAAATATACAGTGCTTTAATTTGATGAGACTGGTTGTAGGTGCTGCAGTTAAAGGTCACACTCTTGCGTGTATCTCCCTCAGTCACTGTAATATTTTCCTCTCGCTTGACAATCCTCCGCTCCAAACAATAGGCCAAGAAGACACGTTTATTTTTGTCACGCTGTGATGAGCTCAATAGGGACAAAAATGAATTATTTAAAGTTCGCATAAACAAACAACCCCAGGCCAGGTTCCCCTTGGCCCCTTTGCCCCCTTCGCGTTCTGCGCACGCGTGTGCGCACACTCGCTTTGTCTGCCTCTTGCCTTCAGAGTGCATTCAATAAAACCCCTCTCCATTCGAAAGCAAAACCATTCTGATGTGAAGCCCAGGCACAGTGGCTGATTGGCAAGCACCTGTGGAAGCATGCGGGTACGTCCCAGCATCAAGAGCCTGGAAAGGACTTTCTGCTTTGGCTCAGAAAGCTTTCTTCACCCAATAGGAGGCAACGGGGCTGTCCTGGGCAAAAGAAAATACACATGCAAGAAGGGATGTGACAGGCACTGAGCCTGCTGCCAACACTGGGAACCAAAGGGGTTTGGTTCAGTCCTCTGCAATTCAAAGGGCTGAGGGAAGGGAATCACTCCAGCCTGATTGCGCCATGGTAATTAGCTCGTGGCCTCATCTAATTTCACACTGCTTCCAGCCGAGGCTCTGTGGGTGTGGCAGGGGGCTGCAGGAAGAGCATACAACAATTTTCTTCTTTCCTCTGCCATAACTGTGCTGACATTTGTTAAAATAGCGAGGTGCTTTGGTCTCTTCTAAGAGCTGTGTGGTGGGGAGGGAACGAGCGAGCCAGCGAGAGACGGGTGGGCTAATGGTAATCTCCTGTCGAGCCTAATGATTTGAGCATATGTGTCCATGCAGCAGACCAACAGCAGGCTTATTTACCTCCAAAATTTACATGAGAATTGCTTTATGCAGCTGTATGTAAAAATTCGAACCACACAGTGTCACTGTATCACGCAGGTCAATCCGAAGCCCAGTGGCATTATAGCGAGAGACAAAAGCCTCGCCACTTTGCCAGGGTTTCCTTTAGGATTGAAAGTTGTTGTATTAAAAATGAAAAACAACTACCAAAAAAAAAAAAAATGTGAGCCTCTACCTACCGCTGCTCCCTTTCCAGATTCCCTTTGCATTCCTCACAGGCTGCCAAAATTATGAGGACCTGGAGCCTGATCCTGCTTCTGCCCCTCTCAGCAGGCTGCGAGGAGCGCTGCGAAGGATGCCAGGATTGGGCCAGCTTCATTTTGTGTCTGTGAATAATCCTGTTAGCTGATCCCCAGGCACAGACTTTTTATATACACATTACTGATGGGCAAAGGCGGAAGAGTTCAGAGAGGTGCAGCTTCAGTATTTATCCTAAACAGAGGCAGACAGGCTCAGGCTGCTTGGGATGCTGGAGGCATCCCGGTCCGTCTGGTAAATTGCTTGTGATTGCTTGGTTGTTGGTTTTGTTTTTCTCCCTCAGATCTGAACTGACTGTGATATCTCCAGAAAAACCACAGCTCGAACTGCTGTGGAAATACACACTATATTCATTTCTACAGAGAACCGGGGAATCCTCTGCTGCCAGAGAAACAGGGATCTCCCAAAACCACCTCAATTATTTGTGTTACATTGATAATGTCTCCAATAACTCTCATCTTCTGTAATACAAGAACAGCACTCTATTTCAGGAGCTGTAATTCGTAGTGTTTCTAAAGTAATCTGAAAAGATTTGATTGGCAAATTGGATTGGTATTTCTAGCACCTAACAAATACGAATGTGGTCAGACACAGCAGCAACGGTCTGTGCAGTGGAACACCCTCAGAAAAGTAGAAGGATATCAAGGGAAAAAAAAGTTACCTTCACTTTTTTTTTTTTAAACTTTTTAGAAAGTTTTTCTGCAGAGGCTTGGGACAGTTCTTATTTTAGTCTGAACCAATTATTCAGCCTTAATACCTGGACCCCGGTATGCTTCTGTCTTTGATCAGAAAGAACTTGCCTGAAGGCCAGCTCAAGAGAGGTTCAAAGTCAAATGCTTTGATTTAAACCACTCTGCTCCCATCCATGAAAGAAGATGAGAAGAAGCTCTCTAGTATGAAGACAGAGATAAGTGCAATGCAGCATGTCACATGCACTATTACAATGCAAAGCATAAAAAAAGGTATTTCGGGGAGCACAGTGCTTAGAACACAAATCACCCTAACAATCTGATGTTTTTGGCACTGGTAAAACACCATGGGGATCACTGTACAATTCTCTAGCCTGTGAGAAACTTCACATATTCCACAGTAATGCAAGAAAGGGAGATCTTCAGCATGACCAAAGCCATGGACTCAGATGCCCGTGGTCTGAGAACCTCTGGAACCATTTATAAGAGTCTGCTATTGACATATAGAAGGTAAGGCAGTGCTGCACCCTTTCAGTTCTCTGAACAATCCTGTCCTTTAGACATTTTGCTATTCCAACACTCCAAATAACCATTTAGCTATGCGACTGTAACACCTTTCCAGAGTTTATAAAACTTGGAGCACTGAGGAAACCCCTGCCCCAGTACTGCAGTGATTAGTGGGATGATACGTACTGCCTGTCATGGGAAGGGACAGGACTCGGGCCCACAAATCAACCTGGATTCTGCAAAAAAAAAAAGGAAGCACCACTTCCTGACGGCAATTGGAGTTTGCTCTCCTCTCCTCCAGCACCTTTGAACCTCAACATGTATTTAAAAAAAAAAATGTTTTAAAAAAAAAATCTCCTCCCTGGGCTTCACACAGGAAATGAACTGCAGGAAACAAAGTATCAAAATACAGTCTTGCACTGACAGTGTCAGCATTTTATTGCTCGGGTTGTAATCACTTGTGGAGGAGCATATAGCAATGTGCCATGCAGGCTGCCCTGCCTGGAAATGCAGGGAGATGATTTTCCCCCTTGACATTCAGAACTTCACTTTGTTGACAAGAACTAAGGGAATGAAAAGGAAAAAGGCTTTTTCAGAATTTCTTTTTCTACTTCTGGTGAATGAAAGTAACTTTCCTTTAGCTATGAGTGCTGTGGTGAATATGTTTTGTCACTATATCCTGCTGTGTCTTTTCACTGGGGAGCGTTTTGATGGCAGAGCCCTTCTTTTCTCCCCTGGCTGGTACCCTAGGCATCCTCCTACCTTCTGCTTCTCATTAATGTGTCCCTGTCTGTCCCCTCGGCATCCTGCTAATTCAAACAGGAGAAGCCTAGAAATCATTGCAGGATAGCACCACAGCAAAGCACACCAGATCTGATTTCTGCCTTGAAATGGGAGCTAGAGCCTCTTTGGGAAAGGGTTCTCCAAACCCCATGCCCATAACACCAGAGATTTCAGCAGGACTACCCTTCTGTGTGAACTTTGCTGTCAAGATCTTGTTTTAAGGCATACCTTGATAGGGAACTGAAAAAAGCCATGGGAACCACGTTCCTGGATTGCTGCATCGCTAAAACTTGTGGGAACACGCTGCGATACATCAACTCAATTCAGAACACAGGAAGAGTTTGAGGGTTCGGCTTTGACACCTCTCCCTGTCCCTCCTGGTAAGCCAGCATGAGTGAGAGAGCTGACCTTCAATGCATATTCCTTCTTTTCAGTCTCTGGAAAGGTCTGTTACAAATGCATAATCCCATAAGCACAAGAAAAATCAAAACCAACATGCAAAAGGAATGCTGAAGCTGAGGAGATGCAGCACCAGAGATCAAACCATCAGAAAAATAAAACACAGGGGAGGATAAACAAGAGCAGGAAAAAGAAGGCACAAGAGAAAGAGAATAATTAACAAACAGCATACGCTATACAGAGCAAGAGAGTCCAGCTTATAAAAAGCAAACAGTGGGCTTTTTTCTCTGCTTACAGAGAAATCCCGGACCCCGCTATGCTTTGAGGGTCTGAGGAGAATTATGAGAAACCCATATCCACAATGCACCTCTGATGTCTGGTGCGGAACACCACAGAAGACCATAGCTTGCTGCTGCAAGCCAAATTGATCTTCCAAGAGGTAAAATAAAACTTTAATAGAACCTATCTTGTTAAACTGTCCAGCCAGGCCAGCAGGGTGCTCATTTTCTGCTTATCAAATACAAGTTCTGTGAATGTTGCTCACTACTCTGCTTTGTCTTATCCATCGCTTGCTGAACTCCACACACTCTACACGTACTAGAAATGTTCCAGATAAAATACAGGAGGTGTGGCACAGCTTGTGTGCATTTTGTAGGTGATCGGGTGGAAGGAAGAATAAATGTTTCCTAGTTCAAAATTTCCTGCCATACCCTCTGTCAGAGCCAAACCTCCGTGTTTTCAGAATGCTGTCAACCTCCGCTTTTGGAAACTGCAACTGACACCGGTGCTATTCCTTTTATATTTAGGGGACACTTCTTGTAGTCACAGCTTTTGGAAAAAGCAGTTTTGGGGATTCCATGTAATAACTTCCAAAGAGAGAGAAATCTACATGGACATGATAAGGGAGCTCGTAAAAGAGTCAGATTTTTGGTTGCGCCATGAAACTCTGAAATTCAAGAAGAGGTTTCCACTTGGGGGAGGGGAAGGATTGATTGAGAGTGCATAAAAATTGAGGAACCTAAGTGAACACTTTGTTTTTATTTTCTGTAAGAATTAGAAAAGAGGAGTAGGAAAGGAAAATAATGGGAGCATGAGACAAGAAAGGACAAGACATTGTCATTTAGGTGTAGGACCTGTAACTGAGCAGAGCTGAAAACAATACTGAACGTCAATGCATTTTGGCCAGGAGACTAGACATCCTCTAGCTGAGAATGAAACATGGAACTGCAGATCCAGCAGCAACTGTCAGTAGGTAGCAGAGCCAAGAGGTGCAGTGTAACCCCTGTGAAGGGAATAGCACTACTACCTCTTTTGTACCTACATGCACTGTATCATTTACTTCTGAGTCAGCGAAGGGGATTTAGGGAAGACCTGCCACTCAGTCCTCCATAACACTAAATTTTAAGAACAAATTTGAAGAAAGAAATAAACAAAGGGAATACAGAGGAAACATGTACTGTACAGGTTTCCTGAAGTTAGATTATGCCAGGCTACCCTGAGAGGTTTTTCATAAAAAGTACTTTTTCAAATAAAAATCTTAAATCATATCCACTCCTCACTGAAGTATTTCAGCAGGTGCCACTTGGGAACTACTTAGCTCACCATGGGAAAACAGAGAACAAGACAGGACTCTGAGGTGTATGAGGGTGATGGGGGAACCAAAGAGCGGGAGGGATAAATGGAAGGCTGGAGGGAAGACATTAGGAGTTCCTCAAAGATCAGCCTTCGGATGGATCTCATTTAATGGCTCATTAATAAACTTGGCACAAAAAGTAAGAGTGTTCAAATGAAATTTGCAGATTGTACAAAGTTGGGAGGCACCATCAACACAAACGAAAATCGCAATATCACACAAGAAGAATTGGATGACCTTGAGGACAGAAGTAATAGAAACGGGATGAAATTGAACAGTACAAAATGCAAGGTCATGCACTAAGGAACTAATAATGAGAATTTCTGCTAGAAGCTGTTGGGAACGACAAAGGAGGAGAAAGACCTGGGTTTGCTAGTTGATTACAGGATAAATATGTGCCTTAATATAATGCAGCTGAAAAGGCAGATGCAATCCTAGGATTCATCACCTGTAATAGTGCTAATAGCGGGAAGAAAATATTAATGCTACTACACAAAGCACTGGTGAGACATTATCTGAAATCCAGCATAAATTCTAGTTACCCATGCACAAGAAGGATGCATGCAAATTGGAGCAGAGGGTGCAAAGAGGACTATTACAATGATCAAGGGACTGGAGAATTTCTATGAGGAAACTAAAAGAGTTTGGCTTGTTCAGTATACCTAAATGATGTCTTAAAGGGACACAGTTACAATTCTGGAACAGACAGATTCCATGCTGGCTTTGTATGTACGTATGTTTAATGATGACTCAAGGAGAAATGGCTATAAAACAGCTTTGAATTTGCATAATCACAGAATGACAAAAAGGCCAAGTTTTAAAATTTAATCTGATCCAATTATAAATGCTACAACGCAACATAAGCAGCAAAGAAGTAGCAAAGTGGACTGGATATTCCAGATGTATGTTCTTATATCTGCAAGTAATCCTTTGTTTTTTTCCTTTAAAGACCAGGAAGGTGGGAAGAGACACCAACTAACAGGAGACTACAGGAGGACGTAATTCTTATTTGAAGATAAGAATTAGCCAAGTTGGTATCTCAAAAAGATGACAGCAAATATAGTTCATGGGTGTGGGATTCTAGGAAAAGATGCTTCATTTTCTATCAGATTAGAGCCATAGATAACAATTTAATTTTTGCTCATTCTCAAGAGCCCATCTGCTATCAAGAACACTCCCTTTGGTTTTCACTGGAATTCTGCTTTGACATCTGTAATTTATTAGAAGCCCTAGGTTTGGTGGTGTGTGCCATGTTTCAGCTATTGGTAACAATGCAGCCCACTGCAAAGAGGGATTCTGTGGTTTATACAGGTTTATTTTCCTGAGAAAGTGGAAACGAATAAAATCGTAGCACAATCTGGCAGTATCTGGGGGTCAAATTTCTGTGCTCTATATTTTCCAAAGGATTTGGTGACATAAAACTCTCATCTCCCTGACCTGAGTATTTTCAGCTCTGCCCTTTTTATGTACAACAGGACATTCCCCCCCAACTCCCCCTCCAGAAAAAGAAACTAACAGAAAAACTGCAGTATTTGCAAAAGGCCAGGTTAGAACAAACAAAAACCTAAGCAAAAAGCAAAACACCAGGAGAAATCGCAGAAGGAAACAAACAAGAGAACAGTCATCACAATATTTTCATCCAGACTTTACACTGCTGAGGTTTTGACACCTAAACTGGCCAATACTGCTTCTGCTAAGCACTTCATAAACACAGGTGAATTTTCCCTTGCCTAGTGGATGCCCAGGGCCAACCAAGGACACCTATGATAGGAATGCTATCAGAGTTTCACAATAAATCGGGGGGGGGGGGGGAAGAGAAGGCTATATAAAATACATAGGCATACATAGAAATACAATTATATCAACAGATAAAAAGATATATATAAATGCAGTCCAATAATTTGAATGTATGCACAAATTAAGGCCTAAAACAGCATTCTTTATTATGAACATCCTTGCTGATTTCAAACTTCACCTAAATATTACTCCAAGAAACATGCTTTAATTACAAACACGGAATGCAACAGTAGCTACTTCCCTCTGCACGGACGTGATAAAGTCATCTCACTGTAAATTTCTGACTCACTTTCTAGGGTAACTGGAATGGTTGCTGGTGTGTGAATAAGGAAACACAGAGGTATGCCACACAGCACCGCTCCCTACCAACCTCTGCACAAGAACAGCATCATGCAGGAGAATTCCATTTGCCCATTTACACGGATGTGTCTTGGAAGTGTCACTTGTCTACACTGCCAAGCACTACAGCTCCTGCTATGGAAACACAATGAAGCCAAACAATTAGTTAGAATTATTGCTCTTAAAGAAAACTGATTTGCTTGTCTGTCTTCTAAGAAAAATTCAGTTACCGTATATTGCCAACCTTGGCTTGACTGGCAATGATTTTCCTGGTCTAGTCTGCTGGGAACCTTAAATGAACATGAGCAATTATAAACCTAAAGTCTTCAGCAATTTGTAGGCATTATCTCAGGATAATTGCCCTGAAACGTTCACATTGCAAAGCAAAGGTAGATAATTTAAAAATCCATCCTTCTGTATCTACACTGTAAGTTGGGCCCAACACTATTCCCTCCTGTGGGCCCTGCAGTAGCGCAATAAAGCTTGGAATTAGTCCTTTGAAAATGTCTGTTGCTGTCTTTCAGAAAGCACAGAGGCCAAGTTTGAGTTTAACCTTTTCTGGCTTTATTATTTTTACAAAATGTAACCAAGTCATACATACTGGCAAAGAAAACACAGAAGAACTGGAATATTATAAGTCAAGGAAACAAGCCTGCCCTGAGGAGCTCTGGCCAGCAAAATCCATCGCAGGAATGCTCTCCTGCTCCCCTGCTCAGAAAGAGACACTGGGTCCTGGCCTCCTCATGGCTGCCTGTATTCTACCTGAGCTTACTATTTTCTTGGAGGTTTATCGACGAGCTTCCTAAAGCGCTCTGTTCTTAAGTGCTCAGCTCCCTCTCTACAACTGGGAAAAACCTCCTGAGAAGTGCTGAACATTTCTCTCTTCTCACGATTCACACAACTGCCTCATCTGTAGGTGGTTTCCTCAGTTCCTTGCCCCCATCCTACTGAGCAAGCAACTGAAATGCACTTATCGTCTTACTGATTTATAGCAGCTCTTCCCTCCACTGTGAGGAAGGAGCACTGTATCTGGCTTACAAGTAGAGCGCAGTGATCTCTGAGCTCCTCCCGCAAAGAGCTAGCAGAAAGAAGGATGTTTGGAGTGGGGAAGAACGGCAAGGCTCTAACTGTCCAAATGACTTTGGAGTCCTTCAGCAAAATGCAGCATCACCGTGTTCTTTCTTGATCTCACGGAATCACAGAATGCTACACAATCAATCCACAAACAGATAAACAAACAAACACAGATGGAACTGGACTTCTGCAAAACCACAACACTTGTCTCAGTAAGGAATAGAGAGTACTGAATTCTAAAGGGAGAGCAAGAAGAGGCCCCCAGAGCAGGAGCACCGGGTACAGCACTCACACAGTACCTGTATCCACCCTTCATTAGATCAAAAATGGTTATACAAAAATCAGCAAAAACCGCTTATCAGGAAGATTGCACAGAAAGACAAGAAATCGGGGAAGAATCAATACAGTAACTGGAAATTAGCAATGAAAATGTAGGGTATTCACCCAGAAACATTCAGTTTGGAGTCCTTACTTTCCTACACACATGGAAGATAATTCAAGGAACAATTATTATTACAGAAATACCCTTGTAATATTCACAGTTCCAATAAATGACCCTGGATCCTTACTCTGCTGGTCTTTCTAGAAAAGCTGCATTTAAAAGTGATCCAGTTCACCCACCATCTCTGGCTCTTCTGTGAACACCATGAGTAGAAAGGGACTTCAACGCCTTCTGCCTTTTCCTTCCATAACCATTTCCTCTTCTCTCCATCATCTCCTCATTATTCACACTCTATTCTATAACATTTCATAGAATAATTTGTACAAATTCTACGAAATGACAAAGCACCAATGATGACGTTTCATCAAACCATTCAGAAGTCAATAGCACAGTCACTCCCACTGACAAACAGCTCTGTTAGCTGCCTTTCTTTTTCAAGCAGGACTCCACTCTGTACACTTCCGAAAGACAGCAAAGCAGGACAGGAGCACAGGCTATGTTCCAGTTGCGCCAGATCTGACCCAAGAGTAGCAGAGACATTTTCCCTTATTCCAGGGCCATCTGAGTAAGGCTGGTGATCTGATTTCAAGCATACTGGCGGTACTCTCTGACCCCTGTGATTTTACTGCCTCCTGAGTTATCGCTTGTGATTTTCACTGGAATGAAATGGTACAACAGGGAACAGTAAGTATTCCAGCAGCCCACATACAGGCAGAATTACAAAGTACCTGCCAAAACAGCTGCTGTACCTCTGGCAAAGCTGTATTTTTAATCGTTTCGGATGGAGCATCCAACTGCCTATCCAGATCTTTGAGGCTCGACTAATCGAAAATGCTCAAGAAAGGACCACTCTATTTTTCTTTTTCTTTTTTAAATACAACTGTGGGCCTAGTTCACAGGCTTCTATAATAAAGCTCTGAAGGAACTCCATCCAGATTCTGATGGTCCCTCTTTGGAGTTGTGGAATGAACTTCTCTTTCTTCACGACCGTATATAACCCTGCTTGTGCCAATTATGCCATGCTCAATGCCATTGCCACCAAAAAGGACAGGCTCGTAACCTCAAGCAGCTTAACAATAAAACAGGATCAGGTTGCTTCACAAAATAGTTTCAAGGAAAATACTCATCACGAGAGAATTGATGACAGGAGATATTTTTCCTAAAAAAGGAATGGAAATTGGGCAGATAAACCATTTTTTGGGTGGAATTCCAACTCGCACAAAAGAGTTTGCTGCAGTGTTTAACCCAGACTGAAGTTCATCGTGTCTATCTTAAAAAAGCAGAAGCAAAAATGCAAATTAAGAAATGCATTCCCTATTCTTCCAAGTTAAAAAATGACAACTTTTTCAGAAATTAGCAAAGGCCTATTTCATTTCTTACTGGAAAAGAAAACTGTCTTTATTTCCCCATCAGCTGGAAAGAGCAAAAGGGAAAATGACAGGAGAAAGGGGTTTACATACACTTCCCTTTATGCTGAGACAAATGCATTGACAAACTAGCCAACACATCTCTGGCAAGATTTCTTGCTTGAATTGAAAATGTATTTTCTATTTTAAAAGTATAGGCAGGGAAGTTTTGATCGAGCGCAGTACTCACATAGCTTTCAAAAACTGCGACAAGCAGAATGCTAATTTCAAATTCCTCTGGAATAGTCCTACAAAATTATTATCAAATAAATAGAATTGTGTAGTAATGACAAGAAATCATCTGTGAAATTGACTAGAGAATTAGTTCCTTCATAGAGAATACATATAGTAAGGCAGAAAGTGCTGTTCCAGTTTGCTCCCTCCAAAAAGTGAATATTTTTAATCATTCAGTGAAAGATTTCATTCTGTATCAGTGTGACGAGTCTCAGCTCCAGAAGTGTGTGCTGAATTCCTTATTTTCAATGAAGAAATCCTATACATATCCTAACAGCGATGGCTTCTTTCTTATTCATGTACTTATAACATCGCGTTATTTGAATGCTGAGACTGATGGCCTGCTTGTCAATTAACAGATGGTCGTTTGCAACGTGGGCACCTGTTTCACTTCTTCCTCCTTTTCAAATACGTGGTTCATTTACCTCCAGCCCATGGCTACCCATCACAAGGCAACAAGTGCAACACAAGGCATAGGCCAGGTCTGATCTAAAGCTCGTAAGTATGTGACTGAAGGCCCAGAGCAGCCGGCAGGGACTTGGCTGTGGGGTCCAAAGTGAAGGCAGAACAGGTTTGTCCATGCCCCAGACAAGCAGAAGACTGCCTGTGCCCTGCAGAAGAGCATATAATGGAAATTCAGACACACAGCTTTCATGCAATAGCGGGGCTTTCAGATCTCAACCAAAGCCAAGGTTTCTAAACACAAATTTGTGTGAACTTTCCCTCTCTCCTGTCCCCTCTGTCAGCCCTGCAAAGGCTTTTGGCCATTTCAAGTTAGAGCCTTAAGGTTTAATTATTGATATGACAAGCAGAGCTTTCACAGAGGTGAAGGGGAGTGCAGAGGTGAAGTGGCTGGAGACATCCTGCCTCGGTAGGGCACAGGCAGGACTAATGCCTTCCTGCATTTCCCAGCTTGGCTGACTGCACTTGCACAGAACAGCTGAGGGCATGGTCCTCATCGTACCCACAATCTTCCCGCATTCTCTGAGCGTGCAAAACTGCTTTGGGGCCAGAGACATCAGTGTGATCTGGATATAGGCTTGTATTGTATGCAAGAACACTGTGGGGAGCAAAAGGCAGGTTTTCATGTACAGACATCCATATGCATGCACACACATGCTCCCTGGGGCAGAAATCCCTTGATGTTTTCTGGATGTCCTAGTGCACCTTTAGACTCTCATCCTTTTCAAGTCCAAGACCTACGTTTTAGGCTTTGGCACAAGACAAGAAACAAAATAACATCACTAAAAGGCATCTGTCCTGTGTTTCTCACTCTCATGTCATTTACACGCTTTTTGCCCTTGTAATATTACCGTATGTATCAGACAAAACCCCACTATTTTATTGCCTTGAACAGGAAAATGTTTTCAACTCCCCTATGCGTTCCTGCCTAGCTCATGGCTTGATTTAATTTTACAAGGCAAAAGCTGGAACAATTATCTGATTCTTCATGTACAGCAGGCTTTCAGTGGTCATTTCTGAAGTTTTACTGGTTTGTAACCTCTGTAATCAGAAGACCCAGTTAAAAAAAAAAAAAAGAAACTAAGTGAACAGGCAGGAATCTGTTCATATTATCCCTTCCTAGCTGTCCAGGCTTTCATCCTCTTTTCTCCCACACATGCCCTTATTGCTCTGCTACTCACCCACCAATGAGGGTCTGTCAATGGCAGTGAGAGGTCAACATCAAAGCACTTTTACAGCTAGCAGCTTGCAGCTAATGCTGGCATTATGGGGAGAAATAGAGAGAGAGAGAGAAGCATAGGGATTGAATGAATGGCCCTCTCATATAGAAAGAGACCGAAGAATAGAACAAAACCCCCTATTCTCCCACTCTTTATAATACTCCCAGGCCGAGTGTGTGTATGTGGTACACAGCTGAGTTTGAAGTGCATTAGCACTCTTTCAGTTTACAAACAAGAGGCCTAATTTAGAAGAAAAATCTCCTATCTGATTATTTCTTTGTGCTCACCCATGTGGTAAAAAATGTCTGTATGGAGAAGGGAGGGGTCTTCAGAGGTGGCTTATTAACTTCTTTGCCTGTCTCGTGATTAAGAAGGGCAATTGGGAGATCATTATTCATCCATAATTTTCAGGAAAAGCTGTCATAAAACAGACTTTCAAACGGAAGAAAAAAAGTTTTGCCATGGACTGCTGTTTTTCAAGGAGGGAGAAGGAAATACTGCGGGTCAGTCCCACACCAGCTGCACCACTGATGGTAGCAGTCTCCCAAAAACCCAGGAATTATTTCTGTCCCATGCAACTGACACTCTGAGTCAATATCTTTCCCCAGAAACACGGTGGCCTTAGTACTATTATTTTTCCATTTTAATTAAATTAGCACCTCATGCTTGGTGGTGTACCTGCCGTCCTCTCTCTTGGCCCACCAATCTGACCATGTGCAGGGGAAAGGAAACAAAGCTTGGATGCGTGCAAAACTACCCAGAGACACCAGCAGAGGCCAAGGGGTGAATAATCCTCCAGGACTGCCAAAGAGGAATAGTGCCCTTTTTCTCCCTTTTCTGAAGTGTGGGATACACCATCATTCTAGGATCAACTGCGTACATGATTTAACAGATTTCCTGCTCTAACGGGGAACTCCAGTTTTGGCAACATCTTTGATCTCTCCTCTGCTTTTCTAGTGCCATAGTGGAGTTACCGCATTTGTCTTTCGCTGCATGCTGTGCCTTTCTAACAAGGAGAACTGGGTTTAAAAAAATAAAGAAATAAACAAAAGAATTGCAGATGCTTCACACCTCGGCAGACTGTACTTTTTCCTCCTTAAATTTAGGATGCAGTAGTCACAGAAGGGTTGGAAAAGCTCACAAGTGATAGAAATAAATAAAAAATCTCATCTTGGAGACCAACCTGAAGAAGGTATCAGTGATTTCAGAAAACATTTGGACCATTTTGTAGGATTCTGCATTTTACTACGTTCTCAATGACAAAATTTCCATGCATGGAGTACCAGGACTTGACTTTCAACAACGTGTCAGAGATCTTAACAATGCTTGTATCCACTATTTATTGCTTAAAGAAAATATACTAAGGCAAAAAAAAAAAAGTACACTCTTGCATAAATACATCTGTGATGTGTAACTGCAGAATGCCTCAATACTTTCAATGCCTTCGGAATGTGAAACTTTCCTGATTTATCACAAAGATTTTTGGGAGTTGAATTTTGCAAGCATCATTTAATATATTTTGAATCAGAAATCAGCAGAATCTCCACTAGACAAACCATTCTTTTCACCCTGTACCTTCTAGGAGGACAGTATGTAACAGAGTAACCCCTCCAGTATTTTATATTGTTGAAGATAATGAAAGTGCAACTTAGCTCATTATATACTGATTTATTTTATACAGAAAGCACTCTCAGTAACCTGAATGTTCGGTAAATGGGAGAACTGCACGTTCAGAAATCAATAAACTAAAGACTGCTTTATCAAAATTGGTGTTAATTGGGGGATAACAGAATGACTACACAGGAAACCCCCCTACCCTTTCTGGGAGCATATGCACCTGTCCCTAGAATGGGAAATAACAGGGCTGAAAGGATTAATTAGTGCCCTTGGAGGTTAACTGTACTGGGTCTTTGAGCTTAGTAGAAGAAAAACAGATAAAAGATATTATTACTACTACTACTGTTTTGCACATGCAAGCGAGGCTAAGTAAGACTGCATCAATTTAATGGTTTGAAGTCATGACACTGCTCTGCTCTGAAAACCCACACAGTGCAAAGCAGTCTGTGCAAGAGGTAACTTTGGGAGTCAGTATGCCCACTCAGAACTTCATCTTCTTGAAGATGGCTGCGATGGTTTCATTAGTTAGTGCACATTCAAAACTGTTTCAGACAGAAAATAAGGACATAAATATTTAACCTTTGAAAAGGGAACTCATTTACTGGGAACCAACTTTATGAAGTAAGGTTATAAATATCTCTGATGTACTGCAATCAGCATAGTATAATGAGATCACATGAACGGCTGGGTCGTCTTTAACCTTTGATTGTTTAAAAGTGCAGATATTCATTTGTACTGAGGATTAGTGATGAACACTGAAATGAAGCTAAGTATCAGCCACAGGCTTGAACTGAAGACGTCCCTGCAGTAAAAATAGTCCCCTACCCTCCATTTTCCACCCCCAGCATTTCTTTCATTCGTGATAACTCAGTTGTAGTCTGTCAAAACCCTGAAAGGGACATACCTTTTCAATTTACCAATGGGGACCTTGTACTGCTAGAACAGGGGGCTCTTCATGTTACATACTTCATAAGCAATATTGAAATGCCGTGCATAAAATACGCTCTTAAAATTGTATTCTAATATTTGTATTCACAAAAATATCTGCTGTATGGTAGATGCGTAGAAGTGGAATAAATAGAGAAAAGGGAAAAAATGTAACTTCCCAGGGCCCTCCCATAACACTGTTCTTGCGTTTTCAAGATTCAAGATCACAAATGCCTCAAACATTCTCCTCAGTGAGAAGGCTGCAGGGTCAGCATTTCCAAAACTGTCACTTTGGACAGCTTTGCTCCTTCTCCTTGGAAAGCATTCACTGGTTTTGCAGGCAACTCTAACGGAGTTTATAGATGCACTCCATAATAGAACAACCAAACTCTACGAATTACTATGATGTATTTTCTGTGAAAAGAAGCAATGGCACCACTCCAAAATTCAGTGAGAAATCAAGAGAGATACAGACAACAGTCTTAACCAATCATACAAAGATCACCGCTCGTGTGTTTCTTTCCCCATAGTTCTGCTCAATTTCATCAGTATTTTGTGCTCAGGATTTGAACCCAGCTATGAGAGCTGAGAAGATTATTCAATATGTAAGGATATTAAAGCTAGCCAATGTAAGCTGCAAGCACTGAATTTTTTGTCCATTAGGAACATCTGCCTATTCCAGGAGGGATATCAGAAAACGTGTCCAGGCAGCAACACAAACTGAGCAAACGTCTGTGGCAGCAGATGAAATTACCACAACAGGATAAATAATAAAAAATTTACCATAACACAGTAAGTCTCCCTCACTATGGCAGTATAGAGCAGCTCTCCAGCAACATACTTTCGGTGTTAAGTCATGGAAGTGGTATCAGAAAATGGGTTATTGTAAATTACAGCCTGGATTGCCATATATCCACTACACCTACAGGAATCTGAACTCTGAAGTCATTTACAGATAGGGTTACATCTAGAAGAAAGGATATCTTCCCTGGGAGATAAAACAATACAGTACTTCTATGTTTTACAGATGTAGTAAGACAAAAAAAGAACAACACATTGGAAATGGACATCAAGCTGGGGGGAACTTTTCTGAAACCAGACACCTTTTTCCAGAAAAGTCAATTAAAACGGCTTGTTTCATGAGCATTACCACTAAATCTGCCCCTCATTAGGGGAGGGGCATAATTATGGCATTATACCATAACACGAAGTCTTTGTTATGATCTTTATTCAGTCTGCTCTTACCACTTTGACTGAAATACGCAGAATCTTTGCCATCATTTGACCAGGAAACGTTGGGTGCGTGCTATAACTTGTACAGAATATGCCACAACAAATACTGTCAAATTACACAGTGACTTTTACAGCAATATTCCATTACTCTGAATACCTTTCCCTAGTTTTAATTCTTCTGCTGAACTCAGAATTTTGGGTACCCAAAACAGCAGCTATCGATCTGAACTGTCTCAGCTGCAGTGTCCCACCAGCATCACCTCTGAACGGCCTTTGTAACGGGAAATAAACGAACGCCATGGAGCAGTGAGAGTGAAACTGAGATTTGCAAAGTTAGAAAACCTGATGTTATTTTTAAAACAGAAAATATTGTTTTAACACCCAGAAAAGGGGGATTTCATTCAGCAGTGTTCTTCTGTGCTTCAAATCTTCCTATCTCAATAAAGCAAATTATTGACTGAAGAAGGTAAAAAGCCCCATGCTTAGGCCTCTGAAGTATTAAGTGGTGCTGTTAAGGCACGGTTGCACATCACTGTCCCCCCCCTTACAGCATACACAAAAAGAGTGAATGATTTCCTCAATATTACACAGGCTATTGGCATCAGAACTTCTAGACAAATCCAAAACTGCCGTATTAAGCTGCTCCCCATTTTTCTGGACCAAAGCCACTACGTGTAATTTTCCCCGAGGAAATAAATTACAATTAAAGAAAAACTGAATGAGTGAGGGAAGAGACGCTTAAATATTAAACTATACATGCTAGAAGAGAATAAAACTTTTTGGCTGATTCACACTATGTCCATAAATTACAGCATAACGTAATGCATCATGTCTAAGATACAAGAACAGAACTGAAAAGAATAATTTGGTTTCTTATACACAGTTAATGATGAATTACCATTTACATGTTTCATCATTCATATGGCTATAATTCAGAATCGTGACAGTACAAAATCTATTACTCCAACAAAGGATTTGTATCAGACAATTATCTTGATGGTTCCTGTCTTGTTCTTGGAGTAGTGGTGTATTCAAAGAGCTCTGCGAGTTATCAGCCAGCTCTGAAGTTTTTAGATACCAGTGAGCCTCCCTTCTCAATCATTAAAACGTAGAAGAAAAACTAATGTTATTTTTACATGTAACCTAAGAATGCGCATATTCCCCTCTCTCTGTTCAGAAAGGCTGCAGTCACACACTCACCTACCCTACCCTTCCCTCTCCTTTAGGATGATTCCAAGGGCTGGATTTTTCCCTGGGTTTTTCTCAACTGTTGTGCATTATGCAGATGATTTTTGAGGTCCTGGCAGGACTCTAAAGGTCATTAACTCATGACTTAATATTGCATAGGATTTATTTATTTTTTTTAATATACATTACTATAAGCCCTAAGAAACCTTCACATTAACTCTTTAAAACTCAAATATGATGTATATTTTCATGAAGGCCTTTATCAGAATTCCTTTAGTAGAATACAAGCACGTTATGCACCAGAGAGGCACGCGAATGAAGCCGTGAAACATTCTAATCCTGAATTAACTCTCGAGTCATTGTGCAAGCTTTCCCATGCCATTTAGTCTCCATAAATCTAGCTATGAGACTTCAATGAACACAAAACAAATTATGTTGAAATCCAACTGGGCCTATCTGGTTTCTGTCATGGTTTGACATCACCTGCTTCATTTTATAGCTCAACTCACATTAGCAATCCATATCCAAACTCATATAATCTCATTCGTGCTACAATGTCCGCAGAGAGAAGACCCATCTCTTTATTTAGGTTTTTCAATAACTTGGTGAAATTCTTCCTGGGCATAATTTTCCCCTCATGTATCTCAGTATTTTCATCCTCTACCCCTGTCCATAAGAACAGATGAAGTTTGAACATGGTCTCCACTTCCATTTTGTTAAAAATCGTGTTTCTTGGAGCAAGAAAGAGAATCAAATCTACTGATGCTGTCTCTTTTATCTCCAGTGTCTTTTCTAAGAAATTTTCAGTAAGCCTGTCAGATTCCTTGATTAAATCATACGGCTCAGCTTCGAGCCTGCTCTTCCCTCAGTTGACAACTCACCCTAAATATAAGCTTCTGCTTAGGGCTACATCGTCCTCATTCAACTTGTCAATCCCACATTTATCAAAACCCAAGACGTGGATATCCTTTTAACCTATTTAACCACATTAGATAATTCTTGACTTCTCCCCAGGTAATACTTCTGGGAAGCTTTCCACTCTTTTGTCTGGTTATTAGACTTCAAAACTGTCACATATATGCAATTCATTTGTACTTCTGACTTCCGCTTCAGCGGATGACAATCCATTCGTTCAGTTCTGACTCAGTAAAACAATACCTGCTGTATCAGAAAGCAACCCTGTATACAATAACAAGAGTCCATCTGTGAAGAGAGAGGGGTAGTTCTTCTCCATATCTGAAAATTCTGCCATTCCAATAACAGGCTTGATTCCCTTCTGACTTACCAGTTGATTTTATTGCCATTATTGCAGCCTAGCATTTTCAACAGACTGACAGACAGGTGATGACAGGAGAATTAGGATCTATGTGAACACCTAAACCTAGAGACAATCTCGACAGTTCTGACCACAACTTAATACCTATAAAGTATATTCAGCATCAGGTAGGCATGAATATACAGACAATGGAGCCAGACCCCTTGTTGGGAAAAAAAAAAGAAGCGTAATTACTCTCCTCTTACCTTTTGTGTAGTTGCACACAGTGGATAAAAGAGCAGAAAGGTTTCACCATCATCCCCCTCCCTCACGTTCCCATCACTTTTCAGCTCTGACACTGGAACCAGAATGATAGCTTTGGATAGCCCCTGTTTCAGATCCAAACTTGATCTGGTTCAGGTCTCAGCCTGCCTATCATATACACACAGATACCTGCAGTGATCCTACTGAAAATATTTTCATCTGATTTTTATATTAGGCAATCTTACAGAATGAAATCAATAAAAAAAGGGTGCATTTATCTTCCAGATACCACACATATCACATCAGGAATAAATCTGTACATAGGTGTTCTGCTGAAAGAGTTTTCCATCTTGTCTGGAAGTATCTGGGATTTTATCACTCTTTCATACAGCACATAACAATCTCAGGACACTGCAGTGCGTAATGCTGTACAGAAAGTTCCAAAAGAATATAAACTACAATTTTTTTCTGTTATAGACGAATTCTTTAAAAAAAGAACATTTTGGATTAATGCATTTTAACATGTGACTGTTTCTTTCTCATCTGAATTTCCATAAAAAGTTATGGTAAGCAGTTCAAATAAGCTATTTATACACAAGCATTGCTTACCATATCTATTAAAGTAGTGGTTAATTGTTCCTTACATCCTTACATTTCATCAGCACAGGAGCCATGGAACAAAGCAGGAAGTTACATGGAAGTGAGCAAGAAAATAGGATTAGAAAGCAGAGCCCAAACGTGACAGCCAGTCATGGTGCTGTGCTGCATCAGTCCAGGTTACTCTTGTGGACCAAGACTGCACACACATACCGTTATCACCCATCAGCAGCAGTAACTTATTCCTGTGTATAAAATCCGATTCTTAATTTCACCCAGAATATGCCCATCACGCTAAGAGGGAGAAGGTATATGCCTGACATACACTGTTCTGATTTCTAAAATTCATTTGGAGGACTAAAAATAGCTTCCTGAATACATTAAACAAATGTGTTTCTATGTTGTTCTTTGTGACAACCGTTATTTCACTCGCAAGCATGTTGCAACACTGTCCGTCTTTATGAGCTTATAGACTGGAGAAAACACATGGGCATGACTGACTCTCTTTACAGGAAGGCTTCTCTGCACCCATCTGGCAATATAAATAAAGCTTACTAGTGAGGATAGATGACACTCAACTCCAGGCCCTTTACACTGCCAGACTGAAGGAAAGCAACCTTTGTGTAAGCAAGAAGCCAGTGTCTAGTGCTTGTCTGACAAGAAGCAAATCTATTTTTATTTATAAAACCCTGTGACAGATCATTAGAATAAGAAACCCCAGTTACTTATGCCTATTGGAGGAAAGTGAGCTGAAATACTACTGAAGATTGTTCAATCTTCGAGGACATTAATAACCAAGAACCACTAGAAATAACCATGGTAACAAACAGTAGCTAAGTACAGTACAATCACCCTGATTACCATAGAATTAGCACAAAACAAATGTTTATTTTTCCTAAATACATGTATTATGATGATGATGATAATGTTAGTAACTACCCCAAATTACAGAGTATTTGCCCAAAATGCCAAAGGCACTGCATTAAATGCTTTGCTCTGCACTTGTTTTCAGACTTGCTCGTAGTAATTTGTGTGAGTATTTATAACAGACTCTTTCCTCATTCTTTCTCCCTCCCCCACTCTCCTCCCATCGACCAGTTCCACTAATTTGAATATCAGTTGGATTCACTGATCACGTCACAGATGACCGCAACACCTTCCTGGCGTTACTCACTGCACACTTAACCTTTTTATGAGGCTCTCACCTGGGAGAGGACAGAGGCTTGATTTGAATTTACATTTTAATTTACATTATTCAGGGAATTCTATTTTCATAAATGAAAATATGAATTTAAACCAACAGAGTATATGTAGTTTGTGTTTAAGGGTCTTAAGGGAAAAAGGTACAATGTTAACAATGGTAGCACACCAGCAAAGGCTTCCGTTTGCTCTTCTTGAGTCTCTGTTTGTCTAATCTCACTTCTTGGCCTCATTCATCCTGCAAATACTTCTAGTAGGCCACGTGATTTCACAGCTGAATTTTATCTTATTTTCATTGAGCCATCTTTGATCATGTTGGTCTGATCCTGGTAAGCAGGTCTGGGACACTAAAATGGCACCAAATCCTAGTCACAGATTTGGCTGCTCTGGTTCTCTTTCCCATACCAACACAGTACCATGCAAACAAGCACTCAGAATCAAGAGCCAATCTGTAACATTGAATCACATCTTGGGCTAAGATCGTTCCCCAGTTAGCAAATTCCTTCCCACATCCCTTTGTTGCTTCATAAAAAAAAAACAACAAACAACACATCAGCCCCCTAAACACTGTGAGGAAAGTAACTCTCCTAAGGAAAGCAGATTCTCTGGTCCAGCTGAGATGTAGCTCTGTGATTCTGCTGATGCACCCAAGAGGAGGCATATGCACAAGGCTGGGAATCAGCAGCCACTGACAGAAGAAGGAAGGAACTTTGTAAGCCATCATTCCTGCTGAAGGAAGAGTATTTTGGAACTGTCCCCTGACAGCTCTCTACTAAAAATATCCTATAAAAATGACTTCAGTATCAGGAAAACATTCTTAGGAACAGTGTGTACCAGGTCACTCTAGTGACAAAGGTCTACTGGCATACTAATATCCCACTGAGGTGTAACAGTTAATGTTTTGCCTTGCAGGCAGGCATGCTGGATGGCCCCAGTAGGTTGCTAAGTGCAAATAAATGCCTGCTATGAAAGAACTTAGCCCAAAGTCACATGTGGTTCCACCACTCAGAACAGTGAATGCCAAAGCATGTAGGTGCTGACACTGAAAGGATGCTGAAGAAAATACAGAGGACCAAAGCAAAGCAGTTGAGTGTGGCAACTAAGTTCTAAATTGATATTGCCACACTGACAGACATTTGATAGACCTGATTCCTTTGTCACATTTATCTTATGTCAGTGGAACTGCATTAAGTAATACATAATGACGCCAAAGTCAGTCACAATCAGCTTGTGAGAAGAAGAAACAAAAGCAAAAAACACACAATACAAATCAGGTTTTACATATACAGCCTAAGGAATCGCTCAGTTGGTGTGAGGGTCTGGAACTGCTGATGTTAACAGAGCTGGCTCACACCAGCTGAGAGCATTCTGTATGTGTGGACAGTACACATCATATATTTCTTAGCTTCTATTAGATAGTACACATTTAATTACAACAAAAGTATGTATGTACACAAACAGACACGAGTCCCATCATTAGCTGCATACATTCTACGTAGTAAGATCCCCAGAAAGTTGAAGTTAAAATCTTGTCACAGACTACCAGGCTCACATCAGTGTGAGGCATAATGACAGCTGGCACTCGGCTGTTTTCAAAACCCCCTTTTACAGTATACAGCACCATGCTTCGACACACGATTGAAGTAATTAGCTGCCGAGCGGCTGAACGTACCCCGCAGAGCACTGGTGTCTCGTCTGACACATCTGGGCACAGAAAGTAATTGAAACAGCTGCTTCTACCCATATGGCAGCAAAAGCTGGTGGTAGAGAGCCTGCTGGCTAGGCTGTACCAACCTCAGACAAATTAGCCATCATTAATCCCAGAATCTGACCAGCATACACAGAGCCACTAATCAAGACATCTGGGGGAGGGGTGCCACGTGAGAGCGGGAAGAAGGACTGCCAGGAAGAAAGGGGCCATTTAAGATTATTCTTAATGACAACAGTGTAAGAAAAAAAAAAAAAAGTTGTGGTGCTTTTTGTTGTTTTTTTTCCTCAGCAGTACACCACAGCCCTCCCTCAGCAACACTTTTCTCAATCAGCTTGTCTAGGTGGCTTCGCCCACGCTGTTCATTAGAGGGCTGCTAAAATAGCAGCACTGCTTTCTGAAAGTGTCATACTGATATACGCACATGTCTGGCATCACACAAGGATTATAAATAGCAGAGCGTACGCTAAGATCCTGGGGTATTTTTACACTGCAGTGAACGCAGTGCTGAAGCTAAGGCTATAGATGTAAACTGGACCTACTGGTTTCTGTAGGTTCCTTGAGGTGCATCCTCCTGGCTTAAGTACAGGGCGGATGGATATGCGCTGGTTGCTCCCTGCCAGGCCTGTATTTCCTGGCTCCAAACTTCGTCACCTGCAGTGAAGTTTTGCAAAACAGCACAGCTCTTCTCAGCATTGTAAAAGCCAGCATGCAAGTGGGAGGACATGGAAAAGTTACACCTCATAACCACAGAAACAGACTGCAATATAAGAAAGCAATTCGTTCTGGGAGGAATGGATCTTGCGATATTTTGTCTCGTTTTTGGGTTACACGGTGTCTAATAAGGTGTGAGCCTTAATCAGAGTTCCTCCTGTTGCTGGGGTATTTATATTGACCCCATGAGTTCCCTGTGGTCTCTTTCAAAATAGCTGAACTCACAACACAGCCTTCACCTTCAGAAAACTCACTGACTTGAGCTTTTGTCCTACACATCCACTGGTATTTTCCAAACCCAGAGGCCCAAAGCACCTGAGATCTCAGCTCTAACATCAAACACAGTTGAAATTTACCAGGAGATTCAAGAGTTACTGAGGGAGCAGGCAAGCAACCCACTAAACTGCATATGCCACACTGCCTTGGATACAGTGCTGAAAGACCTTTGACTGATGCCAAGTGCATATACATTCACATTTGGTTTTAGTAGCGAGCTTGGGATTAATCCCACTTACTGTGCTTTGGCTTAAGTTGTGGGGTTTTGTGCTGTGCAAACTGGTTTTCTTTTGGCTGCATATTAAGCAGAAGACATGTGCCACAATGCACCCACTGCACTACAGCTGCTAATGGGACTAAAGAGAACAAGGCCAAAAGCAGCCCCTCAAAATGTGGGAGGGTGGATGCAAGGCATTCATGTTTTGACAGACCCAGCCCTACCAGGCTTGCTAACATACATTACTGTCAACAGTTTAAGACTCCACTGGTGTATAGCATGAACACACCAAATTGTTCCTGCACATCACTTTGCTGTTACCCATATTTATTCTGAAAGAAGCTGCAATGTTCAGTAACAGAGGTAATGTGCTGCAAGCACACTGTTGGCACTGATGCTATCTTGTTTCTTTTTCAGCTGCTCTCTGCATTGCTCCACAGTAGGAAGCAGGATCATTTACACTTGGTCCTGCAGTGTCTAAGCAGCAGTATGTTCCAAACTGTTTTGAGAAATCTCTTCCACTTGAAACAAACAGCGCTACTGCTTGTTTTAAAGCAACCGTGTTCCCATTCCCAAACTCAGCCTCCAATTCCTCACTTTTCAGATCCAGGCATGTAAATCATGTTGTTCTGTAGCAGGAAAAACCCCCAAAGTGGGAGATTAGAATCGATGAATTGCGTTATACCTACACACTTTGTTAACCCAAAGCAGGCTGTCTGACTCCACTTGTACTTCCTCACAATCTTAGCAGTGTACACGTCAGTATGCTCGTGTGGAATGAAAAGTTTAAAACCAATTTCACCTTCCAGTGGAAGGAGAGATGCTGCCTGGACACTCAAAATGAAGCAACATTGGCAAAGCTGTCCTCCGCTTGCATCTTGCCCCTTCCCTGTTCCTTGAATTTTGTTTTATGAAGATAGCACCATTCCTTCACACAGATTTGGAAAGTTTGGGTGCTCCTATGAAATAATAATGCGATATCTTTGACAGTTCTGAAATCAATTTTCATTGATATGCTGCTTTATGATGGGTGGGATGAAAGATGCTACATAAGTGCAAAAGTCTGCATCACATTATACCAAATTACAGCTTCGCTGTTGGCTCATCTAAAGAAAGAGAAGCTGCAAGACAGCAATTGTGCTGGTAATTAAAAGAGTAAAAGAAATCACAAAGAGCATATGAAAGGCATGCATGCTCCTGTATGCATTATTTCTATAGATGTTTCCCTTTCTTTCTTTAAATGTTATGAGTTCATTTCTAGTAATACTCTCTGGTTCCCTCAGTTCCTCACCTCCCCTCCCCCTTCTTCTGTCTGAAGAGCTCTCTCCAAAGCACATGTTTGTGATAACAAAGACGACCCATATACTCCAGTACACTGAAGAAAAATAGCACTATCAACACAACAGTTTTGGCTGCCTATGGTGTCAGTGCACTGGCTCTGCCTTGCCTGGCTTCTAACACAGCTGAAGACATACAGCTCTGTGGGATATGCCTGGTGAGAAGAAGCAAGAGGAGAGCAAGGTGGCCCCTTGTGATTTGTTTACAAGAATGTTGCTCCCATCAATCTATGTCTGTGAGGCATAGAACTATGGTGTTAATGCTTCCCCTGACACATGGATCAGGTAACGTTGCCAAAACATATCCCTCCCTTTCAGACATTCCACAGCTTCTGGATCCTAAAGGCAGATGTAAGCTGTGTCTTCTGTCAAGGCATTTGCAATGTGGTCTTTTCTTTGGATACAAATTTGCTTCTTTTTTTTTTTTTTCTTTTCCTCCTTCAGATTGCTTGGCTGGCAGGATAAGCCACTCATTTTATTATCAAGATGGCTATAAGAAGAGTCACAGTTCGCAAACTCTTCCAAAGGCTGCTGGTCATTTGCTGTCCAAGTACTTCCTATATTCTATGCAGTGTTCTTTCAGTGGTTGGGCTTTACAGATATTCTGCAGTAATTCTGTTTCAGCGCTAAGAAAGTGCAGGTGTTTTCCAAGAATCAAAAGGGAGTATACGTGAAAAAGATTGTGAACTATGTTTTCTTTCACAGTGATGACTGATGATCTGATTAGCATCAACACACAACTGTTGATTGACCACTGAATACCCAGAACAGAGGCTACTTCCTCAGATCCTACCAATATCCTGATATAGCACTTTACCTGGGATTCATCCCGAAGTGAGGAAATGACTTGCTGATCATCAGGCCTCATAGTCTGATGTGTGTTTAGCCTTGGCTTAGCACTGGAAGATTTCTGTGATTTTCTGAATCAGTACAAGCAGAAAAAAAAATACTAGAAATAAATTAACAGTGCACACTGAACTCAACAGTTGAAGTTGTTTAAAAAGTTGGGTCAAGTATTTAGATACAAGATCTTTTTGGAGTACATTCTGCAGTTCAAACAAGTGGGTAACACAAAGTATGTGTTATTGCCAATCTGATTCTACAGTCTCTGGTGAGGTAGCTTTGCTGAAAAAAACAAAATCACGTTAACCAGCCTGACAAAGGAATCTGAAGGAGACGATCAGAGGTAGGCACAAGAACAGAACTAGAATTTGAATGCTATAATCTTGAAGCCTGTGGAAAATGCAAATGTGAAGCAACAGCCAAACCAGTAAGAGCTAAAGATACTGCGAAAAACTACCCAGAGAAATTCACTGTGTCTGCCTTGTCCAAGAGACAGTGAAGTACAAGGAGTATTTTGGAAAGAAGCATGACAAAACTCAGCAGAAGAACTTTCCTGATAGCAGAACCTTTTAGCCTGTAAGGCAACCTCTGAAAATTAAGTTCTATCACACATTTAAAAAAATATATATAGATACGGTTGGACTGGATGATCTCGTAGGTCTTTTCCAACCTTGGTGTTTCTGTGATATATATCTAATGTATACCAATCCTGGCAAAAAACAGATTTCTAAGAAAGGAGCAACACAAATTATAGAGGAAAATCTGGATCATTCACATTGTTTTTTTACTCTAATTTGTCACTGAGAAGTGTTTCTTCAGAGGAAGGAGTGTCTCAAGCATTTTCTATGGGAGCTGGATACCCTGCTCATGAAATTGCACATTACTTTCCTTTGTGTAACTTCAGAAAGGTGGAACAGTGCAACTTCTTTCCTGGGGAAGAACACGGGGAAAAAAGTATATTTGTCCTTTTAAAGGAGGGCATTTAGGGATATATGGATTTGAACAATTTGTCTTATAGCACTGATATTAAATACTCAGCGCATGCAAGCACCTGCAAGGGTGCCCTGGTAAACATTTAACAAAGGGATCTTGTTTTTTCCCCTTCCTTTGTCTACTACTACATTTATGAAGCTAATTACATTTTTCAACAAGAAGATCACTGTTTTCCTTCCAATTCCCTTTCTAATTTGAGCCCTGGGCATATGCACCACACCACACAATTAAAACAGTTAGCACAACACCTGGATTACAACTCTGCAGTCAATCAGAGGCCATGTGTTACATTATTCTAAGCCGAACCCTAGCCACGCATATATTCTCACCTAAATGCAACCCTCTGCAACAGAACGCATAAAAGCTTTCAATATTTATTTCTATATAGAGAGAAGTGTGCATTACACAAACTCCAGTGTTTCTGCACTGAGTGGACAATGGCTCAAAATGCTCAGTTCTCAAACAGACTTGTTGTCAGATATTTAAGAAGTTATTCCATTTGAAGCATCTGCAGCTCTTCATGAGAAACCCATCCTGAGGGCATTTCCTGCCTGTGCCTGAAGCTTCTTGCCCAAGTACAGAAGATTATGAATTAATTATTAACCTACATCTTATGTGTGCATGCATGAAGGAGCATATATGTTAAGAGTCTATAGGATTTGTTTGTCAGGCTAACAGAATCATTTGCAACGAATATTTAAGATTTGAGATTATTCTTTTAGGTACTTTGTTAATATCATTATCCTCCAATATTTTACTGAAACAAGTTACAATCACACAGCATTCAAGTATGTTTCTTGGTGAATTACCACATTTATCCACATTTCACATTAAAGCACCACTGCATTCTAAGTATTATTCAAAACAATGAGGAAAACAAAGAAGCCTGCTCCAGAGAGATGACAATTTCAGCCTTTCCTTTTGAAGTAGCTCCACAGCTTCTATTAGCAAATGATAATTCACAAGAGTGACTCCTGCTCAGCAGGGTGCTGCTCCAGCTCTTCACAACTTGCATGGCCATTCTTCAGTCTGGACCAGAGCACATACGATCCTGACCCTGACTGCTAAGGACACGATGGCACTCTAGAATACCTACAATCCCAGCAGCTCAAATCGTTTCGTCTATAAAGCCATAATTCCACCCAAGAGAGAGACAGAGGAATTATAAATAACAACCCATCATTCCTGTCAAGTCGTTTTATTCCAAATTATGTTTCATTTATTTATTTCAAATTGCTTTCCCCCTACCCTTAAGAAATCATTGCTTTTTATGTTAGGGCTCCATTTTATTTTATTTTATTTTTTAGAAGAACTCTTAAGAGTGTTTTTAATTATAATTTGTGGAAGAAAATATATGATATTGTTGCAGACCCCCCTGGAGCATTCTCAGGGTGGTTTCCTTATAAATCAATTTATTGAGGGCTTAATTGTGCAACCCTTCTGTCTTGCAAGCCCTTGCTCATCTGAGTAAGTTCAGGGAAACTTCCCAGTGGGTAAGTACTCACCAACATGTGTGTGCAATCTGGCATTACATAAATATCACTCACATATTTTGTGGTCCAATGTATTTCCAGTATTTGCAGTGTGCTAGATACAGTTTAATAGTAAACATCTGTTCAAAATGATTTATCAAACTGTGAGCCAGTTTCTAACATTTCGACTCCTGCAGAGTGGTACCTAACTCCTTGAAGAGTCCCTTTGAAATGAGAATGAGTCACACACTGGAAACATATCAGAGTCCAGCCCTACAAAGCTCAGGTCCACCAAATACTGGCCCAGTACAACACAGCATTTAAACATATGCCTAATTTTAAGCACATATACATAACGCCTTTCTCTTCAGCTAAGAAAGCAAACAACAATAACAACAAAAGTCAAGTAAACGCTTTCTTGGTGCTTCACCTTGCAGGGTGCTGATCGTTACAGAGGTGTCAGCATCTAATCAGAGTTACACAGAAACTTAAGTAAGTTTTTTTTATTCCATCTTGGTCACCAACACCTTTCAATATTGACACCACTCAGGAAAAAAAACCAACTATTTCAAAACATATTTATCATCCACAAGTTCAGCTACAAACTAAACTATGGATTACTTGTTTTGTATCACATATAGAGGGTTGGCATACAACTAACAAACCTTGTAGATTAGGAATCTAAATGTGCAAAGAAGCTTTTTCTCAGTAAAACTACTACATTCACAAATGCTGTGGATGTGTATATATGCATACAGACTGAGATATATTTTCTCCCTGTATCTCTGCAAATAAATCAAGTCTTGCTTGCTCCTATCTTGATTTCAGCTAAGCAGATCTATTCCACCATGCCCCATATGCAAGGATAGGTATGCAGTCTCTTTATATTTTAGAATAATTTTATCTCTTATAATACAACCAGTCATACAGGAAATGCTTTCCTACCCATTGGTTCATCAAAATCTCTCTTTTCTACTTGATGTTAGCAGGAAAAAATAAATGCAAACCTAGAAAAGACAGAAAGAGGCTGACACTTGGGTTAGTTATCATCCAGCAAGCTCACTGAATAAGCAGCTGTAATCTCATTCTACCTTTCTGCTAGTTCATAGGTTAATGTCCCACAAGCACCCATTCCTGTGTGATTACTAATTGATTTCACAGAGTATGATTAACAAATCAAGTCTCTGGAACTCAGGCAAACACATTTGCTTGTTATGGAGCATACAGTTGATAAGATGCTCTGTAATAACAGACCTACACAGTCCCCACCAAAATACAGCAAGACATGTACAAAAAAAAAATGAAAATTTAACTTTTAGTGATAGTGACTGCGTGTAGAGCCTGCAGCAGTCTCAACCCTCTGACCTTGCTTTGTGAACTACAAATGACCTCACTGAAAAACAACAGAGACCTTTTCTTGCTCTAGGCTGTCTCTTGATTGTATCTCTTCCTCGAGGTTACTGTAACTGCTCTTTTCCAGGGGTTGGGAAGGAAAAAAAAAAAAGAAAAAAAAGAAAAAAAAAGAAAGGAAGCAGAGTAAAAACACTTAGCCGAAGACCCACAGGCCCCCCAGGCCCGCTTCTTCCTCAGTTCTACCATCACTCTATTAATAACAGACAACGTTTTCATTAAACGATGCACTTTCTCGCTCCAGGATAGACTTGAGTTTTCTGTACTGATCATTATAAGAGTCCCAAGAGGGCTCCTACAACCACACTGTCTTCACAACAGAGACAAGAACTATCAGTTCCTTCACAAACCATACGCTGTACAGATCCCAAGAGTGAAAGAGACCTAATCACCCCAAGTGAAAGAGGTACGGAGCCTAGTTATCAAATTCCACCCTATAGGATAAAGGCATCCTCTCATTTAAAATTCCCGTATAAGATCTTCATGGATAAAAGATTTCTCCAAGCTGCCCCTGAAAGGCAGAACGCCGCTTCTCTTGCATGGCAATTACCCTTGCTTTATTTTAAATGGAAGAAACCTCCCTAATCATATCCAATCCTTTTGCAGCTCCGAGTTGTTGCATTTAGGAAAGTTTAATTTTTGAAGCAGCAACTGTCAAATAAGGGCAAATTATTCTTTTTAAGATTCTTCTCTCCTCTTAACTACGAACTTTCTAGATAAATTTAAGTCTGCATTAGGAAAGCCAGTACATTGTGCAAGGGGCTACAAAAAGACATGGTGACACCCATGCAGTGCTCTGAGGAGTTTGCAATCTGAGGAAACACTGCATATCCTGCACCTGAAGCAGCAGCCACCATTTCTCCCATTCACAAAGGGTAGCATCTTCCTCAGTACACTCTCATCAAAAGTTACAATACCCATTTCATAATTCTTATAAAAACCGGGTGAAGAAATAAAATGACAACTTGAACATGGAAGCAAAACTATCACGAGTGACTGACTTAATAGGAAATTCCCCAAAGTTCTTCATCAGAGCACTTGCAATTAGCAGAAACATTTCTGGAATACTACTCAAAAATCTGGTTAGGATACCATCAGATGATAAGTGAAGATATTTGAGTTAGCTCTGCTAGCATCACATTAGTTCATACTTTGAAAAAGCTCAGGGATAGATTCCCACTCAGAAAATAATGAAAACGTTACAACTTCGATGAAACACTTTGTTTCCAAGAATGGTGACTACCCAAAATGTGCTATCAGCATCTGGAAATAGACTGCGTTTCCGCTGCCATAACTAATGTCCAAGTTACAGGCATTTCTAAGCTGACACAGCAAAGCAAGGCTTGACTTTTTGGTGGGTACATCAAGAGATTTTCAGAGAAAGACTGTTCACCACAGTATCCACAAAAAAAACCATGTATGCCTTTGAAGGAGATCCCTGCTTAATGGTACTTTCCATGTTAGGACTAAGCAGCCAAGAACTCGCTGAGTGTGTGCGCACCAGCACTAACCAAACCTTCCCCCTCTGACAACCACCTTTGATCAAGTCCCAGTCCACAAAAAATACATACTCTAGATCTGTAAATGTCGGTACACCTTGGAAATCCATATGACATAAGCTTTTGCCTAAAAATCAATTCTGAGTTATGATTTGATTAGCAGAAAATTGCTATCACATTTGTTTCTACATTTGTCTACCTCATGTCCTTTTCATTCATAGGCTGGCCGATTTAAGCTTTCTTTAAAAACTCCCTAAGAAAGTCTGTGACATTAAAATGTCCTTTGATGCTCTTTCACTAAGCAGTGAATATTAACAGTTATGGTGACCCTGTTCCCTAATGTGTCTCTGTTGGATCAATAGCAGTTAAGTGCCACTGTTTTACAATTAAAAAGGGGATCATTTTAAATTTAAAAGCTCATAGCTAATTTTCTTCTTGGCACTTAATAGCATAATTCATTTTTGAAAAACCACGTAGGGAGAGCATATACTTTATTCCTCATTGGAACCTTACTATGGCTGGTTTCAGCACTCATTACTGCGCTGTGTACAACTTCCAGCAAGGTCCAGACAAGATGACCACACAGCAAGAAGTGCCACTTTCCTCTTAAACAAGACTTTGGTGCACAGGCAAGCAGAATAACCTGCTGGTTCTGTGTCTCCCTGAGCATTTTTCTGGTGTGTGCTTTGTTGTGAATCATTGTTTTATGTCTGCACCTTCCTGTGAGACAAGGCCATAGCTCTTTGCAGGCCAAGAAGATTTCTTGCTCCACTTGAAGAAGCCAACAGGCAGGCAGAAGTGCCTGAAATCTGAGCAATCCAGTACTATGTACAAAATAATACTGATAATTCAATACTGAACTTTCCACCTGTCAGAAAAGTCAATTCTCAATTATTTCTTCTCAATTATTTCATCATGTGAAATTGTTTTCTAATTATGCACTTGGGAACTGAACTGAGAGATTAATGAAAAGCCTACTCCCTCTCTCACAAATCTCCCACAAGCAACATGCACTGCAGCACTTCCGTGGCAGGAGCTAAGTGTGCAACTGCACATTACATAGGCTTCAACTTTTTGCTGCTCTCACCGAGCCAACGCACAACCAATCCTTCCTGCTCAGCTCACGTGTCCTACAGGTACATCAAAACAGTTTATACAGGACTTATTTGTGAAGGAACATGTGTGGATTTTGATATGCTTTGCAAACAATGGAGACCTCAGGCAGTACGCTTGCTCCATCTGACTGATGCCATCAGGAGTACAACGAACAATGAACCTATTCCTACTTGGTTATTCAGTTATCTGTATTTCCCCTGGAACAGGGATAATGGCCTTGACCCAAGCTTACTGTTACACTTACATAAGCAGTCAGCTATGACTACAGACAGTATCCAGCAGAAGAGCAGAAAAAGCATAGAGTTGTTCAATTGGCTTAAGTGTAGATCTGTGGTAACACAGTTGTGTGAGTATCTGCAAATCCACAACTAGAAAGCTCACTTCTCACTCTGGGCTAAGGGTTACAGCATCAGGCCCCGATTCAATGGAAGCTCCATAACCTGTCCCAGCAATAATACTTGCTAATTTATTGCATTGAAATTCAAAGAGCCTCAAATTATCCACTGCACCCATACAAAAATTCACACACAGTCCTGTATTCCAACCCCAAGACAAAACATTCTACCATACTTCCATTTGTTAAACACAAAGCTGGTTGTTTTGGAACATGCTCCCAGAGTACCAAATATTCTGCACGTTCAATTATTAATGCCTGCACTGCAAGCAGACATACTAGTTTTCCTGACCCTCTGTGCTTAGTAAGAGAAATGAGGAAAAGTAGGAACTCATGTAGTTTTCTACAACTGCAAAACTTCACAATTAGTTCTTGAAGGTGAGGTTTTGCAATTCAGAAATTCAGGAGGACCTCTCACCCCCAAACAATACCAACTACTTTCAAAATGAGAGCACAGACACAAAATGGAGAAAAGTTTAGGGCTGCACTCGAATAAAAGCTGGCATTTCCTGAACTTCAGCAAGCAGACATTTGACACAACAGCTAAGAGGGGGAATACAGACACAGCAAACTGCATCAATATTGGGTTTTGTACAAGATTGCAGCTCCTGCTGGAACACTAACAAGAGCATTAAAGCAGCCTACAGTGCTGCAGAACCATTACCTGATTGTTTCAGTAACTTTGCTAAGACGACTGCTCTCCCATTCCCCTTTTCCCCTTAATAATAAGTGAACTCTAAAAGATATTTACGGAAAACAGCACTTCTGGCCTACAGCTGACACTGATGTTCGCAGACAAATAAGCCTTCCTCATTTACAGGTAAAAACTAGCTGGGGCTTTTAACGTAAAAGCCTATATTCATCCTGAATTAAATAAATTCTCTTTTAACAAATCACTGCTGTGCATTAGTAAAAAAAAAATAACTAGAGCCACTGCAGTGTGATAAAGGCACATCAAACAGAGGAGATGTCCAGGTTAATGCAAGCTGGCTCCCTGGGGACACTCTCACCCAAATGGTCATCTCTGTAACCCAAGTCATCAAGGAACGAGGACGATGGAAATGGCAGTAGATCAGATTCTAACAAAGTGTGCTGCTCTAACACGCCGCTGTACAACACAATTAACTGCTTACACCAGCCGTTGCCTTGTTTCTGCCGTGTTACACTTCTCACATTTCATGTAATAGAGTTTGCAAAGTGCTCCCAGTTTTCAATTAGTCATCCCTGCCCTCCCCTTACATTCATTTGTGCCATTCTGACCAGCTCCAGTGGACTACTCGGATGTAGTCAAAAACTCTCAGACAAAAACTCTCAAAGTGTATTTCAAAGATGCTGGTGGCAGTCCTGCTTTACTCTTTTCCAAAGCCAGTCATTAGATGCAATTTATCTTATGTACTTCTGAGGAATCAAATAAGGGATATAAGGTAGGTACCTTTGCTTTCCTGCCCTAGGTGTTCAAGAAATTGTAACAAAATAAGCAGCTACCACTTCATCTGCAGAATAACCTTTCCATGAGTGTCCTATTCTTCAAACTACCGAGCTGCTGATCTCCATCACAAAATCTTTAACTACTGCTACATACTCTGCTTTTCTTTGAAGTAGACTTATGTAACTGCATAAAGATTAAAAAAATAATAATAAAAAAAAAAAATCAAAGACCCAGGAGTTTTCTCCCCTTCATGCCCTGCAATGAACACACCATCACTTTTGGCTTTTTTGTATAATTATCCTTCTATACCCTTACATAACTCTGTGAAACACATATTTTTTAGGACAGGAGAATGAAACGAAGCACTCTATAGACTTGGTTTTCATTAGGCACTGATTTCTTTTAAGCACCTGCAAGACCGTCAGCCATCACAGAACATACAACATGTTATTCTAGGACTGCGCTGCCATATATACCATCTTGATACTGCACTGTAACTTGGAACAAGCTCATGTAATACATGATTGCCAACTTTCTGAAAGTCACGGAAGGTTCATGTCTAAGATCTGGTCACTCACTGAGAAGCAGTTTATAGGCAAAATGCAGACTTCATTTGGCTCAACAGGTCATAGCACTGGCTCATAATCTTCAGAAGACAAGAAATTTTGAAGCAAGTCTGTATCCGTTTCCAGCTTAGTTAGGTTTTTTTCTTTTTTAAATATGTCAACTCAGAAGTCTTCCAGCATATGAACATCCCAGACCACAGAACAAGAAATACTTTATCCACAAGCCAAAAAGATCACAGATGCCACTGTGGTTCATGATCACTTATTTTCAGAGTTTTGATGACAAACAAGCTAAAATAATGTCACCAAACCTAACTTTATGACAAGAAGCCAATTAATTTTAATTGCCTGATATAAAAATCAAAGAAGAGAGGATGCATCTCCCTTGCTTTTTTCTACCACACATTTCTGATACAACATTAGATGAAGAAAAGTGATAAGTACTATTTCTAGAACTTTCATGCTACATAAGTATCTGTTTGGAATGTAGTTTAAAGCCTTATTTTAGTAGGTACATTTAGTCATGCTCTGTCTTTGTGTCAGGAGCGTGCAGCATGGCACAGGACCCCTTCTGGCAAACACAAGAAAAGCTTGAGTATCTGGTCTACTTCTGGAAAGCCTCTGTTTCAAACAAGTTATCCTTTACTTGGAAAGGCAATGAACTGAAGCCGATTGCTCTGTCAGGAATCTGAATCCCTGAGAACTGACATTTTACCAGACTTCTGTGCATCGCTGATGGTAAATTTCTTCTCACGATACTTCCACCATCTGGAATTCCCCAAACAGGGCTGCGTAGGAGTCTGGCTATAACAGTTATACCTGGAAATCAACCCCATTCTTACATACGAAGCGTAAACAAAAGTATCGGTTGGAGGAGTCTGACCTCGACTCCTTGTTAGCATTCCGATGTCTGGAGAAAGAATGACATTTTTGGTCCCATGCATTTTCAAAACACCCAAGAAGGTCTGAGACACCAACCAGGCTGCAGACCTGATCTGGAGGCCAGAGGCTCCCCTGCTGATTTTGTGGATTTGGATCAGGGCCACAAAGAAACAACAATTCCTCCAGCTTGCATTAGAAGACAATTGCCATTTGTAGGCAACGTGCAAATATTCACAGGCTTTACTACACCGAATCCAGTAAAGTTTTACTCCTTACTAAGTTATTGCAATGTTTGAAACCGAGCTACAAGATCTTAATTAAATATCAGTAAATTCCATATGGCTCCCAGGTGTTCTTCAACCTGCTCCCTGGTCTCCCCTTTTCCCTTCACCAGCGAAAGAAAAAAAGGGATCTGGATTTATACATAGAGATGCCCTTCGTCCAGCCGCCATCCTGGTATTATTGTATCCAGCACTGCACACAAAGGCTGGGACTTCCCGCACAGTATGGGCCCGGCTCTGCTTTCTCGTTATACTGCATTTGCAGATGTCTCCAGGAAATTTGCTCTGGGCAGGTGAAGAAAAGGAGTAAGCTTCTTGGCTTTCTATATATTAATCACTACTCCCTTGTCCCAGTATCCACATGTAATTCATTCTCCATTCAGCCCCAGGATGCCCATGGTTCAAAACAGGCATGAAGTCAGTCAGGATTTGATACTAGACCTGGTTAGGTTATTTTTAAGGCTTGTTTATTGGTTTTCTTTCCTTCAGTTCATCTAACCACACAAAGTATTCAAACAAAACCAACATTCAGATGTATCAATTTCAAAAATCACATCCACTATTTTCTTTTTATTTGTTTTCAAAATATTGCGGGGCGAAAACAATCCCAGTTCACATCTTTGTTAGTTCGCTCATGCTCAACAGTATCTTTGTAGAAGGAAAACAAAAAAAGTAAGAATTATGTTGATTTAGAGTCACGTGCCCATTACAAGACAACATGAATTGTGTCATTCCCGCCTGCCTCTTCATACAACACCAAAGAAAGGCTCCAAGCTTTTTTAGCCAGTTTTTTCCTTACTTTAACTTCTCCCAGCTTCTACTTGAAAGTCTAGTGGCATTTTCATCGCTACATTCAGAACTGTTCTAAGCAAGTCACCACACCACTGCCCAGACAAATCTTGACACTAATGCCCACCACTTCCTGGGCTATGTTCAACTCTTGCCTTACACTGCTCTCTTCCTCCCTCAGCATGTTTCCGGGGAAGCATTGCGTTTTCACAAATCACACTCCTAAATTACCATTCAATACACTGCTCATTCAGCCATTACAACTTTTTAAGCACATATAGGGAGGTGACAGTTGTCAGGGGAGAAGTCCATTTCCTTCTTTTGGTCCTTTATGCTAGATTTGATACCACACAATTCCCTAAATATGGATATTTGCCATGGCAACAACTGCAGCAGAGTTCTGCAGAACTCACCCTTTAAGTGGCTTAATGGATATGGTATTTATACCCTTTCTGAAAATTTTGCTTCAGTGACACATTAATACAAATATAAATGGAGCAAATATTTGTGTGCTTCTTGGAAATAACAAAGGCACGTTTATCTGATACACACAGAAAAGACATTTTTGAACCTCATTAATACATGAGTAGAAGTCAATGGAGGAAAATGGATCTTGTTAACTAGCTTCTTGGATACCAATAAGCATCTCATTTGCCTTAAACATATCAACCTAGCAACACTATTTATTCAATATAGAATAATCAGTGACATTAGAGAACCTCAGCATTGCACACAGAGGAATGATTAATCTATTATTCATTCCACAATAAAGACTCTGAGGGATTTACCGTATGAAAAGTGATATTCAGAAAAGGAGACAGTATTTTTTTCCTGACCTGTATGGGAATTCCTGTCCTGTGGGATGAATACCATTGAATAATATTGAATTATTATTATTATTATTTTTAAAGTTCCTTTCCTTTCTTCAAGGAATAAGGCATTTCAAAGGACTAAAGCACTGGTACGTGGCACAGGCATACAGGTTCTGAGACATCTGCAGGTACATTTGTGGTTAAAAGCAATCCGGTCTATTGAAATCCTTACTGCATCCCAGATCCAAGAACTTTGGAGAACTTCTCTATATGCTTCAGCATAAGCTAACATTAGCTTCCCAGCTCCCAGAACATTCAGCCAACTACCCCCTCAAGGGCTAGGAAGCAACCAGATTCTGCACCTGCTTTACATAGTTCAGATACAGCAACTAATTTCCTTCATTAACTGTTAAATAACTATTAGGAATCATTCTGCTTACTCTGCAGTAACAGAGATGGCCAACTTACAACACTTCACTAATCTAGTCCAGTCATGCCCATGAGCAGATGCACAGCTGTGTGCTTAATTGGTGTCAAGGTGGCACCTGAAAAGCAGTTGCTTGAATACAGATTTAAATAACAGACAGGTGACTTGCAAGATCTACACATGTGTTTGTGGGGACTGATTAAGATTCTGCTATTGCAAAGACCAAGACTTTTTTTAGTTTCTTTCTTTCAGTAACTTTCTTCCAAAATATATGGAACATTAAAATCAAACAGAAGTTTTGCCTAAGCAAGCATCAAGTAAAAATTACAGAACTGGGATTTAGATCATGAAAAATGTCTAAAAGGCAACTTCTTATTTGATTTTGAAATGTAATTGAAAGTAAGAATAATGAAGATAACTTCAATTACTTTGGAATGGCCTTCTGCTCCTTGCAGGGTGTGCAATGATTAACTCATCTTCTACAGCACTTCATTTTTTTTTCCCCAGGAATCACTCGGTATGAATCATTTGTTTTAGCACAGGTATTTGTACTAGAGGCAAGGGAAGGTGCAAGCCTCTTCCTCAGCTAACCCACCCACTCAGCTAATCAGCCTTCCTGTGCCCTGCTAACAGGAGATTCTTCACACCAGCTCTGAACAATTTAGCACAGTAGACAATGAAGACAACAGCAACTTCTACCATTCTGGCTAGTGTGACACTGACCTTAGGTTCTACACCACTAATATACTCTCTTCAACATACCCACGAACACCACTGAACTGGGCAAATACCAAGATGCACATTTAAGAACATTTGGGGAACAGTCACAGCTGACAAGGTTGGACTTCGAACAGGCAGACCTCTCAGTACATTTATTTTCATTTCACTGCTCATTTTCAAAGATACAGCCACGCGAGCATCCTAGTGGAGTTGTGAGTTACTCTGTTACCTTAAAATATACCGACACCAGTAACTGGACTCAAAACAACACAAGTTTCTCTCCTCAGGAGCTCTGTATTGTATCACCACCCATTACACACATTCAACATAAAAGAACCCCCAACACGGCAAGAAAAGAAAAAAAACAAAATCTTGCTTTTTGATGACTGAAATAAGGGCGCTGAGTCATTTCATACTGTAGATTAAATCATACAAAACTCTGAGATATGCAAGGCATAATGAAAGGAAAAACAAGGCCTTTACTTAAATTCACAATCCATTTCAACTGAACTGAAAAATCCTATTGCAGAAGAACAATTTTACATTCTGCTAATATAACATCACAACCTCAGTGGATGGGATGCCAGAAAGCACCACACAGCAAGCAGCTGGAGCAACATGTTATTTCAGACCTTACACCTAACTGTGAAAATAGTGAATATTAAGAAATGAGTACTCCTACTTAGCTACAATTCACCATCAGTGATAAGAAACAAAACATCTGCACTTGAACATTACAGTTACGTACTAACAAACAACTTTTTCCTTCTGTTAACGTCAACAACAGCATTTGCTTTAGACCCTTCTAACAGGGCATTTCAGAAACTCTGCTGTTACTCAGCCTACAGCAGAGTAATCCAACCCATCAGGCCACTGTTTCTGTAGGACAGAGCATTTTTGTGTCACCATTCTCCCAAGTCAGCTCACAGCAGGGGCAAACCAAATGACAAAGCATCAAAAAGCAGAAGCATCTACCTTATGACCAGAAACCCAAGTCCTCAAAACATTACCTAGATCCTTTAGAACAGGGCAGAAACATGGGCTGGAAGCAGCCCCACAGGAGCATTTCCTTGCCAAAGGGCTGATGGCAGCAGCACGCCCTGACCGGATACGCCTTCCCCCTTGGAGGGGAAAACCTCCAGCCCCATTTCCTTGCACAAGGAACACAACTCCACGTCCACACTCATCACGCTTTTGCCTCCTACCTGCTTGGTGCTCTGGTTTGCTGCTTCCCAGGGTGTCCCAACTCCTTGCTGTCTCTGACGAGTGTACTCCCTTGCTCCCGTACGCACAGAGCTGCATTAGCACCTGGGAAGGTGCCCCACACTGCTCCCTCCTTCTACCCCCTCCTCCCTACCAACCACGTGGCGCAAGATGGCCGCCGGAATCCCCAGCACGAGCCCGAGGAGTGGGAAAATAAAACCTCGAGACTGGTCACGTGGTGGCGCTGGAGCCCTCTGATTGGCTGACCGTATGCAGCAGCGCCTCACTCAGTGGTCACCTTCCCTGAGAGCTGTGAGAGTCCTGGCAGGTGGAATCTGTGCGCTGGGACAGAATTGCGGAAAAGAAGGTCCAAAACATGTAAATGACCGCTGTGAAAGTTGCGAATTTTAGACTCCAATCCTGAAGGGTGTCTCTCACGTGCCATACAGATAGGAGGCAGGTGGGAGAATGGTTCCTCACAGAAGCTGTCGCTGCCCTTGCAGCTGCTGGTGGCAGTGGGAGAGCTCATGAGTCGCAGGGGCCTCCACCAGTGAGATGGGGCTACATCTCATTGTTCCCGCTCAGTAACGATCAATAGAAGTGCAATTACTACTCTTCCTATTTGGCATAGCTAAAAAGGGTAGCGCAGCTTTGTGCTGGTTCTCCCATTGAGTATGCAGCTCTGCAAAACTAGTCCTTTTATCCTTCTTTACATATTTATTACAACTCTTTAGACTGATCCATGCAAACTAAATGAAAGCAACCAATAGAAAGAGGTCGGCTTGTGCCAGCAATCCCCAGACTGTCAAGCGATCACTGAAGATTGGACAGGTCCTGATGAAATAAATGTTGGCTGCTGACTCTTCCAATTTTGCAACACTCCTCTGTGTCACTGGAGCAGCCTTGTCCAAGATTGAGATATTTGCAAACTGTCATCTTTCATAAATATCTGCCTTGAGTGACACTTTGCCCCCCTCCGTTTCCCTTTGAAATGTACCTAGCTGGCACGCAGCCTGTGGGATTTCATTGCCTGTGATAGGTGATTAGCAAAGAGATGATTTCCTCCTCCCTCCCCCTCCTCCCCTCTGCCAAAGGGCTGAGTGACAGGTCCAAAAGGCGAAAGGCAGACTGGGGAAGCAAATCTGCCAGAGGCAGGAGTGATGACACTCTGAAAACACTTCATTCATCTTGCCAAATTACAGGCTGGGCTGGGAACTGATGGGGACTGGGAGGGGGAATAATCCTTTGCATTTGCCTTGTATGCTTGCAGCTTGAAAATATTGCAAAGCAGCTCACGATGCTTGAAGGACGCACCCCAAAACCCGTCAGTTTCTTGCTCTGTAATGCTAACAGGCAAACTGCTACCTGGCTCCCGTTGGCAGCTTTCTGACGCAGCATATTAACTGTCTTAGTCATAGATGTCAGATCCCTTAAGTTCTCAGTCTTCCTGCCCAGCCATCAATAAAAGGGGAAGAGAGGGAATTTCAAAAAGCAAAATTAAGTAGTAAGCATCTGAGCCTTGCAGAGCTGGAGCCAACCGTATTGCATACCTTTCCCTGCTTTGGTGGGAAACTGTGCAGGGGGCAAACTAGGTATTTGTGATTGAGAAGTTACCTGTTTATCTACTGGGAAGGCTCCAGCCCCCAAGCAGGTAACTTGGAAAGTAGCACAGGTGCGAGGCAGTGATTATGCTGGTTCTCTGCAAGCTGTGATGTCTTCTGAACAACAGCTAGCATTAATTGTGTGCTCAGACAAAATTCTGCACAGAACTTTCTTTTTTGTCAGGAACAGTACAGATTTGGCAATGCCAAATACGTTGAATTTTCCCCCCATGTCCCCCAGAAAGCACTGTATAGAGAATGGCATGACTGGTGGTTCTTAGGTTAAGAAATTTTTTCATTTCTTGTTTGAAGTAGATGTCTACCTTTAATGTAGACATTTAATTACATTTCCTTAAGTCACTCAAATGCTTCAGACCTGCCAATTAATTACTTTAACCCAAAGTATTTTCTCAACATTTCCCAACTTCATACTACTTCCATTTTCAGACTTGACAATTCTTTTTAATACAAAGATTACCAACAAAGGAAATTACCCTTTTTCTCCTTGCTTTGCATACAACCAGTGTAAGCTTTAATATATCTCTGAATCTTAAACTCACTCTTAGAAGTGAAGACGTCAGTTATTTCAGCTGGTACAATTGAAAGTCTCTTCTGTCATCCTGAAGTACTTCAATAGAGACACAAACCACTCCTGAGGAATGAGAAAGAATGATTTTATTTTTAATAATACATGAGCTTTTAGTTATATTTCAAAGGCTGCAGAGCAGATTCTGGTCTCCCCCACAATAGTCTAAGGTATAACGTGCGCTTAATGCAGGCTTAGTGCTAATGTAATAACTTCTGTGAGTTTTATCATATCAGAAACTAAATCTCAAATAAATGCTGATGCCACTTCTCATTTTCACTTGTGTAAATGAAGCCTTGGCTAGCCTTTATGTAGCATCATCTGCTGATTGTATCTCCAAGGATATAATGAAAATGAAGATCGGGGCAGAATGAAGTGAATTCCTAATGACAAAAATAGACTCTCTGTACAGGATGGAGTCAACTGTCTACTCTGGACTGGGAAAAAATAATCTAATGTGAGCTCACCTGATCATCGCAGAATCAAAGATGTCAGACATAGAAAAGAGAAATTACACTGTCTATTCTAGAACTCCTTGAAATAAGGATATTTACTAGCTATTAATTTGCTAACAGGATTTCTACTATACAGTGTTCTATGTAGCAGAATTAAATACGAGTTACTTAAAAACATTCTGACAGTAGAAATCAAACATAGCATGGTTCTCTATGTACATAGAACACGAAAGGTTTGCAAAACAGAAACTCTGCATGTTTCTTAGTGTTGAGTTTCCTGCATCTGAAAAGGTATTCAAATAGCAACCACTCAGTTATGTCAGCTGAAAAATAAATGCCAAGACAACAAAATGATTAGATTTTTTTCTTATTCCATCAGATCCAGCTCTTGTTTATAAATTGGAAATGCTAGAAAATGACCATCATTTGGTGTTGGAACAGGAGAGAATCATCAAACATGAAAATAAAGCACAGTAAGGATCAAAGTCAGCCAACTCTTTCTGGTAGATTTCAGTACTGAAGAGTGTGCAAAAAATATGATGCCATTTATTTTGATAAGTTATGTCTGTCATCAGTCAGCAATTTGCAACTTCAAACAGCTAATTGAGTATCACATACAAAGTGAGGTAGGCGAAAATGGTAACATACATAGGTTGCTCCAAAAGTAATGCCTCCTCTTTATTTCCACAGAAAATCCAACAGCTCCAAAGAGCACAATAGCACTATTTGATAGAGCAAATTCTCAGCTACAAAATGCTACTTTTCAGAACAGTCACCACCGTTAGCTGTGCATTTTCACCAGCAACAAACAAGAACCTGCACTCTGCGCTGGTAAAAATTGCACCAGTGGAGGTGACCCACTGTTGCTGCCTCCAGTGCTGAAACTCAGCACTCGCTGCCTCACTGTGCTGATATGCACTTGTTGATCTCTGTGAACATTCAGCAAGCATCAGTAAATGTCAGTGGGTGCCATTTTTTTCTGCACAGAGGAAATCAGTAACGCACCTGTGATTCATAAGCATGCCCACATCAGCACCATTTTCTCAGACCACCATCTGCAGCTATCTGTGGCATACCAACAAAATATGATGAAATACTGGCTGGAAGGTTCAGACTCTACTATCAAGCCACCAACACCCACCTGAAACATCATGGGCCAACATAACAAAATAAGAGACTTTACTTTCAGAGCAGCCCTTTCCCCCAGTACAGACTGAGAAACCCAGAGAGAGAAATTAAAGTGAGCTTCTTAAGGATGGTCTCAAGGACTGATTTTGTGACAGAACAGAGACTAAGACTTGGAGGCCCTTTGTTTCCCTTCAACAATGTTAACTATGTTTTTATATTATTTTTTTTTGCATGCACCCAGATATACAGAGTCACATGTGTATACTCAACAGAAGAGAAAACAGAAAGGGAGCAAACAGATAGACAAAGCTGAATATCAGTACAAGGACAAGTAACACAGTTCTGCATCTAAAGAGGAGCTTGTGTGAACCTGAAGCATCTCAATCCATAGTTGCAATTAAAAGTAAAAATCCTTCTAGCTGCCATTTAACCATCCCTCCAGCTTAATTATTTTTCTCTGTAAAATCAAAATAAAAAAAGACATAGAAGAATTCCTCATCCACAACTATATACTGCTGCTGGAAGCTTTCTCTTGGGAGTAGGAGCTGTGAAATATAACCCTGAAATCAGCTCAGGTGACTGTGCCTCCCATCAGAAGAGCAATTAAGGCTATTTCTTTCAGCTGACATACCATTCTGGAGCTGTGGATGACATTCCCAGTCCGTAGAGAGGAAAAGGATTAGTGCAAGTGTTAAAGATTTCCCAGTGGTCACCTCCAAGGGATTTCTTAGTGATACACTGATTGTAGGTGGTTCTGCACTAAGCTGATGGGCTGCCTAAGGATTTTAGTAGATGTAGACCAGTATCCAATTCTGAGGTTAGGAAAAAGTAATAATTGCTATACATGTGAGTAAGAGACATAGCGTAACCCATCTGTCCACCCCCAAACACATGCACTGTTCACATGACAAGTTAATTGTGCATTAATCAGGATATAATCTCCTACTGCTAATGCAAGTTATGATGTAATTTTACCTTTACTACTTATACAGTCATGGCTATTATTATCAAGTAATAAATTGTATCACTTTAGACTGATGAATAACACTAGTTAATGTATCTCCACCTAACTTGTATATTTCACATGGTGATGCAGCAGTACTCTGATTTTTTCTCACCTGAAGAAGCCGCAATGTAGTTATCTTATGTCTTCTTTAGACTCTCCATAACTCTTGAAAAAGAAGAGAAAATATTTGATGTTTGATTTCATTACAAAATAAAAATGGGAAGATCTACCAGAGATGGTGATTGGCTTTTGTTAGGAAAATAAGTCCTTTCCAGTGAGCCCAGTCCCACGTGGAAGTGCATGTACTACAATCAACAAAATCCCAACGTGCTGACATGGAATTTGAGGGTCTGCATTTTACCTTTGTAATGTTTGATGCAAGAATGTAATGTCTGATGACTAGTTGCACATCCATGCCACCCCTACAGAGTGTGCATAGCTCCACTTGTTAAAGTGAGTCACAAACTCACTTTTTTCTTGGTAAAAGAGAAATCTCTGTGTTAGATTTACATGTTCATATTTTTCCTAGCTTTTGCAGCTCATCTCTTTATGTGTACAGCTGTGTATCTGACCCTCACACCTCAAAGCTTTTTAAAGTTCTGGATTTTACTTTTCTTAGAACACTTTAATTTGTGATAAGTATGAAAATGAAAGGAAGGGATGTAGATCTAGAATGAGTTATTTTTCTTATTTTGTTCCATTCAGCAGCAGCTGCTGTTACCAAGCTGTCATCTCTGTTAATAGGGAGATTAGGTGTGCATGCCAAAATGGGACTGGTGGGTTCAGGGCATCCACCCCACTGCTTGGAAATGTTATTGCATTGATGAGCTTCTGGATGTGAGGCTGTGCAAACTCCTTCCTGCAGCTTCAGCAGGGAAGAGGCTGTGGGAGCAAAATTCCTTGGAAAGATCATAAAAGTTCTGCAAGACACTTAGTGCTGCTTTCCCACACCAGCACAGTCTCATCTTCTTCCTCTCCTGAAGTGAAAAAGATGAAATGTTTCATTTTGACATTTTCAAAATTTACATTGTTCTGATTTTTCATTTCCAAAACAAGCTTTAAATTCATATACACTTTTCTGCCTTCTCCTTGAAGGAAACAAAAACAGCTAACTTAAGCAAGATGTGAAATTTCAGTCAGTGCCAAGCAATGTATTCTTATTCTTGCTCATCTATCAAACTAAACCCAGTAATCAATTGCCTGCACAATGCTGACCAATGTCTTCTATAGAACTTCTGCTGGCTTTAAATGTTGTGCAAGTGTCCAAGAGCTTTGGTCTGTACAAAAGGCACAGGAGTCACATAAATAAGCGTTTACAAATTGTGCCTTACAGTTACTATCGTTCTCCAAACATAGAAAAAGAGGCTCTATTTTATTTCCTTAATATTAAACTCAGTGAAGCTGAACTGAGCACATATCATCTTCAAAGGGCAGCATTTCTCCAGTCTACAAGGTAGACAAGACGCGAAGAAGCATAACTTCTTCCTTGGTTAGCACATCGTGTTCAAGGTATGGTTACTGAGTGTGCCATGAATGCAGTAAGAAGAGTACTATGCTCACAATTCTCTAAGGTACTGATAAGAAAACCTTATCACTTTATTAGTGAATCACAAATGGCAACAGTTCAGATCAAATTTCTCATGTGGCATAAAGATCATAAATGCAGTTCCCAGGGCTACCTCAGGTTTAATAAAATGAAGTCATCCATGTGTTGCTTTGTATTAATATTGCAACTAGTTTTAAACGTATATAAGAGATGATTTTTCCTCAAGTGTTAAATCAAATTGAATCACAGATTTTTATGAGTGATAAAATGATAATAGACCAGATCTGGTCAGCTAGGATAATAACTTGATTCAGTACTTTAGATGTAAGTGTTTAAGGTTCCCACAATAAAACTGTAATGTTATACCCTAAAGTGTGTTAATAACATTAAGTGATGTAACAGTGAAAGCGAACTGACAGAATGTAATACCCATAGGGCCATCATAATAGAAATAATTTATAATGTAGCAGCAATAAAATCTTTAATGTTATCTCAATCCAGTCCTGTCCCCATGTCTGGGGTTTCATATTACACGTGATTTTTTTTCTATGCATTTAAGTGTTAACTTAAAATAATTACGAAAATGGTTTTCAAAGTGGAAACGCCTTTCAAAGTTGCTGACCTGATAATCATATTATTAACTCTTTCTTTCCTAACAAATTCCCATGTGGCTGAAAGCTGATATAAAAAGAAGTAAATCTTTTGTACTTCAAATATGAGATCATTTTTCCCTTTAAAAGCCATTTACAGAAATCAAGGAATATGTAGGGCTGCCTTGCTAGTATAAAGATAATCTCTTTCTCACCTTTCTCACACCCAGGTACAAACACAAAATACATTGTGAAAGAGTTTGAACAGCCGAATAGTAAATGTCATTTCACTGTAAATGCATGATGTTCACATATGGGACTGTCTGCTAATAAGTGGAAGGCAAAAATAGTTTTCATTCCTATGGTGGCAAAACAAAACATGTCATGGAAGAGCCTGACTGGATATATGAAAATGTTCTTCATGGCAAAGAATTGGGGTAAATTGCATGCAGGGCCAGTGGGTTCCACACTGAACATTTTTAGGAGCAGAAATGATCAAATGTCTGTGAGGTGTGAACACAGCGTCATTTATTCGACTTCTTGGCAGAGGAGTATGTCAATGAATCTCATGTAGAATCACAGGATATCCCTGGTTGTAAGGACCTCACAAGGATCATCAAGTACAACTCCACATATATCGAATACAGAATCAGTCCTTCCCTGTTTTGCACCATAAATATCTTCAATGTGGAGTGATTTCCAACATCTCTTAAGAGAGCTGCCTCCAGGAGTTAAAGAGCTTCTTTGCTGTTTGTTCTCATCACAGTATTTGAGAAGTACCAACTGGACAGACATGCACAGATAATAAGAACATGCATGTAAAAATATCTAAATGGAAAATAACCTTTATGACTTAAAGCAGACTTTCTTTGATTCAAAGTATAGTTGTATTCCTCTTGCTGGCCAAACTGCCTCCTGAGAATATTGACTGTTTAAAGCAGACATCCTGAGGTCTTACTGTAATGTATGCCATGGCTCAGAGGAGAGAAAATAGAATAAATTCAGCATTTGAATTCCCTTACAAACCCATCCAACCCAGGACTAATAACCTGTGTCTTTAGAAAGCACTCCAGCATCAGACATCCAAGATATTTATTGTGCAATTAAGAAAAATTCTCTGACTCTCAGGTTCTCTCTGGATCCACAAGGGAATCCAGAAAAAAATAACTGGAACTGAACAAAGAAGCAGCTTATCATCTTGAAATATGCAGGGTTAATCATCCTCTTGAAAGCAAATGTATTAGGAAAACATTAGATCCTTAGCCCTCTGTGACATAATTACACAGGCTTCTGGTTAAACAGAGGCGCTCATTAAGTGAAACATTTTATTTTAGTTTTTTGTTGGTTGCTGGTATTGTTGGGCTTCCTGCCCGATTCCAGCCAGGCTACCATATGAACAGTGAAAACAGCCAACATTGTTAATACAATAACAACAACAACACTTGGCACTTCCATCATTCTCCTGATCTCAACGTCTTAAAGCAATTTACAGATATTACTTGGTTTCACCATGTGACAAAATTGTCAAGGACATAAGATTGATCACCCTTGTGTTATGGATGGATAAAGCTGGGCAGAAAGGTATTCAGCTGGCATTCTCTGGCTGCTAAAAAGTTAGTGGGAAGACCCAGAAGTCCTGAAAAGAAACCTCTTGGAATTACAGTTTCAACAGTGACTCAACTTTTTTCCTCCCTCCTTAATTGCTACTGTCCCTTAATGGTTTCCTATAGCAGAAGGCTTGTGCTAGGAATAATTAATAAGGGTTGCAAATCCTACTGAAAGGGGAATTATAGGCATCAGTTATTATTTGTGTCTTACGAAAACTTGGTTTAATTTCACTCCACATAGGTCTGCATTGGCTTATGTGAAAGTAGGTCCAGCGTTTGGTGAGCGAAGACAAAGTTTGCAGTAGAAGAAAAAGATTTAAATGGGGATAAATTTTAGTTCCTAGTTCACCAAATCTGGCTATTCAAAAATTTATCATGAGACTTCTTTACAGAGCTTCCAGTAATGGAAACATAAGGGGAACACTGTGCACAGGCTCTAAGACTACGTTTATAAAGATGCAGCCCCTGAGTTGCCAATAGCAGTTAGTCTCAAAACCCATCCCATCTTCTCGATCTGTTTTTGTCAAAAATATCCTTCTTCAAGGAATGCATCTGGGGGAGCTCTGCCAGACATGAATCCAGGTATGCATTTATGTGGCCAAAGTTACACAACGAGGTTCCCATCTACAGATGTACAGATGTACATCTTCAGCCTGAGAAATAGTGGAAGAGCTTTTCTCTTCTATTTAAAAACACCTCATATGTTGAAAGCTAAACAGAGCTCACATTTACTGTTCATGGTATTGCTTCAGGAGAAAAACTATGTAGAAGATGGTTTCCTTTCACACAGACAGGGTTTCATCCTGGAGCTCATCTTGATACATTTCTCAATACTGGACAGTAGGGAAATCCAACTGTCATTTGCCAGTTTTCTGTCATAGCAAAATAATTGTTTTTGTCCTTAGTCTGAAAGAGAGAACTTTGATATTTCGATGTTTAACACATCTTAAGCTCTAAGAAACAAAATCTCATTCAATGCATATAAATACCATCTAAACCCAGATCCAGTCAACGTGGATTGTGGATTGTTATCAGCACTGCTGTAAATTATCTGCTGTGGACACATCAGCACCCCCTAATTTGTAAGCTCAGTTGCCCTATCCTGGGTACAAAAATAAAAACATAGCAAGAAAAGCTAATGGAGCTACTACTGGAACAAGCTTTTAGGTGTAGGTGTATGTGTTACAAGAGTAAAAGAAGTGGGAATCAGCCTGTCACTTATTCAGATGGATATGAGTGACTAGCTTCAAAAGAAACTCAAAAGTAAAAGATTAAGGAGAAGATGACCATGAACTCTCCTTTCCTAAAGGAAGTTCAAAGCTTCTTGATTTAGGTTCTTATCTCAGCATAAAGAGGGCAGTGAGGAAGATAAAAATTTAAAAATAAATGATCTTTAAGAAATTATCCTCATCTGAGTGTCCTCCAATATGTCTGGTCCTCTAAGTGTTAAGTGAATTGTAACTAGATCCTAGAGAGACAGTTGCAACCTGGTTATCAGTGGCAGTAAATGGAAGATAATAGCCCCACTAGAGAGTTATGAAATGGCTTGTCTTTGAGCTGCCAAAGTGTTTAGGCTCTCTTTTATTGTATTCACAGCAGTAATCCGATATGTCCTGACTTCTGTCATCTGTATGTAATGCTTATCAACTCTCTGCCAGTGATTCACCCCCTTGTCAGGGACAATTATTCCTCAAAGTGCTGAGGTTATGACTGAAGCAATATTATGACTAGAAAGAAAATATGAAAGGTGCAGCACATCACAGCAAGCAATCTTGAAACTGACGTCAAAGTGAAGGAGAACATTGTTGATAAAGAAATAAGGCATAACAGGAGTGTTGCACTGTTGCTCCCAAGGCAGTCTGGGGCATCACTAAGGTCATACATACATATGACTATGGTAATGGAAGATTTTCCCTTTATTTTACTGGAGCTACATTGTCATACTTCTCTGGTTAGGTGTTTGTCCATTTCCATTTTAAATCCCCACTTAAAGACATTTAAAACTACAGAGGCTGAGTCTGCCCTAATTCTCTAAATTTGCAGGCAGGAGCTTAGACCAGGAAATTAGTTTTACTCCAAAGGTTTATGAAATGAAAAGCATGATGTAAGGGACTGAGGGTCCAATTTGCATTTTTCAAGTTGCCTGAAATTACAGTATACCTGTGGTAAGGTTCTGATCCAAGCATGTTCAGACCTATTTCATCACTCTTACATGCCTCAGGCAAAACTTATTTAAGCTTTGTCACTCTCGTATTGCTTACAAATTCATTAATTTGTGGAAGTGGAATAGATTACCTTGGGCTTGTGGTCAGGTGAGCAATAATGCACTAGGGTAGCTGAAGTAAATGTCCCAGTTACTGTGAGAACAGCACTAAAGAGGAGAAGGCAATCTGCAAACCAGGACAAGGGCCTCAGGGCACTAGAAACTCAGGACTGTGGCTTAGGAAGGTTTGTCAATGGCAACAAGCAAAAGCAGCTGGTCAGTAAACATAATGGCAGAGATAGGGAGGCCAAAGAGGGGTGCCAGATGGTCCCAGGGGCAGTCCAGCTGACCAACAGCAGCACCTATGCCCTGTATGCATATGTGGCTTCAATCCAATATGACTTGTTAGATGTCGGTTAGCACATAATTCACTCAACTAAGTGTTTCAACCTGCAGAGTAGCAGAAGAGGAGAAAAACAATCCCTCTCTGCGGTACTCTTGTAGTTCTCAGGCTCTGAAAGTATAGCACAAACTTTGTTCTTTGCTTAAGGAGTGCCATTTCCCAGCTCAGAGGGTCACACCAGTCAAACTGAGAGGCCAAGAAGGGCCCAATGAGAGGGTGAAACAAGTGGGATAAAAGTACAGGAGAAGGGAGAAGGCAGTCAAGGTTGAAGATAATTAAGTTACAAATCAGCCGTCCGGTCAAAACCTATCCTTAAGCATATGCACTCTGACCACAGAGATTAATGCAAGCCAGGTCTTTCTCTATTGTTTGGTGCTGTTATTTGGCTGGCCTTCCTCACTGCTGAATGGGGACCTACATGCACCAACAAGGAGCCTATGTTGGTCTCAAGGGTCATGAGCAGCATAGACAGCTGTGCTTCCATTGAAAGAGAGAAGGAGCATCCTAAAGCAATGAGGAAGAAGAATGAATTATAGCACCTTGTCTAATATATTGCAGTAATGTAATATAGCAGCAATAACCCCCAGAGTAGCATCTGGTGAATCTGTGACTAAACATAGCTTGTTTTGCTCAGTGCGCACAAGTGATGAGGATGCATTTTACTCCTCTGCTTCACTCTGCGAAAATATAAATGGTAACAAAGCTACTTTGGGGAAACTTAGACCATCTACAAATCATAACTGCAAGCAGTTACTTCTTACCCAGGAAGCACGTCGCTCATTCTGCAGGAGAGTGCCCAGGAGCATAAACTCCTGAGTCTCAGTTGCAGCTACCAAAGTAGGTAAAGATCTGCTCTCAGCTACTCACTGCAAAATTCCCTTTTAAATGCCGGTGTGTAAGGGGATATTTCAGGTGATATTTCCCAGGGATGCAGAAGGCCTGACTCTGCCATGAAGACTATTAGTGACTAGTTGCTCTGTCCGTCAGAGTTAATCCTGCAGGAATGAAAGGGTTCAGATTTCAGTACTCACAGGAGGAAAAGAGAAGGGAGGAGGTGTAGCCCCCTGCTAACATAACAACGTGACCAGTGGCTCTGCCATCAGTTATAGCATTGCTTGTATTTGGCATTATATTATGAAAATACCTATTCAGAGTGGAAAATAAGATCAAAGACAACATTTCCGTAGTGATGACTTTAGGTCCACTTCACTCTGCTCCCTCTCCTCCTCCTGTCCTTCGTGTTTCAAGGCTCTTGCTCTATTCATCCACTCTATGCCACCCCAGGTTTATAACATCACATCAGCAGCAGCACTAATAACCCATGATTCTTTTCCCCTATTGTGTTTGTCAGAGTCAGTAATCTGGGCACTACAGTAGCGCAGCACTGAAAAGCTACAGTGTGTTCCTATAGCAACCAACTAATCCGCAGGTGGAAGGTGATTGGGCACCTTTTGCACCGGAACAATAATTTGAAAGATCTTTTTCAGTGTGCTGTTCTGTGGCATGAGTTCATTGTATTGCAGCCCACCACGAATCATTATAAGCTGTCATGAAAATGCAGCCATAGCTGCACAAATCATAGCAAAGAGAGGTGCGTCTTCCAGCAACGAGCCCTTGAAATATTTCACAGCAGGTTAAGAGGCCAAATTGTGTACAGCGAGATGTATTGTACAGGATAAAACAAAGGGCTTGTATAATAAGCCCACGCTGACAGTTTCCGAGTTGGGGAATCCCAGTGAAGTGTCTGTGCATGAATATGTGTTTTCCTGAGCCGTGGAAGGTAAACAGGCATAATGAAAGAAAGTGCTAGGCAGAGCTCCCACATACAACTCTTGCAAAACCAATTACTCCCACCTGGGTATTCCCATTTCTCCTAAAACTTCTCCTTTTACAGAAGAGAATTTAATATTCTCTAATTGAAACCTCCAATTTAAGGCATTTGTTACTATCCTCAAGGTCTGAAATCCTGGCCTGGATTTTCAAAAGGTGATGAGAGATTGTAGAAGTCTCAGATGTTTGGATATTCAAATGAATGAACTTGCAAGAAACACAGAACACCTTCCTTCTGAAAGTCAGTTTTCTTTATCTTTCTAACAGTAAGAAGTCTGAATTTTGGATAGAGACTGAGCTTCCAAAGTAAACCATCTCAATCCATGCAATATATGTAGCACAGACAATGACAGTATATCTCTATATCAACCTGAAGAAAGGATGGCTGCTGTTTCAGTGTGTTCCTGAATTCTACTCTTTTTTCTTTGAAAATGATAGAATGAAAATAACTCTTTAAATCTAAGATGTTCAAACACATGTATTTCCAATATAGCAATGGCAGTAGTTGTCCAACCTGTTTTATTGCCTGGGCAACATTGACTGAGGAGGAATTGTCTTGGACTGCCAAGGAAATACATAATACAGTTCATTTCTGTAAGTAACAAAATTTCTACTTCTTATTTTTTATTAGAACATAGGAAAAAAGGGACAACAAAAACACAGAACTAGCAAATTGAACACGTATGGACTGTAAGTGATGGAATGGAAAGTGTCACAGGAAGGTTAAAAAAGGAAATCTGTAAAAATCTTCAGTTAGAAGAACATAAATAATAAAACTGCTTTTTAAAATTATTTTAAATTTTAAATAATTAGTTTAATTATATTGTAGAGAGGATATGTTTATTAAGTGCCTGGGCTTCATAAGAACATCGAAAACTCGCACTGTATCAATCAGCTCTTTCAACATTTGTTGGCATGATGGAGGAAAAAGGACAGACAGAAGTATGGTTATGGTTCAGTTGTGACTTCTAAGACAGCCACTTAAAAGCTTCCCAACACAGACTCCAACCTGGGGCAATTCAATTTTAAACAAATTTCCTAACTGGAAGACAATGAAGTCACTGTCTCATTTACAGCTGAAGAGTTTTATAAAGGAAAGGATCCCCAAACTAACAGACTAACAAAACAGAACAGATTCTGCTTTCATGGTGTTATTTTTTACTCCTTCCAAAGTAAGATGAGTAAAATGGATGAGACAAGTTCACATACTCAGTCTAAATCAAGTAGGAGAAAAGCTTGAATGAGGAACAGGGAGATCCCCTAGGAATCTTATTGAGTATTCTACAGCAAATATCAGTTTATTTCTCTCTGCTGTCTTTCATCAAAGAATCTTTTCTCAAAAGAAGTTTCGTTTAAACAGGCAAATTTCTCTGAAAATATCTTAGTCAAAATTTTCCAGCAAAATATTCAAAAATTTGTGACCATCCTTAATTGTGATACATATTGATGTTCCTTTCAAGAAATTCGTGCCTTACAATGACATATTTTTGTTCCGTTCAGATTACTTGGATAGATAGCATTGTTTTTCTTTCCAAAGCACATCAAAGAGTCCAAATTTTGGCAGGCTGTCTGTTTTCTTTTTAAAAAGGAGAAAAAAGGAAGAAAAACATCACTAAAACAAAGCGAAGAATAACTACTCCCTTCTGAAGAGTTGTGTTTCTTCACTTTGAGATTCGCAGTCATGGTGCTCACTTCAGGGAGCTGCTGAAACAGAAAGCCTGGAGGTGAGGAGAGATGGAAAGATCAGAGAACTGGCACAAGATAAACAGCCTTTTGCTTCTTGATGTTCAGGATGAATCTAACCAAAGTCGGTCAAGAAGCAAAGTCATCGTTACTGCTAAGCACTTTCATGATGGGCTATGCAAGTTGAGGCTGTAGTCTCTTACTAATCCCAGTGGATTCCAGGTTTCCTTATAACTGCAGCTAGTATTTCATTGATAGTGTTGGGGATAGTTTTAGTCTTTAGTTTGTGTTTAGCTTGCATTTCAGTTTTGTAGTTGAATAAATTTTATACATTACATAAACCTGGGGGCCTTTTCCTTCCAGGACAAACAGCTACAAGATGTACATACCTTCATTTGTTGGAAAAAAGCTACTCTGAGTAGCTCCCCCCTCTGTTGAATTTTTGGAAGAAGTAGGTTGGTTGTGTTCCCGTCTTAAGCATCTTAGATGGCCCCTAGATTATTCTTTTTTTTATTTCACGTCTCCTTCTCAGCCAGCAATAATTTACTCAGCACAGACCGGTACTTTAGCCTGTATTCTTTGTAAAATATCAAGCTCAATATTAATAAATGGCATTAGAAAAACACAACAGAAGTACAACCATCTCTTATTCTGTGTGAAGCTTTTCTCTCTGTCTTCTGCAAAACCAGTGTTTATTGGTTTTAGAAACAGATTATGAAAATCTCCTCATAGGAGAAATCTGATCTAGATAGTGGAGAGTGGTAGAGTTCCCACAGCTTCCTGAGCAGAGATGCTTTGCTCTGTGTTGGAAATAAGATACGAGGAAAGACCAAGGAAAGAAATTACACTGGAGGTAGTCTAAGGAAGATGCCAGGACTCACTACTGTATTAGACAACTGTGCAACAGAACTAAGTGGGCAACCCTTCCCCACAATGACCTGTTCTGGGGCAAAACTTCTTTAGACTTTTAATGGGATCTTTAATAAGACTTCTGTTATCTAACAGATGATAGATGTATTAATGAAGAACACAACATCACAGGAACTGTCACTGAATGGTACTTCAACAAGAAGGTGGGAATAGAATGATAAAATTCATAGGTGTATGGTATGGAGCTGCACCCCACTGCAGTTCATGCTGTCCCCACACTTCAGGCTTTCAGGAATATGGCCAGTTGATACTAAATCCATGGCTCAGAGGGATAAATAAAAAGTGCATCACATAGCTAATTTGTAAATGGCTGGGGTAAAGAATATGTCCTCAGGATAAAGATGACAAGGTTCATTGCTAGCACGAGTCAGACAGTATGTGAAGTTAGGCTGTGCCCTATTGCTCAGTACAATTATATGACCTTATAACAAAGCATGGTCAAGATGGCAGTGATACTGCATATAAAACAGCCTGTTGGAAAGTTGCTATTCTTCGAACTCGCTTGCATCTAGACATCTTTCAAGTGATTTCAGAATTTAGGGTGAAAGTAGATCTTAGGCCTTTTTTAAAAAGCCATTTCAAATCCTCATTCATATCATAAATGCTTTTTTCTCCTTTTTTCTGCAGGCCACTTAAATCTCTGAGGCCATGACATTGTCTGGCACTGAATGCAGCCCCTTTTTATCATTATAAAGAAATAATGAAAGCATATGGTGGAGAGGCACTCATATTTCAGTGTATGGTGCCTTCCTCATTCTCCATAACTAAGCACTGAAGAATATATAGTATGATGAGAACATTAATTATTCCAATATACTAACAGAAAATTCTTAACAATTCAGTCATCCCTTCTGCCGAGCATGAATGTAAGTTCAAAGTCAAAGAAACCAAATATATTTCTACTTTTGCACATTAAACATCAGCAAGTGACCTGTATTTTATTACAGTACACAGCTGTTTTATCACAAAAGTAAATAAATCACCGTTGAACCAACTTTGGGAACGAAGATTTTGAATAATAACACAATTAACTTTTCCCACAAAGTCCAAATAGCCCACTTGCTCATAGTTGCTACAAGCTGTGATTCCCACGTGAAAGATATCAACTTATTTCCTTTTCCTGTCAATCATCAGTACCAAGTGGGGCCGTGGTATGTCAGGTCATGACCTTTCACTCTGGGCATGAGCCTGAAAGCCACTAGTGAATCAACTAGTTTAATTATTTAGGCTGTTTCTAATAAATATAAAAATGTGGCCTTAAATATTTCACATGCTTGTTCAGTTTGGGTTTTCAAGTGCCTCTTATCAAGGCCACCAGCCTGAAAGTGTGCTCTTATTGGTAGGAAATCAGTCAATTAATAACCAAATCCAGCTTTTGGAATAAGGTTTAGATTGTTGATTTTGAGCTTCCTGGCTTGGATATCACTTGCTTTTTGGTGTAGATGACAAGCTTTTCATTATCTTTTTTTTTTTTTTTTTTTTTTTTTTTCCTTCAATTAGATTGTTTTAAGCATTACCAGGAAGGGTTTATTTTCTTACCTCCCACAAAGCTGTCCATTAATACAAATGCTACTGTAGGATGCATACTTTTCCATATATACTTTACAATCTTCTTCAACTAAGGAGAAAAGAAGTCAAGAAATAAGAAATCCAATACAGTAAACTTCTTATGATACAATTCTTCTAAAAATATTCTTGAGTAATGTTGACAGTGTTTGACTGCATTTCTGGTCAAAGTGTGATGACAAACCTCCTCTGCTAAAAATCCCAGGCTTTTCCAGCTTATAACTCCCAAGGCTAAAATCCCAAACTTCAACCAAACTGCTGACTTCAACTATCATTTACCACTCTTAAAAAAGGATTGTGCATGAGCTCTGCAGTCATTTAAGTAGAAAACAAGTAGTAATGCTTTCTGTGGATAGCAAGCTAGTTATGTGCAACGATATATAAGCATTTATGCTCACTTCATAACAAGCTTTCCAGCTGGTCATGTCAGGACAGAATCAAACTTGAGAAATGAATTGATGATGCCTTTTGAAAGACTAAGTCTCTAAACTTCGACTGCCAGAGCCATTTCTTTCTTTGGAAAATTCCTGAAATGTACAGAACTTTCCCAAGATTTCATAGGACTGTTTTGTTCTACCTTTGCTTAGTGCTCTAAGAATACTCAGGAAAGTGAGTGTGAAGGACTGTCTATTTATAGATGATAAACCCAGCTCTTATCCTTCTCCCTTCTCTTCACCCCACACTCCTGCATCAAAGAGAGGGCTTGGAGAAAGGAAAGGGCTACTCCTGCTGTCACTTTTCCGTTCACCCTCATGAGATGCTGGTTCTGAAATACCAGCATTTCAAAATTTGCTTTCTCTTGAATCAATGGAAAAATATAAATGACAAAACACATCACAGTAAAATGAAATTGCTGTGCCACTAGATATAATCAAAACTACCTTAATTGGAATGTTTTTGCCTTGGGAGAGTTGAAAACATTTCATTTTAATACTTTTTGAATTCTTCGTTCTTTTTTAATTACTTCAAAGTACGCACAGTAGCACATTATAATTTACAATACGATCAAACAGAAGTCAAATGGAACATTCCATTTTGCTGAAGTGTCCCCACCTTGTTATGCTTCTTCCCAACAATTTCAGCAAAATTGCTCTTGTCCTGAGAAATCCTTCAAATTCATCTCAGTCAGCATTTACTAATGAAAAGCAATCTTCTAAGTAGTTTTCAATACTGTTTACTCAAGATGCATCAGGATGAGAATATGTTTATCACTTGTGAGCAACCCCCTGATCTCCAGGTGGATGAGGGATCAAAATCAAGTATCGATCCAAGGATCTACCACTTTGAAATCAGGTATGGAAAAATGCTAAGGAGCACCAGCGATTCTTAGGGGTTTCAAGTGCATTTAGAGTACACGGTATCGCCTGGAACATGCTTCAGCTTGCACTTCCCTTATTTAGCGTTTCAAAGGCTGACCTTTCATGCACCAAGTTCAGCGACATAGCAGTCAACCTATTAATGTCCAAGGAAGCTGTGGACCAAATCAGACAGTTTAAATAACTCAGCTGTGAACACAGAACCCCATTATCATTTCTGTGAGGCTAATCTGAACAGCTGATTCATCTTGAGCAGTTTACTATGGACGACAGGTCTTCACAGCATCCATTTTAAGTTTAAAATCAGATGAGGGTGAAGAACTTTGCACTCAGACACTATGTTGGGAGGTGCCATATGAAAGGACAGACAAGCAGAGAGGATCACGTAAAGGGCCTTATTTCACATTATGTTTTCATTGCTGTATTCTGATGTAATTCCTGGTTTTAGTGGAATAAAAATATGTAATGGAGTAGAGAGTTGGGAAACTGTAATAGCCTTTCTATACCACATATATAGAACATCACCCTGTTAAAACATGTCTAGCTTTTGCATGTATCTTGTGGTTTTAGTCAAAGAAAGCTGCCTGTATTTACCATAAACATCTGTTAGTAGCACAAAGCCTAAACAACTTATGACAAGCCTGTCTTTTTGATGAGAATGAGAACGTATGGATCTTGACATACCTTTTCCTTCATCCTCTGGTGGTGCTTCACACCTTTCATTACACAAACATACAGGCTGAGTAGAAATAATCCTTCAATCACATCTTCTGCACTGCCTGAGATATGATGCCTTTTGAATACCACCAAATTATAAATGAGAAAAAGGAAACCCACGTGTGTTCTGAAATCAGGTTGGGAGATGACGGAAGCAACTACATCTTACAATTCTTTACTTCTCTTTCAGTATGTACATAGAGGGAAAAGGCTGTAATAACTGAAGAGTGATGTCACTGTATTACTCCTTTACCCTTGGTCTACTAGTTGCTTGAGTAGGCTGTTGCTTTAATAGAGATTATCTGAGTTTTCAGCAATTCCATAAACAATATTTTCATTGTCAACATTGAAATCACAAGCAGTTTTTAGCTTGTAATGAGGTTTTCATTTTTCTCAAAGCTCGAAAAAACCTTTATGTGATAAGATGGAGATGTAAGATGATCTTAGCAATGTGTGTGTGTTGCCAAAGGCATTACTTTAACACAGTCCTGTATTTCTTCATTCAAACAGGTGGCGATCAGGTTCTAGAAAAAATAGACTTCAGGTTTTTTTCACTTACCACTGGAAAAGGAAGGGGGGAAAAAAAAAAAGAAAAAAGAGAGGGAGTTACTAGAAGTTCTTTTACAATCTCCAAAGAGCTCAATAAAACAAATATATTTGGAAGAAAATTTCCAGTCTTCCATTGATAGATTATGGCTTCCTGCAGGATATTTCGAACAACTCGTCTAAAAAGCTTAAAAATGGTACTGCTTAGGAATCTAGGAAAAGGAAGACATTTGATATGACATAAAAAATTAATATATACAAAGTGGGCCCCAGCATTCACATACACAAATCCAAGTGATGGTGAAGACAAGGACAGTCCCCACAGTGCTGAGAAAAGACAGGCTAAAGCTGACCTGCAGTATTAAGTGAATTATTTCTGAGAAGAAAGTAAATGTGGATTCAAATTCTAAAACTGCCCCTGATACACAGCGTCAACATGCTGGGTTCATATTCTAACTGAAATTTTAGGCCAAATTTTGCACTGCAAGCTGATCTGTAACTGAGGAAAACAAGAAATTTCATATTTAAGCTAAAGTTATGTGCTTAAAAACATGATGAGCATTGGAAAAGTCCTGAGAGACAGAGGTATCTCATGTGACTGTACTCAGTAAAGTGGTCAGACTTTCTCCAGACCTTTTGACTCACCCAAAACTGAGATGTATTTTTACCACTCATACTTTGTGTTACGAAGCAGAGGCTTGGGCTGCCTCCAGAAGCTGAGGTACTGCTACTAAGGTCCCTTCAATGTGTGGTCAATTTTCAGATGCCAAGATGACCCTGCAGGCAGGAAAAAACAAAGGCACTTAGCAGCTACAGAAAGGCAAAGCCATTGCTAGTCTGCTTTAATTTACCGGATGCTGAATGTATGGAGGTCTCAGATTCATAGAGCATACTTATGACCCTGAAAACTTATGATAACCATGTAGGGCAGTCTGATCCTGGCATCAATGATGATTTTGAATTTTCAAAGCCACAGTGAGTTTTGTGGCTAAACACCATTGTGTTCTTTGAAGATTTAAGGAGCATTACATTTTATTTGAGATAACTTGCTTTCGGAGTCGAATGGCGAGTTCCATAAATTCTTCTTGGATAAAATCTGAAGTAAACATCACAAAGTTTTGCATGTGCTTCTTGCAATTTTTTAGGAGCTTTTATGTCAGAGGGCAGTGGGAAACGGCTGGCAATGTTATATTTCACTTCTTAAGAATAGTTTTTGCGTATGCAAGTTTAAGCAAGAAATATTTGGAGAGTGCAACTGTGTTCCAGTCTTGCTGGATTAAGTGGCAGTTTTAATTAAAACAATTATACAAGTCTTTGTTTTCTTCAGCTTGTTTGATTTAGTTGGTTTCTTTAGCAACAAACAAAGCTTTCATGGCTTCTTCACATTTGCACAGAATATTAATGCTGCTGCTTTGATTTTAGAATCTTGGACACTTACACAGTTTCTTAGCATTTAAGTCTCACATCACTGTTAAGATTATATGAGCAGCAGAAATGAGAATGTGGGTATTTGTATCTTGATACCATTCAGTTACAATTGGAAAATCCAGGAAATGGCTAAAATAAGTTTGACTGCGAGGACTTGCAGAACAACTGCATCACATTACAATTATGCAAAACTGTCAGACCTTGTACAGTTTCAGCTCCATTGTCCTTTCCTTCCCTCTCCCAAATTCCTTTCTTAAAAATGGTAGGACGACGGCATACTTGAGGCTGTATTTTCATACAGTCCTTGCAGTGTCTGATACGACAGACAATGAAAATATATAGTTCCTCGACAGGCTGCTATTTGATACAGTACTGTCACACTGCGACAGGTAAGCTAAGGTGGGATTAGCAACTTCAGGGTTACATGATCTAGCACTAAAACAACCAAGACTCTAAATGAAATTTAAGAGCTCAACCGTAAATAAAAATCAATCTGAACGGTTTGGGTTTTTTCACCTTTCTTTCCCCAGACAGTGATTTATTTTATGTCAAAAGGGTAATTTTGATATTTAAAATGTCCCAACTCACAAGAAGTGACCCTCAAGAATTGATTTTGCTTTCATTTTCTTTTGCTGAAGTTACTCCTTCCACCATAACCCTGGTGCACCCCTTTCCTGAGATGGCTCCTTGCGTGCAAACACAGAGCTGTAACTGTCTCTTAGCTCCTGGCCAGAAAATTAAAGCTCTGACTGCCAACCACAGTGCCATCTCAGACATATGTTTGTATAAAAGCACCTCTCTCTTGAAAGGATGAAGGGTTGTCTCTGTCACTGTGTGCGCAGAGGCTTTATCAAGGCATATGTGATGCTTAGTAACACAGCTGGACAAAAAGGAGAAAAGAAAAGGTGGCCTAATATTGAAAAAGACCACCTCTGTCTGAGAATTTCATAATTTGGTATGTCAATAACCTCCAAAACCTTCTTTATAGTTGGCCTTCCCACTTTATAGTTGGCCCAAAGTGATGGCAAAGAAAAAGGTTTATGGTGGTGATTTGTTTGTTTTTTTTTCTGTAAAGCTTCTCATTTTCTTCCTCTTTTTTGAACATTTCTGATCAGCTCTGCTATAGCACATCGTGTTTTAAATAGACTTCATGTTTAAACTATCAATGAATTTATCTTCAGAAATGTTGACAAAAATTGTAAGAATCAGCACAAAATATGTTTTCATTTGGGTGTATTTTGAAAGGAAGAGGAAGTTAAAAATGCATTTCTCTCTGGAAACAGAAGTTCTGAAACCCAAAGAAACGGGGTAGTATTTTGTTTTACATCAACAGTCTGCACTGGTGGACTTTTTATCCTAACAAACAAAAAAGAACTGCAACTGCTGGGCGAGTGTGGCTGAGACCTCAGAGGTGGCCTTTGGGGTGCAGAGGCAGAAGCAGGCAGCCAGGCACTAAGAGCAGAAGTGCTGCAGGGATGGCCTGGTGCTGGCAATGGCCCAGGCAGTGCTGGGAGCAGCAGCGTTTGACCAGCACGGAGGGTTCAAATCCATCATGTGCCAGGGGTGGATTTGAGGGAGCTAACAAATAGCTCTCTTCCTACTTACAGCATGTCTTTGCTTCAATTCACTGTGAATTCATTTAAAATATCTAATTTAGTTGATGCTTCTTGCTGTTTTTTAACATACACAGTGCTCTCTCCCCCTCCTTTCTTTTTTTTTTTTTTTTTTTTTTAAATCTGCTTATCATGAAATCAGTACATTTTCCTTTCTCGGACCTGTAACTTAATAAAAACCAAACCATTTCTTCCCAAAGAGTTACAGCTCCTCCCAGATGAGTACATCTAGGTCAGGTTTCAGCCTGGCATAAATATTTTATGTTTGGGAACTAAAGGTCTCCAGAAATCGGGGTTCATATTGGAATGCCTGACGTAGCCTTAACCATACCAGCACATGCGGGTGCTTGCTTTAATAAAAAAGCCCTTAATCTCATTTGGCTCTACCTCACTGGCAGCTTGAAGCACTTGAATCAAACAGTACAGCTGTGAATTGTGACACTGGCTGGACGGAAGCCCAGAAAACTTTTCCCAGAGAAAACCCTTGAGGGAGGAAAAAAAAGAAAAAAGAAAGAGAAAACATAAGAAGGAGGAGGAAAAAGGTTTGACAACCGAAATACAATACAGTGGAGAATGAAAAAAACCACAACCAATCCTTGCCCCCACCTCCTCCGAAAACATGAGACAAATCAGAAAACCAAAAGGAAGATGGAAATCTTCTTAAAAAGGTTAGTTTGTAAGGCAGAAAGGCCAGCCTGAACAGCCCTGAGTAGTGGCCCCTGTCCATATTCTCTGCTCAGCGAACAACCAAACTCAAGCAAATATGAAAGCTGAATTACAACACTTTTTCAAAACACACTGAAAAGAAAAGGCAGAAAAAGAAGGCAGCTTTGATTTTTTGTGAGCAAGAAGGAAAACATCCAACCGAGGAAATTTAGAGAGGGTTTGGAAGCACAAGAGCCATAAACAGACCTAGCGTAAGTGTGCTTGCAGTAACAAACAAAAAATAATTTTACTTTTGTTTCAATCCTGAGGATAATACCTTCCCTAAAGGAGATAACTGAGCAATATGAAAAAAAAACCAAACAAACAGGAAAAAAAAACCACAGCACAACACAACCACTGAAAGCACATCTGAATGGGAGGAAATGCTCTTTTTTTCGAAGGCAGCAGCCGTACTCTGGAGTCATAAGGTCAAAGGGTGAATTTCTACTGAAGGAAAACATTAGAGCTAGATATTTCTCATCTGTCAGTCCCATTAAATACCATTTTTTAAGGATTCAGGAGTTTGCAATGCGCCTTTCTTCAAGTTAGCAGGATAATAAAGATTCTGTTGCCTTTTGCAGATGTTTAAAGACATGATGTGAAAGACGAATTCTTCAACTAAAACCCTCAAGAAATGTCACTTCTGTGTCTTAGTGAAGGAGCTCCAGCACATTCTCCACATAAACATCTGCTGGAAACGTTTTAAAAAGGAGGATGTTTAAATAATAGCTTTTGTAGGCTTTCTGTGTGTGTTGTGTTTTTTTTTTCTCTCTCTCTCTTCTTTAAAGAAAAGAAAATGAATTTGTGGAAAGTTCTTTCTTCCCAAGCAACTTGCCTTTGCAAACTCGCCTCAGCTAGGATGGTCTAAAGAAGCAAGCTGTAAAATGAAGGAGAGAAGAAATGTTGAAAATATTCCTCCAAAACATTCTGTATCAATCACACCTCAGACACAGTCATAAATTAGCTCTTTCTCTGACTTCAGAGAGTTGCTTCTCTTCATTTTTATGCTAACTTGTTTGTGACAATTACAGCAAGGCTTTATTTACATAATAATTGGATTTTTCTATTAAATTTAACAGAGAAGGGAAAAAAAAGGAAAAATAATAACAAACATTGTGTCACAAAGTGGTAAATATGTGGCATAATCTGAGGAAAGGAAAAAAAAAATTAAAATAAACTTAGCATATAGTCCACTGTATTTTGACCTTTCCCTAGAGAACCACTGTAAGTCCAGCAAGACTTCCCCGCCATTAAATGCCTTCCAGTGAGCTGCCCTGCAATAGCTGTGATTGTGTACCAAACTGGGGTACATTTTTGAATAGATCTGTCTTACTTCATGCTTATTGGAAGTCCCACACCTCAAGATGAAGTGTGTCTATTCAGAACTGACAGAAATTAGAGACAGTTGGAAGTTCCTCCTAGAAACTCCACCTGTTGGCGCATCGGATGGTATTTCACCTAATTACAACTACGTATCCATCTTATGGATCAGGGGCTTTTAATGCAGTAAATTAAAAGCCTCATTAAACCCAGAAGATTCCATGTAAGATTCATGAAAAATCCTACTCCTTTCCTTCCCAAGGATTTTGCACACTCTGTGTGTGAAAATGCTATTGGATTACCAATATCATCATCCCTACACATAATTACTGTCTTCCCTACACATAATTATGTATTGAGACTTTTCACAACAAATATTATTATATAAAAGACAGAATTGTAGATGAGCGAGAGTCAGGTGTCATCAGCACTGCTCCAGCAAGTGATCAGGAAAGAAAAGAATCTTCCACTACTGCAGGGCTCAGAAGATCGCCTCCATTATTAATGCAGATTCCTCAGCATTCTCTTTGCCTGTGGATTCACACCCACTATACACCAAACTTTTTTTCACAGAGGCCTCAAAGTTTTACCCCTGCCTTTGGTAAGGTACTCGGATGGAAATGAAACTATTTTGGCAGAGATCTCTCTGAGAGGAGAGAGATCCAAGAGATCACACATTCACTTCTATCCCCTGGCTCTGGCCTCTCCTGATGCCTTACAGTGATGGCATCATTATTTATCTCCAAGTTTCTTGAGCTGTACAGAAAAGGTCCTAAAGTGTTAACAACACACTCCTTCCATTCTTTCTAAAATCAAAGAGAGGTGAAGACCTGATCTCCTCATTGTTTAACACCCTTGATTTTCTTATTGAGGAAAACTGCCTTCTAAGCTCAACTAATTTAGGTGCAGAAAAACAGTAGTATTTTCCAATTGTTTCTTATCTGTTGGAGCTTTATTTCATAAGTCAGTAACAATTGTCTATCTTGATGATTAGTTGTTACTGTATATCAGCTTGAGTTTTGTATTCATATCCTTTTACAAAAAAGGTTGAAAGTTCAGTCTTTCCCAGTTTTCCCATCATGTAATAAAACATCTTCCGTGTGATCTTAGCTCCCAGAGTCCCTTGTGACTTTGACTTCACTGCTGGACACAGCCTTGTAAAATTTGAAGTTCGCTGGGTTTGTGAAAAAAATACAGCCCTTTCTTTGTGCATTCCTTACAGATGCATCAAGAAGTCTGTGCGATGTGATATCCTTGGGCTGAGAGTCAAGACAACTTCCCCCGCATGAAAGTTATAAACATTTCATTTAACAATTCCTTTAATTAAACTATTTGCTTTTCTAGCATATGTATACTTGCACGTCTGGTGACATAAGAAAGGAAAATAACTATCTCTGATTTAAAAGGAAAGACACCCAAATCTTCTGTATAGAGGTAACATAAGTAATAAAGGATAGGGAAATGGAAACTTTTGTTCATCCCTACAAAGGAGCAACAACAAATTTGGCTTACTTCTAATTTTATTTGAATGGTGATTGCTGATATTTACTCCACACTTTCTCTACAAAAGTCTCTAAACTGTACAAACCTCCCCACACCAATTTAACACAGCTGACAGACACCAGCTGTATCGTAAAATGAGAAGCTTCTCAACGGGCAGTGATTATCTGCCAGTGGGTAATATCCTGTCTTGAAACACTAATGCCCCTCTGCAGGTTCAGCAATGGGATATCAGAACATGGATAAGCATGGGTTTAAATATTTGCATGCAATAAAAGATGCATGAGAATGATGTATGTATTAGAAATTTCCTGCTGATGATTTTTGCAGGGACTTTTCTGCAGAGTATAAGACCCAATCATTTTGTGGAACAGTCTACCATTGTGTAAGATCTTACTAAATACTTATGTGTGCAAGCCAGACAGTGAATGTACCTTTTTATGAACAGAGTGGGTGTGACCTAGACAGATGCAGCTTGATCTTTCCCATGCTGACCTTCACAGAACTTCATACCTGACCTGAATGAAGCACTGTCTCAGGGGTGAGACACATCTTGCTCAAGGAGAAGAAAATGAAAATGCTGCTCAGTTATGTGATGAAGCTTTACCAAATTGAATGCATTTTGAGCATACAATCACAAAGTCTCAGGTTTTGACAATTATGCAGCATATATGAATGCCCATTTCATTCACTGCAAGCCACCTTTACTGTACAAAGCTTTCTAGGAGCATAGAACCATGGGCTACATCCTTTTCTGAAAACGTGTTGCATTCTTTCTCAGGAGCTACAATTATCATGTTTCAGTAAGTAAAATCAGAATAGTTTTATATTTGATATAAAATTGGAATAGCTTTGCATTTTTTTCCTATGCTGTTAAGTTTCAGACCTTTCTGAGTTAAGAGAAAAAATCCCCATGTCTCCATATACACTAAGTTTATGGATTTATTTTACTATTTTGTTCCTTGTTCATATCTATGAGTGCTGAGGATATTCTCCTTTCCGAAAAGATGGAAGCTGAGATTTCCAGCCTGCATAATTTTTCTCAGCAAAGGAGAAAAAGCACCTGCGTAGCTGCAGCTTCAGGTCTCAACTGCTCTCTTCTGTTTATAACATCTGGCTAATAGAATTCAAATAAAAGGACTGCCACTACTACAAGGAACAGCTATACCGTTTGGGGTAATGGGCCAGGTTCTGTTGTAGGGGCTGTTAAAGACTTACCAAAGACAAAATCTCTTCTGACCTTTGGGCTCTTTCTGCATTTCAGTCAAGTTTCTCTTGCAGATACCATAGTGATGGCTGCACCCATTTCTAAATTGCCAAATGTTTCAAAAGCTCTTTGAAGGAACAGGCAGAGTAGACTAAGAGTTTAAAAAAGAGGAAAAGAAAAGCCCTCAAACTTTCTCAGTGTATTGATATTCTTCAGGGCAATGAGGGTGCAGTGAAGGAGGCAGAAGAAAAACCATTACCATGTTTAGTTCCAGAAATGCTTCAATTATTGCGAGAGAAGCCGTCTAAAAAGCACTAGAAGTTGGTGATGTGCACTGTTCACACACTTCGGGAGGAAAAAAACTCAAGACAACAACAACAAAAAAGGCAAACGTCTTCTCCAAAGAGGGGAAAGGTTAGAAATTATTTGTGCTGCATTGATCAATTTACCTGAGTTGTCTTTCGATGGATTGTATTAATGGAACTTCATTTTCTTTTATTCAGCTGCTGGCCAATTTCATCTCGACTCTTAAAAAGATCAATGAACACATCTCACTATCTTTGTACAAAATGAGCCTCTATTTTTCCCTTAAAGTTTAAGAGACTTTATTATTTTCATTTGTAATGGATTTTTCTGTCTCCTTTTTCTTTCAGCTCCTGTTGTGATTTCTGTATTGCCTACCTATTCTTTCTTTCTCATGGATTTTGTCTAAACAAATCAAGTTTGCCTTTCTGTAGGGTACATGGCAGGTAGGAAGTTATAATTTAGGTCAAGTAATGTACAAACATTTAAGATTAAGCACAGCTCCTACTTTAATGCTGGTGTGAAGAGGACGAAGCATCACTAAAATAAGACCAAAAAGAGAGTGTATTGTTTGAGGAAATTCAACCAGCAATGTCAGTGAATTGTACTTGGAAAGAGTCTCAGTAAAATCAATCACTCAAGTATTACTCAACAGGAGAAAGGCTAACAAGTTATGTCCACAGAGGATTAATTTTAACCAACAAGCAGGGTTGGTTGGTTGGGGTTTTTTTTCTAGTTTCGATTGATCTTAAGTAGACTTAATCCTATATTTTCATTCTTTTCTCAGATAGAATTACAAAATTGTAGCAGTTCTAAAATAATTCAGCTAAAGACTCCTGAAAATGTTATAATTTAGTATCTGGTCTTGCAGAACTTTGTATACAGAACAAAATTAATAACATGAATGGAACAACTCATTGAAGTAAGATTGCGTGCTTGAATTCTCACAGCCCAAATGCCATTATTCCTTTGAACTTCATGTGTTTCTTCTTATTTTCCTAGTCTTTTCACCCATACCAAGTTTCATTTTTACATTGGCACGTGATAGAAAATGTGAACATTTTGTTGCAAAAGGCCTAAAAAGGATCTGTAATGCTCACCAACGAAACTGAGACACTAAGCAATATTCAGGTGGCTTGTCATTAATTGCACATTCATTTTGGCTTTAACACATAGCATGAAAACTCCGGGCTATTTTTCAAGACTTTTTGGAGACTGCAATGAAATGCTACTCTGTATGATGGAAAGCATCATAGGCAGCATCACTATTTGAGTTAAATCTGATGTATCATTCTGGAGCAGAAATGACTGGCCTTTAAATGCATTTTGCCTGGGTCATCTCTTTGATTACCCACATGCAGCACACATCACTTAAACAGCGACAAAGAGCTTGCACGCTTCAGTTGTTTCTTTTCATATGCACTGAAATATTAAACTGTGTAGAGAAATTCAGTAATGTGCTTCATCAAAATTTTGACACAAGTCCAGTCTTCTTAACGAAATGTTTACAAATGAAAACTAGCACAGTCTAAACATACAAGAAAACTCCAGTACCTTCCAGCTCTATCAGCTAAGGGAATTTTTATCCCAGTAGAAGCTCTAATATTGAAAACTCTGTTTTAAGGCAGCATTTTTAAAGCACTCTGCTCTCCCCAGTAATGCTTGAAAACTTCCTGTAAAATGAAGTTGTGAGCATGAAGTTGTTACAAATCACCATGAGTGTTTTATCCATAAAGAGTTGGGAACATTCAATTCTGATTATTTTTAACAAAAAGAACGTGAGTATGAAGTGACCATTTGAAATGCACTGTTCTGAACATTTCAAACTTACTGGTAACATTTTATTGAAATTGATATGCTCACGCAAGGCATTGTGACTTAGACAAAATGGCATTCTCTGTGCTAAAAAGCTTCCAGCGAACAATACTCATCCTATTGGATCACTGGAAGTTACAGTAATTGCATTATAAAATTCAGCAGCTGTTTGTCTACCTGAAGATGCTTGTGACTGTTTCTCATACAGTAGGAGCAGGCCACGTTTGCAGGATTCAGTTCTGGACTTTCCAGACTCGTATCTGAGTCTGTTTATCTCCACAACACCTAGATGATTTAGCAGTCTGCACAGATGCGGTAATGAAAAAGAATAAAACAGATTTGCTTCTAATGAATCAATACGAAAATATGGTTCAAAGAAACAAAGACAAAGCTCCCCTAGGAAAGTCCCAGAATGCCTGGAGTACTGCAAAAGTGGCAAAAAGACAAGAAAAAAGAAAAAAACGAAAAGAAAAGAGAAAACCTTTGGCAGCATTGCTACTCTCCATTTTCCCCATGCACAAGTCTAGTCCCATATGCAATCCTTGCCTTTCTTTGGCTACTGTATTGCTGTTAATAAGCATGTGCTGTACATTTGGCATGCTTTCTATCTTCCATTTGCCATTTATTCCTTTTACAACCTCCTTTGTTATAGGTCTAGCGTAGCAAACTGCTGCTTTATGGGAATTTGCAGCCCACTTGACATATGGTACAGGATCACTGGCCAAAATGGCATAATAGTAGACAGTATTTTACAACCCAAGTTCATTATCTATCTTGTTCCAGGACTTTCTTTGGTCTGTAACCAATAGGAGCCCAAACTCCTAATCATATGATAACAAGACTGGCTCTTCTGTGCATTTGTTGGACATCTCAATGGCTTCCACTATTCTTGGAAGCAGTGACGGACTGCGCTGCCGTTCTCTCCCCATGAGCAGCTATAGCCAAAGTGTGTTGGCCTTTGCTTTTTCTTTCTTTCTGCTGGTGATGATCCTTTGACAGTGAATTCATGTTGTTGTGTCTTTTCCCATGCAAAATTTTATTTGTTGCTCAGAGCAGTAATGAATTACTCAGACAGATGAATCAGGTCACTAAACTCTCCACTCCAAATGAGTATATTGGAGTGTTACAGTGCAATTATTTGAAGTACAGATTTATCTTAGTGGTGGCAGTACTGCTTCAACTACAGCACTTCCTTTTCTCATAATGGCTGATTGCTGATGTCTCTTCTGTGCACCAGCCACACATAATGGCTGTGGTTTCTGAACTTCAGGAAACGTTCTGTGCAGTGTGTGGGGTAAAGAGGTGCCCTTTTCTGCACCCCTGTACAGGAACGGTATAAAATAAGTGTGATTTTTATTTGTGAGGAGGAAGAAATCTATGTTAAACATTTGATCTCAAATCTGTTCACACTGGACAGACAGCAAGTTGAACTTTTCAGCAACCCTTATTTTCTTTCTATTCAAACAGCAATAGCTACCCACAGTGTAAAAATGTCTTCGCTAAGTTCTCACTGGCCTTCTTATCATGGATATTTTTGACATCTTCATTATACACTATGTGCTATGGGTATTCTGCCCCTTACGCTGATTGCCAGGAGAACCACATATCACTTGTGAATTCAAACATTCCAGTGGAGACATTCACAGCACAAATCACTAGTTGCTCAATTTGATTCAAATCACAAACACCTATCACAAAACTCCTCCCTTTCTTCTGGAGGGCCAGCACATCTCTCACCAAAGTCATGACCCCTGCTAAAGGCCGACTTTCTGAACGCGTTCAGGTTCCATTTCATCTAAGACCTCCTGCTTACTGAACAAGTCTAGTCCAGAAACTGGATGAGCTATGAGTAGTCTGATAAGCAAGACTAGCAGCAGTTTTGAATTAAGAAAGAAGAAAAGTAAAAATACCCAATATATAAAGCCAAAGTCAAATCAGGTAATACGGCTGGGCCCTTTCCTGATATCACAGGTGTTGCATCCCAGGCTTCATCAATATCCACTGATTCTGAACTACTTCCTCCTTGAACCCCAACTCTTTACAGCTTTTATTCTCTTGCTTTCATTTTCTTTTATTCTGGTTTCTTTCTATTGTTGTTGCTTCTTTGAAAAGATCAATGAACAGGTCTTACAGTCTTGGTGTAAAAGAGCCACTATATTCCTTTAAACTTTAAAAGACTTCATTATTATTATTATTATTTGCAGGAAGGATGTTTGTATCTTCCTTCTTGCCTGTAGCCCCCCTGCAGCTAAACTTTCTGATGGTGCTTTGTGTCTAAAAGAAAATTAAGGGCAAAGAATACACAATTTGACTTAAAACATATTGATATTGTCAAATGAAGAGCCATTTAATGAATTTTTTGTCCTCAGTGAAGAGCCAGTGTAAGGAACAGTAGGAGCTGCAAACAAGACTGAAAATGGCATTGTAATAGCAAAATGCATTTGCTTGAACAGTGTCTTCCTTTTTTTTTCTAATGATTTTGCAACATTGTCTCTCTTTTGTTCTCTTCATTAGCTGCCTGTGACCACAAAAGCATTCCAGTAAGGAAGGTAAGAAAAAAAAACATCCATCCAAATGTTTCTGATATCAGCAAAAACACTTATTAGTACAAGAAAACACCCCACATCGTTGATGTCCTGTTTTTGGCACACAGAAACCCACAAAAGCGAAATCCCAAGCAGCTAAAACTCTCTACCAAGCTCCCTGCCTTGCAAAATTTTGGTTCCTGTCTATGAAAGAGCAGGACCTGAAACAGGGAAGGTTGTTGACAGAGAAGATGCCATTAATATTTCTGCAATTGCAAGAGCATCTGATGTGACTGCTATTATTATAACAGCACTTACAAGCACTGTTGAACGTTAGGGATTGAAATACTGGTAGCTGTGTTTGAGGCTTTATTTATTAATGCCTCTAAAATGCTTTGAGATTATCAATTATAGGATTTTTACAGAGAAAACTCTTATATTGCTTGTAGCCATGCTGGCCTCAGTCCTCAGCTGAAAGTTGAAACAGCATGCTACGATAAAAGCTGTCGTACTGTTCTGTAATGTAAGTTAATGTAAAATAACCACAGGCCTCTCTAACTTGCATTGTTTGTGTCTACTTTCACACACTGGCTGGAGTTTGTGAGGATGTATTGTGTCAGGGTCAATCACAGCTTTTCGTTAGCCTCCATGGCCCTTTGGCTCTGTGTAGTTGAGGCACGCCAGCAGCAGACTTTGCTTTCTGCATCAGTGAAGCTAATGGAAGGCTGGTGCTCAGCATAACCCCAGAGCCCTCAAGATGCTCATACAATTTTGCTGCTCTATCCCAGTGCCACCTGCATGGTAAGGACGTTCTCAGCTTGTATCAATACCACTAAGAATTGTACCATTCTGTCCATAAACTTTATCTGTAGGAACATGGCTTCATGTCCGTGCTGGAGATGACGTAATCTAGTTTGGTAGAAGCAGCTACAAAAATCACTGCTCATGAATCAGTTATTGGAAATAACTGTACTTAAAAAGTTCTGCTTTCAGATGTTACCTTACACTGTCCTTGACTTGACTTGGCTGTTGCTTCCTCCTGCTCTCATTAGATCAAGCTGAGACCTGGCACTGCACATTAGCTGAAAGCCGTCCTCGTCTCCACTGCCTCAGCCACTCTCTTCTTATCCAGTCCACATTACTTTGGTAACACAAACCTACCTGCAACTTTCTCATTACTACACACATATGGCAAAACCAAAAGTCATTAATATGTGAGCTATTCTGTAGAGGATTTCTAGCAAATCCAAGCCTAGCACGTGTTTAACAGCAAACTATTTGAAAAGCAGTTCAACATTTTGAAAATAATCACTTATGCTGCCTTTTCTTTATCAACTTGCAAAATCAATCTACCCTAACTTGCCAAGAGTTCAATTCTCCAGACACAAAGTCAGGGGAATGCATTTTAGAAATCTCAAAAAAAAAAAAAAAAAAAAAAAAAGCTTTCTCTAATTAGTCATTAAATATATAATAATTTAAGATAAAATATCTCAAGATATGCCAGAATTAGAAGGAAGCTCCCAGACTGTAGGAGTATGAAATGGAGCATTCTTGATGCTGGCAACAGAAAACATCACTTGGCTTCTCTGGGAGAATGGTAGAGGCTTCTTCATTCTGTATTTGTTTTATTTCGATGTTGTTGGTTTCTACTGCCATGGTAAGGGTTTTCTGCTGTATTCATTGGAAGAACATCATAAAATAATCTCTGTATGTGCCTGGATGCACTGTAATGTCCTCCAGTTAGAAGTGTTCTACCATTTCAAGGGGAGTTTGTTGACATGAATATGGAGAGCAACAAGCAATCCGGTCATCATTCTCCAAAACAAGATGACATGACTAACATATGATGGTTGACCTACCTGACAGCAACTGAACAGAAATTGTATTTACTCACCATCTAAAATACTTCATATCTCCTTATAACATACCAATACTTTTCCTGTAATAAATAATCATAACAAGACCATAAATCTGCATTAAATTGAAGTACTGTTATAGAAAGTCAAATTGTATATTATAGGTTAGAACACAGATTGTCAGCTTCTCTTAATAATGACTTGGTATTAGATTTCTTCATTCCAGTTCACACTACTGATTTTCTCTTCAGCTAAATGCATTTAAACCCAAGCATAACCACACAGGATTTACCTACTAATGAAAACACTGAACACCTAAGCCCCGAGTGCTTTGCCTATAATTAGCTGTAAGGACCCAATATTAACATCTCTCACACAGTCAATATGTTCTTTACACACTGAACACTGGACTTAGACTGGTCACAGCCCTACACAGGTTCTGTTGTATGGGGTGTTTTTTGTTTTTGTGCATCCTGTTTTGCCAAGCATACCTCATACAGCGTTGCCTGTGCTTTGCATCTAAACAGGATGGGGCCATGTTTGATGCAGAACTTCACAGTTCTGCAGTGGCTCAGCTTGGAGGAATGAACATGTCCACCACACCTCTGCAGAGGTTTTTGGTCGGAAGAAGAAAGGTTGGGTTTTTAACAGCCTTCAGAAATACAGCAAGCTGGAGACAAAACTAAAATGCACTGCCATCCAGCGCTCCAGGACTGTCTCTTATCATCACAGAGCCTTTGTTTATGACACGGAGACCAATTGATTTACATTATTTTGCTTTCAACAAGCCTTTCGTGAAGAACACAGTGACATGCTTAAGTGCCAAAGAAGAAGGAAGGCACACTGATGAAAAACAGACGTTGCAGCCATTAGCATCGATCAGCAATTGATCAGTGTATAAGCAAGCAAAGAGGTACAGGATGAGTACTGTGTACAAAGAAACCCGATTTAATCTTGTTCAAAAGGTGTATTTTCTGTGAAGAGGCACTTTGTTCAGGAAGCACAAACTTCATTAGCACAAACCCAAGAATCATGTGAGGAGCTTTGTCTTGGAAATTACAGAGGTCCAACATTTGGCAGACAGGAGGATATGAAAATATTTTTCAGATGCTACATTTGCCAATCAATAGCTTCATGTCAAAGATTCTCTGTGGGACCTCACCTGTGTCCTTTGCTTAATTAGATGTTTTTCAGGAGTAGCTAAAACCACCCTGTTACATCACTACAGCAGAATGTTTAGTTTAAGAGAGTGAGCAGGACTGCTGAGGAAGTATTTGTTTTTTTGAGATGCTGAAGATCCTGCAAGTGCTGAATGACAAACCTTTCTGTTTATTCAGTTAACACCGAATTTGTTATGAGCAAGTTGTTCAAACTCAGACAAACCTGAACGAGCATTCTCTTAAATGAGAAACCCCACCCAACCGTGCACTTGACAGAGGCATAACTCCTACTACACATGATTTGAGCTAAAACAACATTGCTTTTCACTCTCACCCCAAGACCTAATGAGCTTCAGCACTCAAGACGCGAAAGACCAATAACTTAATCCCCTGTTTGAAGCAATCCGTACTTTTAAAGCAGTGCTGTATTTGATTAAGCCACTGTAAAGCTCAGCAGAGCTGTGTCAAGCTAAATTATATTCTTTAAAGTAAAAATGCCATTTTACATGAAACATAAAACCTCAGTCTTACTGCATTTTTATAAAAAAACTAAGTACTATTTATTTACAGCCAGATCGTCCCCATTCATAGCAACATATAGCTGGCAGACATTAGAGGACTGGATATGTTTTAAAGAACTCAAATATTATCATGCAGATTTATAGATTAAAAATATTGAACTATGTTTTCAAAGGTACTTGCAGATCCCCTAAGACAAAGCCAGAGGATACCCTTACTATAATCGCTGAGTGATTATGCAGTCCCAATATGATATCAACATTGTTGCTTTATCTACCAAACTTTTAATCTCACCAAAACTCTCCTTATTAACTCAGCAGTGTATTTCCCACGATCCTACATTGACTGGCATTTGTAACGTTGCCCTTCTTAAGCCTGATACCTGGGTCACTCCATTCACACTCTAAATATTGGCACAATATTAGATTTCTTCTATTCCTTTGGAAGCTGTCCAGTGATCAAGGCATTAAAAATCAACAAGTAAATGCCTGGACAGTTCCTTGGCCACCTCTGTTAAAATTATTGGAAGCAGGTTGTTCACTTACAGCGTTATCAAAATTATCAATTTTGGCATTTTGGAAAATAAACAACTGCAGCAGCACAATAATAAAATATGACTACGTAGCTGGGCTTTCCTTCATCAACAGAACATGAGTTGTTCTGCTTTTCCTTCTTCGCTACTAAATATTCTACCACATCTGCCTAGAAACAGACTAGCATGTTGCTCAGGTACTTAACTCCTACTCTGCAATGCATGCACCGTGACCACAATTTCTCCTTCTGTACTTTAGTTCTCATCATTTTTTTCCGATTTTTTTTTTTTTTTTTTTTAAGATTTTATTTTCCACTGTATCTGCACCATGTTGTGTTATCAATTTACCTTTTCTCCATTTCTTATACAATAGTGATAGCATATACTCATTTCCCTTCCAAACTGGACTGTTCAACAAGTTTTGTCTTTCTGAACACAGCAGTGTGGCTTTTAAGAGATAATCAGAAGTTTTGAAAGGAACCAGTATAACATTCTCAATGAACTGCAAAACTCAGGATGATGATTATTTAGCTCTGCCAACAGACACCAGCCCAGTTCTTGTTCCACCCCAAGATCCTCCAGCCATTAAACTGACATTGAAAAGCTATTCAAGAGTGATAGTCTACATAGAGCCTGAGATACTCAAAACTCAATTCATTTGTGACCCAAGTCATAATTGGGTTGCAATCTACAAAAGTAAAGACTAAAAAACACTGCAAAACAGAGCTGAAATTACCAGCTATGACATGACCTGTATCTAATTCTTTCATAATAAAAAAATTCTGCACTGTGAGGTCTTCTGTTCATTGGCCTCCCCTTTTAGAAATAAGATTTACCACCCTTCACGTCTCTTAGATGCGCATCTCTCAGAAGGATTTGTGAATTTGGTTTTGTCTTTGGCATTGGGATCTCAATAGCTCAACATATTCTTGCATCAATAGCAGATTTTCAAACGTGCAGATGTTCTAACAGCATAAGCAGAATACTTAAGCACCAAAGGCTACTTTTATTCAGACTTCAGTACAAGTTGGAAGTCTTCAGGTCTTCAAATTATCCTTCCAATTTCTTGGTGTGTTTAAGGTGAGCCCAGCCTCACATTAGTTACTCAGAATTACAGATACTGGCCAAAAGATCCCAAACCTCAGCAACAGCCAACCTCAAAGTATCTCCTAAAGATGCATCCCGCATCTGCTCTGCTTAACTGGAAAAGCACTGATTCTGTCAGTGTGCTGCGCTGGTGAAAGGAACAAGGTGAACAGCAGTACTGTCAGCAGGTTGTCCCATCTATTATTGGCACAGAGGAGGATTGCCACGTGCTGCAGCATCAGGGCATTTGGGAACATAACAGTAAATTTTCTAAAGCTAATCCCAATAGCAATTTCCCCAATAATTTATAAATTGACTGTATATGAGGTGAAAAATTCAGCTATTAAATAGGGAGTTTGCTGGCTGCAACAGTGCAGACCTTTTACCAGGATGCCTTGGGAAGCTAAACAAACTTTCTTTCCATGCTGTGCTCATGGGAACTTGAAGTTTCCTCTCACAGAGGTTAAAATGCTTGAAAAGTGGAGCCCTATATAAAATTCTGTTTGTGCAGCTGAAGTTCTGATGCTGTTTACCTGAAATGTTTCTATAATTCCTAAACTTTTGAGTTTCAGGTTGGTGATTTGCGAGCAGCAGATTGCACTCCCCTGAACTAAATCTAACAAGCACCACAAAGTGAAAATAAACTGGAGAGACTTGAAATAAAAATCACTTCAAGAAATCTAAGCGTGGTAGGTTTTTTTTCCTGTGGGTTTTTTTTTTTTTTTCCCCTCCCACTTTAAGCCAACTAAACTCCCAACACATTCTGATCATCTCACCACAGTGTGTCTGTGCTGGTGACAACTGATTCATGTGTACATTTACATATCCCCTCAGTGCCAGCAGCAGAATACAAAATGGGTCCTCCTGCTCTGGCAGATGACACAGCGCTGGCAAATCAGGAGGAGCTGTCAAAAACAGCTGTCCATTAAAAGAGTTTGCTGAAACAACTAAGAGCTGTTTGAAAATGCTAGGTGGTAGAATTTAATTGGAGTAGCAACTGTTCAAAATTAAGATTAAAAAGGACCAGTCGGTATGTGCGGGTTACAGGTTTAGGGGATGTTTTTATATATGGATATTTACATTGGAGATATAAACAATTAAGTCTGCTGATTTCCTCTGCCTCTTTCTGTGTGTGTTTGTGCTCCATCCCCAGGGTCAGGAAGTTCAGCTGTGTCCATAACTGATCTGCCACACATGAAACATGGCAAGTATCCACACTGGTACCCAAGCAATTTTATTTTAGAGACGAGGGGGGGGAAAAAAGAGGATTTTGTGTATTTTTAAAAGCAGCCTGCCTGTGTGGGTGCAAATGCTATTATGCTGCACTGCTGCTACACTGTTAGCTGCCCATGTGGGCAGGGGATGCGGTTGGTTTTCCGCAGTGGGAAAAAGATGTAGGCACAGACGGCCCAAACGTAGCTTCCAGCAAGTGTGTTTGATTACACCATGCACCCTGTTTAAAGAGCACATTTGTCTCAGCACATAAAATTGCATGCACATAAATGAAAGACTTTATGAAGTTTTTCCCGTAGTATGAAAGTATTCTTGGGAAAAGAGACCACTGTAACAGCCCAGAAAATTTCATTTTTCTCAAGGAGTTTGATTTGAATGAGCTGGAGGCGATGTTAAGCTCTGGTTTGGCTTAGGTTGTCTCTGAATCAGAAACTTGAGTATAGTATAAAAGTGGCAGAATAGAAGAGCAGGCAAGCAAAACTGACAAAAAAAAAACAGAGATCCTGCACATTCTCCCTGGTTTAGCTGAATGTTTTGTTCACCAAAAACATTTGAAAAGATACTGAAATCAAGTCAATGTTTGGCATTTTGACAGTGCCAAAATAAAATTATTTTAATTTTGCAACTTAAAAAACTTTTACATTTCAAAAATTTGCTTTTTTTTTTTCCTTTAGAAAAAAATATCCTTTTCCTGAGACTTTGGATTTTTAAGCACAAATAGAAGTGTTTCTTTTCTGGATTTTCTCTCATCAGCACAGACAGGCAGAAAGTCTGCATTTAGCTCTTCATTTTGCCACTAAATCCTCACCACAGTGCCTTGTGCAGTGACTCGTATGCTTCAGCTCAGTGCAGCTCTAAGTGTGTGCTTAAAATACTCCCAGTACTTTGTTTACTTGGTACTTTTTTAGTGTTTCTTTTGTGAATACAAATACTGTGAGGCACTAACTTTGTTGCATCCATTGCAGGTTGATGAATTTGGTCCTGGACAGTCAATACACGGAGATAAGTAGTAGTTACATTGCATTTATAGTGAGAAGGAATCTAAGCTAAGATCTACCTCTATTTTGTAAGCCTTGCTGCCATTGAACTTTTTTAATCAGGTGCAACTCTTTAATATGTTGAACCCCAGTTTTGGATTTGCTTTAAATAAAACCTACTTTAAAACTTAGAACAAACAAACAAAAAAAGCAATGCTGCAACAAATCAGGAAGCACAAACCCACTAAAACTAAATTTCCCATTCTGAAAGAAAAATAGAAGTCGAAAAGGCATTAGGCTCAGTTTCCCTGTAAGCAGAAACCTTACAGTAATGCCTGTGACTGCAAGTATATAGCTCAGTGTATGCAATACATTGCAACTAGAAGTAGCAGTGACAGCTGGTGGGTTAGTAAACAGATTTCATTTCAGTTTTTGTCTGAAAATTATACAAATTTTTCTTTAATACGATTCCTTGCTACATCCACTGTTTCCATTCAGTGATGAGGCCATTTCCAATTTGTATCCAAGCTCTGCTAAATATTGTATTGGACTTAACGCACATAAATGAAACAAACAAAATTCATTCTGAAACACTCAAGTGAAGTCTGTAGTCTGTTGGAATGATTAAAAATAATAGAGTCTAGAAGAGGGTGGGAATAAATGGGAAGCTTGTTAACAGCCTTATACACACATAGTGCTACATACACCATTAAAACCCAATGCATCCTTTTAGGATGTTTTGCTTGAACACAGACGTGTTTTTTTTCTCTAGTCTTTTCCTTCATGAATTCCACACAGTTTTAGGCTTGGAAGGGACCTCAAGACATCAGGGAGTCCAACCCTCAAGTCCTTCATATAAACAGTTTTTTTTTTTTTTTTTTTTTTTTTTTTTTTTTCTTTTCTCTTCCCCAGATGGCCTCAAAAGCCTCTGAACTGATCGTGGAAGAGAAGCACTTACAGGCATGGATATTAATACACCTTTCCTCAGTGCTGCAGGATCTTGTGTTTCTCATGCATTACAGACCAATATGTAAAAGAACAGCTGTTATTTTAGTTCATGTACAAAACAACTGCATTACATGTATATACAACTGTATTGAAATTTCATACATTGCACAGGCACTGTAATAATAATAATCTTTCCACTAAGGCATTACCCTGTTTCCTTCTAGTAAGGCTTTTTCTCCCAAAGATCCCCCATTGCTCAATACTAGCTTCTGTTTTAAGATGTACAATACAGGAGGGAATAATCAGTATATTGGAGCAACCAGGACTATCTGTGCAATGGCTTTTCATACAAAAGAACAGGTAAATCTTCTATCATTACTCTGTTTCACAAATACCCTTGTGGTTCTGAAGAGATGAGTCTGGTTAATGAAAACCATTGTGAATGCAGAAATACCAGATACCTGCATCAAACCCCACCAGCGTGTTTTACTGCCTTCTCCATCTGATTAAATACTGCTAACCTACACCTCACATTGTGCTGTTAATAACTGGGCTCTGAGTTTAAATTCAAAGGGAAAGAAATAACTCTGCTTTTATGGACATGACTTCCATGAAGGAAAATATCTTTCGCCTGCAACTGAGAAACCTACTGGTTGGCTTTAATAAAGAGCAAGCTCACAGGGTGTCCTATTTACTGCTTTGAAACATAGGCAATTTTAATACGGCTTATAAAAGTTTGAAGTCTTGTAGGTCTAGAAGATTACTCTAACCAAGTTTAGCAAGAGGAGATAAAAAAAAAAAAAAAAAGAGAATAAAGAATGTACAAGTTTAACTGTGATTTTTTTTCCCCACAGGGAATATTAACAAGTTTGATCATTCAGCAAGTGCAAAGTAAACTAATTACCAGGTACTTTCTCTTACATACGCTCAACAGAAAGAACAGAGTGCCAAATCAATGTGGTGGAAACTCTCAGCATTCCTTGTAATGGCACTGAAACTTCTGCACACCAGGCCACTAAAAAGCTACTTGAACTGAGTAAAGATGCCATGATGTTATCCACAGGGCAAAATCCAAAAGCAATCTCTGAATCCAGCCACATACAAATGGGTCAACTGCATAGGCAACACGGATCTCAGCCAGAGCTAAGGCAGCTCTAAATACAAATGTAAATTGGGAAACAAAAGAGGAGGATATGAAGAAATGAGGGATCATTCTTAAATCAAAAGCTATGGCAGGTCACACTGCTCACTCATCTGTGTGTGCATTTCGTGATTCTCATTCAGTTCTTCTGGATTCTCAAACAAAGTGTGGAGTCCTAAAAATATTTGGAACTATTACAAAGCATAAATTATAAATGTGTCGAGAAAATGGAAAAAGGTGTCTTGGGCCTACTTAGTGCACAAAATGATCTCAACCATTATTCAACAATAATATGAAGATCTTTTATTTCATTTCTTCTTAACAGTTCCCTGTGTTTGCTATCATTTCTTGCCCAGCACCGTGTCAATAATTACTAAATTAGCAGGACGCCTGTACAATTTCAGCTCAAGTGTTATTACTGACAAGTCAAACAAAGAAAGCTGATCGAAAAGATGGGACTCCATCTCCTTATTTAAATGGACCGTGTTCAGAGAAGATTGAAACTCCTTTTTCTTCAAAGGAAGAAGGGAAGGGTATAGTTTACATTTTGTGCTGCTCAAGGACAGAGAGTCAGAGGAAATGCCTTTTTAATGTAAACCTCTTTTCATTTCCAAGGGACAAAAATGAAGGTTATTTAAAAGAATCGTGCTTGGTGGAAGAAGTAATTATGTATTTTTTTTCAAATCTCAGAGGAATAATGCTTTTATATTTCCCTGAGATCACCCAATTCGCTTGTGATGTGTTCCCTTAAATGTAAGTGTGCTGACTTCTTTGAACCTCATTGTTTTTAGTGTCTAAAGAAGCTCCTCTTATACCACACTGCTGATTGATTTTGGCTCTGTACCAGTGCCAAAATATCTATAAAGCTATTGCTGGTTTATACAACCCACAAGTAAAAATGGTGTGTAATAGCTACTCCTGGATATTTCTGAAATGCTCGCATGTAATGACATGTTCAAATTAATTCTTGGCAAAGTATTGCTCCAATATACAGCATCCAAATTTGTAGCCCGTTTGGGCTGGAGAGATCAACAACCTTGGAAAGCTTAACAGACTTCCAAAATTGTACAGACCTGCCCTAATATTTATTTGATGTTATCTCTCTGAGGTCATTTTTTGCTAGAATAAATGTGAGCACCTATTGGCAAGTCTAAACATGTGAAGTACAACATAGTTCTGCATCCCTCCTCACAGATGTCTACATTCACTGTTTCATTTATCCTGCAAGCTCATTCCTTCCCAAAAGTTTCCCAATCAAGATTTACAGCTCAATTTTATTATTATTATTTATTTATTGTTTAAATCAAAATCACCTACTTCGGCACTGTTGAAACTATGATAGTTTTTTATGCAACTACTATGGGATAGAAACAGGAAGAAAAAAGAACCACAATTACTATGGCGAAGCAGAAAAAGAACCAAATGCCAACAGTCAGTCATTTAAGTATTACTGTGTGCTACTCCCCTAAATCTGGGGTTTATTTACTTGTTGTCACTTGTCACACAAATAAACCAATAGGGACTACTTAAATCCATGGGATTAGACATCAGGTTTTGGGTCCCAGTCACTCACTGGCTCTCTGATCCCAGCCTTAATGAAAACTGATAAATGATGAGAAAGTGAACTAAAACATTTCATTGACATTTTTCAAAACTTAAAATCTATTTTATTGCAGTATTTGACAGAAGTTCTGAGCTGAGTTTTCATTAAGGCCAAAGAAAGACACTTCCATCCCCACAGAGGTGAATCCAGTTCCTAAATTTCACTTATTACAACTTATTGCATTTCTTAATTCACAAGAAAAGGAGGAAGCAGTTCATTGTCTGCCACCTGCTACTTGCAATCCAGCAGCCTCACAGGCCAGGATACAATTACACAAACCAAACCATTTTCTAGGCTGGAAGAATTAAAAAAGACACAGTTCTCCTATTTAATCTGATAGAAATCCTTTTTATTTTTTCCATTCTTTATAAGATAGACTGTTCTGAAAGCTTTAATTTTTCATGAAGATATTCTTTACCAAAGGCTTTTTTTCCCCAAAACAAGTATTTCAAAGAATATGACAATCTGAAAGCAGAGAAACAGATTTCTGCACAGATTTCTGGAAATGAGTGGGGATATTGCAGTACACTTCAAAAAAGCACCAGTCCTTTTTTAATGCTAAAGGTATTTTGGAGGCTAGCAGCAAAGGGAACTAGCAATAATGTTAATGACTTAATTATTAGTCTTTATTCAGAATGAACTGGAAGCCCTTCAGGAATTCCATATAAAAATGAATTATAATCTTCAGTTTCTGAAGATGCCATAGGAAATGTAAAATGAACAGAAGATAGATAGATCCCGAGTCAGAGAAATTATCACAAAAGGAGAAGGGATATTCTGTGAAAGACAACATGTATCTGAAAATACTTCCTGCAGAATTCAGAAATTAACCTGTGGCGCTCTAGGCCACAATACATTCATTGATGAGAAGACTTCAGGAAGAGATGAAAACTGATAAACACGTATTCTTACACTCTTGATTCAATTACAGAAAATTAAGTACCTAAGTTGTCCTTAATCTCCATACAAAAAGGAAATAACATACCATAACGAGTAGACTGTGCTGTATTGTTTATCTGGGAGTTTCTTGCACACTGTTGTGAAGCACCGGGTTCTTTGCTAGGTTCAGCCTGCGGGCATGGATGAAATTGCTCTAACCCTCCATCAGTGCACGCACTTGTAACCAAACAGAACCATCTCCGGGGTAACAAGCAGCTACACCTCAGTGATGGGCAACAAGTTTACACAAGGAGAAATGAAATACAGTCCACTGTTATTGTAGGAAAATCTGGCAGAAAAGATACAGCTATCCAAATTAGACTTAGAAGTAAAGAATTAATGCACACATTCAGAAAAGAAAAATAATGCCTTCTAGACAGTTTTGTTTGAGATGCATTTAACATCATCATTCTAAGCAGTGAGAAAAATGTATGTCTCCTGAACCATCTGCACTATTATTCCAGGAGAAATGTTCTTTTTATTCTCACATTGAGTCCATGCAGAAAGGGAACAATGATTGCTCAAGGTAGGATGAATTTTTTTATAAACAGAATTGTGATGGCGTTTACTTTGGCAAGGAGCAAATTTAGTGCTGGTTAAAAAAAAAAATTTGACTTTTACACTCATTACACACTGTTACAGCAAGTCATGAAAATTATTAATAGCAATCCAAATAGCCAAATGTCTTCTAAAATCACTTTTTGGTGCTTTTGAGTCAAGCAATCAGAACTTCTTACTTGGAGAACTGAGATACTGAAGCAAAGCAGAGTATGCTGAGGATCTGGTTCATTACAGTGTATTTTGCACTATTAATACTGCATAAGGAAGCTGAGTCTGTTGTAAACAGTTAAAGAAATTTGAAAGATTTCAGTTTATCTTTAAATCATTATTTTTTTTTTATCAGTAAGATTCCAGAGGGAATGTTCTTCAAAAGAAATCACAGCAACAGTACAATGTAAGCAATTACTTCCAGCATGCAATCTGTTTGGCCAAGATTTATCTCCCTGCGTGAGGCAGCTCAATGAAAGCTCACTCCCGTAAAAGCTTTGTTTACCCTACAAATAGCTAAATAGGTGTTGGAGGAAAACAGGAATCTCATAAGGACAATTCAGATCGCAGACAGATTAAATTGCCTCTCGCACTCCATTGACTACATGGACAACCACAGGAGAGCATATTCTTAAGTGCCTTACTTAAGTGCCTAAAGTCAGGTGTCATAAACCTGAGGGTTGTGTGAAAATATTTTATATACAGGCCTGTCTCATTTTGCCTATTGGTCCCAAGGCACTGTACGCTACATTTACAAGCGCCTTACAAGGCTTCAGTGTTTACTGTTTGTACCTTGGCCTATTATATATATTTTCATCCCATTACAAGTGGAGTGCAAAAAGAGGGCTTAATGAAAAAATGACTGTTGGTTCAACAGTATTTAATTCAAGACAATCAGCTTTGGGTATATATAGGAAGATGCTCCAGAGTGCTCGGCATGCTTCTAATTACGCTCCTGCTGAAATTATGTCATGTTGCCTTTGGGAGACTGGTTCTACTGGAACACCGTGTTAAATTCTCAGTAAGTGTAGTTCCGTGGTGTCATAAGGTGAACATACTAAGTGACCAGAAGATTCTGTTTGGCCTTTTCTCAATAACCATAGAAAGCTACAGAGAACACACACGCACACAAATAGATGTATACAAGCATGCATGAACTTTATTGCCTTACACTGAGTTTTAGGAGCAAGGTAATTTCTCCTGGCAATGAAAACCCACAAAATGCGACTGAAGAAGCTTCTATGTTCCTCATGTGGCTCTCTTGTAAATACCACTCTCAAGGAGAAAACACTGTGTAACACCAGAGTTCACAGGAATGTAATCACCAACAGTTTCCAGAGCAGACATGAGTCTCCACAGCTGGTGCTCTCCTATTTTCACCATCCACACAGCTGCACATCTAAGTTTCTGCCACTCATGGAAGTCTCCAGCCATGATGAGAAGACTCCTGTGTTCACTCCTATGTCTATCATTAACTCATAGCTTCTGTCTTCTTATAGACAGATGTTTGGTAGCAAGATGCTGAGACCTGGTGCATGTTCTGTGAAATTAGTCTTTGGAAAGGGAGCGATTATGGTCATTTTCTAAAAAAGATGATTGCTCATTTGAAAGGGACTGCAGGCCAGGCTCTTCAGCTTATGCTTTCACATGGCTTCCAGAAGCAGTGCCACCTGACCCCTGCTGATGTCCTGGCACAACACAAGCTTTTATTCAATTTCCAAGTTTCCCTCCCCGCTATCAAATGCTATGATGTCTACATCGAATAGTCAATTATGTGTGGGCTGCTTCTAAACAAAAGTTCTCTTAATTGTTTCAGATACACCATCTGTTACTGATCAAAACCACGGTGAAACTGCAAACCCTTATAAATATCATCCTAAACTTCTCTTTTGAATGAAATGAGCTTAGTAATGAAAGGTATAATTTCAAAGAGCTCAGAGTTGCTGTTGTTATCCAAATGTACATTAAGCTCGTGGGTCTTCCTAACCGAGAGATCTCGAGGGAACATCTTTCATGCTAAGCTGTTCTTTTTCACCTGTGGGGAAGATAACATAAAAGAGGCCTTTGCCAGTTTTTCACTTGTTTGTTTTACTTCTAGTAAAAACTAGTTGCTAAAGATTTCTCTACTGTTTTCATATATAAACAATCTCAAGATTGGTGATTACACAGCTGCCAATAAATATTTCAGCTAAAACCCTCAGTGTTTTTCATTTTACTAGGGTACCTCTCCACTTCCAGATACAAGTTTTGCCTTTTACTTCAGGATATTTCTTAATATACTGGCCACAACAGAGTTTACATTCCCCAAGCAGGGCTCCCTGCTTAGTCCATTCTTTGTCTCAGCTATGCTACTTCAGCATAGCTGGCATAAGAGAAAAAAGAAAACTTCCTTGGACTAACACCAACACATTTCAATGAAGCTTCTGATCAAAGCATAAGAAAGAAATGAGAAACAAGAAAGGCAACAGTTGCAACAGCTCAACAGCTACAGGGGAAATTTTTAGGGAACCAGAAACCATCCTTAAAGAATCTATAAGGTGGCTTTAAAGCATGAGCAGGATTTCAGCAAAATGCCAAGAAGACCTACATCAAGGAAGTTCAACCATTTCTATCACTTTAGGGGTCAAAGAGGCAAGATGACAAAGCATCCCGGGAGGAAAAGGCTTCCTCTGCAAGAGGTGAAAAGCAGGTGAAAAGGAGGGAAGCAGCTGGTACCAGAAGTCTGGGTAGCACTGTTACTACCCAGCGGTGTGGGTGTGCAGTGTTTTATAGAAGAAAGTCTTTTTGACTGTCAGTATGACACCATGGGCAAAAGCTTACTCCTGGTTATCCTTGTGCAGATCAATTGCTTATAGCTGAATAACTCTGGAGGTGATAATGTGGAATCTGTCCCATTATAAATTTCAACCCGAACTTAATGGATAGAAAGACAATCCTCTAAATTGAAATAATGAAAGATTCAAGGAAGAACAATATATGACTTAAAAAAAAAAAAAACAACAAAAAAACCAACCAACAATGATCGCAAGCCTGGTAATGAAGCAGCATTTACTGGCCATGATATTTTTATTTTCACTTAATCCCAAAGATTTCCTGAGCATAATTGCTTTGGATGTTACAGCTCTAAGGCTCGACACATTTTTGTGATGGTAACATCAATGTGTAGAGAGAAACATTAGCGTTCAGTGTCAAGCACACTTGAGTTTTTCAATACACTTGGAGGAAGATACTCATAAAGGCTCATCACAACGGCATGGAGGACTAATATTCCAGACAATTAGGCTTTCTGTTTCAAATGGGACAATTCAAATGCGGATGTCTTTAAAGCACATTTTCATCCCCTTTATTGCTCACAGGAGGAAAAGAGATGCCTTTTCCCTTTATAAAATGTAGGGCTGAAAACTGTCTGAACAGATGCTGGAGACCATAATGTCTTGGTTTCACTGTTGCAGAAACCACCACTTGGTCATCTCATGCCCTTTTCTCACTGAATCTCATATAAATATGATTTTTACTTAAATTGTTATTGTTTGTGAATGGTCATTGTGAGGGGGGGAGGGTAGAAAACAAAGCAGGAATCAGCCATCTAAAAATCTTTCCTCTCCCTCCATGGCATTTTCTTTAAAACTTACAAAACCTGCACTTGCTAAATAAAAGTGAAGGTCTTTGCTACCTGAATCTAAATTGAATATAATTGGATACTCGTATGTCAAAGCACTCAGAGACATAAATCCAAGTATCAGCACATCAATAGGAAGGCAATTGGGTCACAAGATAACCTACAGTATATATCATATATCTTCTTAAGGCTGTTCTCAGAATCCAAGGAATTCTTTTGTTAGAAACTGAGTGGATGTCTCTTATTAAGGGGGTGTTTATAATGGCGGACAATGCAATTCAGATACAGAGCCTACTCTAGTCTTCCATCAAAGGTGGAGAGACACCTAATAGCCTAAAATAAATCCCCGCAATACTTCAATGGCAGAACATTTGAGCAATTTTTGAACATAGTCATGAGTATCAGAAATGTATCTGAACCTGATGGAGAGCGCAAAGGTAAAGGAGACCTTGAAACCATCAAAAACCACTTGCCAGCTAATTACGTGGACAATCTCTAACATTTACTTTTCGCACCTAAACTAGTTAAGAAGCCTCAGCCAACACAGGAAAGAACTCTGGCCTAGTGATATGGACAGAGGATTTCATGTTACAACAAAGGATATAAAAGTAAAATGCTAATTGCAGGGGGAAGTTTTACAAAATACTCTTATAAAAGAAGTCAAGAACGAAATTAAGTGATCAAATCCTAAGCAGAAGGCAGACTTAACTTTACCTCGTTCCTAATTTACCAGGTACCAAATTTAATCCCACCTCGTAGGGCTAGTGCTTACTGTAAAACATATCAAATCCATAATCATTTAGCTGAAATGGGGTTATGATGACAGGGCAGCAGAGTCACTGCTACTGCTGGCTACTAAGTAGATCAGTGCAGCCGAGTACCTGACTCTGATAAGCTGAAATGCCTGAGTTTTTTTATATGGTGATTGATTTAGCACAGCCATACGTACCCTCAGATATATGTAATTCTGCTTTATAACACTCCTTCTGTGACATATGCACAAGCTTCCCTCCCTTTCCACCACACTATATAGATTTTCTAAATGCATGCAAATGTACCCAAGATGGCTCATTTTGTTATCAATTCCCCAAGTGCTAGCATTCTAATCATTAACTAATTGTCTCTGTGCTCTATTGACAGCTTGGCCACCTTCTTGCTAATTTCTGCTGACATGATGGAGGCCATAAGAACTGGGTTAACCTTTCAGTGTCCATTGAAGATCCACAGGTCTGATGACGATTGATTGACCTGGCCTCTATGTTAGATAAAACCTCATCAGCTTTCCAAGCAATTTGTGTAATGAGGCGTCAGTAATTGACAACAGGTAAGTGAACTTAGAAGTCCTCTTCTCTATTGCTCAGCTAAAATTAGTACAAAATTCACAACTCCACAGAAAAAAAAAACAACTATGAATGTATGGCACTTGGGTTCTCTTCTTACATGTACATGGTGAGTGTATTTCATATGTGCATCTAAACATATAATATATATATATAGTACTTTTTTTTTTTTCTTGTTTTTGTTTTTTTTTTTAAAACAAAGGCATATGCTCCATCTTGTGTTCTCATAAAATCTTCTGCATGGTTTAGTAGTCTATAAAGTATGCATCAATCTGGATTATGATAACATAAAGCTACAAAATGACTTCTGTTTCCAAATGTTTACCGAATGTTCAAGTAGTAAATTGGATCTGAGTGTCTGGATTTTTGGCTGCCCACCTCATTCTGACGTTTTCCAAGAATCAGAACTAGATGCTCCCAGATGAGGACAGATAGGTGCCTAGCTATAGTTTTGAAAGCAGCCTGCATAGCCCTACATGTTTTCCTCAATGGTGCTACGTGGGCTGCTCAAAGCATCACATTCTCATCTCTATGAGAGACAGCTCTGCTTCTCCTGGTTCAAGTAATCTCTACACATTATCAAACATTTATTTAAAACACAATTCACCTTCATGCTATCAAGATGTACCCCAAATTATTTTAAGCTATTACAAAAAAGGGAAGGGAATTTGCTGCACCATAATCCACACAAATGCTCAAATGAATTATACCTGCTCAAAAATACAGATTCAAATTTCAAATAAAAGTTAAAGAAATCCCACCCAGAATTCAGGATCTTGAACCCCCACTCATTTGTGGAAAAACAGAAAACACTGTCCTTCCTCTTTTGCTCAATGTCCCTACGCTTTTTTCATTCTTTTCACTTTTTTTATATAAAAAAAACAAAACAAAACAAAACAACATTAACAACTTTGTAGTTTCTAGATAACTCTTTGTTGGTGTCCATGTGGCCATCGGTGCTTTTCACCTGATCACACATACAAAACTGACAGCTTTTGTTAGAATTAATCTACTATAATCTCATACAAGTATGTGCATTTTTGTTTGATTATTTTGTGACATATCTAGCACCTTGAAGATTTTCAACAGTCCATACACTTCATCTGCCTTTAGGATTTGGCACCATAACACCTACAACAAAGTTCAATAAACTACAGTGATAATTAAAGAAAAACAGCTTCAAGGGTTACTATCAGACACATTTCTGTGGAAATGAGGACTTTGTTGACATTGTCCTCAGAAAGAAGAAAATAGAATCTCTTTTGCTCTTACGTCACTGAATTGACCTTTTTTATACACGTCTTGTTTGTCTCCTAGAATTGCTAACTCTTCCTGTATCACCATGAAATATATCTGCTGGAAAGATCACTTCTTTCAGTTGAGTTTTTAAGAGTTCTCTGCACTTTTAAAAGACATAAAATAAATGAACATCCTACTACTGCCCAACAATCTATTTTATCATAAAGAATACACTAAGTTCTTCACAATACTACATAGAATGAAAACAGTGTTAACTGACGTGAAACGTACGCATAAAATCTTGTCTCAAATGAAATCAGTGGCCAAGCTGTCACAGACTTCAGTGGATAAGGGATTTCTTTAATATTTACTGTGTATCATAAGGGCCTATTAAAGTCATCTCCGGGTTTTATTGGAGGAAACCAGCAATTTCTTCAACTGAAGTTCTCGCAGGTCATCCCTTGAAAACCAAGAACTTCATCAAACTAGAAAATTAAGATACACTGACCACTTCTTACTGGCATACTATCAAAAAATTATGAAGAGTTCCTAAGCGTTATAAAGTCTGTTTTCCTCCTATTGCAATCAGAAAGAGCAACACAATAAAAGAACAGTACAGGAGATATAATAACAAAGCAATCAGTGCAAACAAAAAGTGTTACAAAGGAAAAGCACTCACCCCTCTCCAAAGATCCAGGCACACAAGGAAAACTCCACAAGGAAAGGAAAACCAACCAGAGATCCTTCCCTAGAAGGGGGTCAGCCCTCCAATGAGGTCTAAGACAGGTGCAGCCAGCCTCCATCCCTTTTAGTCACACAGCTGAATTGCCTTCACCTGTGCTCCCAGGACCAACCCAGTCCTTTCCCAGGTGCTCAATCAGTGGTTCAGGCTATGACTCAAGTTACCATTCACCTCCCTACAATGTTATGGTTAGCTTTGTTTGTGAAATAGCTATTTTTTTTCCTTGCTTTAATTAAGCCTTTGTTGCTGTTCTTCAGTGGCAGCCCTATTAAAAATTCAGCAATTAAAAAAAAAAAACTGTGTGAATCCTGCAGAATGAATTGGCACAGATCCTCCCTGCACCTATTCCTTGTCCTGCTCGTTTTGATGGAGCCAAAGACTAGGGCTTACCTCTACATAGATGCAGGCCTCTAGGTAGGACAGTCCTAAATATGACCAGAATCAAGCACAGAAGAATAGCTGGATGCATGTAATTCTAGAAGAATGTTGAATGTGGGGGACGATCATGGAGAGAAGTATTTATTTATTTGCTGTGAGATCACTTTCCACAGTGAGTTACTGCCTTCCTTGGACTACAAAACCTGTTCTTCATCATTGTCCTGTATGTTATATTTCATAAGAGTAATAACACAGCATTGGGACCTTTGTTCTGTACCATTTTTTGAAAAGTCAATTAAATTTAGATAAAATAAGGTAACCAAAAATTGAGAAGAAAAAAAAACCAAACAAGAAATACCTAACAATTCCACAAACTAAAATATTTTTTCTTGAGTCTTAGGAACTGCATCTATAGTAAATATACAAAACAAGCACTCTAACGCTAAAGGAGATTTTTTTTTTCTTAAGATCCCTTTTATTTTATGTTTCACCATTTTTCTCAAGAAAATAGTTCCTTTTCTTTCAATCTAGTGATTGGATGTAATTTATTAAACCTCATAATAATCATTGTACTCAGTTATGTTTATCTGCCCATATAAAAACATTACATAAATATAGCGGGAAAAAAAAAAACCTGAAATGAATGTTACATACATGTTTATGCACATATATATTCTCATGTACATACACAATCTCTGAAAAAAGATCCTGATAATGAGAGAGTATTTATAATGGCAACTTCTGCTGATCATTTTAAAACGTCAGTGCTAACGCAGAGAAGCTTCAAACTGCAAATAATTCATATTGAGTACTACTTGCTGGAGTGAAAAATGTACGTACCAGAGAGATTTAGTATGTAATAACAATAAAAGGATTCCAATCACATTTGTATGAAAACTATTGGAAATAAAAGCTTACTAGCTGAGCAAGAACAGAAACATGAGGTCTTGATTGAATATATTACATCTAAAGCACTGATTTTATTGATAAAATATGTTGCATCTTCTATTTTAGATGATATGCAATAAACAAAAATCTAAACCGTGTGATAACATTTATGTTAACAACCAATAGGAAAAAAGGACAGTTATCAGTCAACTAAGAATTCATCAATTTTATATAGCAACATATGTTTTAAAAAGAAATGCAATAGCAGAATTTCGTGAGAACACATCAGCATTGTTGATTGTTGAAGAGCTGGAGACATAGATGCAGAGTATATTGGTAGCATTTTCAAGAGCACTTAAATGACTTAGGAGTTTAAGTCTGACTGATTTTCAAAGAAAACCTTTTAAGCGGTTTTTGTAGCTGGGATCTGCTCCAGAGCACAGATAACAATGTGAAGTCAATGGAAAGATTTGCACTTCCTTCAGCTGCCTTAGATCTATATCTTGTTAAGGTACACTCAATGCATTCCCACAGCTTATAGGCTGCAGTGATGAAGTGTTGTGACTCGTTGGAGTAGGAATGGCTCTACTGAGAGAATTCATCACATGGATCTTTTTTTGGCTAATCTGAGGATTAGAAGTAGCTTTGTGTGTGCAATATTGTGTTCAACACTACATCTCCTATGCAAACAACTGCACCTTTTCTTTGTTAGCTCCACCCTAGAATGATTCACCTTGACGAAATCCCAGGCAGTAGTGCAAAGGAAGCCTAGAAATAACATGGATGGTAAGACAAAGAGCATGTGTTTCTTATTTTACCTTATTTTGGCTTACACAAATCTCAGTTTTAGGTTGAAAGAACAATGAAATGTGCAGCAAGCGCTGCGTAAGGACCATTGGTGGTTATGTTTCCACATTAAAACAACGTAGGTGTGAAAATTCTCCAGAACTAGCAGGACCAGTGCTCATAGTAACAATCCTTCCTCTCTGCTGGTTCCTATTACCACAGGCAAAGCAGAAATCTGGCATCTATTACTAACGACAATAAGTAAACCTGGTGCTTAATCAATCTAATAAAGAATGTTGTTGCCTTGGGCAATTGCTTATGTATGTTGCCTACCCACAGGACCACCAGGCTTAGCATCAGCAGAATTCCATCTTTGGCTCAACCCACATGTGCTCATGTTTTCCCATTTCTAATGTAATTATTTGAAGAAATTCACAACATTATTAGTCTTCCTTATAAAGGGTGTTTTGGTGATTACAGTTTTCTTAAGATGATCTCTTTAAATCTTTCACTATCTCATGACCTATCTTCTTGAACACTTGGTCTGAAAATAAATATATCAGTACAAAATTAATTCCTCCTCTGAACAGAGAAGGCACCAGTATGGTCTGTTTCTGATGCAAGGCTGGGAAAGAATTCTATGTCTAACATAAATGACTTAAGCATCAGACTAGAAAGACACCAAGCTCCTTTGCAACTGTATGTTTTATAAATAGCTATTCCTAAAAGCAAAGCGGATCACATCTTCTTCCTCTTCTACTTTCCAGTGGGACTTTGACCACAGGCTTTTTGTGAAACACATGAACTCTTCATCAAAACAGTTTTGCCAGTTCTGAGGTTGGCTTCAATAGAGTCTGAACTGTCTTCTGTGATGTTTTCTCAGAAATTCCCAGCTGACTCTTTTGCATTTCCCAGTCCTCTGCCCACAGCTTTAATTCCTTATTCCCTTGCTTAATGTGCTCTTGCCTGAACACAATGGCTGGAGCTTAGCAATACCAGCTTCCCCAGGTTCATTTTCCTTCTATCCTTCCTTTAGATTTCCCCCAGTTCAGAAAATGGAGGGAGCATCCTTCCATTGATCCCTGTGGAAGGAAGACCAGGGTGGCCCTCAGATCTCTCAGATGATCTATTAGAGCAATAAACGGCTCCTGGAACTCTTATACCAAAGTTTCACCCCTAACAACATTTAGAAAATTTCCTTCCATTTCCCAATGAACAAGGATGTCAGATCCAAGAAGGGCAGGATGGAGCCCAGCAGGTCTGCAGAAGACAAAGCATGAAAGGCGCTGTGAAGGCCACTTTTCCTTCACACAGAAATCCATGTGTACCTGGGGTTTATTGCCTCTGGACAATATGTTGGAGCAGGGTCTCTCTTTTGAAGTCTCCGTGTCAGATGAAACCATATACTGCACAATCAATACGCTGCTTTCCCTCTCCAAGCGATGCTTTAAGATGTTGCTCTGCACTGCACTGAGGTCACGGAAGGATTAGAGGAAATTTATGAGAGATTACTTTAAAGATGCTACTGACCCTTGTTTTCTACTAGTGCAGAGCAAACCAATTGTTATCTGAGAACATAATGAAAGCTTAAATACAGTTCTCAGCCGTGATTACAATATCTTATTAAGAGCCTGGCTATTTATTCTCTAACTAGGAGAGCAGTGCCTAAGACTCTCTCAATGGAAGTGCCGAAGGGATGCTGTTTCTGTCTGTTGAGCAGCACTACTCGCTGTCACCACAAAGCCACGCGTGCCCTGCTGCACAGAGTCCATGGGAGCCTTCCCCACTACAATTAGCTCTACCTTCTGCTTTCACTACAGGCATACTTTTTCTCTCTGCACCTGACAGATTTTTTTCTCAATGGTCTGAAAGCGATCAGTCAGAACGAAAAGATCTATTTTTGTTTTAACACCTTAACAAAAGGCCTGCTTTACCTTGCTCTGACAAGTCATCCCTTTGGTAGTCCGCATTGCTACCTGCACTGCTCTGCTGATGAGATTTCCACTGTGTTCTCCCCTGAGTTTCCATGGAAATAGTTTATTATTGTTCTCAAGGATAGACAATCCAAATATATTTTATAGAAATATAATGTAAAATCTTTGCAAAATGTACTTGTAGCTGTCAACTTCTCCCAGTAAGGCTTTCTTTCTTTCTTTTTTTTTAATAAGCACTTTCAATGTGGGCATTAAATTAGCAGTGGTGTTACAAGAAAGTATTATTGTTACATCCTTAGGAATGGGGAAACTGCTTTAGTGGATTAAATTTCAGAAGAAAATAGATAAACTTATTTTGGTCTTTTTGGTATGTATGACATTTTTTCCCCTTTGCAGTGTGGAAGGGGAAAAAGCTAATCAATATTAATCAAAACTCATTTAAGTAAATACAAATTTTAATAAACAACGTAATTTTTTTTCTTTAAAAGGAATTTATTGCAATTTAATATTTATAGGGTCAAATTATCCATCACAGTTCTGCAAGTGCACAGTACAATTACTTGCATGAAGACTATGAACTTCCAGAACTGGGGCTATCAGGAGCATAGACATCAGAATCTCAAAAGATTCATTCATTTCCAAAACATTTTAGCAAATACCTGAATTTTCCATCTACTTATTATCCTTGCAAAGCTCCATAGAGTGCCTGCCCCCCACAGTAAGGCTCTATATCCTGATGCTCAAATCTTTTTAGAGGGGGGTCCTGGGACACGCATCAATTGCAGGGCTGCAGAATGGGTGCATTTCCCAGCTCAGTGATCCAGGATCCAGGAATAAAAAAATAAAAAAAAATAAATCATAGTCTTTATAATTTCTATATATAATTACTTGAGAAGTTTGTCCAGTAAAATTCCCCTGTATGGGATAGAAAACAAACAACACTGTGGAGACTATGAGACTATTGGCCAAAAATGGCCAATGCTTCACCCATTGCTACTGAAGCTACAACAAATACCAGGGTCTGCCCAAAGTAACTTACTTTCTAAGTCTTAGTCCAAAAAATAAGACATATATAATAGACAAATAATAATTTAAAAAAAAAAAAAAAGTAAGAAACCTATAGACCTGATGGTCACAAAAGCTCTGTTAAGGAAGCACTCAGATTCACACTCAGCCAGCCACATCGCCACACATGCTTGTCCCTGTCTCATCCAGAAAAGTAGACTACAGTATCAAAACTCCTCGACTGATTCATCATTTTCTGACAAACAATAAATCGAACATTAAGAATTTCACGTAAGTTTTACTAAATTTACTGCCAAAAATATTTTTACAGAAACTACCCCAAGCAAATGTGAAGTTCTGGTGGTGAGGATACCCTTCCTCCAGATTATTTCATGACACAGAACTCAGCAGGAGACCGACCATCCGCACTGTACTGACTGGTTCGAAGCAGAACAGACATTTTCCCTCACATTTCTAGGACTGCTCAACAAGGAGCTTAAAATGTAAACAGACACTATAACACCTGTGTATTGTATTTTATCTCCCCCAGTCGTGGCTTTTATATCAGGCTATTATTTCTATCTGACTATTTATGGAGAATATGCATAAATTGATTTATGTCAACAGAGAAACTTCTGTTACGTTCAGCAGATACTGAATCGGGATGTTAGTTTTGTATTTTAGTGAACTTTCTTTTAAAATAACTGTTATTTAATGATTTGAGCACACTGGCAGGGGATGTATTTGAATTGAAATTATTTCTGAAGGATAATATTGTCTTTATATGTCCACTACAAAATACATACAGTATGAGTAGGGTAAATTTTACACATACAAGCATTATATGTGTACATAGAATAGTAACGTGCCCTATTTTTAATTTTCTTATTTTTTAACTGTATATATTTTTATTTTTACCAGAGCTTGTAATTGGCAAAAAAAAAAAAAAGGTATTCTTTGCCTAAGAAATGTAGTATTGCTTGAATTTGCTCTTTATTTTCAAAATAAACTTAGTGTTAATCTGTAATTTTCTATTTAGCAGCTGACGAAAATGGGAATTTCCCATGAAATTTGTACTTTTCCAGCATTATTTCTGTGGCTAGAGCCTGTCTATATAAATTGCATTAAAAACCTCAGCTTCATTGATGCTATTAGCACAGTCGGAGCGTGCAGGATAATGTTACTATTTGAGAGACGTCAGGTATTTAACACAGGATTATTTTTTTTTTGCAGTCCAACAGCAATAAAATGTCCTTCTGAAAACTTTTCCTACCTTGATGTTTTGTTAAGGCACGTTCTATTTTTGTGCAGCTAAAGAGAAAAACAACGTAACGCATAAAAACTCAACTATAACCAAAAGAAAAAAATCCACAAATTCCTTATGTGCTTTTGGAGATTGGGAAGAAAAATATATGAGCAGAGTGGAGGGCATGGAGTGTCTTTTCAAGATGTTTTGATGCGGAGGATTTTCTCTCTCATCTCCCAAACCCTGTAGATGGAGCCCTCCACTAAGATCTTGCTGTATCTCTAGCACAGATTGACTTCTTTTGGGTTGATGATGATTGATCGTGTTGTTTTCTTCATTACTTTAAACCTAATCAGTGCTTGGTGTAATTTGAGTAATGATTGCTCATTATTGGCAATTGTGAAGTTTAAGGCTTTCTTCATTTTACCTCACAAGACAGCCAGTTGGGAGATGCTCACACATCCCCATTTGGGCAATGCTGGAGGTTAGGGAAGGGGAAGCCATCAGCAGTGATAGGCAGCAGTGAGAGCTTTGTGTGAGTTTATTACCGCATGTTTTCTGGGCAGGGAGCTCCTGGTGTTACCCCGATGATCTGCTCTGATCCTGAAAAAACGAGTTTCTTAGCCGTCTATATCATTGAGGCCTTACTGAAATTCCCCAGTTCAATAAATCATGCTATTCCTTAATAATGTGTCCTATAAAGTGATATGGATGGATTTGAAAATAAAAGGCTTTTTATTTCCTAAAAAAAAAAAAAAAAAAAAAAAGGAAATAAGAAAAGATAATGAATGAGGATCATCTGTGGGCCAAAACTATATTGTTTCTCATTATACAAATTCTGCTGCTAACTTTGTTATTCTGAATTAAGAATAAGGGGTATTATTGCATAATGGAGTGGTTGATTTACAGGCGCTAAGCTTGGTGAGCAGAGAAAAAGATGTTAAGCTGTTCAGTAGCCGGAGGACACACCATGGGAGTCTGGCTAAGCCCTTCGTTTGTGCTGAAATTATGCTAAGGACATAATGAAAATCTATATAAATCAGAAAATTTCAGAGTCGCAGTTATGGGAGCAAGGACAGTTTTTCTCCCTGGGCCTATTTCTACAGATACAGCACTATCTAGGAGTACATGATTACAAATAATGATTTATCCCAACATAAGAAGAAGGAAAATATGTATTCATTCCATATTACTGGTAATTCTTACCACTTGCTTCAGCCATATTAAGCCAAAGGCTAATTTTGTGAAGGATACTTCACAAAATGTTTTACTGTTCAAAAAAACTGCTCTGTAGTTCAGGTCGGATAAAACACACGATTCTTCTACTGGGTACTGCAGTTTTATCTATTCTGTTTTCACTGCTTTTAGTTGTGCTTCCATTGACAGAGATAATTTAGAGATTACTTGGAAGCCAATACTTCAACTAAAGCATTTCAGAGTTTTTTTCAGTTGTCTTTTACATCCACAAACAAACAAACAAACCCGCCATAAACACACAACACACAAACCTCAATATGTTCTACAGTAAACCACTAATTCTGGGGTGAAAGGGGTGTCCAGAGGCATCAACGGGGCTATTCTCTCTTTGTAATCCCATCAGGCATTTTGCAGCAGAGAAAGCAGGGATGCTTTTTCTCTCTCCCTCACCGAGCTGACACCGAGCAGCCAGGAGCGCGGTATCAGTGACACGCTGCATAGCTGAGGTGCCTCCAGAAGAGGAGGGTATGCAGCTCCTACCCGACGGGATCACACAGCCTTCGGGCAGCTCAGTGCATGCCACAGTGCTGATAGAAAGAGCCTGAGCGACAGATCAGCCGTTTGCTGGAGGGGACATGATATCTCATTTGCTTAAGTTAGACCAGAGAAGAAAGCTTGGCTTTTTTTCTCCTTTTTTTTTCTTTTATTTTTTCCACTTGGCTTTTTTTTTTTTTTCTTAAAGCGAGAATGCTCTGACTATGCAAGTAAAAAATAAATACATTGTGATATTATAACATCACAATAATGTGATCGTTTGGATTCATACTGAGAACAGTAAAAACAATATGTTTTCTGATTGAATTATTCAAGCTCTTAGCTTTTAAGTTTCAATTATAGATACAAACAACTGTATGCGAGAGAAACTGAACAATAAACAGCATTTTCAAGAAGAGGTATAAAAAGCATTGAGTTGAGGAAAAAGATGAAAGTGTAGCCCATCATTAGGATCAGATCTGAGAGCAGAAGTGCTGCAAAGCACGATGTTGCTATAGCACGCTACTCCAGATGTAACACCACACCAAATTCCTTGGCTGTGATTCTGACTTATTCAGTAATTACAAGCAACAAAGAAAACAGCCGTGTGATAAATCTATGTTCAAATACTGAATCTGGATGAAAAGGAGCATGCAAAAAGTATAGAAGGCAAAAAGAAGTTTTAAATGCTTAGAAAGAAAAAGGGATATGCATTTTTTAAAAAACAATGTGGATTATTGGCCATTGTAAATATAAACATATATTAAAAAAACTATCAAAATATAAGTGTGTGTGTCTGTGTTTTCTTTCATACAGATCTGTACTACCACTACTTATGGCTTAGAAGGCTTTGCAAAATGTGTTATAGTCTCACAAGTCTGCATACGTAGATACAAACTGCATAGTGAAGCCTATGCATATGTGAACTAAATTAAGTAAGAATCATTTGGTTTTAATAAAGATTGAAACCGTAACAGAAAAACAGGGTATTTACAGTCCCAAATTAAGTCACCACGTTGTTACTACAATCCATGTTACTGATTCTAACCTCCCAGCTATTCTCTGATCTTGTGTCTTCATTTGGGGCCTGGTGCTACAAGCGTGTGTGCATGTATTTACAGTTCCTTTACTAATATCACAGAAGCCAGCTGCGGTGTTGATGGCGGGTGCTGCTGACCTAATGAGGCAAAGCCATGTAGGGCTGTTTAACTTTACGCACTGTGAGTAGCTGTACTTGGGTCAGATGCTGAAATTCCTCTATCAAAACGTGCAGAACTGCACCACTGAATCTTTTAGCAGCTCTCATGCCTTTTCCTCTTATCTTGGTACAAAAAGCATTACTGTAAACTTCGGAAATAGCTATTAGCAAATTTACTGTTTATAGGGATTATCTTTATGGATAAATTTTAAGAAGTAAGTAAACATTTTGTTCTCTGTGAGGGAATCCAAGTAAAATCAGTTATTCTGAAAAAGTAATTCCTCCTATAAAAAGCCACCTTTTAATGAGAATTATTCATGGCCAAAAGCATTTGATTTCCCGCAGACCCTGGAAACATTCTGGGCATGCAGATACATCAGAAACTCCTTTTTCTCCCTAATGAATTCCTGCAGATACCAGAGCCATTGACTCCTGAGTATCGGTCACTCTGGTTCTGGGGAGCAGTGCAGCCCTGTCCTCCAACTTCTGGCTTCCCACTCGTGCTCAGGCAGAAAACTGCTGGGAAAAGCCATGGCTCTGTCTGACAGATGAGGCTGTGCTGGGTCAGCCCTGCACTCACTGCAAGGCTCCTGCAGCCACAAGCACGGCAGGCTGTTCAGTGCAGGCACGACTCCTTTTGCTAACAGAGCTGGTCCGTATCGATTTAAGATGTTCACCAAATCACATTCTCCTGTAACAGTACTCACTTGTCCAATAAGCCAATAGTGTGTGCCTTTAGCTGGAAAGGAGGACAGCAGACTAGTTGGAACCATTGAAGAGAACCTCAGAAGGTTGAATCTACCTTTTTCTTAACGTACACTTGTGGTTGTTTTTATACAGATAAATAAAATATGACCAGACTGCATTTAAATAGATAGTGGAAGCAAAAAAATCAGACCCACGTAGATATGAGCACAAATTGAAATATTATGAACAATTTTTCCATTCTGATTTGAGATCTAATTGCTTGTTAAGCAATGTATACATGCATGTAATTTCAAATACCTGTAACTAAAGAACTTCCAATAACAGGATTTCCACTTTTTGGCATATTTTTCATCGTTTATCATCATGATTAGTTTTAGATTAGACCAATATGTATTACCATTTTAAGTTGTTTTGAATGAGATTCAGTATTGATTGCACGTGTTTTCCCACATCAACATGAGCAGAAAATGAATGATAAATACGCTCTCTGTGGATGTTTTGAATATAGCAACATTTGGGGGTTAATGAAGGTAAAGGAAAAACTCTCAGGTAGAATCATTGGCCTCCTGCCACAAAACCAGAGAACTAACAGGAGCTGTAATTTCCAGTTTTGTGAGAGCTGAAATGTGACTTCAAAACGTCAGGTCTCCAAGCATAGCACCTTGGCCTGCATGCAGGTTTTAGGTCCATCCACCCCATGAATGAACCTACGTACTACTAACTAATGGAAACTGTGGGCTAGTGGCTGCAATAGCTTTCCTCTTTTATTTGCACATATTGGAGGAAGAGGTGGATAGATGACACCATATGTCAGAAATAATTACAGTACTATTGAGTCTCAGTATGACAAAGGGGAAAGTAATGACTTTGGCTAGAGCCAGAGAGAATATAAAGCAAATAAAACAAAACAAAAAAAATAAATAAATAAGACCAGTGTCTGGGAAGATCATCAGAACTGAGATTGGATGAGAATAGCAAATTTGAAGCCAATTCTTATGGTTTTCAAGCAAAACAACAATCTACCTCACTGATAATTCATGGGAAATTTTAGTTATTTTCTGCACCCTGGAACAAAACCAAAGTGTCTTTTCAGCTGGACTGCCATATTCAAGTGCTGGATGACATTTTTATACGATATCATCCAAGAGCAAAATCATACTTGCTCCACTTGGTGCCATTCTTCAGGGTGAGTTCAACAGGTCATAAGAGGAACCCATAAGGATGAATCGCATGGGGGGCTTTTGAGGAAGCAGATTTTGAGGAATCAGGACACAGACATTTTTCCCTTTGAAAACCATACACTTGTCCAACTGGGATCAACAGGTCTCTTTGACCTGTTTTTCCAGTAACCCCCTGAGCTGTAACTGCTGTACCATTCCATTTGCTGGCACTGGTCCTGCAGCCCAGCAACCTGCCCCTGCCCCAGCTCTTGTCAGACTCTCCCATCTGTGCCTCCTTCATTGCTAGTTGGGCAAATGGGCCTGGCCTGAACTGAGAACTGAACATTTTTTATATGTTTTGAGAGAAATTTTGTGTGTTTCTTTGAGCAAAGAAAACTGAACTATGGGACTATACGGCTGTCCCAAGGGTGATTTAGAGGTGCAATTTGTCTGAGAAACCAGTAAGATCTTGGAATAGCAAAATATTGCAGCAAAGAGAAAAATGAAGCCAATCAGATGAGCATTAGAAGGATGATAGTGAACCTTGCAACACTTATTTAAAAATCAACTAAACCTACTGGAAAGCTAAGAGGCCTCACAAAGATATCCCTCTCTCTGCTAAATTGCTCCTGCCATTGGACTTCTTGCCTCTCAAGTTCATGAGCAATCCCACTGGGAAAGAACAGCAAATATGAGCTATTTTCCAGAAGTAGTCTAAAGCAAGCCTTACTGCCCAAATCCTTCTTAAAAATGTTCAGTCCTATCTAAAATGACAGCAAATGGCGTACAGCAGTAATGTTTAGCACAGGGCCAGATCAGAAGAAGGAGGCCAATTTATACCAGATGAAAAGCCAACTTGAAGGGGCAGCCTGCTGGTACTGGGCTGTGGTTCCAGCCCCACAGACTGCAAAGCCCCCACTCACTCTTGGGGCTTTGCTGATAAAGAGATTTAAGATTCTTTTTGTACCTCTGGTAGCTCAGCAGCAGAAATTTCTGCAGCTGGATGAAATGCCTGGAGTTATGGATTCTGTTTCCCTACTCACTCCCTTGGCAAGCTGTGCAAGAATAACAGGAGCTCCTGAAGGACACTATGGATCATGTGGATGTCTGCTATAGCAGGAGGCTGCTCCCTTTGTCTGAAAAGGTTCTGTTCACTCCTACCCTCCTGTGTTTTCTATCCCTGCTGTATAAATATGTCCAGTTATGCCACTTGACATCAAAATAGTTGCCAAGTGAGTCTGCTTCTAAGGTAGAATTACTCTAGTGGGAGGATAAACTAATAAATTTCTCAGACCTTCTCCCTCTCCTCTTGGATAGCCAGTACACCCCCTAAAGGAAATGATTTACTCTAGACCAATGGGCAATATTTTGTGAAGCTTCACAATCAGGTCCTGGTAACATATAACTTTCAAGCATTCACTCTGACCTCCTCCCTCCCCCCATCGTTCTTGGAACACTGCTCTTTGGCAATTGAGAGTATTTTTCCATCATGCTGATGACTTAATTATATAAATAAATCTTTGAGGCTGATACGGTTGCCTTTAAGTTTTGTTCCTTGGCTGAACGCCTCTTCTTCTCCAAAATACTGTCAAGTGTGAGTAGGACAGCATGGGAAAAAGAAGATTCTGGTCCTCACTACTGCTCTTGTCATATTGTACTAGTGGAAATCATAAGCCTTAATGTGGAGCTATAACCCTAGGAAAAGAGAACTAGAACAACCCGTACCCTGAGGCAGGATCATTCTCTTTAAAGCAAAATGAAGGAAAGAGTTGAAAATATGTTCCCTTTGTAAAAGACATCGATTCTTTGTAATGTTAGTGGGAAGTAGCTGCATGCTTCAAAGAGGAGCAAACATATTCAGTTCAGTCCTTTAGACAACACTGCTCCAAAGGGGAAATAACAATAACTATTTATTTTAAACATATTGGTGCCACACAGAGTGTAATACTGAATGTCATCTCTTATCTGCCATGAAAAGACACTACCACCATAAACACCTGAGTGGAAACGATCGCCTGCAATCCTACATCATCTCTGTCGTATGCAGGCATTTCCTTGCCTGTTTGTTTGCTCAGATTACATGCCCTTGAGCAGTATGTCAGATATCTGAACACTGATCAAACCTCACAGCTGACCTAACCCAATGGGAAGAAATGTTCATGTATTAAGGAAAAGAAATTCTGCCTGGTTATAACTGTGAAATACAAATACTATTTGAAATAGGCCAAACACAGAAACCTGCATCCCTGCTCGTGGATCTTTTAGGATCTCAGAGTCCAGATTAAAACTAAACTTTGCTACAAAACAGGAACAGTAATAACAGTTGCTTCAGTACAACTCAGAGCCAGTTCTTTGGGGTCAGAAAGACAATGTGATTTAAGATGAAATGGGACTTCTTTATTACTAGCAGTACATATCTTATTCCACGGGTTTGGTTGGTTTTCTTTGTTTGCTTGTTTTGTTATTTTTTTAAGAGCTGAGTCTGAGAAGGCAAAAACAAGCTTTCCCCATACATGTCAACTCTGAGTCCAAGCAGTCCTTGTTGGTTATTTATTAAAGACTTTCTTGGCTGGCTCTTAAGAGTTTTTCTTATCAGTTTAATCATAATTAGTTTATTATTGCTCCCTGTAAAGTCTAGGAAATCAAACCCAAGTACAACATGATTTAAAGAGCTTGTTTTATAATTCTGCTCTCAGCATCCTCTCATTGTGCTTTCAGATGGTGGGGGAAAACTCCCTGCAACTCAACAATGTTCAAAAAATTGTTTTGATTAGCAAAACTGTTATCCAGCCCTCTTGCTTGATCCCCAGTTGATGGACTTACAGATAAAGTTTAAGTCCTGAAATAATCAGCAACTACAAGGTGTATAACACAACCACCCCCAGAGGATTCAAGCATTTCACAAACTGTTTCCAAATGGTGCTCTGCAGTTAACCCTGCTTAAAATGCAAACTGCTCCAACAGGTGGAAGCAGTTTTGAACTGTGTATGTCCCCTGTTAGGTTGAGAAGGATCGTTTGTACCACAAGCATCATAAAGCAACTGTCATTGTTTAGAGTTCAAAACAAAGAACAGAGTGAATGTTCTCCACTCTGGCAGTGTCCGTAAGGCAGAGTTATGAGTTACAGGAAAAAAATTACAATTAACCTGGTGCTCCATGTATGTGTTCTCTTACCTTGTAAGTAAAGGGAACAGACAAGCAGAAATTTGCCTTTTTGGTCTTCTGCTCTTCCTCTGTCATCTGAATAAGGTCTATTTGCCCTAGCATAAAGATAGCTCAGAACAGCTTCTGGTGAATTTGACACATTCTGTCAGCAGTATTTTTGATGGGTGGTGACCAGGTGTATAGCTTATCAAATACACCAAGAGCTGCAATAGAAACACCATGGGATATTCCTGAGACTCAGCTGTTTGCAGCAGTTCAGTGACTCAAGTTCACTCAGACTTTAAAAACTGAACTGAAAAACTGAAATCCCAGCCTTAGTTTGAAGCCACAAGCATATGCAGGGTTAAGGTGCTGCTAAGTCCTTTCTTTTTTTTCTTCTTTTTTTAACATGGATTCTATGCAGAAATTTTGATGATAAAGTAAGAAATTTTGTTACTGACAAAATCTATGAAAATAATATGAAATCATCAAGAGTGGCCATTTATGGCAGGAAATATTTCCTCTGATATATCTTCTATAGTTCCAGAAGCAGTGTACATACATATTAAAAAGGAATTTGCTTGAAAGTGTGTGATTAGATAACCCATCTCATATTTAATATTAATTTATAAGCATTAGGCAATTTCTTAAGAAACCTTTTAAAATCAGCTCATTGCCACGGAGCCAATCGTTTCTATCAGTCCTTGTACTCAGGTAGTAAAATTCCATAATTCACTTCATTTCACTAGATAACTCTCTTAGTGGAAGGCTTTGCTAGTGCTCTGTATATTATCATCAATACTAAGGAATACTAATATTTCCCACTAAAGGCATTATTCATGATGAAGGAAGATGTCCTGTATGCTAGTGGCATCTTCGATGCTCAATGATCGTATTCTCTGAATGTAAAAGCACACAGCTGCTCAGAGGCACATGGAGATTCAGCAGTTCTGTGCTGTGGTCTCAGCTCTGTCACTCACTCCTCTTTAAGATTTGGGCAAATCATTTAAAACTCCTAAGCATGTGGCAGACTTGGTTGGTTATACCAAGAACATCCACCACTTTCTCCTTTCCTCCGTCAAAGCTTTTAAGAAGCAATTGGGAATGAGTCAACACAAAGACATGTAAAACACACCTAAGAAGTTATAGGAATCCAAGACAACATGAAGCTGGGGCTACTAATATCGCTGTGGAAGAATTAGAGAGATGCAGATAAAACCTTACAGCCTCAGTATCTGTACACTGCTACAAAGAGAACACAGATTCAGCCACAGTCTGATTCTGCCTTCTGGGTTCATGTGAGTCCAACTGGGAAATATGATTAATTTGATAAATAATTTCAAAGTTCCTAAACTATTAAAGACTGTGAAAGGGCAAAGTATTATTAGCATTACGAGTACGTCTGAAATATGGAAAGCAACTTGGATTTACGGGTTTGCTTTCTTTGCCAAAGCTGGGTGCTGAACATTCAGTTCAGTTTAGTCTGCAGAGAGACCCACTCTGACCTGATTTCTGGTTTCAGATTCCAAGTGCACTCAAAGTCTCTAATATTTATTGAAGAGGTCAGATTTACTCTATCCAGCAATGCTGCTGCAGCATCATGGCCAGCCCAGCTGGCATTCCAGTCCCACAGTCACATCCATGTTTATTCCTCATGTTTCCACTGACAATTTGAAGCCCCAGCCTGAACACAGAAACTTCAGGAGCAACGAAAAGTTAGACATCAGAGTACAAAATCAGTGTGGGGTTTAAGATCTCATTTGGTAAAAAGACATCTAGCAACACCAGAGCTAAGGATATACAAGATGTTTGTGCAACTCAGTAAATTACTTAATAAATAAAATGTGCTTCTTAAGTACTTGCTATGAATTAACCTACATCACATTATAATCCAGTAAATGGGATATATCTAATTTAACAATAACAGTCTTTCAAAAAACTTCTCTTGTTATTGAGTAGGAAAGGAACAGGAAATGCCCATTCCCTTTCTGGTATTTCGCAGAGCTTGATTCAGATGAGACTTCAATTAGCATTTCTCTTGATAAGAATTTGACAAACTATTATTTAAATTATTTCCACTGCCAGGTCTTTGGGAAAATTACACTCAGTGCCAAACAGTCTGTTAAAAATATTGCCTAACAAGTCTGCATCTTCCACACTTGAGAATTTAAGCAGATGCTTTATACAGTGAAGAGGAGGAGCTCCCTCCCAGCATCCACAGTGGAATTTCACGTTGCATTAATGGTGTCCAAATTCCTTCCCACCAGACACATTCCCTACCAAATCATGAATAAAATACATCTTCTGCTCAGGCATTAAAACACAGAGGAGGAAACACATCAGCTGTGATATCTTAATGAGGAAGGCTGGGAGAGAAAAAAAGGTGCATAATCATAAAATACTGTTGTTTTTTTTTAGGGCCTGTTTCTTTACATAAATCTTCTAATGTCAGCTGGCTATATGTTAGCTAACATGTAATAATGAAGTTTGAAGATGTGTATATTCTAATACTCAAAAGGTATTTGAAAATTAAATCCAATCATGCTAAATAAAATTTTACTGTTGTTTAGCTCTTAATACATTAGAAACAGGGCAAAGAAGTAATGTCTGATACTGGTGAAGACAAGGATTACAAAGTGAGTTCAGAGTATTCAAAGCTAGGTAGAGTGTTTTGGTAAAACAACTGTTACCCAAACCCCAGAATTCTCAATGACTCAATGACCATCTCTGAAGTGCTCTAGTCACCAAAACAACTGAGATGTGATGGGAGCTGCTATTTCATGGCAGTTCTGCCATTTGAGGCTGCAACCTCACGAAAATAAGTTTTGTGATGTTTTAGGCACAGAAAGGAAAGAAGGCTCTTCTCTTTTTGAATTTAAAAAGAAGATGAAAGCCTGGGACAAATTCCACTCGGGGAGTGAAAATTCACTGCCCTCTCATAACATTCACCAGGATGTTTCATTTCTAGAGTGGAATAAAAGACAGCAAAATAATATAAGATAAAATGAAATAAAATAAATATAAGATAAAATGAAATAAAATAATGGTAGCTGATAGTTAAGGACTTTGTAACAGAAGCCTGAGGACAACAAGTTGGTAAGATATATACACTGTACTTTCCAAGACACGATCCATGATTTCTTTAATACAATAATATTTTAATCAAGGCCATGTGCAAGTTAAGAGGTGTTTCCTCTACAACATCTGCTGATAGCTTCAGGTGGTTTTAGGGAAGAATATGCTGGCTGTGAGGTTGCAAGGTAGAGCAATAGCCTCCGCATACACAGACTTCCCATAGTCCCCAAGCTACTCTAACCAATGTGACAGAGATGGCGACAGCACTGACCTTCTCAACTGAATCTCCAAATGAAAAAAACAGTCATATTTTCCTCTTCATATCATTTTTTCCTTATGCCACAAGGGAAATTACACAAAATGCATAAATAGCCTGGGATGAACAGAGCTAGACACATTTTAGACCCTTCAGAGAGTATGCCTCATCATCTCTCTGTACAGTCACTCAAAGACGGGGAAATTATTGTTATCGGGTTAGAAGTTTGCTTGAAGAGTTATTTAAACTGGTTAATCCTGCAAAACCCTCTCTTTCACGAGGTAGTTTTGTATTTCCCCACCCAGTGCCAATGGAAGAAATCTCTCCCTTTCTTCACTCTGCTCTCAGTGCGAAGGCAGGACTCAAAGGACAGAATGAACTGGGAATGTGGGTTGTTCCTGGGTTAGCACTACGCGATATTACAAATTGGTAAAAGTCACCACACTCCTTTCCAGTTTTCTCACTTGCAGACTGTTGCCAGCTGCTACACATTGCCTTTGGCCTGGGAAATCGATGCTGTGGCCCTGAGGAGGTGTCACAATGGCCAATGCTTGCTTGCTACCCATGATCAGTTTTGAGATGGAAAAATCTTTATTTCCCTATTTCTCTCTACTAGAATATGGGAGTTCTTCAAGGGCTTCCCAGAAACCTGGTTATTTTTGTGGTGGTAGTACACATGGAGAAGAAGAATGTCCTTCTAAGCTCTTAATGTCAATAAACCTTGCTGAAAACCTCTGCTCATGTGAGTTCAACCATCCATTAGGTCACAGCCAAACAACCTGTAACAAATCTGGTATTTTCACAAATGTCCTAAGACAGAAGGAATTGATCAGTTTTATACTAGAAAGAAAAGAACTTTTTTTCAGAAATGTTCTGAGTATTTTTATTTTATACCGAAAAAAAGTCTACAGATCAATGTAGTGCATCTGTGTAAGATTCTGGATGTAAAGAGTTGCCCTGAATTTCATTTCTGCAGAAAGAATCATCTCTGGATACTTCCTGCAATGACCAAATGAGTTACCAAACAGGTACCGATTAGTGTCATCAACGATATGGTTAATTGCTTCCTTTTGCTTTGGTAAATAATTGTGACATCTTAAACAGCGCAGTCAGGGAATCACTGGTGAAGGATGAAGCTTATGGTAAGAGTATTGAGGTACTGCTGGCCCAGATTCCCTGTACAAATTAACACTGGTTTCCAGCTTTGCTAATGAACGGCTGTTACACTTTGCAGCTGGAGGTTTCTAGTGCAACAAATTCTGAAAAAATTTTAGAGGTAGAAGAAGGGACGGGCACAGAGACTGAGAAAGCCTTAATGCAAGAGACCATCATTTGGACGTTTCCTTTAAGAGTGAATTATATATGATAATGGCTTCATTGTCATCAAATAGAATACAATTAATTTTATTTTTTAGTATGTTATCAGCAAGCAAACCACCAGTATTAGCTAGATACCATCTGGGAGTGACAGTTTCCTTATTACAAAATATGTAAAAATATGGACTCCCTTAAGGAATCTGTTGCACTACATCTGCTCTGATTTTTGTTATATGCTAATGGATTTTAACCCAGCATATGAAGCATGTAAAAAAATAACAGAAAATTTTCAACTAAATTACTTGTTTCACATTTAAAGTGTCACAAAGACAGAGACAGCCACATATGCAGCCTTAGCTACAGGGGACTGGGAAGAAACAAAGAAGTAAGGCAGAGGCATTTCTTACCTGCTGTTTTGTTATCCAAGCCTCTCTCTCAAGAGGGATTCTAGCTGCCCACATAATTAAGGCCACTTGATATGTGAAGGAAGTACTGGGGCTATACACAGCTAAATCTCGAACAAGCTTAGGTGATAACAAAAGACTGTGACTGCTGAAGCACAATTATCTTCCTTATTTCCCTCTGTTTATAATATTTTAAACAATCACAATGATTAAAATGAGCTATTACAATTAAGAATCTATTCTCCAGGGTAGAGGGTTGGCTTCTCGTGGTCTTTACACATTTCCTTAACTTCCCTCACAGCAATCACATCCTGAGACTGCTGGAATGACAAACTGTTCAGGCAGGTAATGATGAGCTGTCTGGACCAGACTGAGCATACGGTGGATTAAAAATCCTCACTGTTGAAATACTGGTATCATCCTTTTTGAAACAATGACCCATTACCAGAGCTGGAAATAAATGTGCTGCAAACACAGGGCAAAGGAGGGCTGTTCTAGAGGTTTGTTTTGTGTTGTGTTTTTTTTTTCTCTTGGCTTTTGGTGTCGTTGTTTTTCCCTGTACAATTACGCAGAGCTGTAGCTTTAGGCTAACAGAATTTTTGCACTTGTAAAGCAGTTTGGTATGAATTGCTTTTCCATGGATCTGTGTCCCCAGGCCCTGCAATGTGAAATATACCAGGCATTACGCTTTCATTAGCATCAACACAGGACGTTTCTATGTATTAAGCACTAAAAAATATTTCATGATCTGTTTACACTTCATATATATATATTAATTAGAGCCGGGAAGTTTTTGACTGCACATAAGCTTTTTGCGTAACTTTTCTTTAAATAAAAGTAATGCACTGCCAGCTGTGGAGTCCCAGAGATTTTCCAGACTATTTGGAAAGACTATCTCTTCTCTTGTTTGTGCGTGTCTATAAACAGGCATGTATAAATATATACATACGCACAGGGCCACACGCATAAATGCTCACAGATAAAAGATATTGTTATTTACAGGTGTAAAGACGTAATTCATGCTGAAGTTCTAAATGCAACATTTTGTGGAAGGAAACACCATATGAGTGCTGTCCCCAGAATGCGCAGGACTGCAATCAATGTAAACAGGAGGGAAAACTTCTTTACACCTTTCAAAATCAGCACTTATATGCTGATGTTAATGTTAAGAGCTTTAGAAATACAAATTAGTTCATTTTCACAGCACACTGGCAAGCTAGTTAGATGTTCTCATGCCCACTAATAAAGACAAAGTGTTGATTTAGGTGTAAAGAAGCTACTGAGTGACCGAATCAGGAAAGATCTCAGGTATCCCCAAGGTCTGTCGTCCCTTTTCTAACGAGATCATGTTGCTTTCAGACAAAGAAACAATTCCCTAATCAAGACAGAAGCACAAATCAAAACAGAAAACATTCTCTTTTATCCTTGGTGTCCCAAGTTCAAGTTTTGCAATTTCTAACATTTCTGTTCAGGAAAATACAGATTGAAAATAGCTCTGGTCAGGTCAGAAAAAGATGACAACAGTACTAACAGTAATTGTTAAGTTAGAAGGAAAAAATTAAGACAGAAATGTGAAAGATGCTTCTGAATAACAAGTAGGGTAGTTCTAAAAAAATAAAACTGGAATTCACTCTAAGATACAACACTGCAAGCTGTATTTTGGGGCTTCCTATTGTTACATGACTTAGTACCTGCTGATTCCAGTCTTACTCAAGCAGGTTAGACAGTTCGACCTAAATAAATCAATAAGTTTAGACACACGAGTGTCATAACAGGAAGCGATGGTTTATGGTCGACGTTTCTGGCTAGACATTACAGCTTGCCCCTCCTCGCCAAATGGGTGACTGCCGTCTCCCTGCAGAGAAAGTGCAGCTGGTATGACAAAGGATGGATTTCTGCTGGGCCTGGGGTAGGGGACGGTATTTGAGAACAACAGTGGGATTTACTGCCCTGATGGGCAGAGAACACATGCTCTTGTACAGCCGACATGGAGAAGGAACCCAGATTGAAATTCCTCAAGCCCCAGCTTTTGAAGAGGGACAAGATAGGGGAAAGAAAGTAAGCAATTTGCCCTGTTAATGGTATAATGAAAACAACCCCTCAGCTCCTTGATCCCCTGTGCATTCAGAAAGGAGCATTAATTTCCACTACATGGAAACATTTTATAATAAGTGGCAAAGCATTACTGCCTCCTTTGATACTGCAATAGCAAATACTTGTGCTGAGCTACGTTGCAGCAGCAGCGAGCAGTGGGCAAGTGCCCTGATCAGTGCTAACATTCTCTTTCTATGAACAAAGGCACCCAAGAAAAGCATACTTCTGGTATTTGTTTGTTTCCTAATGTTTTGGACAATTCTCCCAGGGAAGCTGGAGGTAGGACTCACACTGCCTTCCAAAGGGAGCGAGTCCTGACAGAGAGCAGCAGGCTTTTGTCCAGGCATCCCAACCTGGCACCTTTCGCACTCTGACTGAGTTGAGATGTGCTCTCAGAAAGCACAGCCACATTCAACTTCAGCAGCCCTTCTTAGACACTCACTTTCTGATTCCAAGTCAGCATCACCCTTGATTTCTGTGTTGACACGGTCAAGAACCTCGAGGTTTTCCGTACTGATAGTGTGGTAGCACCTACTTTGTGGTGTGTCGATTTTGGATTTGAGCAGTAACTGCTGAGTGCTGGATGGGAGAATTAGAGTTCACCCACTCAAAGGGCTGAGGATTCTCCAATGGCATAGTCAGGTGTGCGTTAGAAAAGGCCAAGGGGGACTTTATAATGGATCTCAATGAAGTCAGAGCCAGACTATCATTCCCGTGTATTTCTAACAAGATGTTCAGGAACAGATTTAAGTGGTACTTAATGTTCCTCCACCTCCAGTTCTTGCTGTCACGAGGCGCTAAATAAAAACAACTTACAACCTAGCTTTGAACTTTGTGAGCCAGCACAACTGAGCAGGGATTGCTGAGCGGCCCACAGAGTTCAGGTTCACAGAGACATAATTAAAATACACAAGACAGATTTCCAGTGAACTCCACCTTTGTCTATTTCACAAACAACCTGGATGCTTTTCTTCCCTTCTGACTTCCAACAGCGATCTTTTCTTTTTCTCCTGATACTCAATCCACTTGTATTTAAGATTAATGGCTAGCTGCTTGGTTAAGGACAGTTTTGCCATTGTAACTTTTAAAAGCAGTGGCATGCTATTTTTCCAGCCATATTTTCTCCCTAACTTAATGAGAGAGAAGCATACACCAACAAATAAGAGAAGTCATGGACAACTGATGTACAAAAGTAAGGCAGAAGAGTATAAGGAACCCAGCCCCTGCCCCCACATTCCCAACATACCTGTATTTGATGCATATTTTGCTCAAAGCAGAAGTCTCTTTATGCACATTTATATCAATTGGGGCACCAATAATTCCTGTGAGTCACCTGTCTAGTATTTCCATGAATGGACTATGGCATCCAGCAATCTGTATGGAAAATTTGGGATCTAAATATGACTAGAACTCATGGATCAAATAGAATTGGGGTCAGAATTACAGTTTAAGGAACTTAAGAGAGGCTGATGTACTCTGCAACAAGCATTTCCCATGCTGTTTTTGCACCTGTGAAGACATGGTGCTCAAGCTGGCCATTAACTTAGCTTGTAGTTTTACTCTTAATACAAAAAAAATCCTTAGTAGAGAGAAGAGGAAAGTTTTGCCTTGGTATCTTCCCATGTGTCACACTGTACTGGAGACTTTCAATATCTGTTTCGTCATGCAAATCCTACATCCCACTAAACTGCCAGCCACTATTTTGTATTATAGCACTCTGTGAGTTACTAAACATGGTTAATGAAGCTCATGTTTATTACAGAAAATGTCCTAAAAGAACTGGATGTCTGTGAATCCCAGGCTCTCAAACTAACTTACATATTCTCTTTTCTCTTCTTGGTATTCATACATATATCACCTAATCATCGCATCACTCAAATATATGAGAATGCTGTGATTCAAACCTGGCACTGACCTCCAAAAGTTCTTAAGGAGATACCAGAGAAGGCATGACTAGAAAGGCAGACCACAGTGAAGGAAGAGGGAGAGGTCTGTTTCATGTCAATGTTTCAAATTACCCCAAGGAAAGGAATGCACACTTTTGCTTCTGGGAAGCTTGGCTTTGGCAAGTGGGCAAAACAGTGCAAGAGATCTGATATGATGTCAATACCAGATCAAAGAGACTCATCAAGTCAGCTAGTGAGTGAGCTGGGAGCCAGGGGAATTGCTGCTGGAATCCCTCTTGCTTTGGAGTTTTGCAAATTTCTTAAACTTAGCAATACAACTAAGGATTGCTCTTTCCTTCGTCCTTGCAGATTAACAGATTTGTACTGAAGGCATAATTTTAGACTCCTCCTATCTTTGATTGCTTTAAGCACTCAGCTTTCACAGCACATCAGCATAGCTTTACTCTCCACCTGTAGCTCCCATAGTTCAGGGCCTCTGCTTTCTTCTTTTGCTCCCTCCCTAAATTTGGAGAACTGGCGAGTTAAGAAGTATCAGTATTGATTCAGAGATTTAACACATTGGCTTCAGCAACAGCAAAAGACAGGCATTTTGAGCTTCAGAAATGCTGAGTGGCTTTTCCTTTTGAGAAAAGAGCTTGGAAAAGGCAAGTGAAAGACTTATGTCAGTAATTTATTTAAGAAGTCAGCAACCAACAATGTAAGTTTTATAAATTTACAACTGAAATACTCATGTCATTGTAACTTGAGACATAATAGCAAATCATATTTTAGATGAAGGTATATTCATTTTTAAGACATACTGTCATGGAAACTGCTTTATACAAAAAGCTTCACTGTGAGTTTTATTTTGTTTGTTCAAAAGCAGGCATATCTGGATGTCTTGATATTTAAAAGACACAGGGATATTATTTCATTTTACTGTAGATACATGGCATGAGATTTATGCAGGATAATTCAAAACAAGTGTTCTCAGACTCTCTTCTGTCTGTGGATCACAGCTTCAGAGGTTCTGAATGGATTGCTAATTGGTGCCTGACAGGCAATCACATACAGCAGCCACTCCACCACTCTGCTCTTAGAGAAAAATGGGTAAATGCGTTGTGTATACACAGCTCCCTTATAGTATGATCGCAAACAAGAGAAGCAAAACAAGTTGCACTCAGAAGGAGCACTCAGGACCACTAGAAAGTGCCAAAAGTAAAGGCTGAGGGCCACTGAATACAGCATATTCATCTTAAAATGTCAAATTGATTCAGGCTCAGAGTGATAATCTCAGGTTGGGGAAGTGTTCATTCAGCTAACAAGGGCTCTGATGCCCAACAAACTTCTGCCATCCATTTCAACAGCCTCTGTGCAGGCCCTGCAGAGGTTCTCTCTGCATACAGTGATTCTCTATCTATATAGCAGTGCATTTCTACTCTGTGCTTCACAAAATCTCACCCCAGGTCTGGTCTCTGGGTCTGTTTCTTATAGCAGTCACCAAGCCCTCCTTCCCTCCTGTTTTCCTATGAACATCCAGCTTCACTCTTTCTCCCTTCCTAACCCACTGCCCCAGTGACTAAAGGTTAGCTAAGTTGGCATAAGAGCCCTGCAATAGGAAATGACAGGTGACCTTTCACAGCGTTGTCTGTTGCTTATTTGATACTAATGAAGCGCTGCCAAAAAATAGAAAGGATGAAACAATAAGGCAAATCTGTTTAATTTAGTAATCCCTTAGATACCCATGTAGCTGCTCATACTGCTGTAAATCCCTAGTAGCTTCTCCAGGTTTAGTGAAATTATTCTGTGTTTACGGCAGAAAAAACAACATGAGAGTCCTGCAGAGTAATCTTAGTTTACAAAATAAACAGGAGTCCGGGTGCTCTGAGGGATCCACACTCAAACACCTGGGACCCTCCAGTGACTACATAATTTGGAGGTGTGCCAAGCTGGTCATTTATTGTTGGTTTATTCTGTTTGTTTTCAAGCACAGGTGATTTCTTCTCTTTTTTTTTTTCCCCCTTTATTTATTTATTTTTTTCCAGCAGAGTACCCTATTCCTTTAAAACCCTGCGTTATTTTAGTGCAAAAGGGTCTCTCTCCTCCACTCTGCCTCTCAGCCTTGAGGTTCACATTGCACTGATAGCACTAATCTCTGAAGAACCTTTTTAGGATCAATGATTAGAGTACTGCTAGCCCCTTGTTTTGTAGACTTTTTAAAATTAAAAAAAAAAAAAAAAAATGCCCAGCACAATCAGGACACATTCCTTTTCATCTCCTTCTTTCTCATAATTTTCCATGGCAGAGTTCATGTCAAAAATGCTTGGTTTCCACCCTCCACCCAATTGTAAGCTCTTCAAAGGGAGAGAATAAAAGTTAGAGCCTGAATCCCAGAGCAAACGCTCCTGCAGCCATGCTCAAGCCAGCTTTTGAAGTCTTTCGGCTCACCTCTTGATGCCAGGCAGGCCCCTATTATTACCAATGTTGTTAGCCATTTCAGCTCCATTTCCAGGCCTACATGGACAAGAGAGCAAGGGAGGCCCTTTCATGTCAGGCTTTGCAAAGCTGCTTCAGTGTTTGAAGGATGAAAGTCGCTCTTGTTTGTTCTTGCTGCAGTGCACAACATTTGGCTTAAAAAATAGAGGATGTTGCCTTTCTTGAAGTGGACTGTGCATTGCTGGACACAATCAACGCTAATGGCAGCTCTGCAGTCAGGGTTTTCAGATATTTTTTTTCCATGAAAGAATGTAAATAGCCCAGCGTCACGGCAGTAGGATCTTTTTTAATTTAGAAAAGAAAAATACATTTGTGCAGATATCAGGAGAGAGGAAGGAGGGGAGGAGGAACAGTCATTTCCTTGTGACACAAGTACAGATGAGAGATTATTTTAATGAGGTCCAAGTAATGAGAGCCCTTAATTCAGGGACAGCGAGAGGAAAAGTTCTCCCCTGTCCTGGAAGCAGCCAAAACAAATCTGACTTATCCCAGACCCAGAAGCAGTCTGCAAACCTCAGTGAGTCTCTGCCTGGCTTCAACACACAGCTGAAGGCTGGTGTGATCCCTTCCCTCCTTTCAGGAGAGGTCAGAAGGGGTGGATAAAACCTTCCTCTGTTTGACGCTGTATCGACAGGTAGAGGTTTTCATCACAGCATCTTCCTTTCCAGGCTTGTTATGTCCTCCCTCAGTTCATGAGTTTCTATCCACGCTTATGTTTGAATGGAGCCAGGGAAGGGAGAACAAGGAAAAGGGGAAGGAAAAAGAAGCCCCCTGAAGCTGAATGCCCTTTTCCAGGGAGTGAAATCCTAAAACTCTGTGGCTGACACTATCCTCCAGCAAAACAGCAGCAAAGAGGTTGCCAAGATAAGAGAACCTCAAGCCAGCAAGCAACTAAATAAATAAGTACATAGAGAAAGGAAGTTTTTGTTTTGATTTCTTGTTAGTCATGATATTGAGCCTTTTATCACAACAAAGTTCCCATCCACCTCCTTGAAATCCGGTGCTATATATTCTTCATCAGTAACAACAACAATGCTAAGAAGTCTGAGAGCAGGGAACAGGCGGTCAAATGTACTTCTTGGTCCAGCTGTGTTTAGTTTTCAGATGCCCATGTGTTCCTTGTTAGGCTTTCTTCCAGCCCTCCTCTGCCTTCTTTTCTATTCTTCACAGTCCAAAACTATGAACCAATTACAGACCACAGAGTCAGCTATTTACCCCCTCCTGCCTTTACACAGCTATTTCCTGCCTGCTATCAGCAAAGTTAGACAAAGATGACAACAAGCCCAAGGTTTTTACCATAAGTCGAACCATAAGTGGGGACCTGAAAACACCCTAAAGCTGTTATATTTTATGTAGGGGAAAATTTGAAAAGGATTATCCAAGGAAAGCAATCAGCTCCAGACTGAAATCTATCTCACTGGTGTTTATATGATAAAATAATTGCTATTTAGGCCTCTATCACACTCGGAATATGAATCATATGTCTGGAGGGGTCTCCTGCAGAGGTTTGGGGCAGAGCTTCCTCCTTCACCGTAGTAGCCTCTCTGGAGGTGCACATGGGTCTCCGGGCCAAAGAAAACAGTTGTGATTACAGAGTGATAGAGGCAGCCACATGCTGATTCAAAGACCTATAATCTTCTCCCCTTCCACCCTCCCCCTCCCAAAAGCAACAAGTCTGTAAAACTCATTCACTTGCCAGAGGCTGTTTATTCTGTTTAATGGCCACCTATCACCCCTTCACTCATTCTTTTTAGATTTACTAGACAAGCACAAAGCAAATTAGTGCAAAATGCTTTCAGTCAAGTGTCAGGTGGAATCAGACTTGATGAATACTATACTGCTGGGCTTTATAACTGTAGGAACACGTATACTGACAACACTGTCTCCTTCAATTTAAGCTATGCTGCCTGTTTTCCGAATCCCTCATCGAATCCTCCCTTCTGCCCAAAGTCAAACCTATAACTTTTTAATATCTTATTTTAATAAAGACATTTTGACATGCACTGTGGTGGTGCGAGTGCAGAAATCTCAGTGCAGGAATTTTTATGATATGTTTCAAAACTTACTCTTCAAAGGAAATATTTCAGTGACACACTGATCTGCAGCAAAGTGTGGGTATGTTCGAAAATAGCACCATGTCTGAACCTTGTAATGTAATATTTATAGTATAAAGCTTGCTAACTTGCCATAAAGAGTCTCCATTGTTGCTCATCCATAAACACACAAGGCCAAAGGGGTGGGGGTAAGGGCGGAGAGGGAACCTGGCTTCTTTCTGACAAGGAGGGCAGAGGTGTACTTTCCCCCTTGAAGCTAATGTGTGGAGCAGTCCACACACATCAGGGGAGAGCATAACCTCAACGGGAGTGCATGGGTTTCTAGCTGCGTGACTTCCATTAAAGTCAATAGGAGCCATGTGGCTGAAACCCACACACAGCTCTCAGAAAATTCACCCCCTGAGCCAAAAGCATTCCTCCGAAGATGGATTGTATCTGATGGGCACAGCTCAGAGTAATGAGCCGACGATGCCGCGCTGCCCCAGGGATGCAGTGTAATGCAGCTTGGTTCTGCTGGGACGCTCAGCTCTAGGAGCAGACAGCACAGTGCAGAACACTGCAGCCCATCTGAATGTGCTTGGAAAGACCTGCTTTTGTGTTTTGTTTTTTTTTTTCCTGAGCTTAGGAACTGTGATTAAAGCAGGTTTCTTTGAGTACCAGGACATCAGCCTGTAATGACAGGGAGCGGGTAGCTACACCAGGAATAGGCATAGGGTGATACCAACCCCACTGACTGAGGGGATAACTGCTCAGAAGAGGGACAGACCACAAGCTTCAGTTCTGTCACCGTGGTCACACAAAGGTCCACTCTGCTTTCAGCCCCTGTGCCAGAAGTTCTCTAGCAGTGAAAACAACAGCTGTTCTGTGGATTTCTGATTGTTCCAGCAGGTAGAGAAAGCTGATGTTAGCCTCATGAAAGACGTTGTCATGAGAATTTTCATAACAGTTTAGTGGAAAACAGGCATGTAGGGAAGCTGCAGAGAAATGACACACTTTTTTAAGGCGTTCTGATACCATGGTGATGAGAGTGGCATAAATAATGTAGCAAGAAGGACGAATCCAGTCTTTTCCATATCAAAACCATCTTATGTCCCTTTTTGAGGCATAGAAACATTAAATGAGCTTACTTGAACTTGATAAATAAAATAAATAAAAAGTTGTCATTTTGTGCCCTCTGTTTAAATTTCAGTTAAACTGCAACAGAATATGAATCTGGAAGGTAGTACTGCCGTTCTCTCATCCACAACATGGATGTCACAGGCAAAGTCTGGTTCTGTTGTATATTATAGTGCCTAAAACCAACTGTAAACAGGGATGAGAGAAATGAATAAGGACCTTTTATGCAGGTGTATTCCATGAAGGTCTTTTATGGATGCCGAGTTGAGGATAAAATCTAATTTACAGCTCTAAATTGGAAACACGCACAGACCCTTTGGAATGCATACCATTAGTAAGCCAGCTTAGAAGTCTGCATTTACTCGTGCCCAATTGCAGTAAGGAGAAGAATATCATAAAATTATTTCCTCTACTGCTATTTGCTCCATCTGAGAGCTGAAAGTGCACAAATGAATTCAACTATAACTGAAGGGGGCTGGCCCGTTAATTTTGTTGTAATCCACTTCCCTGCAACAACTTCCCCCCAACCTGAATTCAGTAATTCAGTGTTGGGAAAATAAGCAAACTATTTTCCTTCCCACAACATTCGTACTTTTGAAGTCTAACGTACCCATTTTTTTCCTTTACAAACCTACTTGTAGCCCCTGGAAGGTACCCACATGGTGATAACTCTTCCAGGACAAAAACGTGAAGTATGGAAAGGAGAAGAGAAAAAGATTCCCTTGAAGGTACTGCCTATCACACTCCCTTTCAACTATGAAAAGAAGAGCAACACTAGAGGCATAAAGATGGGCCAAGCCATTACAGAACTGCTACAAGAAATGCTCTAGAAGTCAGAAATTTTTATGTGTGAGAAAAATGTGCATTTCATATGGGAATACGTGGTCAGTATTGAGGTGGGGACATTTGCAGAAACAATCCAGTGTTTGACACCAGATAAAGTGTGTGCACCAGTACTTATCAACATTCTTAGAAATATCACCTTATGCAAGCTCCACTTCCTATAGGGTAAGACCTAAGCTACCCTGAATTACTGTTCCAGCTTTGGCGAAGGCATGCCACACATCCTCACTGCTGGGCTTCTTCCTCCAACCACAAGGTGAAAATTCCTTACCAGAAATGTCATTTTCCTTTTCTTGGGAACCTGCTTTAGTGCACATCTTACACCAAACCCTGCAGCAGAATTTCGGCAGACATAAATGGCAGCAGTTCCACTGTCCTGCCCGTCTTTCAACTGTTTCAATCTCTTTTTTTTTTCTGAGGTGAGTGAAGAAAGAGCACTTTTTTGTAAATGGTGGAAAAATGCACCATGGAAAAGTTTACCAAGGGAACCTGAGAAAACAAACCTATAACACTGTCTTCTCTCAACTGCAGTTTCATTTAATATAGTATCTATCACAGGTCTTACTAATTCCACAGAGAGCTGAGGACTTGGTATTTAATCCTTCCAGGGAAAAGCAACTAAGAATAAAAATTCCACCTACAAATCAAAGGTACAGAGTTATCGTTCCTACTAAATAATTCACCAGGATTTAATACACCAGCTTTAAAAAACAATTATGGAAACAAAACCTGTTTCAATTTCCTCTTCCATTTTAAGATGTGGCAAATATTAAATTAGGATCAGAGGCTCATATCTGAGGTATTTTAACCAGACTCCTCGTGTGTCACTGCCGTCTCACCTGTTGGTTTCTTACGGTCACCAGAAGAAATGAAATTGCCAGATTTAATTACTCTTGCTGAATGGTTACACTGGGAAAAGTGGAAGAAAGTTGCAGTAAGCTGGATTTATGTTTAGTAAAAAGGCTTTTCAAAAGTAAAATAAATAAGATAAATAACAAATAAAAATAAAAAGGAATATAGGGCCATCGCTGAAATTAAAATTGTAACACGTAAGAGAGTGAGAAATATAAAATATATTAAAATACATTTGTTTACGTTCTCTGGCTAGGGCTGTTGGTTGTAAGGACTCTTGAAGTGCTTTAGAAACCTCTTCTTTAATAGTTCCCTTCTTAACCAGATAATGAAAATGTAATGACAGATTTTAATCCTCCAGCCCTTTTATCTTGTAACATAAACAGTCCTACAAAAGTTTAATTAATAGTAACCAGAAGCCCAGCTTCTTCCACAGAAAGGGTGTCAGGCAGAGGACAAACAGATTTACCTCTGCATTACTGGAAACAGAGATGTTCTGACCCAAACTTTTCTTTGGAAATAGTTTGAGAACTAGATAATAAAGAACATTCAGTAAATCTTGTTGTTATTTTTTTTGTTTTGTTTGTTTTGGACACCAAAAGATGATGATTCAGTAACACAGAACAGACAAAGTAAGCCTTGGCAAAAACCTAATGCGGTGTCTCTGGTCAGGAGTCTCACCACACAGATTCTGATTCTAATAATTCCAACTCTAAACTCTAATTCCAGCTCTAGCTGATGGCTGGCCTGAAGCCCATCAGGTCCTGTGACAATTTCAACCTGTTATTTCCCTTCAGTGCAAGTGAGCCATCATGTCTTCTCCTTGCAGCTGTGCTTGGTTCCTGCTGTACTGGGACGTCCCCAGCTGAAGGCTGCCAGTGAAGTGGTTACACAAATGAAAGTAATACAGCTGCACACAAAGCCTGCAGCTGCCACCTGGACAGGAGCAGCAGAACAAATCTGGGATTAGAATGAAGTTAGAAATTTGCACAAAAGCCCAGGAAATTTTTCACCTTTCTCTTTTTAGTGCCTGGGCTTTACCAGGCACCATGACCTGCTTTACCTGCAGGTCTATGCGAGGACAATACATTAAGACTGAGTGGGGAGGAACAAAGGGGTTTCCTTCTTTAAAAGGGGAGGTATGAGGCTGGAGGCTCGCTACACAGAAGACAAATACTGGCAAGATCCACAGGAAAGCAGCAGGGACCTCAGTGTGAACTGCAGGCGGTCAGGGGAGGACAAGCAGTCTCCAGGAAGCAGGGTGGGAGACAAGACAACCTGCCCAGATGGATCGAATCCTCACATGGGCTTCTTGGTGCGTGGCTGGTGGAAGAGGCCATGCTCTCTTTCCTTGGTGCAGAACTATTTCTCTTGTTATAGCCACATCACTGAAATCAGCATATGGCTCGCTGTCTCCAAAGGTTACTGTACTGACAGCATTTTCTAGCATAATGTGAAGCCATAATCTGCTGCTGACTGGAAGTGAGGAAGAGCCAATGCTTTCTGCTGGCTAAATCACAGAACTGGGATTTGGGAGCCTGAATACTTTTCCCAGCTCAGCTCCACCAGTGGTTGGCTCCACACTTGTGATCACTCTGCCTGGACTCATTTCTCACTGGTGAAAGAAAAGGGTAACAGCATTCTTGGTTGTAGGGTGACTAGAAACTTAATTAATGTTTGCTATGTGTGATGATCCTCAACGGGGAGATGCCAAACACCACAAAGCACTTGGCACCTCTTTTTCTCTCACAGCCTCCAAGTCAGCTAAGCATCTTGATTATCATAAAATCACACAATAATCTGTGCCTTTCTGCCTGTTATTGCTAGTGGATTCATGACAAGAACCGAAAAAAAAATGATTCCACTTTCCCAAACTCTACAACTCAGATGGCAGGCCAAGACAGAGCCTGACAAAGAGGTCAACTCCTCTGCACCCATGTCACTTTTCCCCATATTTTACAGCTTCGAGAAGTGTGCTGAACTTCACTGCCTGCTACCTGGCTGGCAGGTCTTGCTCAGAAATTATTTCATTCATTATCAGTACATTTTCAGAACTGGGTGCTTTTTACACTGCCAAAGAGTAAGCGCCATAAAACGGTTGTGAAAAATGCGTTGGCTGATATAAACCAGCCTCTGCTGGATGCACTAAATATGTCAAAGCAAACTGAGATGGTCCTTTAACTCACTAGATGTGGCATCATGGGGAAAAGTGCATTCTTCTCCCAGCACGCAAAAATAACAGATCAAACACGTAAGGACTCCACCTGATTTCTCCCTTGTGAAACAAAATGTAGATTTTATTACCTACTATATAACTCACTTTATTTATAGTTTGCATAATTTTTCCACTTTCCAGACACATTTCACTTTTATCAGCTTCAGAGGCTTTACACCTGATAGAGCCAAAGTCTGAACTGTGTCATCTACAGATGTCTCAGAAGTCATGAGGCAGAGGTAAGGCTTGTTGTCATGGATATTTTTAGGTCAAGTTTTTGCCTCTGTTATTACTTGTAGAATACCTCCCCAGGCCTTCACAACTGTCATTTCACCCTCAGTACAAATTAGGATAATCCCTGGTTTTGGGCAAGACTCACTACCCAACCCAAACAGCTCATATACTAAATCTAATGCAAAGTATGATTTCCTGAACATTTCAAAGATGGATTACGATATCAGTTGACTACATGATTTTAAAAGAGAAGGAAAAAAAAAAAACCAGAAGTGTGGCCACAGAAAAATGACACCACGTCTTGCAATGTTCCTTTAAAATAGGAAAGAAAAGGGAAAAAAAAGGAAAATAAAGGATGGCTGACTGCCAGAATTTTGTGTTAACTTGAAGTGCAGAGGTGATTTTTAATGCTTCAAACATCATTCATGAAATATTATATGTATAATTTGTACTCAAAATAACATGCAAGCTCTCCAAGGAAACATTAAAATAAATAGCTTCTTTAACTCTTTTGTACCTTGATCGTATCTTATTTTGATGAATCAATAAAAGGGAGACGTAAGATTGATGTAGGACAGATCAGTAGGGCAATCATGTACTTTATTACATATTTATGAGTCTGAAAGATCAAAGGATGTTTTTATGCACATAACTTGGCAAATGTGTTTTGCCACATTCAGATATATTCCAAGTGACTTTAGCAGGAATGTGAAAGAAGCTGGCATGCTGCCCACAGTGCTATTTGGTAAGGCTTTGAATGATGGCGGGATTACAAACCATGATAATAAAAACACATACAGCATAACATTGATGCATGTAAACAGTATATACAAATGCGTATGTGTGATCTTATAATGTGTCTATATACAACATATTGCATTTTCTAAGCATGTGCATACCTATGCAAACTACATCCTTGATTCAAAATTTTATTTAAGTCTCTGGAAATCTTCACATTTCCCTTAGAAGACACCACATCAAGCCTCTACTGCAAACAAGAGAGGGGAAAAAGGCTGCCCTCCAGCCATAAAATGTAAGGTTATGGATTGCCACGCACAAAAATCAGGAAATGACAACGTCTGTGACTGCTTTCATTCATCACTATGGCACCTCCATTCCTCTTTGGGTTACCATCAGGCAGCAGCACTGCTCTGTGGACAGTAAGATGGAAGAAAAACCTCCATTACTATCAGAACAAGAATTGTCTTCTCCAGCTTTTACACGTGGACATTTCAAATCTTACTCCCACACTGACCGTGGTTTCAGATATCAAACATCAGAATACAAATGGACAAAGACTGTCCTGCTATGGCTTATTCAGAGGCAGGCTGATCTGCACACGTGCCCCATACCCCACTTATACCATGTACCTGCAACAATGGATGCTATTTGCAGAAAGGGGTTTTCCCATCACTCCCAATGCTAAATCTCTGACTGTATTATAAAGTAATAAATTAAAATAGTAAGTAATAATGCTCATTAGCTCTGACAATCAGAGGGCACTAGAGCTGGAAGCAGATGAGTCTGAGCAGCATCTTGTGTACTACCATTGAAACTGTGGCTACAGAGATGCTGAGTTACAAGAGTGTGTCTAGAAGGGAGAGGGTTACTGAATTTCTGACTGGCACTTGTGATCTAAAAGATCTTAGTTTGACAGAAAAGCATGGAAAAGGAAAAAGCTGTTAGGAAAAGCTTCCTAAAACTGAGACAGCAGGACTGTTACCATTCTCCTTTTTACTGTTTTCTAACTATTATTTAAAAGATAATGGTAATTTTTTATTTGACTTAGCAAAACTTGATTGACTCAAAGATGCTGTAAAAGCCTGTCAAAATGTGCTAAAATATACAGTATCTGCCAACACCACGCACGGAACATCAGGATGTTACCTGCAGCTACAGGAGGGGTGGGCCTTGGGATCTGTCACTGCTTGCAAGGCACTACCAGCATTTAAAACAAAAAGTTACTGAAAATATCACTACTGACGCAGGCTGTTACAATGCAGAAGTATTGGGGATGAAAGAAACAATCACCTTCATCTCTTCTACTGCATTTTTAGTTCAAGTAAATACTGGCTTGTGTCTTACACAGCAGTATTTTCTCCACTCCCCTCCAACGGCTGCATGTCAGTGTCACAGATCGTATTAGGAGATTCCATCCTACCATGGATGGAATCCTGGTTGGTGGGGCTAGATATTAAAAACACCACAGAGAGGTACCTTTCCTTCTGCTGTTCATCGAGACAGAGAGCTTTCCTCCACTTCCCCGTCTCACTTTGCTCCAAAATCCTCCAGGTTTGGCCATTGTACATTTTTCAGCACAACCTTGCTGACTTTAAACCTCAGTATTCATTTTCTAATTTATTTTCATGTCACTGTGAGTCTTCACACCTGGAACAATCCTTTCATCTTGGTGTTTACACCCTTCCAGCATCGGCAAGGTGCTCGTGTTCCATAGCAGACATCGTTTGGCCATATTACTTCATGTTTTGTTCACTCTTTGTAAGACATTCTCTCAATCTTTCTGATCTATTTATTTCCTTATTTGCTCGACTTATTTTTGTCAGTATCGTCATCACCGAAGTGTTCAGAAATGAAGAATTCCAGTATCTACTTTATCAATTCCTACATGCCACGTCTGCCCTAATTACTACTAAGAAATCTTTCATCCTGATATCTTCCCAAGCGGTCACTGTAATGGCTGTCCTAGACAGCTCAGACTCCAAAGTAATTTCTACCACCCTAACTATACAGGTGGATTTATTGCTCTTAGTTTTTCCAAGTTTTACTTGTGTTTACCAATAGTTACTCTTGCAAAGGTCTCCTCAGTGTCTCAGGGGTTGGTTCAATGAAGCCTTTCAGCTGCAGTTTGGAGTTAAGCACATGAATAAGATTCCATTTGAAGACAATAGGACTAAATGGCTTACAAGACAATATACATTTAAGTGTTTTTGTAAATGAAGCTGTAATTGTTTGGCAGTCTTGTGGGATTTGTCTTCTTGGGTTGGTTTTTTTTTTCAGAAAAAAAAAAAAAAAATCCAACCAGCTCATCTCTACATTTCAGACTGCATTTCTGGTTACTCTCTGGTAGCAAGGCTGTTATTTTCAAAAACTACTGATGGATTCTTTCAGACCAAATGTTTATTAAAATAACAATTATTTAAACCCCACCTCATCACACCCCCAAACCACACCCGGATCTTTCCGTGTGCACAACTTCACAAACAAGGGTGTTACAGGGCAGCTGTGAGCTCCAACAGCACCAGGCAACACCGAACTGCAGTAAATCCACCAGCTTTGTTGTTCCAAACATTAGCACTGCTGGTGAGCCTTCACTCTGCCTGGTGAAGGCAGGAAGAGCTTTCCAGTGTTGAGAGACACACGCATCAAAATGCTCCACAAAGGGAAAGTCAGTGTGAAAAATACTTAAAATTAACAACTACTGAATGTGGCAAAGCAACGTGCAGTTGTCAGCAAACAACTATGTAAACAGGCTTCCTTGCTCTGTCTTATTCAGACAGAAAAAGAAAGGAGAAAATTAAAGATGGCAGCGCAGGGATATTGTTCCTGGATGCTGTCATCTGTTACACTCTCTGCCCACATACTCAGCTGAGCTCCCAAGAAAGCTGTATCCACATAGCTGAAGGTGAGAATTTGAAGTGGAGTTAGACTGGCTCACAAAGCTACGTGGACGTGTTTATTGCAGGGTAATAGAGGCTTAATTTGAATTACTTAATTAGGAATGGATTTAATGAACTTTGAGTAAGTTGCCATTATACCAAAGCAAGAGTATCCATACTGCCTCTTATTCAGCTTAACTATCTCAGTTTAAAACCTCTTCAGATCATGCTGGAATCCCCCCCCTTTTTTTTTTTTTTTCATAGACAGATTCCTGCACAAAAAAAATGCCCTCACTCAGCTGGAAGAGACAGCAGCTCAAACTTATTCCTGACGTAGTTCCCATTGTCAATAAGTTTATTGTCACGTACAGCTCAGGATCAAAGGACACGCAGCTAGAAGATCTAATTAAAAAGTGAGGATGTAATAGACAAGCTCTATCTTCTGCTCAATCAGCTCTTACTTAGTCCTGAGATCAGAATTTCACATAGGCTGGCACAGACCTTGAGGTCAAGGGTTTTGTTCTTCATCTGAATCTAGAGAGACTCCTTGTCTTGTCCTTTGCCTCTGAAATAAGATCACCTGTCTTGCACAGTTAGCCCATCCCATCCCAGCTGCAAACCCTGCATGCTGTCCAGCTGTGATATGTTTAGCTATGCTAAAGCTTTCCTTGCCTCCAGTTTTATTTTTCCTCTATTTTTTTTCTTTCTTTCTTTCAATTATTTGTCACTGACTTTAGTATAGAGGAAGGTTTCAAAGTGTGAACTGGTCTTTTATTATAAAATTATTAAATGTTATAAAACTCTCTTATTACAGAACAACTGCAGTGCAACCAGTATCTCCTTTTCCTTTCAGCTGTGATAGTTCCATACAGAGTCAGAAAAAGCCCATAGGTGGCAGACTTGTGAAGAATGACAACTGTTCATTTTCTTCTCATTTAAGGAAGACTATGGTAGCTGGTGCAAACAACAATACCTTGTTTGGCCTGGTCTGCTTGTAGAGTCTGAGGCAGGATCAGAGGATCCTCAGTGTCTTAGTTTGGATACAATGCATCACAGCCCCTCACTGAGAAGGGCAATCTAACTCTAACAGTTTAGATGAACTTCTTTCATTTTCCTATGACCATATCTGCTCTAAAACTTTAGGATCTCATCAGAGCTTCTTACTTAGAACACTGATCACAGAATTATAGAATAATTTGGGCTACAAGGGACATCTTGGAGGTCACCTGGTCCAACTCCTGGCTCTAAGCCAGGCCAACTTCAAAGTTAGGTATTAAAAATGTACGTGGTTCAATGAAATCATCTCTCTAAACTTGTGAACACTAAGCAAGGCAGGCCGATACCGGACCATCAGGAGTACAAAGGTGCATTAAAAAAAAGATAGGCACCCTTAACATTATTAGAAAAGCTTCTAGTGAGAAGGAAAGGAATCCCACTCCAAGCCTGCAGCTGACCAGGAAATATAATGCAAGCCTTCAGTTATATAACAAAGCTTTTATATTTTTCTTTGCCATTTCTATGACAAACACATTTATGACTAATCACACCCAGCTTCGAAAAACAGGCTAGGTTTCAAGTGAGAAAGGGCACATTACTTTTGCTACTGCTTTTTAATGCCTAAAAGTTTCAGCTGTTGGGCTTATTATTAAAAACGTTGAGAAGCTTCTACAGAACATTTCAGCCATTTCTAGGAATAAGCTTCGGGAAGAACAAATGCACCAGTTGTTTGGAAAAGCTTAGACTGTTTTTACTGAAACTCTACTAATATGCATTGGGGGACTGTCTTAAAACGTGGTAGAGGCCAATGCAGGAACAGAGAGGTATCGTTCACTGTCTTCATGAATATTCAACAAAATGTGGCCAAATTGTAATCCTCTGCAAATCACCATCTGCATATGCTCAGTAGAGGTTTGTTAGAGGCTAGCAGCACAATTCCCAGAGCATTCTGTCTTAATTGCATACATGCCATATCTCCCACAGGGCTGCATGCCAACCACATGGGCCTGCTCCATGCCCACCTCAGACACTGACCTAGATTCTTCCCTGAACTGTATCTCAGGAATGGCTGCAGTTCTGCTTGGATTTGCACACAATTTAAAAGGAGGATATTTCCAGAACTTGAGACCTGTAGTGGAACAAGAAGAGACAAGTTCTAGACATAACAAGAAAGTACAAGGAGATAGAGAAGGTGCAGTTTGCATGGTGTTCCTGTTAAATGTTTGAGTAAGAGATTAAGATGGTAATAAACTATTTTGCCACATTAATTTTGCCTGGTGATAAAGCATCTGGAATGAGATGTCAAAGAGACAAGCAGATGTCTAGGCTTGGCTGCTCTGAGGCATGTCAGTGCAGCAGTATCTCCATCAGGAAAGTAGCTGAGGAGATAAAAGCCGAAATTATTATTACAATGAAAATGATTTGGATTCAGATGAAGATAAGGTCAGAGAACACTGTCTCAAAGAATTAAAATAAAAAAAAAAAAAGAAAAAAAAGGCATTCTAAGAGGTCATTGAAGTAGCAAACAGGAAGTTCAGAGTAGGAACAGGTTCCAGGACAGAGCCTTTAAACCAAGGTTTAAAGACAGAGATTATAATCAGATCTGTCAGATCTAGCCAAAATGTCAAGGAACATATGAATGGAATAATGGCCCTGAGATTTGGCCCTGAAGAGGTTACTAGAGATCTTGGCAAAAGCAGTTTCAGTGGAGTAGAGAGAACAGAAGCTAGAATGAAATACAGAGTATTATAGTATTATTCTTATACACTGCGGTGATTGGCATCAGAGGGATCCATCCATCCCCCAAACCATTTGCTGGGACCTGATAAGCTAAATCCTTAACAGGGCTAAATTTGTTCAGTTCTTCCAGAAACTTTGTCTGCTTACTCCTCAGAAATTTCATCTAGAGAAGAGGACGCTTGGTCTTTTTTTTTTTTTTTTTTTAATGAATTCTGCATTTATTTTATGCCCTCCAATGTGAAATAATATCCACGTCCTGCAATGAGTAATCTTTTCCCCCAAAGATCCAGGAGTGGAGCACTTTCTTTGTGTTGTCTCAATAGTATAAAATTAGGCAGTTCTTAAGCTAGCTGCTCTCATTACACAGTTTGATGAATCCGAAAAGGTAACAAACTCCAGGATGAATGATTAGCCATTTAGTCTTACAACAGCTTTCTTCCTTTACTCTCTCCTCTTCCTATAAATTTCTTTTAAAAAATGAAAACAAAAAGCCCGCTTGCTATAAATTAGCTGAATTATTAATCTCTTGTCCTTTGCAGACTTTGTGTGTTGGACAATAGCCAAGGGATCACAGTACAATGTGCTGTTGCAGGTATTCCCCTTAGAGATGGAAGACATATATATTCTTAGACATGCAATAAAACTCGGATCTTTAAAGTACGTATGAGATGATCTCCCCTGACACTTTGTTTTTAAATCATCTATTTGCTGATTTAAAACCAACGAGTTTGAGCAAGTCTGGAGTCAGGTCTATTTGACTATCTTTAGTTCCGGTGATGCTAGAGCTAGAATTATATGGAAAACACAGTGCTTAGACTTAAAATTAGCAAGAGCTCTCTAGAAGGAACAAAAAAGGTATAAATTATGTCTGATTGAACAAACACAACTCCACTGTTGAACAGCCACTCAATGAAGAGGGCAGGGAGAGGCAATGGAGCACGGTAATGTGTAATATTACTAGTCAATGGGCTGTGTGCAGCAGTGGGCTCCCAAACGCTGGAGGTGTCAGGGAGATAAATAGCAGAGTGTCCTCCTCAAAAATATGATTAATACCCTCCTCGGTCCACTGCTGAAGATGTAGTGGGTGCAGCTGGTTTGGACAGCAGTTGCATAGAGGAAAATTCCAGGACAATTGCAGCAGAGCAGAGAGGGCAAAGAGTAGGACAAGTAGTCAACTGAGTGGGAGTGCTGAGCCCCAACAAGGGGAGAAGTAGGCCGGAGCTGGCAAAGGTCTTTTGGCTGCTGTTTAAGTAATGTTTATAGAACTTTCATGCATGCACAACTGAGTTTTGAGTTCGTGATCTTTGGAGGAAAAAAGGGAAAGAAGCATGTTCGAGTTCATTGTCTCTCGTAATAGCCGTGCCAGAGGTGGCTTTCAAGGAGCCATTCTTCTCTCCAAGCCTGCCCCCCTGAAAAGCCTGTATGTGACAAAGAAGCAGGTGGAAGACTAAGAACATTAAAAATAAACCAAAAAGGCATCCTTTTTTTTTTTTTTTTTTTTTTTTTTCTGCAGCTAACTGTGATTTCCTGAAAAAGTCAGGAGTGCTTCAAGAGAGGTTTTCACACTATATCATTTTCAAGGAATTCTCTAAAATTCTAAGAAAACATCCTTTCATGCATCTGTTGTCACAGCACTCAGGGGAGACTGTCCAGAGCTCAAATTCCCAACATCAGAATCTGAACACACCATAATGTAACTAATGCTCCTGAAATCAAACAAAGGCAGAGGGCTACGGATGGCTTTATTTCTTAGGGCACTGATCCCTGCCTTTCTTGGTTTGCAAGTAACACCAAGCAAGCAATATATTACCAGTAATGCTGTATTATCTACTGTCTTGCATCCACAATGAATGTCTCAGGGTCTCCCCTGGAAGCCTTGGGTGGGGACGAATGCCTGAGGCAATCAGTCTCCAGTCATCAGGGATGTTCTGCAAAAGCTGCAGACAGGATACTGGTGCTGAACAGAAGGATACAAGTGTTGTCAAACACACAATGCTGCTGTACACACAAGTATATGCTAGTTTAGCTTAAAGTGATGCAAATGCATACACACACACACAAAAAAAACCCACAACAACAACAAAAAAACCACAGGATTGGGAAAAGGAAAAGTTCCAGTGAATTATTGATCTGAAAGACAGTGATTAATAATCACCAGTTTAGTATTCTGCATCACCACTGCCTGTCACACTTCCCTGGAAACAGGATTAATATAAGAAGATATTACATATGTGAGCAAGGCGCAAAGGTAGCACTGCATTGATCTGAACTTCAGAGCTCTACAGTGCCATTAACAAAAACAAAAAGAATGCAGGAGCTTATAAAAAGAATGGTTGACGAAAACAAAGTCATTGCTTTATCCTCCTGCAAATTCCTCATCTCTTCAATCAGATTCAAGAATCACCATCTGCATTTCCCTGGTCAACTCACTATAACTCACACCAGACCATTCAGTGCAGGCACAAAGCCTTTTTCCCTCATTGTGTTTGAAGGATCGTCCCTGACTGTCACACAGCCTGCAAAGCCCCCAAGGACTCACTTCTAATTCTACAGAAACAGCATTGCTATCTAAGGGAATTTTGAGAAATATATGATTTTTGAAAATTATACAACCCAGAAAAAACTGTAATATCCCATTATACAAACAGAAGAAAACAAAACCAAAGAAACAAAAAAAGGATGTCAAATAAAGCTGGCTACTATATTTAAAGATAGTTTCCATGAAATGAAAATCATGTGACTGCTTTATTAACTTACTGTCTCAAATTTACTTTGTGGTTTTTTTTTCTTTCTTTTGTTTCTGCATAAAGAGGGGGCATCACTATTTGTTCAACATAATATTAAGCATACTCTGCTACTCAATTAGTAAACATGTCAAGAGGTGGGTTAGTTATTCATGGTTCAGGGGCACAGCCCCCTTTCAAAAAGAACTTTTTTCAGTCTAATGAAATGATGGATAATCTGGAAGTAGGTGCTTTAAGAAGATATTAATCATTCTCTGTGGTAATGTTAATCATGCGTTCCATCATCTCCAGATGCTGTGCATCACCTTCCTCGGAGATAAAGGGCACCCAAGCCAGCAGAGTCCTTTTGATCACCTTTCTCACAGTAACTCTCATAAGGCATTAAAAGAAGTCTTCATATTTCAGGGCATCCTTAAAAATGAAATAGAAAGTGGGAGAGTGAGGTAATGGAGGGATTCATGGACTTCAATCTTGACCCTGTCATTACTTATGCTGCCCAGATGGGAGGTGCACAGTTCTTTCGTCCTTTGTCCTAATCTTTGCCATTTTTCAATGCAATGTTTGGTATGAATGAGGTATGAGAAAAACTCTGATCACAGGAAATAGAAAATTAATTCACAAAAGATTTCAGAGATGGAGATGAGGGGGAAGCACAAAAAAAAGAAAAACCAACCCTCATTTTCAATGAAGAAAAATCCAGCAAAATTATTCCCTCACAGCCTGCTGTTCCACTCTTAGAAAACACAAGCAGAAGTCAGGTCAGATTTATCTCAGCATATGTTTCTTCTGGTTAATGAAACACCCAGCCACTGGAGGGACTCCTGCTCAGTTAGACCACTAGTATGACGAGTTCTTTATTGTTTTCTTTTTTTTCTTTTAAAGTTACTTACAAACTGATGGCTGAAATATCTCCTTATCTAGACTTTGATGCTTAGAGACCGAAAGGCCTCGAGAAGAAACTTTGGAGGATTCCTAAAGCTAAAAAGTTACTCTGCATAAACTGTTGAATGATGATAAACCACGGGGGATCATACCCCATCAAAGGCAGGCGTGTTTCTGTCACAGCATGTAAGTGGTAAGGAGAAAGGAGGCTCAAATATAATAATCCTACATTCTTATATCATGTTTAAATAGTAAATCCATATGCAGAGGGACTGCTGCTTCTTGTCTATAACCAGTGATCCACGCAGAATGTCACTCCTGTACGCTATGAGTAAGTAAAAGCAAACAAACTAACTGAAGAACAACAGAGAAATTAAAGAAATCCTCACATGTATAAATGCTTTTGGAAATATGTCAATATATTTCAGTGCTCTTTGTGGTTTAGATGAAATTATGAAAAAATGCCTTCTCTCCATGAACTGAAAGTACACAAGTACTTAAGTACTTCAAGTAAATAGCCATACAATAGGTTTCACAGAAATTCAGTTTTTCTTAGAAAGACAAAACAGAAAGATAATTACAAGAATACTTGTCATCTTTGCAAAGTCTCTACATCTTGGCCTGACAAAGACCTTTGCAAAAAGGGTTCACTTTGCAAACCCCCATTTTTACCTATTTTATGTAGGCTTGCAGTTTTGAAATGAAACAGCTGAACCACAGGGCTGACACTGGGCTACGAAGATGGCACTACCATGTCACCAGTGTCTGCAACTGGTGACACTTGCAAATCTGGGCAGCTGCAGCAGAGATATTCTCTGTAGTAACTGACCTGCACCCCACCAAGATTACCCTGAGCATTCCTTCAATAGTCTTATCTGGGAGACAATGGGGGAAGAACCATCACCTACATGCCTTGCCACTGACGTTAAGAAGTTTTGTTCTGTGTATTAAGCTGTGTATGTCCTACACTCAGCTGCACTGGAAAGCATGGATAGAGAGCATTATTCAGTACTCTACAAATAAAGTGAACTTCACTCTCATGTTTCTTTTTTTTTCTCCTGTAATTCCTGGGAAAACAAAGCTGCCCTACTTTGGATGGAAATTTGCCTCACCTATAACATGCATTTATTTTTGATGATTTAGATATTCTAAGTTAATGAGGATCTTTGCAATTAATTTATGGAGTGCAAAAACTTGATTCCCTGCTTACAACAGTTCGTGCTCTATTTTACATTCCTTCCAAGCGATACACACCATATTAACATAAGATCACTAGTACAGGCCCTTTGTAGATGGCAAAGCTGAGACATTAATGGATATCTGAAATGAGAATGCTCTTTCATTTCTTGTGATCTTGTTAGCATATGTGTATTTAATGGTGGTACCATTATTCCTGACTTACACCATTACAGTGCATTACAGTTGCTGTTAATTGTACTAGCTGCTGAGAACAGTCGCATGTTTACGGGATTTTTTCATGGTCAGCTTGAATTCACTTTTGTGAAGACAACCCTTGCATTACACAGAAGTTTTTAAGTTTTATTAGAGCTATGGGAAATTTATGAATATAAGCAGGCACAAGACAAGGTGCTGCCAATTTAGGATGGGAAATAAAATTTACTGGATTGTGCTAACTAATGTTCTTCATTCAGAACACAATACTTCAATCTTTTATAAAGCAAAACACCTTAAGTTAAATGTGTATGAAAAGCAATGATAACAATGTGCCAGAATTTCAAGGTGGCTTCAAATTCTCCTTCACTCAAGTGAATACAGATCTGTCTTGAACATCATAAGAACTGGGACATCAAAATATTAAAAGAGCTTGATCAGGGAAATTACCAGATACAGAGCTGAAGGGTATCTAGGAATGCAAGGTGAATATGTTGATACACTTCCTTTGTGAAATCCTGGAGTAGTTTCCAGGAGAAATAAACATGCAGCCTCCCACTACATTTCTTCTGGGAAGTGAAGTACTCTTTCACAATTGGTAAGATAGAGAGCTGCCCGTTCTATTCATTACACTCAGCTCTTAGATGGTATACAAAAAATTCATTTGGGATGGAAAAATTTGAGTACAGTGATACAAAGCTGCTTTGTAGATACAATCTTTAAATCATGAAAAAGGAAAAATAGTGCTTTCTCTCATCACAGAGAGCAGATTTAGATCGTGCAAGTTATATGTAAAGCCCAATGTACTTTTGTTGGTAGTGACAGGAAATAGAGACACAGCTAAAGTTCATGAGACTTTTGCAAGTATGTGTAAGTACGTGTGTGCACGGAAAATGGGCAAAAATGCCTTCCAACATATCCTGGAATCTATCTAAGGTATTGGTGAAAAATCTTGCTTGGAATTGACTGATTAAAATTTTTGCACACAAAATAAAAATCTTCAGTTCATATTAGGGACTCAGAGGAGTGGAAGAACACTCACTTGGACTAGAGGCCAAATCTGGATTTTGTGTTATTCCTTCGGCTGAAATTGTCTTACTCTCAAAATGAACTTCCTTGAGCAGAGAAGAAATGGTGGGCTAAGGCCAAGTAACTTTGACATCAGTAATGCTCACGAGCATTTGGCAGTGAAAGGCGGAAATGTGCTGAAAAGTTAATCTGAATGGATTGTTCACTGCACTGAACCACTATCTCACAGGAATGGATGGCTTCTGTTTTCAAAGGTCTGTGATATTTCTGTGATGAAACATAAACTCGACAAGGAAACACAAAGCAGTCTGCTGGAACCATGTTGGAGAGACAACTGAAAAAAACAGCTGGTTAAAGGATTAAAGCCAAAACAAAGCCCTGTTTGAAAGTCTCTCTAAGTTTTAGATAGCAATGGGAATCTTTTGAAATGGGGGCACAGCACAGCTGTTACAGAAAAGGAAAGGTTTGGGACCTTTACCCATTTCAGAGATACTGAGACTCTGCAGCACTATCTGGTGAGTCTTCAGCAATGACAGAAGGCAGTAAGGATAATAAGTAGATGAGCATTACGCCCTGATAATTCCAATTCATGCTTTTAAACAATAATCTTCAGTCTGTAGAAGGAGGCAATGTGTTCCAGTTTATTAAACGACTGTCTTTGTTATGTTACCATTTATATTACCTTCCCCTCTTTAGCCCACTTTACTATTAGCGTTAATAAATTACTACTTTTCAGCACAATTAAGTGTTTGAAGCAGCCAGGAGGTACAGTTTAAGCACAGTAAAAATGTCCAATTGAAAAGGCTGAAGATCAATATTGAAGGTCTAAAAGGTTAGACCAATCCTATCAGCTTCACAGAAAACCTGGTGCTGAGCTACCATCAAAGAAAGAAATAGCTAATGTCCCGCAGATGAATTTTGTTCTAACAAGGTTCAGTTTAAAAAGAAATCCTCTTTTTTTACTGAACACTATAATTTTCACATGGTTAAAAATGCAGAAACTTTAAATTCTAATTTTCATTGTGCTAGAAGATGGAAAATAGTTTCTTTTAAATACTTTTCTTTATGAAAGAAGACAATAAAGGCTGCCTATTGGCCCTCATTATCCCCACCTCGATTTGACTTGCCTACCTGCTCCACTGCACTGGTTCAAGACAATTAATCCTAATATTCAACCCTCCTGGTGTAATTTCTCATCTTGGCAGGTCTCTTTCTATAATGACTAAAGGGGAGTGGCCAACTTCTCAAAACCTCTGGGGTGAGCTAGATGTGCTTCCACAACACTGACAATAATTCGATCCTGATATGTTAATGAAATGTTTTGTTATCAAACCAAAGTACACATTTAAAGCACATGACACTGGTCAGTACGTTATGAACACAAAGTACAATCACGATGATTTCTGCTGATATGGAAAAAAAAAATGGATTGTAAACAACTATCATTTCATGTCTCGGAGATAGCTGATGTTGAAGAAATGTTTGCATTATTTTTCTAATTAGAAAAAGCATGTCCATCCAAAACTCTCTAAAAATTCTGCTTGAGACTCTCAACTACTGTTGACTGATTCAGTTCCCCATATTTGTAAATTGGTTTCAATAGAGCAATGTCTTCTGTTAGCAAATCAGACACATCCATTTGTGAAATAGACATTCTATGTGGATTATGGCCAATAGTCAGTTCTTTGGTATCAATATGCTAATCTGTTACTTATCCCAATATACAATAACAGAGATAGTTCAATTTACACATTTGTAGAACAGCAGGACTCCCCCACTCCCCAGCCCTTCTCTCTTGTTTTTCATTTGGCTTCCTCCTCTGACACACCAGAAATGCTGCCTGACCAGGAGAAGAGGTCATTGATTGCTTTTTTTCCAAAGCCAGCACCATTTAATGAATTGAGTCCTCAACTCCCAAGGGACAAATAGGTAACCTCAAAGAGGTAGCTTCAGTGTAGAATAGTCCGTTGCTACAGTTCTGCCATTCTGGTTATCCTCAGTGTAAACTGATAATTGAAATGATTGATACTTATTTGCATTACGTACGTTTCTGTGTTGCAGAAGTTGCACTGGGTTTTGTTCAGGTTAGAAATATCTGTATTTACAGACTTACAACTAGCCCTAATATTCCATTTCCTTTTTATCTGCAAAATCCCTCACTAAAGTAAAGTGTATCTAAGGCTAAGCAAACCAAGATTCACTCTAAACAGTGAAAGCTACTCTGCAGCTAATTGTTGTAGTTCTCAAAAGTGCTTTGAATGGCACTGAATGGTCAGGTGTAGGGCATTTCTTTTGCTTTGAGAGTTTTTGGAGAAAAACTCTCATAATCTTGATAAGGCCCAGAACTCACATCTAACCATGGAAGATCCACACATGTTTCAGTATTTGAGAAAACACCTCAGTGGTGTTATAGTATACAAGTAGAAGTGAGCTGACATTAATTTCTACTAGCTGAAGAAGCTGGTGAAGATAATCCCCTAGCTAGTAAAACTTCAGCCTACTTTCAAGAATTATTATCTTTTTATAGTCATTTTTTTTCCATGGCTGTGGTTTCAGAGTAATAGCTTATACAGAACTTGTTCACCACTTTTTTCTTTTTTCTTTTTTCTTTTTTTTTTTTTTGCACCATGGTTGTTTAAAAGTGCACGGTGAATGTGATCAGGGAATTGATCCATCAAGAAGGAAACTATACCTCAACTCTTCTTTTTTATGGCTTTTCCAAGCAAATCAGTTCGTTCAGTCATTGTGTAGCGTACATGGCTACACATAGAGGCACACCAGCTCAAAGCATTGTAATGCATGGAATGGAGAGCAAGTGCAAGAAAGAGACAATGATGTGTTGTTTGTTGTGGCACCGTAACAAAAAAGCTGTGAGCTGTATCTCCTTCCATTTGGGTCCAAAAAGGTAAAAGAGTGGAACAGATAGAAATAAACTTCTATGTATTTGAAAACAATCCACAATATTAAAAACAAAATCTTACTAGCATAATATCTATGTAGTAAATATTTCTCAATTGCATCCAAGTCCATTGCCTCCTTAGATCTAAAATAGATATTTGGAAGCTATAGCAATTTCCACCAAAACCTCCATTTAGGCCAACTGTAAGCTCATTTCTTTAAGAAGCTATTTTAATTTGTTCTGTTTATTTTTTCCCTATTAATTCAACTTGCAAGAGGTGACACCAGTCTTACCAAGATATTTTTTCCTTCCCTCAGTGTGCTTCAAAATGTCGTTTTATTAGCTGATATTGATTAAGAAGTGAATGACAATAAACGATTAATCAGGTAAGCAGACACCATATTAAGAAGGCACTCACTTTTATCTGAATTAGAACTAGGCACCATATAACTACCAGGACACAGACAAAAATTCTAAGGCGCAACAAAAGCTTTTAGCTAAAGTTAGGACATGTTTTAATAAAAGATTGAGCCGAAGTAATTAAAATAGATTCTGCCAAATTTTTATTATTATCAAAAGGAATAAAATCTTATTTTCCCTTGCAACTCAGGAAATCACCCATCAGAAAATGAATTTAAGTCATATGTGACCAAAGGCAGAAAGAACTACCCCTGTCTGGATTGAGTGGCTTGCCTACAGCCACATCACCAGCATAGTGGTGAGCCTGTGGACAGATCTGCAAATCGAGAACTATGTGCTGCAAATATTCACAAATGATTTCAAGTAACCATCAGAGTAATCAATGCTGTGATCTGTTGTTAAAGAATCAGGAAACAGAAAAAAAATATGAAAATTTAATTGAAGAAATTATTTACTGTTCATTTGGTTATTGAAGTGAAGGATGTTTTGAAACTTCATATTAAAAAATAAGTCATTAATAAACTAGTTTAATAACCTGATTTCCAAACTAACTGCTATGAACTTACCTGTGAAATGCAATTCTCTGTTGGGTGTTCTTTAATGAGACCACTACAGTACTGCCTCTATCTGATAGCTATTCTGTACCCTGAGGCTTGCAGTTTGGTTTAGCCTCAGCACCAACTACAGATATCATTTTCATTCATATGGCCCCAACTCAGTAAAGAGAAAAAAAATAAGCATATGCTTAAGACCCTGAGAAGTCAACTTCTCACATGTTGAACATTAAGTATAGTCTTACGTCCTTTGTTAAATTCTGGGCAGAAAGATTGGGATTATTTAACTGCTCAGAGCTAAGCATGTTTTTATTTGCTTTGCTCAATTACCACTATAATGATCTCATTCTGTTTTGCAAATTCCAAAGCTCCCTGCTTCAACAACCATTACGGTTTGTTTTTTTTTTACTCAGCAATGATTGCTAGAAAAGTTTAAATTCTCCATGGATTTAACTGCAGTGGTTTACTGTCCATCTAATCCTTTGCTTGTCACTGCCATTCCTGCAAGCCCGGATGAAAGGGCAGCAGGAATTCTGGACTACAGACAGATGCTGACCTACAATTCTCTGATTACTTCAAGCTCTGATTCATAACCATACTGGATTAACTATGGTGGTACAAAAGAGTACAGGCCCAGCTCTCTGCTCCCTCTTACCTTCAAGGTTACTCTGTTGGAAGTCATCTTTTCAAGCACTGTAGCCCAACTCAGCAAGGAATAAGAATGTTCTTGCAGCAACCAAGATGGTTGTTCCTGAGGATGGAATAGTGGAAACATGATCAAGCCCTCTCAACTCTTGAAAAACTTGTATTTCCAAAATCCTTGCTCTATTTCTCAGCCCAATTCTTACTAAACGACACAGAAGGAAGCTGACTGATTTCAAAGGGAATTAGAAGAGTCATGGAAGAGTTGGAAATATGAGCTTCTACAGCTAAAAACCATATGATTTTCAAGACTGTTTTTCTTAATATTAAGCAGAATGTCTTTGTTCTGTATGCTTATGTGATCTTCGCAATCAAAAATGTATAGCAAGTTAGAGATGGTTATATTGTAGAACTATATACTTAGAGGAAACTAGAGTACATTGTATTAGTCCTCAAACAAGTCTGTTTGCCAGAAAGGATAGCAAATAAAACCTGCAGCTATTGTTCTGCAGGAAAATGTTAGTGTTGTTAACAACTAACCGCAACATATTTTTGTTTCTGCTCTTTGGGTTGCTCATCATTTGTGCTATTGAGTCTATTTCCACAGTTACTTCAGAGCTCCATACTCTGCACATCTAATCCCAGCACCTCACAGCTAATCATGCAATCATGCATCTCCCCAATTTGCTGCTGCCTAAAAATATGAAGTGACCACCCTTTAAACTGGCATTAGTAGTAGCTGTTTATTGGCAAAGAATCAGAGGTTATGTTGACTCTAGCTCTGGAGTGACCAGAGACAGGAGGGGTGCGCCTTGCTGCCTTTGCCACACAGTTGCACAGGGCAGACAGATCTTCTGTTTTTCTCCCTTAAATGGCTGAAAATCACTGATAACTACTCTGAAATCAATGGAGCTTTACTGCTGTGTGCTGTGCTAACACAAGACGTGAATTTGCCTTCAGGTCCGGTTTCTGCCGAGCTGAATGTTCAGAGTGCTTTGACTTCACTCACCATTTGCTGATATTAACTCTATATATTTTAAGCAGACACTTGCAGTTTCTCAGATGTCTTCTCTTTCTCATTTATTAGTCGAGTTATATTTTAACGGTGCTGAGAGATTTACTGTCAATATATTAGATGTATTCATTTCAGTTAAGGCAAAGTCCTCGTGCTAGGATCCAAATGTTGGACACATCTGTTAGCAGGCCAAGGAATGACCCTGTATTTTTATTATTTTTAAACCTGACAGCTCACACATTTGAAAATTGCATAAAAATATGTAGCTTAGCAGCTCTCTCTTCCCTTTGTACTATTTGCTCACATCCGGATCCATTTTTTCCCCTGCATCAAGGTGGGGGAAGGAAAACCCCATATCAATTGGTCTCTGTGCCAGCTCACATTAAGGAAACCCCCAATTTTTCATTTCAAATCAGCGGCCTCTTTCTTTGATCCAGGAGCCCACAGCTGGGAAGCTGCCATGACTCTGTTTCGCACTTCCCCTGCTCCGAGCCCCTCATTGCGCCTGGCTGTGCTGCTCCCACCAACTCGGGCAGGGTCACCTCTGCTCGGCTCTAGCAGAACCTTCTCCTCCCTGTCACCAACGCAGCAGCCGTATTAATCACACTCAGCCCAACTCACGTTAACAATATGTCAAATTGGCCCGTGGAATGCTTCATCTACTGTAACCAGAAGATTCACCTGAAGACCTGCTGCTTTGCCCTGCCACTTCTGTCTGTAGGACAAAACAGAGAGAAACCACTTTTCCTCACTTTCTTATTTCAGTATTTTTCACCTCCACATTTTGGGTATTTTTTATTGTTTCTCATACTGTTTTATTCCCTTATAATCGTTGGGAATTCAGTGAGTGTGAACTACACTTCTGCCTAAGGAAATGCTTAGTCAGTGTTCTCCCTTTCATGGTACATGGGCCCTTGCTATTGATGGCACTGGGCTAGGGGTCGCTGGAAGTTCCTTTCGCAATAATGCCAGCAAATCAATATAGTGACTTTGTAATGCTTGTACCTGGCTGTACTTTGACAATCTCTTTTCTATTTTTATTTTGAGCTGTTTAGTTATCAGAGAAGAAAGCCAATTTTAGCTGGACACTGTGGATAACTCTCCCCCGTGAACACATCTGACCTCCAGAACTGTCTGGAAGAGAAACTGCTATTATCTGGTCAGGATGGTCTTGTAAGTCATAGGCTCCACCCTGTAAGACTGGATCTTGCAAGCCAAAGTATCTAATTTGCTCCAGAAAGTGATTATTTAACGTTGTCTTTCTAAGACTATTTAAATTTTTTTGTATTATTATTATTTGCATATCCCATTAATAGATTCCAATCACTCTCACCCTGAACATTTTGCCATCTACTCCTGATGTAAAAAGGGAGTATAGCCCAGTGCAAATCAGAAGCGCAGACTCTCCAAGCCTCTTTAGCAAGGCATGAGTGATTACAGACCGTTGCTGCCAGAAGATTTATTCAGAAATTCCAATATTTATACCTTTTTCATCGTAAGTGCTCTAATACCCACTAATTTAGGTACAATGGCAGTCTGATGGGAAGCTGTCAAGATGTATGTGGTGTTATCTGGCTCACAAGGTTGGGCAGAATCACAAGGCAGTATTGTTCTGTCATGGCAGGAAGAACACAGAACTATTTCACTGTTATTTTTAACAGAGCCAAAGTGCAAAGTATTATTGGCTAGTAACATAAAGTGACAAACTGTTAATACATTTAAGGCCCTTATTCAACAACACCCATAAACATATTTCCGACATCTGTATTTAAAATATCTGTTTTACTTCAATAGGTTTTAAGCATGTGCTCAGAATTAACCTCTATGCTTTTCCTGACATGGAGCTCTATGTAGGTAAAATAATACCTACTGTAGGAGCATAGCCAAGATCAAAATCCAAGACTTCCCATCCTGCAGGTACTATTCAATACGTAAGACTAGAGGTAAGGAGGTAGGTATGCACTGGCAGATTATGAATAGGCCCAAGATCTCAAAGTTATTGTTGGGAGCTGGTTTGCATTAAACAGACTTCCAGTTGCTCATCACAAAAAAGCCTTTATGCAATTTCTGAACATCCCCATTTTACGGCGTAACGCACCCCAAATAAAGAGCTTGGCTATGCCACTCAAGCAGTAGCATCTGAGCGACCAGGCACCCACAGAGTCCTCCCTGGCAGTCAGTGCTAACACCGAGCATTGGAGGATCAAACACAAGAAGGAAGGCCCTTGCTAGGAGCAGCATGAAGAACTGCTCTGTTACACGAGGCTCCTCTTTATTTTTCTCGGTATAATGCTGGGGACTGAGACTCTCTTCTGACAACTGTTTGAGTTCCTTTTGCCTGTAGCTTTTCCTTCAGAGGTTCTTCCCTTAAAAGAGAAAATTAAACTTATATTTGTACTAATAGGTCCAATCATTCTTAAAAAAATCTACATATGATCTGGGCAATAAGAACTCAGTCTTTGTTTATTCCTGTAAAAAGGATATATAGTTGCAACCTCTTATTTGTCTGTTGTTTGGCTTTTTTTTCTGTTATTAAAAACAAGCAACTCACTACTACAACACAGAGAAGCAAATTAAAATATCCATTTCTTATTGAAAAATGGATGCCTTAAAATGAAAACCAAACCATGCCTCCCCTCCCCAGTAAAATACTGCCACTGCGACTGGAACTAATTTGCTGGTAGCCTCAGAAATAAAGGAAATTTTTCAGTTATGAGGAGGGAAGACGTTTGCTAGATAGGTCAGAGTCAAAGTAACGTGACAAGGCAATCTGGGGTGCCTTGTAGGGCTCCTGGCTGCACATGGCAGGTAATGGTCAGCCTTCAGCTCTCCAGGCTGTCAATCGGACACTATTCACACACACTAAATTCACTTCAGTATTTAAAGAAGTGGCATTATTGATTCTTTTCACCCCCCTTTTTGTGGCTTGAAGGCCACTACAGGCCACTGAAAAAGAAAAAGAGACACACACATATACACAGGCAGCAAGACTCAAGGAGCACTTTAGCACTAAGTAACAAGTACTAAAATAAGTGACCTAGGTGCAATTTTTTTAAATGAAGGGATAGTAATATATGGCCCAGATAACACTATATTTTCTTTATTACACTGAACTGTACTTAATTGACACAACTCTGTGGGAGGATTAGCTTTTATACAAATATCCACATTTTATTGAGCACTGCTCATATATTTCTCTTAATGTGACTTTGCAAATAGGTCATTGCACAGTCATATGCTCAGCAGCAGTACTTAGATGTTTAGAATTCATTGATTTTTTTTTAATGCTGAAATCACCAGAGTGACGGATGGTTGCTTAGATATATAATTCTTAACCAATGTCTGCTAACATCTTCTGACTCAATTATAATTATCAGCTGTAGTTTGTAACTTATATATATATATCTTCAATTGTGATGTGGAGATGGAAAAACACAGATGATGAATGTGGACAGAATGACTCGGTGCCTAATTTAGAGGGCGGGTTGCTTTCTGAGGTGAGCGGATGAAAAACTTAATGGAAACTTCATGGCCTTCTGTTCCCTTTGGGTGAGCTCTCCCCCCAGGGATTTACAGACTACCTAAGTGTTAGCACATTTAGCAGGTTCAAGGCCAAATTTCATTTTGAAATGAAACCAAAAGTGGCATCAATTTGCAGCGAGATTGCAAACAAAAGGAAGAAAACATTCAGGAATGTTCTGTGACAAAAAAAAATCACACAACATCTCAAGAGGACCATAGCCTCCTCATGCTGTAATAGATCAGGAGTGGGAAAGAGAGCCTGCATGCTGGAAATGAAAGGTCTGCAGTAAATCTAGATGCAAGGTTTGCCAATATGGCTCTCAAAATTACCGGTTCACTGATGTATATCCTTGGTCAATACGTAGGATATTTTCATGTAAAATACAAAATGCAAGATATAGTTCAAGTGTCACAGACTAACTCCTGCCCTAGATCACCAAACCATGACTATACAGTGCAAGACTAAAGGAAGCACTGCTTCTTTGTGAGACAAACAAGGGAATAATGTGCTTGTCTCCATTCATGTTGCCTTGTGCTCCGTGGCTTCACGGGAACACTGTGTGCTAGCCAAGGGGGTGACTACATCTCTTACTCCACTCCAAGCATAAAAAGTGCCATCTGTAACATTTGCTTGAGGAAAGAGCTAGTTGCTGCCACCACAAAATGCACATGAAACATCGCCCACAAATATGAAGCTTCAGTTAGCTGCAAGGCATTGGCAGGTCTGCTAAAAAGGCAATTCAGAAACCTACGTGGTGACCAGTGTCCAATTTTTACTCTACAACATAAGGATAGAATTTTTCCTAAACACAAGGAAGAAATAAAACTAGTGTACAGCATACAAAACCTGTCACGATCTGCATATTGATAGATTATATACACCAAAGGAGAGGGCTGTCTCCCAACAACAAATCATCATTGATTTACACGGTAATACCAGTGAATCACATCAATTTGGATGGTGAACCATATACCTACATAGAGCTCAGAACTGCAGGCTTACAAATCTTATCACTGTTAGTGTTTCCTTAAAAGTACAGTGAAAGTACTCAAGTCAGAGAATCATAGAATTTTCAGGTTGATTTTGAAAGATCAAAACCTACTTTAATAGTCCTTACAGCTACAAAGGTAACTGAAAACATCAGATCTGAAAACATCAATCAAGTTTAAATGTAAGATTCAGAATCAACAGGGAAAAAAAAAAAAAAAAAAAAAAAAGATGACTATGACATCTGTTAATTGTATATCCTTCTTTCTGAAGAGAAAAATAATGTGATCCGAAGGTGTTTGTGGGGAAAGAAGAGGACATAATTGATAAAAGTGATCAGTTCAAACAGGCATTGTGAAGACAGGTGGCTGCATAAAAGTGACTGTCTATGTTCCTACCAGTGGCCTAAAGGAAAAGCACAGTCATGGGGACACTCACATACAGCAGTATTAGGCACTAGAGCATCCACCAAAGAAACAGCAGCTACAGGAAAATCTGTTAAAACTGGCAATCAATTATAAAAAACAAATCATAAGGAACTAAGTGTTTATTTTGCACCAGAAATTACAGGACTAATTGTCTTAAAAAAAAAGACCGGTCATTTCAAAGCCAACCTCATGATTTTTTGGAAGTTTAGGATTGGCAATGTTCTTACTGCAATTTGCAAATACCACGCTGAACAGTATTGCTGTGATACAAGTAGCAGCTGTAGAACCAGAGCACTAAACTTCTAGATTGTCACTAAAAAATAATTATGCGTACAGCAACCTATAGCATCACTGCATGTGTCAGTAAAATACAACAGGTTAGGGTGAGAAATATAACAACAGGGGGATCAAAGCAAAAGAGGAGAACAGGAAGGTGTTACTCTGACTGATCAGAAAGATTTTGCTGCTAGAGAGACTTAAGAACATCTAATTGATACCGACCCACTGGGGCTTCAATGCGGATAATGCATGTTAATAAAGACATGTCTGTTTTCCATCAAAATTATCCAATAGAACTGATGCATACAAGAGTGTCATTTGTCTGCAAAGAATGTGCACAAATAAAATCTAGCCTGTCTGCAGATTACGTGCTTAACAGACATGTGCTCAGGATCTCACTTCTGGTTTTCATAATCCAGTGAGTGCATACTTATTTATTGGTCTCTGGATATGCCAGCGATTGGATCCTTTCCTCTGTTCTAGAAGATTCATATGGACCAACTGGTGAAAGGTTCCCTACTCCTGATTCACCTCCTCTCATGCAGGCACTACCTGAGGTTGGGGAAGCACTAGTTGGTGCTGGGGACATCCTAATCCTAATGACTCTTTGCCTTCCCACAGTTCTCTTGAGGATCTCTGATAGGCATATTTGGTGTAGTACTCTTTGTCTGCCCTGCTTTGCTTGAAGAGCTGCAGGCAGGTGAAAAAACTTAGAGAAGGTAGAACATTCCTCTGACATGAACTCTTGGGTTGTCTTGAAGACTGGCAGATGTAGCACTGGAGGTTAACATGGATAGCTTCTGGCAACACTCCTATTTTTGTTGGTAGAAATGCAGCCATAAGAGAGTTACAAATCAGTTTATACAGCCTACAGAACCTCCCTGCAGCCAGGCCGGTTACTCCTTGGACATCCCCAAGGACATGACTGAATTTTGAGTTGTTTTCACAACATTTTTGCTGAAAGTGAACGGAGAGTTTGATCCTCAGTCCACTTGTTTTTCTTACCGAAAAGATTCAATGAAAATGCCAACAGTGAAACCAATAACCAAAAAATAATAATAATAAATTAATTAATTAATAAGATAATCCCAAGCAACCTAGTTTTCTTGTCCCCTTTCAGTCAGAAGAGTCACTCCCTCTTAGATATACGAGAAGCCTTTTGTTGATATCATAGTGCTGACAAGTGTAATAGTGACAGCAACATCATATGAAATTATAGCAGAAATCTTCCTTTCAGCAGTAGGTCTTGATAAATTGGACATACTGATTCCTGCTATTTGTTGCAAGGTAGTGTGGCATCTCTCTTTTTTTCTCTAACAGGCGCTAATTATTGAGCATCACATAGCGTAAAATATAACAGCTGTGCATAGTGTCAGTGCTATATGGGCTGCTGAAGGTGTCTGTGCATGCATATGCCGATGTGTGAGCAACTGACAGTGGGTGGTTTTGCTGTTTGCTTTATAAATACTTCTGAATAAACTGGATTATTCTGCAGGATGGTAAAAATTCAACTGGGTTACAGCTCAGTTAACAAGGAGAAGCCAGTTTCTAGAATGGCTGTGATGATTTTATTGCAGTGCTGGATAAAGAAGCACCTTTATTACTGCTGGGCATGGTGGGGGAAGAAGCTAAGGCACATGGAACTTCTTGTGGACTAATGACATTTTGCCATTTTTTGTATGCAAATCTCAGAAATCCCAACTAAGTTATTAGCTTGTTTTCACGAATCATGCATAGGAAGTTCCAGCACTTGAAATACAGGAGAAGAAAAGAAGGGAAAAAAAGAGAAACCAGAATCTTGATGTGCTATTTTAAGCTTTTATAGGCAAGCCGTGTCAAATAGCGGGAACAGTTCACATAGCAGGTGAAAGTTGGCTGCCGAAAGCTTTCAGTCCTAAGAAACTTTTTCCTCTGTGAGATGATTTAAACTGTAAACCATAAATACTCCGGTACCTCCCTGACCAAGATAACAACCTCAAAAAAAAAAAAAAGAAACCCCTAAAAATATTACTGTGACCTGTTTTGTGGTGAGGTCAGGCTCTTAATCAGTTTCGGGGTATAGCTCTTGAAACGAGAATGAAAGACTTTCTCCCTGAATAGTTTGCTCTCCTCAGGTTATAGTGAAACAAAATATGTAAAGTTTTTTGCTTCTGAGTGTTAGAGCTGCTCTTTTAACTTTCCTTTTAAGTTGGAAAAATGCAGTGAATAGAATCATTCTTTTCAACTCAAAACTTCTTCATGAAGGGTTGAGTCTTTTTTTTATGGTTGCACTGGTACTAACACACCAGCTTCAGATGACCTTTACAAGTATCACATGGAGGCTTTATCCTGATTAAAATGGTTTTCTACACAGAAGGGGAAGGCCTGTGACACCACTCCGAACAAAACCTCTGCAGGACAAGGTGTAAAAGGATAAAATATATTGCTTCCTCTAAGAGGAATGGAAAAAAGGACCGAGAGATTCTGAATAAGAGAGAGACATGAAAACCTGTGTTTCATTTTGATTAATTCTGCACAGTTCTTCTTTAAGCAAATGACTAATGTGGCCTTTGACCCACCAGGAGAATTCTTTTAGCTCCATCCTTCAGGAAACCCAGAGAAACAGTGCTAGGGTTACACCTAATGCTGACCTACCTCATCCATCTGCTTTCAGTGAGCAAATGTCAAGTTCATATTCTTTTCCCATCGATGAAGGGGCAGGGAAAGGAAGAGGGAGGATAAAATTGCTGTAACTTAATACTGGCATCAAGATTTATTTACTGTTGATCGCAGCTGGTGAACTTTTTGTATCTTGCATATGCGCAAGGTTGTTTGGGTCAAGGTGCATATGCCAATGTGAGAAAGGCAGGGGAAAAGAGCAGGAGAAGGGAAGGCCCGAGGATGCAACAGAACAGCAAGGAAAGAGAGGCTCAAGAGTAAATTTATAGTTATGTGATCTGAGCCCAGAGGGAGGCCTAAGCAAGAATGCTCCCTGACCGTAAAAACGCACTCGCCGGTAATGGCTGCTAATGGTGCAGGGTGATTTTACTGAGTTAGACACTGGGGGGTGGCGAGGGCAGACGTTCGGGAAGTGAGATGATAGTGGGGTAAATGCAACAAAAGGCTGCAGGCGGTGAAGTCGTGCTTACAGCTGTGTGCCCTGCTTCCGCAATCACCTTCCAACATGCACAAGTAGCAAAATCAGGAGGCAAAAACAAGAAATAGAAAAGAAAGGGAGAGAAGCACCTAGGAAATATGATGAGGAACCCAAGTGGCATTTTGTGCTGCTAACGTGCATGACATTTCAAGAACTGTACTCTGCATTTTTCCTACTAATTGTTCTGCCCTTTTGCTCTCCATTCACAGTGTGTGCCACAGCATTCTGCCTGTCTGAGGACAGCACTGAGAAGGCAAGGGTTTATAAGAACTTTGGGTTCACAAGTTTCCCCTTTTCAATTAGTAGATGAATAGAAAATGTATAACATGGTTTCATTTTTGACTGCACATTTTTAATTAAAATCTCTTATCTTTTTTTTTTCCCCTCCTTTCTGATAAATTCTGATATACTGAACCCACACTCACACCAGTATATGGAGTCCTTCCAGCTCCAGTGCTTGCATTAATCCCCTGTGGATTTGGTGAAACAACTGCATTACAGGCATCTACAGCTCTGATAATCATCAGCAAGTGGTGATGCTGGCTTAAAGATACAAGGTCACTAGAACATCACTCCTCAGTACCCTGCAGCACTTCTTCCCAAGGTGAGCCAGTTACTCACCATTATAAGATCACAAAACACAGAAGCTTGCTATGATTGTGTTTTCCAGACCTGTCATCAAAGAAAGGAAACTGCTGCCTTAGAGCAGTCTAGAACCTCTATCTTTTTATTTTGAGTTGAAGTGACAGTCATAACTTAAGATCCACTAACTGAAGAGATCACTGGATCACATCCAACGTAAGTAAATAGATTTCAAAGATTTTAATATCTTTTCTCTTATTTTCCTCTTGATTAATAAAAATGCATTTAGATGGTAGGCAGCTTGACCTAGTGCTTGATCTAGCAGTTGGCAATCTTGACCACAGCAGGGGTTTGGAACTAGATGATCTTTGAGGTCCCTTCCAGCCCAAACCATTCTATGATTCTATGGTTAAATTGCATTTCTTTTCAATGAATATCTGATGATACATTCTAATTGAATCCCAGCTAAACCTACGTTATATCAGTATGGAAAAAAATATGCTACAGCTAAATGGCTGAATGGAGCAAGGTTTTTTTGTTGTTGTTGTTGTTGTTTGTGTTTGTGGTTTTTTTTTACACGTAATAAAACCTCTGTATAACTACCCATACAGCTATAGTCTGTTCCCAGAAGTGTAGTTGTTGCATTTAAATATATTTCAGGGCCAAAATATATTCCATGAATTTCAGCATAGAAGCATGGCAGTCAATTAAAGAAGAATACCTTCCAACTTTGAGAATTCCTAGCTTTCTAGGTACAGCATGATATATCACTCTTCTCTCTTGTGCTCCATCATTATTTTTTGGTACATAAACATTCTGGGATACTGGCAGATACACATATGTATTCTGTGTATGCATAAAGAAGATGTCCAAAGTTAGTGACAGCTTTCAGGGTGCATATAAATAAGAGTGTCTGTAAAATAACTAGAATATTTTTTTTTCATATTTACTATAGTATTTTTAAGGGAAGAACATATGATTTTGTTTCTCATGTAATTTGATGGTTAAAAATGAAGAGCATTCAAAAATTTGTAACTCACACCAATCTCTGTTATTCCAAATAGACATTACTTCATTTCTCAGGACTGAGATTGTCCTGTACTTGCCTGGTCTCTGTGCTATTCTTTTCTTTTTTTTTTTTTTAATCTATATAGATATGAGCAAATTTTAAATTAACATAAAATCTGTCATTTAATTTCTGACTAGACCTTTTAAGCTGTGCATAAGAGTGTCAAAATAAACTTGTCAAGTTTTCTTTCATTCTGTACAACTACCTAGTTCAACTCGTTTGCAAGATACAAGCATTCTGTGATTTATTAAAGCAGAAGAGAGTATTTTATCTGAACCTGATGCACTGGCTTCTTTACAAGTTCATATGGTCTTCTGTTACAGGTTGGAAAAGAATATTCTCGTCACAGGTGAAGATCATGTTAAGCCTCTTGAAGAGCTAACTGGAATAAATGTTGCTGATTCTTAAACCATACAGTTGGTTTTTTTGTGTGTGTTTTTTGTTTTGTTTTGTTTTGTTTCCTTAAGGAGCACACTGGTCAAACATACCAAGTGCCTCTTGTTAGAAGTTATCTCTTTAGAAATGAATTTGCAAGCTGTAGCTTTGAAGCGCTTGGATCGGCTCATGAGCTCCTAACCTCCACGTCTGGCCTTTGAGCAGAACTTGAGAGAGGTGGGGGTGGACTGAGAGAGAGAAGGAGAGAGAGAGCAAGCAAAAGGATGAAGAAGAAAAGCAGAATAAATCAAAAGCAGCTTTCTTGGTAACACCAACATCTCAAAGGCCAAGTGTAAAAGGACCAGGGCTCTAATGATATCAATTAGGCTCAATCCTCTATGTCATTTTAGATATATTGTACCCGCTGAGTATACTTAAGTCCATATGTATAAGGTCATTTACTGGGTCCAGAACATAACAAATTATCAGCAAAGGCTTTTTTTTTTTTTTCCTTTTCTCCTTTACACTTTCCACTTTGTGAAATAAATTACAGCTCATAATGGTTTCATGTTGAGAAGCTAATTTTACTTAATTTTTTCTTGCTATAGCAGAGAAATGATTATTATGTCACTGCATATGCACAATGAACAAAAAAAAAAAAAAAAAGAAACAAAAACTTGTTAGATTTCCTTGGATAACTTGCCTAAGACAGGTGACTTCCTTTTGAGATGTCATGGTATAATTGGTATCAAAGATGCCAAAGAGATAGCCTTTACAAGACATTATCTGCCTTGACTAATCTTTTTCAGTGTCCCTCATTACACTGTAGGTTTCTTCACAGCAGTATAATTGCATATTCGTTCTGAAGGGAAATAGTAAACTGCAAAGAAAGCAGGGTAAGAGTCTTCAATATTGTCTGTTTGAATCTTTTGGCAGCCCTTCAGAAATATGCCATCTAGTTCTACCAGCAACATCTCAGGATGTGGTGACCACCTGAAGGCACACTTGAAGGCTGACAATGAACTTGTGCTGCTCCCTACACTTTCAGTAACAACGGGCTTCATGCTGGATTTGCCATCATTTTTCAGTCCCTTGGAGAGGAACCGTGCCAATTTGGGCAAACACAGCAGAATCTTGTTACATAAATTGAGTCAGTTCAGATTGTCGCTCAACTGTGCTTTTCATGATTAGGCAGAAATGCTGTCTTTACTGAAGACATACAATTATTACTTATCATGTCGAATGACAATGCCATTTCCATTGGAAAGTTAAAGTGAGGTTGTTTGATCGCATACAAGATTAGATATATGAAGCTATGCAGAAGCACACATCTCTCATTGAGCACTGGTTTCCCATTGCTACTGGATAATATTCAGTATCATCTTCACAGGGGTTACTTATGTCTGGGCATTCTGCGTGTACCCCTTATGCCAATTAGTGCCAATGAGAACTATTAAGTATCGATCAGCTGGAATGGGAAAATCAATAGTGTGGTGGCCAGGGCACTCACCTCGGCTGTGGGAAACCCAAGCCCAAGACCTTGCTCTAATGAACGCTCAATTATTTATGCAAAGTGGAAAGCCCCATCAGAACAGATTGAGGAAGCTTATCCCAGAATAGCTACCAATTTGGGGTCAGAACAGTCATTAGGGATGGAGAAGGTTGATAAATTAGAGTCTATGGCCTAACCAGAAGTTCTTCCCTGGAAGAGACATGGAAGAGACAGCTTTTTTTTTTTTCTTTTGTTAAGTGGCAAGTTTCCAACTCAAGTTCTAGCTGGAGTGAGTGGGCACTTCAACTAGCTCTTTTTGCAAGCTCTTTCTACTACTCCCCAGTTTGTGGTGTGCCCTTCATGCTCTCTGGGGAGAAGCAAGGCACAACTTACGCTATGGATGCAAATTGTAAATGGTGAGAATTCTTCCTCATGCATGAGAATTCCTTCTCACACTGCTGTGACTCCTAGGCTTTTCTGCAATAGCAAGCAAGGGTCAGGGCAAGGCCCTCAGTGTTTTGACACATAGCCAGAAATAACTAGACAGTTGGCCAGAGGACTCTTGATTAAAAGCCTTACCATAAAACTCTACTATGAAATTTTTATCACCATTTCTTGTCGCTAAATCTTGGTTTCAACTCCCAACTTGGCTTTTTCCACCAGCTTGATAAATGTTATGCAACCCAGAATTTACTTTTATTTACACTCTCCTTCCTTACGTTGTCTGTCCCATTCAGGGCCTGCACATCTGTTTTATATTTATTAATGTGGGAAAAATACCCAGTATTTTTCTCCTCTATATTTCTCACAGTTTAAATGCACTAAAAGGAATACTCAGGAAAGAGAACAGCCTTCAGTTTAGTTCTTTAGAACATGAAGTTTCAAACATTCCTCCTTTCCTTCCTCCAGAAGATTTCATTTTATATTCCTATTCAACGATAGCACCCTTTATGCCTCGTGTCTACTTGTACATTGCTTTTTCAGGAGACTGGTCCATCCTGCACATGTCAGTGTGCTAATATTTCAACCTAGATCTCAATAGGTGCAGAGATGGTGGTTGCTCTTCTAAGAAGTATAGACAGGCAAATTAGACAGGGGTTCACAAGTCACCACTGATCATTTACCTGGCCATTATCACTTGTCAATGTCTGCAGCCAGCACGCTAGAAATGTAGCAAAGGAAGCACGCAAAGTAATGGCTTTTCAGATCAAAATAATCCTGTTTGTCTATGAAGACAGATGCAGCCATGATAATTACGGGCTTTCAAGGTGGTGCAAGCTCTGCCCTGTTGCATGATGAGCTGAATACCGAGTAACAGCTATGGGCTGTGGATCTGTTTCTACCTGTCAGCTAAGTCTACCTCTCCTCTCTTCTCCTAGTACAAAGTGGATATCTGCACACCACACCTAGATCGGTACAGATTGGTAGCATGGTGTAGTTTCTCTCCTCCTCCTGTAAGAATTAAGACCCCCAGCTGGAAGGTTTCATCATCCCCAAATAAGATGGCTGCTCAACTCAAATATACAGTTTGTCAAAAATACAGTTTGCATCTACCACAATTAACGTGGAGGGCATTAACCTCCTTCGTGGTTCTTTAGCTTGGTCCTTCAAAGAAATGTCTTAGGTCTGTGGGGAAAAAAGGGAGACATTTATGCAAGATAAGAGGGCTCTTAATCCTTGATATTCCTTGGAAAGATCACACTTCCTTCACTTACGTACATGGAAGTGTTCTAGGGATAAATAGAGTCAAAAAGCCATGTACTGCCTGATAGAAAGGAAACATCATGTCTTTAATGACCAAAGACCAGTTTCTCTTCTTTTTTTTCCTACACCACATCTCCAGTCTTTAAGATTTGGCCCTGTACTGCTATTTCCACTAACTGAATCTGAATACTAAAAAGTAACACCAAAGCCAAGCAGTAAAGGGTCCCCACATGTCTTTTGATTTTTTTTTACTTTTTTTTTTTTTTTTTTTTTAAAGCTTTAAACTGATGAAACAATCTGATAAATTAATTCTCAGGTATGAGCATAATATAAGATGTCCTTTAGGAGTTGGGAATTAGCCCAAGAGCATGAGGGATACAGTGGCAAAGGGCATGCTTTAAGAATACCAAAAAAGATTTTGTAACAAATTAAGCTGGAGATGAAGCTGTGCCTGATGTTACAGGCCATTATTATGCACAGTTATGAAACACTGGTATGCATTAATAATAAAGATCAGTGTCGCCTTCTAGGGAAAAATTGAGCATTCTTTTAATTAACTTAAATTTTTCATCAAATTGATTGAAAAGCTCTCATCCCTCTCTACTTTCATGTAGCCCTACATTTTATGCCGTAGGCTGAGAGCAGTTTTATCTCAAATACTCTGTGTTTTTGAGAGAGCCCATGTGGTATAAGTTTCAAAAACAAAATAAAATAAAATCACAGCAACAACCTAGAAGCAAGCTGGGGCATGAAATGTGAAAAAAATAAGTAGCAGCTTTCAAGTAAATCACTTTTAAAAAATTTGTGTTTACCTTAGAAGGGAAGAAAGAATATGTCGTTTCCCTCAAGCTACAACAGGGCTTTGTGGCTGTGCTCAGGAACAGGGGCTGGCAGAGGTCAGGGCTGAGCAGTGGGAAACAGGGAGGGATGCTGATCTCCCAATGACTAACAGATTCTGCTCGCTGCAGTACAAGCGATGAAAGCCTCTGGCTCTGCTCATGTATCATGAGAGCAGGAAGACTTCGCTAGAGGGTCTGGATGGGATATTGCTGGATCTCTTTTGAGGTACTGGTTGGAGCTTTAGTCCAGCACACCTGGAAGGCTAAAGCAGTTTCTCTGATATGACCTCACTCTCCTGCAACACTGCAAGGGGAAAAAGCAATGCAAACATATTTGGCTTTCTCTAACTGAAGCCTGCTCAGAGAAACTTTCTGGCTTTTTCTGTGCATAGAAATCCTACCCCCAGAGATGTCATATAAGAACAATGCACTTTACATACACCTGCTCCACTCAGATTCATGCACAGCAAGGTGACACGAGGAGGTGAACTCTGAGCCAATATACTCAGTTGTGTTGTGCAAGGAAGGCCCCAAAGCATGGGGTTCAGTTGCTACTCACTCAGGAAGGCTCAGAGTCCCATTACACCACCTTAGCTGTGCCAAGTGCACTCAGGATATGCCTACAGAGACAGGCACAAACACCCAGGCACCTTGTCTGGCCTTGGTGGGCAGTGCAGGTTTGGAGAGTTTGTCTCACAAACCATGTCACTGGAATAAGGCAATATTACACCACAGTCCGCAGGGGAGGCAGCAAGAGTACCTGCCTACAAACACGTACTTGGTGAAGTGGAAGACCTAGACATTCATTTTGTACCTTTTGTCCCCCACACTTTATGCTGAATGCATCTCAAAAATGAAGTGAACAGGTCACACTTTGGTGTCTGCATTACGTAGATCAGTATTCAAAGCTAATCAATAGCAGATTTTCATAAAGATGAGCATTAAACCCTTCCAAACAATGAGTTGAGAGAAAAAAGGAGTGAGGGAAAGGGAAAGAGAAATGCATGAATAAAATATTTCCTTTTTTCATGACAGACACATGTTGTTGCACTGCTGATATTTCCTCTGTGTTTATGCAGTCACAGTTCTTTCCTCTCCATTGCCTATTAGCACTTCGCAGTAACCAAACAGAAACATTTGATATTTTAAAACAAGGCCTACAGTCATAAAACCTTACCATGTGAGATCTGACAGGATCAGCACAGCATAGGAGTTATCAGCCTAGAAACTTGTATGGGAAATCACTTCTTTACCAGAAACCTCCACGGAACGGCTGTGTGAGTCAGGCTGATTCTGCAGCTGACATTTCTATCTGAGCTGGAATGAACCAATATTCCACACTGGTGGGAAAAACCACAGGAGATGCTAGATCCAATTCTCCTCTCACTTTAACGGGTGTAAAACAGGTGCTTAGCAAGATTTCATAGCTATAATGCTGAACTGCAGACCAAGCAGATTCTTCAGGAGAAAATGAAAAAAACTCAAGATCCTACAAACCTTCCTGACTGCAGTATTCCATTCAATTTTTTATAAAGGTAGAGATATGAGAGAAATTCCAACCTCATTTGTAATCCACAGCAACATTCTCATTGACTTTGACAGGGCCAGGAATTGCTCCTATTAAATATATTAGTCTCACAAAATTCTAATTGAAGAAATTACATCCTCCCATCCGAAGTCCCACTTGGATTCTCAGTTGGATACAGTATGCTTCAATTTCTGGCCCTGTACCCTGGTCTAGTGCTTCCATGCACCATTAAACAACTGCTGCATTTCATATCTGGAGCAGGTGCAATTACATATCCGTTTTTTAATAGTGAAAAGTACTTTAGGATATTCTAGGGTGAAAGATACAATGTGACTATGAGATATTAAGACTTTTCTCAGAGTTCAATTCTCTTTATGGCTCCGTACTTCTCTAGAGCAGTGAAACTTAGGATTCATCAAAAACTCCTTAATGTAAAAGAAAATTTAGGAAATAATTTTGATCAAAACAGTGCAAAAAGGCTTCCTATATTTGACACATTAAAGCAAAACTTTCAAGCTGTTTTAAAACAGAATTTTGTTGCCATGTTTGCAGTTGCTAATAAATTGCTCCTCATCTGTATTTTTTATCCAGGCCTGTCCTTTCCTTGCCTTGTCATTCTTTTAATGCGTACAGCACCTTCTACAGCAGTATCCAAGATTAAAGTTCCTCTCATTGACATAGAGCGAAGGCAAATTATACCATTTGCAAGAGAAGAGATAATAAAGGGGGAGTCTATAGAAATACTTTGATGAATTATCTAGTGGCAATTTTCTGACATTAGTAATGTAGGGCAGAAGACAGTGTTTCTGATATATAGATGTAAATTCATCATCCAGACTGCATTAAAGAAAACTACATAAGATTCCTTGATTTTTGGATTGCTTACAGGAGCAATCAGTAAAATGTTACGGTCTTCTCTGAGAAAGCTCCCTGAGTGCAAAAGGTGAAGAATTACACAGACAAAATAGCTACCCTTTTGTGCCAGGCATCGTAAAAACAGAGCCAAAGACTTACAGGAGCCTGCACCTACATCTGTACAGCCTCTGTGCTGTACAGTGAATGACAAACCACAGCTGGAAAAATCAGATGGTAGTTATTCTTTTGTGGGTATGCATACATGCACACATTCATATAGTAAAAAATATATAGATATCTTTCTATTTTTGTATACGTATGGGTTGGTTTACTTGTTTGCAAAATAAGAGTCAGTTCTGTGTTTTTAAAGTAACACACAAAAGACCTGCTCATGGAGAAGGGCAGAGGACAGGATCTAGATTGCACACGGTGCGTCCTGTGAACGCAATCACAACAGTGGGTTTTGTTTACCTGTTCCCTTCTACTGAAGTATTCAAAGTTCTTCACGAGTACAGAAAACATAGTGTAGAAAAAGAAAAAACAAACTACTCATGTCATAAAATTAATCATTATCAATCTGCAATTTAGGAAGACAAAGGTTACTGCAGCTTCTTTACTTTGGAGCAGGCACCAGGTTTTCTTTTCATTCTTTTAATGCAAAACAGAGGAAATTTTTGAGAGGCAGTGCTTTGAGGGAACTTTCTTAGACGTGGAGAGGACAAATTCTTATTACACTTTCTCTTCTATAAGACTGATGGAAGGAGGAATATTGGATAGAAAGTAGAAAGAAATACAAATAAAATAATACTATAAAAACATACTAAATGAGTTTTACCAATAGCATGAAGTGAGTGGTCACAAAAACAATGAGGGTTCACTGCACCCCCCCCAGCTGCCACAGAGCAGTTTGAAACTACTGTCAAATAGCAGAGCCTCACCGAAGCCACCAGCAAAGTGTTTCTTAACCTCTGGCTGCCTCTGTCAAGTTTATGTCCCACTAAGTGCTTCATTGGCTATAGGATGACCAGCAGAGTGCTGTGTTGCTCATTTATTTTCCCTAGGACTTGGTCTCCACATGTACATTGCCCTCATGAGCATACACATGACTTGGTTCCACCAATATAGCTTCATTCAACCTTTAAGACAACAAGAGGAAGTAATTTCTTACAGCCCAAAGATTTCAACTTACTCTGACCTTAAGAGCTCCTCAGTGCCTGCATTCTTGGCACAGTGATCTGGGGGTGATGTAAATGTGGATCTTATAGTTACATCCTGATCAGTATGCCCAAATGGGGGCCCAAGCACTTCCTGCACTGCTGAGAACAGCTCCAACATGCACACCGTTTTATTATTTCATCTCTATCTGTATATTTTTTTTCATTTCTCCCCACGCACTCTGGTTTTGGCTGCAACAGAAAATAATGGGTTTGTGGGTAGATTCAAGATGTCAGATAAAGAGAACAAGTACCTCTACACTCACTTTGTAGTAAGGCAGGGAACGGTATTAAAGCAGCAGATATCAAGGAGCAGGGCTGCAGCAGCAGTAGCTCATCCAAAGCAATAACAACGCATGAAGGCAAGCCATGGCAACTGAAGGAAGGCTGGAATCTAGCATACCCATGGTCTTGTTCTTATTATTACGACACAGCGTGACTAAAAATATCAAACCAAACAAAAGAAATTCCTGCAGGCAAGGGGTAAGAGAGGAGGCCGAACACTGCTGGAAATGGAACTTATTGTTCACCTAAGTAGTGCAGCGGGGAACAGAAATCACAGAAGCAAAGGCCAAGATCAACAGCAGGAGGAGCACTGGAAGTAACAACAACGTTCCTGAACAAGGAGCACAGACTCCAGAAGGGGTGAGTTAGAAAGGGGTTTCCCACCCTCCTGATCCCTCCAGCAAATCTCCCAGGCTGAACATGGGGGAGGTGGTGGGATGCTGGTCAGAGATGGACCTGGGGATGGCAGGACCTGTGGGTCCTGCAGAAATCAGCTTGCAGGTAAGGCAAGCTGCAGATTGCTCTGCAAGAAACCCTCGTGTGATCCTGCTTATGATCTTGCCACACGGTACTGAGCAGCCCTAGCTCAGAGCAGCTGTGTGCACTGAGAGACAGCTGCAATCTGGATGTGGAAGAAATATACTGGAATTATCTGTACAGCTAACTTGTAATAAAGCTACTTCTAATGGTCATATTGTTGCCTTGCTCTTCTGTGATACCTTCCAGAAAACCCCCAGATTTTTTTGCAAGTTAATGACCATAAAAGCTTCCCTGCTGTTGTGAAAAGAAGGAATTTTTTTCTACTTCTTTTTCCCCTATTTGCTTCAGCCCTGACGAGTTTTCTTTGGATAATCTTTTCACCAGCATCAAACTCACACATCTCGTATGAGAGTTGTTCCTTTCCATTTCATACTCCCTCCATAACTCTGTGCAGACTTGAAGGAAATCTGGCCTACAGCTGGCTCACATGATACGAATCGAGTGGCCAGTCTAAGACCTAGAAGAGGAAACTGTGACCTGCTGCGCTCAGAGTGAGAGTTTTATAAGGTAAAGAGCTCTGGAGGGCTGTGGAGGCTGAAGGAAAGGCAGCTGTGAACTGAGAATAGGTGTAAGGGGACGTCCATGCCTGGGGAGTCAGTCTCAGCTGGTAGAAACCAGCCTAGATCTATTCTTTAAAACTATGGAGCAAAATTCGTTGCAAGAAATAAAACCATGGCTGGATCATACATTGGTCAGAAATGCATCTTACTTTTATATAAAAAGGGATGAACTGTGCTACAGGATGGTAATCGGCCTAGAATGGGATCTTTCCAGGATAGGACTGCAGTCTCTTTTCTACATCAGCATAATTTTCTCTTTCAGATTCTCACTTAGTAATGAATAAATATTTGTTTCTTGTGCCACAGCTCCTCTTCCATTCCTTCGACTTCTCCTACATCAGGCAGTTTGTAAAGGATGCTCCTGGGACACAAAAGCAGGCCTTGGGATCTTGGAGATGATCCCATCTTTAACCTCCTATTGCTGCTCCACCTGCTTTGTTCTTTCCAGTACGACACAATGCGCTGAACTGGCAATTTTCTCTCACCCTGTCAAATACACAAATTCTTTCTATGCTTGTGTATCCCAATGTATAGAATATAATCCAACTTGTATCTGTCTATATCAGTCACACGGTAAAAGAAAGGCTTTCATGTATTCAAGTTGATGATAGATGGATTAGAAAGGCAGTTCATGCGACTTGTGCTTTCAGTGGAGTTCTAACTGACTGAAAACACACAGTTGTTGCTAAGTCTTTGTTAAAGTTCCTATCAGTAATAAGCATATTGAATCATGAGAACAAACATAAAATGTCACAAGCTTTTTTTTTCTCATGGCAGTTGCACTTTCAATATATTTGTTGTAATCAGCAAAAGCAGTATGCCACACTGGAATAACTGAGCCTCTGATTCATTTCTGAGGACCGGCGATAGTGCATGCTACAGTCTGGAAGAACGTTCCTTGCCACCAGGCTGGTATTAATTTCCTGTTCAAAAGGGGCTATATTGTCAATGTGACACTTTAATCAGCTACCAAAGTGACTCTGGGAATGCAGACTTCACAATCAATGTCAATGTATTTCATGTAGTTTCAATACCGCTTAGTCATTTTGCTTCAGAAGTGCGCAAGAAGGGTCAATACATTTCATTAGTTTGTTTCATCTAAAGGACGGTACAACATCAGAACTTTGATTATATTATAAGAATTGCCTTAATGTGACACCAGATTCCCTGATTGTGCAATTCCAGACACGGGAGTGCTGGAGGGCAGTCAAATTATCCTTCACCTACACATACCCAAGAAGCACCAGTGAAGCATGCTACAAATAGAGAAAAAAGAGGGAAGATAAGAGGATGCTGATAATTTGCATAATGCACAGTAGATTACAGCTCCCCCAAATATCTTCTGGAAGTCAAAAAATATAATTTTCAAGGATAACAGCTGTCATAAAACAACTTGTTAACTTAGAATTGCACACCAAAAAAAAATTCTTGGCCTATCTAAGCAGAGCATCATTTTCCTGTAATTATTTATAATTCCTAAAAACATAAACTAACCACAAGTATCCATTTGTACATAAGAAATTAGTTAAAAACAAATCCTAAAAAAATAAGGATGTAAACTCTGATGGAAACATGAAAGTGAATTTTTTCCAAGGTAAACACCATTGTAGCATTTTTAGTATTAGTACAACTGTTTTATTAGGAGCTTGATTAACAGCACAGGAGACAGATGCATCTTATCATTTAAGTAACATAAAGAGAAGCATAAAAAATGACAAGAAACACATGAGTAGGAGTTTGGTTGAATGAAATTCTAGGAAAAGAGAATTCTGGTGAAAAGAGTAGTTCAGTAAGCAGCATTCAGTTGAAGTGGGTTTTATTTTAAAAACAACAGAGAAAGAATAGTGAAGGCACATCATTGATCAAAATTCTTGCTAGATGTAAGCATTTCAGGTTTATAAAGCTTGTATTATGCTATATGAAAATGAAGCAGCTATTTTGTATGTTTAGATGGTATTTTTCAGATTCTGTTTTCACAATATGCTTAGCACTGTCAATTTCCAATGTTTGAAACTAGAAGAGTTATACAAGTTTATCAAGACCAAAATCCAGCCACAAAATATTCCCCACCCCCCAATGGTTCTAATACCAAGAATTGTTTCCAACTGAATGAACACCAACCAGGCAACTCAGTGAATGCAGCCATTAATACCTCATGTGGATTTTCTGAACTCATTAAAGTTTATCCATTTCTGCACACCGCTTACGTTACTAGAACTCTGAACTTTTTACATCTAATGAAATAATATTCAAAATAAGAAAACAGTGTCTGGAGCTGTTTCCAACCTGGTATCCCTCACACAGACAGTACACCTTACTGTACAAATGTGATCTTTATAAAATCCATTGCTAAAATTATATTACTTTTTCTTTCCTCTCCTGTTTGAAATACACAGCTGAGAACAGTCAGAAGAGGAGCTGCAAAACTTGGTGATAGTTTGAAGGCAAGGATGGGTCGAACACAAAACACTCACATATCTCAACTCAGATAAAGTATCAGGGAGGATCTTTCAAAATAACTCAGTGTTGATCTAAACTGACTTCAACTGAAGTCAATAATCAAACTCCCTGTGAAAGAAGAATCAGTGACTTTGAAAACGATACTCACAAAGTCTTAAAGAAAAATACTTCCAGTGTCTTTGATCATGTAATCGAGATCGGAGTTAACAACATTAGGATTCGCAAGACTTCTTCTTGGACTTAAATATTGACTCCTACCCTTAATTACTGGCTAAATAACTCCTATACTGCCCAAAGTTATTAACTGTAAAGTTCACAGACTTCTTTTATTTCATCCCAACAACAGCACAAATCCAACCAACCCTATATGGACTTCTTCACCTAACCAGGTGAGACAGCTCAGTTTGTAGCTCCTGAATATTTGAATATTTTAAATTGAGAACTGGGAGAGGTACAGCTTAAGGTGCAGTCAAGTTTTTTCATATCCATACATGAAATGAACTGATGAACTTTGGAAAATCCATGTACCCCAGCTCGTATCATCCTAGATCCCAGACTTTCTGTATCTGACATGATTTGGCATGGCTAAGTGCCAGTCCTTGGGAGAAACCATAAACTGCTTTGGAAATGTTGCTGATGAGGAAAGAAACGCAGTGTCACCGTGAATTACCCTAAGAAACTTGAGTCTAAACTTGCATTATAGCTTGATCTCGTCTGCTCACTTTAAACCCGAAACTCCATTAAAAGACTTCCTTAAGGAAACTTTTCTTAAACCTAAACCTGGTAATTCAGATACTGTTTTAAAGTTCTCATTGTAACTCAAGAAAGCAGATTTCCATTCAGTTTTGTTACAGGACGTTCAAGTGTCCATCTACAACACACCTGCCACTGTGAGGCAAAAAATGGCCGAGTGTCTCACCATGCGGTTTTGCTATCAGCAGTCCTCTCCTACCAACAATCTCTGCACACTTTTGGATTATCTTCTCATAAAACAGTTTTACAGAGACAACGCTCAGACCTCCTTTTTAAGAAGTGGTGTTTCACAGAAAGGGTGTTTCTGAAGTACAGACAGTTTTATTTCATGTTTTATTATCGTCCTAAGAAGGATTTCTTGAACATGCAATGTCTACGCAACACTTTCCATTACTTTAATAATACCAGTGTCATATAAATATTAATTTTAGCTGGATAGGGTTTTGGGACATGTGTAGAAACTTATATATGACTTTATAGAACCGTTTTTCAGTAGGAAATTTAGGGTTTTTTTGTTGTTGTTGTTGTTATTATCTTTTGTAGAATAGTAATAATAAGGTTTGGCATTTTTGAAGGACCTTCCATTTAATTTTACTGTTGGGATATTCTTGGAGTAGTATCTTAGTAATCTCAATGAATACAAAACCCAAGAAGGCACAGAGGTCTACGCTAAAACAAGTACCTTCTGATATAAGTAAAATTATATGGCCTGAGAGGAGTTAGTGCCTTAAAGGATTTAGCTTAATAAAAACAATGAAGTCTTCACATTTAACTGCATATTCCCTTTGAAGCCCAGAAACTATGGCAAAATTCCACTGGAAATAATAACAAAATAAGGAATGTTTAACATACACATGCTTAATATGTGAAAATAGGAACTGAAATATTTACTTCCAAAATTAACATTGTAGGAAATTGTTTTGCTTAAAGGCAGGTGTAACAGATTAAAGAAGTGAACTTCATTTATGATTTTTTAATATTGTGGGTTTTTTGGTTGTTGGTTTTTTGTTTTTGGTTTTTTTGGAACAATAATGAAAGGGTATAATACTGGAAGGGAATATTCATAACAGAATTAATCAGATCTTTTTAATTACAATAAAAAAGAAAAATCACATCAAGCCAAGCAATCATTATGTGGAATAACTTAGCTTTAGGTCTGCTTTTAAAAGTATTTTATGAGGAACATCAAAAATGACAGAATGAGAGCTGTTTTCACAAGATGCCCTTTGCTGGTGGGACTCTTCAAGAGATGGACGCCTCTTCCCCCATGCCACTGTCTGCTCAGAGCACACAGCTGGGGCAAGAACTTTTTCTAAGTCACCTCTGCCACAGACATCAGGTGCCCTGAACCTCCAGCAAGCTTGCAAACATGAGAGAAGGTCTCCCATTTTGGAGGAACTATGAGCCATAGCTGTAGTGCTCAAGGAACTGTATCTGTCTATTAGGAACTGAAACAAACAACTTCAGTGTGATCTGAATGGGAAAAGCCCACTTGAAAATAGGATTGCTGGGAACAGCTGTCTGAATTTAATCACCAAACAGGCCTCAAAACTGATGGAATGAAACAGAGTTAGGACACGTGGGAAAGATGTGCTGTCCCCAGGAAAAGAAAAGAGCGTACTTCAAGGATGTGAGAGGAACACTACTTCTAGGATCAAAAAAGGAGTCCTGCATTATTAAACCTGAAGCCTTCCTTGAAGTGAATGTCTTTGTGCTTGCAGGGCCAAAATGTATTTTAGTACACTAGATTTCTTAAAGTAAAAGCCATTTTAAAAGGACAAGATTTAAAACATTACTGTTAAAAATGTCTCAAAATATTAGGCAGACGTTGATCACAAAATAAGTTTACTAAATCCAATATTTCTAAATGTATCATTGGTACGCAGTACAGACGTTCCCTGAAAACATTCTGAAAATCAGTGTGTGCATATTCCAATCTATATAAAATCATAGCAGTATTCTGAAATGATGCATTACTTTGTAATCCTCCCAAAATAATAACAACATCTCATTGATTGGGCACACATTTCAAAGTGGAATGTTTTCAACTGACTTCAATAACTTACAAATAGTTGAAGTAGATTTGCTTCATTAAAAAAAAAAAAAAAAAAAAGCAAAGTCAAGACCTTTCTTGCCAAGATCTAACCTAGAGAATATTTTGACAGCTAAATTATAAACTATGAGAACCAGGGGAGTTGTTATGGACCATCAACTATAGTGAAGCCAGGGAGTGTTATTCAATTAATCATTTTACTCATTAGAGATAAGTAAAAGCCAAAATAAAGTTAATCAAAGTCTTTTATAGCCTGTGTTTAGAGCAGCTCCCTGTGTCTTGATGAATTCTTCTTGTGTAAGGAACGATGTTTCAAAGACAGATCAATAAACAAAATCCTAAAGTCTTGAAGATTAACACCTTTCTCTAGCTATAAGTCAATCAGGAAATAATCTCCAAAAGAAATGAAGTCAACACAAGTTCAGTGGTACTTTAACATGTGTGTCCCAAATTGCTAGATTTAAGTCATTATATTTTTCCAAGCAGCTAATTTTCCCTTTTTGAAGTATTCACAGAAGGTCAGGGCTAGTTTAAACTTCAAAGCTCTGTGAATTAAACAGTTTCATAGAAAACAGAGGAAGAAAACTTGCCTGAAGAAAGACTGTACAGGGATGTGACATGGCCTGCCTTCTGTCCAGGACAAACTGTATAGCAGAGAAATCAGTCCTTCTGCGTGGACACATTGCAGCAGGGCCAAAGCATGCTGTACTTTATGCACATACAGTACAGCCCCTACCCTAAAGGTATTTTATTCCTGGAAAAAAAAAAAAAACCCTTCGCACCTTCATAGCTTGACTAATTGCATGCTTTCAGCAATTGGTTTATATTTTATGAGTTGTAACTGACATATTCTATAAGGTTTCAACCCATGGTAGGAAAGACAATACTTAACGACGATATACATTAAATACATGATGTACATGATGCATACTTACAATATGAATGTTAACTGCTAAAAAATAACAGAACTCAGGGACTCTGTAAATGGAAATAGCTCTGGTTTCAGTATGCATATATGTAAGTCTTTTCTTTTTCAATCCTTATCTAAGGCGATGCTGTTTTGACAACTATATTCAAATGTCTCTTCAACAATTGTTTCTTTTTCTTTGGGAGTGTTAAGAGAAAGCACTCAGCAGAGCACAGGCAACTCCCTTTGGCTTTATGACTGAGCCAAAAGTCTAGCAAAATCAACTTTACTTCTTTGGCCAAATCGAGGAATCCTGTGATAATGGTGAAGCAAAAATTCTTGCAATTTTCCTTCAAAATTTGCAAAATCTCAAGATATACAGTACTGGACAAAATAACAGAAATTTGATTGGAAAAAATCTGCTAAAGGTGGTTTCTGTAGATGTACAACTAAGTTGCTCCCCCAGACACTTCTTAAATCTGTCTGCCAGAATGACCACCTTCCATTTGCTGTTGCATCAAATATATGAAACGTTATTCAGCAAATCAAAGGCATGTCTATCCACTCCAACCCACAAGCCCTGCTGAAGCCCTAGTCATGTTGAGCTGATATTGAGAAACATTTCCCAGAAGTACTCAGCCTGTTTCTCCAAGCTAAGTGCCTCAGCATGGCTCTGCACTGCATGACTGATGCTGGTGGGACTCCACTAATTTTGCTGGAATTGCATCAGCAATGAAGTCAAGGGCAGCAGAGATAAATCCCATTTATTTATTTATTTTGCCTATGCCATCTCTGCTGCTAAGCTTTAGAAGTGTAAATGGTGAAAAAAAAGAGCAAATTTAATACCATCAAGCATATGTGGAAGCTATGTTTCATTTTCCGCACAGTGTTACTTTCAAGAACTGGCCTCCAGAAGTCGCATTCTTCATACAAAGGGAAAGGAATTCTGTGACTTGCCTGACCATTTCTAACATCACAAAATGAGTTCTCAGTTTTACATTGTAGAATAGAAAGTAAGTAAGATTTAAGAAAAAAAATAATTTCATGAATAAGGTCAACCAAAAATGGGTGATAAATGCAGCACTGGTGGAAAGATTCATATTCTGATCAGGTACATCCACTGGTTTGAGAAGTTTGCTTAGCTCCATCCAAGACAGTGCCTGCACGTATTTTATTAAGGTCTATTGCTATTTTCAAACACACTCTACACTAAGAGACATCAGACAGAAAGGAAAGAGGTAACAGTAAGTAAAGTAAAAGAGGTAAGATACAGTTCTCAAAGTGCTAATTCACCAATGCCTTTTTTTAAACAAATAACTTATAATAAAAATTAATACTCCTCTCACATTTGGGCTACACATTGAAATATCCTGTAGAAAGTTCTTTCTAGAAAAGTATATTTAAAGCATAAATAAAACTATGTTCAAAGTGTCTGTCTCAGGCCATTCATTTTTGGGGGGAAGAGCGGGTTCCATGATTGGCTATCTGACATTTATTCTACTTTGAATTCCAAATAGGAATGGCTAAAATTTCGTTTCAAATTGCAAGTGTTAACCTTTCAGAGGTGGGTCCCTGTATGGAATGTGAAGGGCAGGTGTCCTGCTGAGGTAATGTCACTCCTCAGCATGCTGAAAACCATTGTGAAGCGCTCTCAGAGCGTGACGTTATCTCAGCGTGATCCGTGCACCCTGCAGTGCTAGACTGCTCAAATGACGATGCTGAAAGGTGGTAGGAAGATGGCAACAGAAGAAAAGTTTTACATAGGGATGGTGGATACATATACTACGTCTGGTTAAAATAATTAATAAACACAGAACTGAGAAAATGACCAAAATTCCAATCCCGCCCCAACAACAGCTTCCGGAAAATGTCATGATTACAACATTTCATCCAATATCTTGTCTAATATTCAATTCTTGAATCAGCTGCTAGAACTGCATGCCAGTCAGAGCTGTTCATGTGAGAGTGAAATCTGCAAAACTTAATAAAGTCAAGTGGATGTCAATGGGACTATCGTGAGCTATTATGAGAAATATATTCAAGCTAAGATACAATGCCAGTGGACAATTCATGACTAAGTTATTCACAGCGATTCATTTGCAACCATAACTCAGTTTGTGGCAAGCATAGAAAGCTGAAAGCTGGGAGGTTTTCCAGGTTCAAAACAGGTTTTGGAACCAACACGGGCTGCCAGTTAGCTCACATTAGACCTGGGGGGAATATAAAGCCAGTTTCTTAATCACAGGAAAACCAAACTTCTTACCTAGATTCCTTAAGGCCTCCCTCCAAAAAATTTCTTGGTCATGTTAAAACAACAGCAACTAAAACATCCAACAATAACAAACCCTGTAACATACCACAAGTGTATAATAGTGATAGCAAGGGATGTGGGGAAAGGCACCCACAAGCCTCAGGATAGAGGCAGAAAAAGTATTGCTATTGGGTCTGTAGAAAACGCAGATGCTTGTAGCGACACAAATTGCTAATTACTGAGCATAAATTGTACTCTTAATCCTACAGGAATAGAACAAGAGAAACAGCCACATTTTTATAAAATAGTCTGCTTTTATATCCTCTATCTGCCCTTTTATTTTTTCTTTCAAATATGGTGCCTCCTCTTCCAACAGACATCTTGGCTGGCATTGATATCAGGCAGCTTAAACTGAGAGCCTGAACCTTTGGCAGCAAGCATGAGCACAGACAGCAGCATATAGCACACACCCTCCTCAAAGACAGGCAAAATCCGTATGGCTGAAGGTGCTAGCACTTTTCTAAGCCATTTTAGTCCATCTCTAATGGAAATCTAATGGAAATCATAAATTACTGAAAAGGGTCCACAGGTGCTGAAATTTACTACTGTGTTGACTGCTGGCAAGGTCTGAAAGTGAGGAACAATGCAAGATGTGCTATGAAAATGAAATACTTATGACATTCATATTCTCCCTCAAGCCTGCAAAGAACAGCAAACCTTTTGCTTTCTGACCAAATAATAATGCTAAAAAAATGAAAAACAAAGCAAATGAGGGGAAAAAAAATAATAACCCAACCCTTGACCTGAGTGGGTGTATTTTGAGCTATCTTTGCAAGGGAGATACTCCTGATAATAGGTCATTGGTTTTATTTCTTTATTTCTTGAGTACTATAACATTATCTGAGTGTAAGAATAAATTGCTCTCAATGAAGAGAAGAATGGAATGGCTTATCATGTTAAACTCCAAATAATCAATAGCATTTCTCAATATGCTATTCAGTGCAGTGCATTGCTAGATATTATATGCACAGGGAGGAAGTTGAGATAATTTTTTCTATAAGTAAATGCTTGCCATAGTTATTGTAGTTTGCATGAGACAGGAATGACTTGGAGCAAGGACAATAAAAAAGCAGGGGGGAAATTACACTACAGATTTGATCTGGCTTCCACAGTCAGTTTGGCAATTGGTTTCATTGGGAACAGCTTCAAGCCCTGTGAGAATTAATGAAAAATAGAGTTGGCTTTGAGCAGAATCGGCACAAAAGATAATGTGAATGGCATGGATAGTTTCAATTTTATGCATTATATTTGGGCAGGGGGTGAAGAACAATCACTTTTAGATTTTCCAAATACAAACTTTGATATTAACTTGGTGGCAGTCCTGTTTTAAACAGTTCACACCTAGTCGCACCTTGAAAGCTTAGAAATCACACTGATGTCTACCACATGTGCAGAATGACAATTTAACAAATGGGGTGACACAAAAGCTCGGATCTTTCTCATAAGGTACAGGTATATTTCTATAACATACTCTGGATTTTAACACTAATTCTTTAAAGGTAAGCCTTGAGAGTCAAGGACAGGTTGGTTTTTATGAAGCACAAAGCTTGAAATGGTTGAGTACAAAAACACAAGCAAACCTAATGTGGCAAGCCAGCAGCAGACTGCGTGTCCTTCAGTTGCCCGTGCCCAGGAGTCCAGGAGTGCTCTGGATCACAGCTCTGGTCTTTCTCTCCCTGGAGAATACTGTACACAACAGACCAAGCCTAATTTCTAAATGACTCCACAAGAGGTCACCAGAAGACGAGCAAATTATCGTCGATTCTGTAATGCTGCTTAAATTTCACAGACATTAATATGTACCCACAATACGTACAGGAAGGAGTTCAAGTGAAAAAGCAGCATATGTCATCCTTGTGCTAGATTGGAAAGGCAGTGGTGTTAGAGCCTATTTGTGCAAGGAACTGTGCTAGTGAGTGATGTTCCCTGTCTGTCACAGGAACTGCCTTGTGTCACGCGTGGAGTTTTTGCTCTGAGGATCCAACTGCACTGTGTGAAGCCGTACGCCAGGCAGATGCCTGAATACACATGGTGTGGGCTAGGTGTGACCTACAACGTCACTGGCATATAAGCACAATCAGCACAGTAATTTTCTGGTAGGACACAGAACTGATGAAGATGACCATGTTGCAGCCATGCCTTGCTGGTGTCTTTGACCACGCCATGTGGGCACACAGCTCCTGGCCCTCAGGGTGTTGCACAAAGCATGGTGCTGAGTTCTGCACATGTCCCCAGATGGGATGCAGCTAGGTCTCAGAGAAATAAGACAGCTCTTGAGTAAATCTGCAAGCTGTCTCCAGCCCACTGATGAAATCCATTGAATAACAGTGAAGAAGAGGGACTTGCTAAGAGTTAATATTTTTAGACAGCTTAATGAGAAACTGCTTGAGGTCAGAGTGACATTAATCCCCAACATAAGAATAGGCTTGGAAATGGCTGGAAACTTCCTCCTGCCCCCACACAGCAAAACGTTTAAGTATGTGCTCACCTAGAAGCATTACAGTCAGCTAGCTTGTTCATATACTTAATACAGAGCATGGGAGAATCACATGCCTTTAAAAAAAAAAAACACAGAGGCACTGTCTGGGATCTAAAGAGACAGATAAACCAATATTTTCATTTTTGATTTGCCTGTCACATTCTAAAGGTTCAGGAGCTGTGAAATTCCGAGTCTGGAAACAGTTTCTAAGTGCTATTTTGTGTGCTGATTTGATTTGTACAAGGATCAGCCTGAGACAGGTCACGGAGAGCAAATCACTTTAGTAAGCTAAACAGTAGTAATAATTTTAAGTGCTATTTTCCCCTTGAGATTAATTTTATTTCCTAATACAACCAGAGGCCAGTCAGAGAAAGAGGAAAAGAGAATGACATTTGCCTGGACCCTAAAAGAAAGCTTAATGATGGAGAGGGGGTTCAAAGATAATGGTAAATAGGGAGAGACAACTATAATAACACAGCAAGACTTTACATTTATGGAGGACGAAATTCCTTCTGATGTACAGGGCTAGTACAAGGATCATAAAGTTTAAATGTTTACCCAGCACAGAGGTGAGTTTCACCCATGGTTACTTGCCTGTCCTCCAAGTGCACACATGGAATCAAGCAAAATAAACAGACCCACGCTCCATGGCAAGTCTCTCAGAGTAGCAGGTTAGCACAGTGGTATTTCTATTTTATGCACAAAGAAACAGTGTCAAAGAGGCACTAGATGAGGATTTCATTAGAACAGTGTGCGCATAAAGAGAGAAGAGGAGAGGTGGTTCAGAATGAAATAAACCAAGAAGATCAGCAGGAATGTCCTTGCTTGCACACAGTGCAATTAGCTGGATGAACCAGAAGCTCAGCACAGTCTTCTCCCAGCCCATTCCCAACTGCTACGACAGAACCTGACTTCTCTGGACAAAAAGGATCATGATTGATCCCTGTGTGTAAAAGCTCAGCTCTCCCAGCTCTTCCTTTGCTTCACCAGTCCTGCAGGATGTACTTTCCTGTCTTAGTTTTTCATAATGTCTTCTCCATGCCCATCCACTAATTCCTACATAAACATAGACACTTCCCCAAAACATTCATTAAATCCAATGTTTGCCAGGACTGTCATAAACTTCCCTACTCTGTTCAGGGGATGAGTAATAGCTTGCTGAAAAAGCCTACAGCAATTGTAGATTGTGTGGTCCTACAGACACAGAAAAATTCCTATAATTCCTGTAGTTAGGAATTCTATAATTTGTATAAGATTTAAATCTGCTTTCAGTAGAGCTAAAAAAAAAATGTTTTCAGTACCTTCCGTGGAATGTGAGTTGAATCCTACAGCCCGTTATAATAAGCAGTGATGTTCAGTTCATCAAAGCTCTCTGCAAATTGATTGTGATTTTAGTAAAACACTGAATGAGAGAAGGAAAAGTCTGGATTATTTTTAGAAAGACAATATTATATTTTTATGTTTCATTCGCTTGCACTTTATGTTAGAGCTGGAATAAGTAGAATAGAAAAGTTTAAATTTGAGGACTTAAATGACAGAGCTGTTTACTAGTGGGAAAAACAAACAAAAACCGCATGTATCATAAGCTAAAATGTCTGGTATGGAATGAAGTGGGTTTGATTTTAATTTTGCAATACTTTTAATTAAATATTTCAATCGTTTTGAAAGTCAAAATATAAAGGCAGCCTTCCTAATGAACCAAAACTACATTTGCACACTCAGCTCCTGAGCTAAAGTTATCTGAAGCTCCGTAGGACTGCACCACTATGGAGGATTAAAGCATTAATCAAACACTAGCTACAGTTTTAATCTTCCAGGCACTTAAGCACATAAAAAAACTTCCCATATGCAAGTAGTCCTTGTGAGTTCAAAGCATTTACTTACCTATCTTAGGTTTCTACATGTACAAATGTTTGTAGGTTCAAGGCCTATAATATGAAAAGCAACGTTTTCCATAGTTTCTCTTCAGCTACTTCTTGGAAGCAACTTGCTTTAGGAAGGAAAAGAGTTTCCAAGTATTTATCTTTTTAACTCGTGTTCTTCATCAGTCTTCTCTCTGATTCTTCACGACTCACGAGATTTAAACAGCAGAATACAGTATTTTCTACCACAGTAATCTTACTGGAGATGCAAAGCATATGGTAAATTGTGAGTAAACTTTACACCTTTCCCCAGAGAAAATAAAATTAAAAATAAACCTCCTATGGAATCTCAAAAAGGAATCACATTTAGAACATGCAACTAAGTCACTCCTGCACATTATGAAAAATTTAGAGAGCTAAAATGCATACAGTTTCCCTTAGCAAATTAGGGGAACAACAGGGAATTGTTGCAAAAGAAATCTGAACATTTAACTGACGTTGTTAGCAATGACATTTTCCTCCAATAGAGTCTCTTACTGTCATGTTCCAGCATATTTTGTCTTCTGCCTTAGATCTCACTTCATGTTTATCCTCTTAGCACTCCATCCTGCATTCGGAATGGACAGCCTGTGTCATTTAGGTGTTGATTCAGCAACTGGATCCACAAGGATGCACATCTGCATTGCTGTGAAGCCCAGTTCATTTCCAATATAAAATGCTCTATAGATGGCAATTTTTTCCACCATTACTGAATATAATGAGTCCTGGAGTGGAACTTGGCAGCTTTGTAGCATTGTGTTGCAATAACCACAAAGAAGTGAAGAACACCATCATTTCCAAATGAAAGAACATGGAATTAGATAAACATAATGCAATTTTCCACTAAGGATGGGACTCTGGAATTCTATAGGATCTTTTTTTCCATATACAAATGGGCTCTTCTGAATTTCGGAGATGTGGCATAAATAGTCTTTTGTCAACTAAAGACTGGCCAGTCCCTGAGCTGAAGTCAAAGGGATTCACGTCACCTGAAGAAAAGATTCTTTATTTCTTGTCATAAATATCCTGTTAGGATTTGGAGAGCAGGTTTTAAAGAGGGAGTAGAAAAGAACTGTTCCTACCAAATAAATAACACAAAATATACAGCGCCAGCTATTTAGATTGCCCCCAAAGCAACTCCTTTCTCCTTTTCTCCTGAGTTTGAGCCTACATGAGAAAAGAGTGACCCCTCATTAATACCCTCCTTACAGACTGCTTATTGTTTTTACTTGTTTTATTTCCGTGCACTTGGAAATAGAAGCAATAAATTTCCAGGGAAATGAAACTCACTTATCAGATTTTCCAAGCATCAAGTTTCATATTAGCAAAGCAAGAAAAAAAAAAAAATCATTCTAACTGGGCTCTATACAGCTGTAAACCAATACATAAAAGTGCTATCAGAGATTAAACCTTCCTGGTAGGCTCGCTGCTACAAGCCTTGAGTTTCAGTCACAAATTTTCTTGTTAGGGAGACAACAAATTTACAGAGCAAGTATTTAATGATTCGCAATCTAGGCCCCTCAAATCAAATCAATGCAGCTGACATTTAAGAAGATCAAATACTATCCACGTTAGAAACAGAATGTGGATGGGCACTGATCGTCCTTATCCTTTGCAAACCTTCTTCACCAGCTTAATTGCCTGCGTTCAGATTTTTTTTTTCCTTTCTAATAAGCAGTATTTTTTTTACCTAATACTCTGATGGAAAAAATACAAATAAGAATTTTCTCAACTTAAAAGTTTTGTTTACTCCTCGAAAGTGCCTGTTTTCCTCCCCCTTGTTTCCCAGCAGACAGATATTTCTGTAATTCTGCTCTGCTAATCTCTGCCCGCTCCCCTTTTTCCTTTCAGTGGACCTTGCTGAGATGTGAAGTTGCACAGAGATCAGGACAGGACTGGGCAAACTGGGGAAATATCCTGGACTGGGTTCCACCATCAGTTACAGCACTATAAATCAAGATTAACGCCACCAAGTTTAGTGCAATGATTTGAGATTTAAATCATTTCAACAGGAATTGGGTTCACATAGTGAAAGTCACAGATAACGGAGCAGGGTGTGTGGGGCGAGACTACTGCAAACCACTGGCAAAAGGAAAGGAATTTAGAAGATTTCTGAGACCTCCTAAAAGGTGATGTCTGGTACAAACACTACCAAGCGCATGTGTTTATGTGTGATCCCACATAGCTGTACACAGCCACACTCCTGTCTGTCCCAGGGGCAAGAGCAGAGGCTGTTAACCTTCCCTGAGCCTCGTGCCTGCCTCAGGGTGACTCTGCAAGCACCTCAGCCCCAGCATTAGGGTCCTGGACAGACAGACGGACTGGACTGCACTCCGGGGCGGCACGTCACATAGCCAAGAATACACTGCAGTTACTGTCAGATTTCAACGAGAAGACACTTCAAAATGCCCCTATCCCTTAATCCCTAAGCGTTATTTTTCCTACTCTCACTTCCCCCCTCCCTCTCTCCAGGAGTGCTAAATTAGCCAAAGAAAGCAGCGCTGGTCTCTCAGAACAAGCGCGAGTGAAAGCTCTTTTTTTTTCTCGTGGTTGCCACGAGGAGGCACTGCAGCCTGCTTTATGGAAGGATTTTTTTTTTTTTTTTTTTTTTAATTATTTAGAAAAAAGAAAACAAGAAAGAGAAGAGGAGAGGAGAGGAGAAAAGACCCAGCCACCCTGGTGAAGTGTCTATTCGACACCACCACGGCTCTGGTGTCATTCCCTATTTAATGGCTGTCAGTGAGGGGGAAAGACAACGTGGTGGGTAATTAAAACCAAATTGCAGGCAGGAGATGACTGCAGAAGAATGATATTGTCATTAATACTGATTTAACATGCACCTGGGTAAGGTGAGAGAGTGCAGCGAGGGAAATCGCAAAGGCACCGAGGTTGCCTAATTTAAAGATGTAGGGTTTCCAGCCGAAGCATGTTTAAAACCTGAATAAAACCATCACATTATGACAGCGGATATAAAACTGAAACAAATGCGCTACATATGTCTGTTAAAAAGAAAAAAAAAAAATTCCTCCAACCCTGTGTTCTCTGCAAAGCAAGCACTGCATCCTCTCTGAAGTTCAAAAGTATTTTTTTTTTTAAAGAAGGTTTTTTGTTGGGTTCTCTCATATCTCAGTTTCTAACGTGTTCAGCGCTTCCTCGGCTCTCACAAAGCCGGCTGACGAGGAGGGACCTTTGTTAGACAGAGGGGGAACGAACCACTGAAAAATCCAGTCTGGCTCATAGAAAAAAAAAAAAAGAAAAGAAATAAAAAGTCTGCTCCGTTAATATTTCAGTAAGTAAAGATTCCCCTCCTGGTATTTAGTGCAGGGCTGTAGTGGAATTCATTTGCAAAGAAAGAGAACTGTGGATTAGCTACTGAGACTGGAGATAAACCAGGTAAAGTTTGTTAATGATAGGATGTTGCAGACTACACAGTTTTGTAACCTTCAAGCCCTGATTGGATTTCGTTCTAATGCTCAGTTGCAGATTCAGGAGAGCTGGGAAAAGCTCATTGTCTGTTCAGACTATACTTAAATAAAATGTAAATCAGCAGCTCTTAATTATAAATCAAACCACTGGATTTTTCCTTAATGAAACAATGTAAGTTCAATGCTCTGATGATATTTTTGTGATACCTAAGAATAAAAAAGTAAATTTCACAAAGCTTCCGCTCCTCCTCCTTCTTTTTTTCTTTCTTTGTTTTTTTTTCATTTTTCCTCTTCTTTTTTTTTTTTTTTTTTTTTTTTTTCTTTTGAAAATTTTTACTTTGGCCATCACATCAAATTCAAACAATAGGAAGGGCACCATCTCAGCAAATATATTGCTATAGCAGAAAACAATCCGCTGCATAAACTAGCTGACAAATCTTTTGATTTAACAATAAATGAAATGCATGCATTACAAAAATGATCACTCTTCTGCCTAACTACCTAAAGCCCAACTAATTAAAGAAGTCGTGAAGATGTACGCATAGGCAAAGCATATACAATATCTTGACCTCAAAAAATAAAAATAAAAACAAAAGTAAGAGAAAAGAGCTTGGGGAGAGAAAATGAAGGTGCTGTGTCCTGACCCAAAGCCTGTTGAATTGCACAGTGAAGATCCTGTGAAATTCAGTAGACTCGATCAAACTCATCACCACCATTTGCACGACAGGACTTCACTTTCTCTCTCTTTGTTTTATTTTTCCTTTTTGTATCATTTGCAAGAATGTGAAAGGCTCAATTCAACTTTTAATTAGATTGAAAAAATGATTCTCATCTCATTCTGATCATTTATAGAACACCCCTGTAGCAAATTGACCATCCATAAAATGCTCCCCTTTTTCTGCCCACATTCAGATGCAGACCAGCAAACTGTCCCTGTTCCCCGTGGGCTCTGCAGACAGCAGCAGGCTTGCAATGCCAGCTGGAGGGAGATGGGTCAGAAAAGGCTCATTTGCAGAGGGAGCCCAACACTGGGTCAGAATGTGCTCAGACATCCTAAAAGCTAGATGTCAAGTATGTTGAATTCACAAAACCACAGAGAAGCCGGCTGAGGGCTGACATCAGAGCTAAAGCACTGTGCCTGCCCATGGCCTGGCTCGGGCTCTGGCCGTGCCACCCGTGTTACTGAGCAAGCTGAGGTTCCCTGGCCCCCAGCCTCCTTTCACAAAGCTGATGTCAGTTCTGTCTTACTCAGGGGCACTGCTGTTTGGAGAGCAGATTTTCTGCCAAGAAGCCAGAGAAGGACCCACACAAGCAGGTACTGCTCCTCTGGGGCTGGACGCGGTGCCGGCTGCTGCCGTGCCTTGCTGGAAGGGCTGGCAACAAACATCTGAGATCTGATGGAGTCAGAGCAAGTTTCGGTGACTTGCATTGAACAGACCTGGAAATCAGCTTCAGCACCAACAGCCTCTAAATTAAAACCTGCTCAGGTGATCATCAGATCATGTGCACGCTTGCCTGTTTCACTCAAACACCTGTTTTCCAATATTGTTAAAAATGGGACTCCAGTGACATTCACAAACAACATGTGTTGGTCAGATGAACATAACAGCAGCTTTTTTTTCCTTTTTCTTTTTTTTTTTTTTTTTTTTGAGGATGAATATTTTATGGCTCAGTATTTTCCAGATCCAAGATCAGAATTCAGCTATCAATTTTCTGGACCTTGACACTTCATTTTCTTAATTGATAGTAATTTAAAAATCAAGTGACTTATTTGCAGTCTACTTTCTTGTTCAAGAAAAAAAGGGAAGCAGACATCTTTATAATAGCTGCCTAGAGAAATGTCATGACAAATTGCAGCATAGATCAGAAATACTGCTTAGTGAAGAGCTTAATACAAGCAGCTTAATACATAAATATGAAAAACTAGGAGCAGGAGAAAAAAATAGAATCCTAATCTCTTTTGCTCAACTTTAAAAGCTCTAAGGCCCACATCCTAAAAAAAACCTCCGTGCTTTATTTTACCACCACAAGCAGTCCTTAACTCAAGTTGGGAACCTTAATATACGTGACGATATTCACTCCGATAAGACCTAAAGTCTATTTTGTAGTTGGAAATATTAGCTGTGTTTTTCCCTTCCTGCTCACTCTTTTACGTCACTTATAAAATAAATATTATGTTATTATTGCATCTGTCTAAATAGAAACATTCTGATAAACTGCTTCCATGGCTGTATCAAACCACAATCTACATGTTGGGAAATGAATCATTTAAAATCTCTTTTCCACTTTTGAAAACACGCAGGAGAAATGGCTTTCTTTACACATTAATTGTTTGAGAGTTGAGAGGGCTTTTTTTCCAGATAGGGGTTCACATGGAAAACCTGCTAGAGGACAGTTAATTTATATACCTATTTTTATATGCATAATTGATCATTCTGTGATTTGATAATTTTATAGTAATTTTGTAAAGAAATCTTCATATATATATATATAATTTTATTTTTTTTTCACATTTTTTTTTGCTTGTGAGAAGAAGAAAAACACAACCCTTTAAAATTTTTAATGTTTTGTTCACCTTGGATTCAGAGAAAAAATCCAAACACAAAATAAAGCCAGTTTCCAAATCACCGTCCTATATCCAATGAGCCGTGTGCTAACAAGGCTTCAAATGCCATCTGAAAGTTGGGCAAGGAAGTGATCCTCAGTCTTCAAAGTCATTGATAATTCATTGGCAGAAAATAACAATGTTCAACCCAATAAAAGCAGCTCTTCTGTAGCGCGTTGGAAATCTGACCCCGTTCCCAATGGCTGGCTGCAATAACGCACTGAAAATCATAAAGCAATTACCTGACACTTAATACTGGGTTATTATTAGAAAACTATTTTCTTGTGAAAAAAATAATTTTCTTGTACTGCTAGAAGCAAAAGGCAAATAACATCCCTTCCACCTTTTAAAAATATTAATGCCTTCTATATTGAGTTTATTTGCTGTTGAAGTAGGAAATACATGGGACAAATCCTCCCTAGGTGCAAAGTGATATTGCTCTGTGGGCTGCCACATCACTATTTTCATTTATTCTAGGTCTGGACCCAGCAAAGTAATTTCTCCCCCCCCCCCAGAAAGGTAACAGCTGCCAGCAGCAAACCCAGAAACATCCAGTTTCTGTTATATTTTGCTTGCACATGAAATGGAATGTCTTCAGGGAACACACAGGCATGCTAATGAGCTAGGTTCAATGGAGATAGACATACTGGGCCAGCACCTTAGCCCCTGGTCTGGTTACCCCGTGCTGCTCAGGCACTGCAAAGCGGCTGGATACTACTCTAAAGGGGGCATGGGAGGATTTCCATTGCATAGGGATTCTTGCTTATGAACTTTCATTAACACAGGGTTAATTTCTAAGGACACTGAAGAGTCAAAATGTCTTGCAATCCTTCCAGGACTGCTACAAAGAGCCACTTCTGTATTTAAAAAAATCTTGCTTGGATTCATGTAAATGTGGTTTGTTTGCAAAGGAGAATATTGAATGTTGGACTTGTTTTAACTTGGCAAATACTGTAATATTAATGTATTCACCAAGTGGATTATGAAATTTATCTTGTAATTTGTTGCTGCTACTAGTTGTCATTTTTGATTCCCGGAAAAATGAAATAAGATTTAACTTCAAAAAGTTCTTCTTTATTACCTAATTAAATAAAGGTGGCAGATTAATTGACTAATTGGTGCTCATGTATAGATGGAGACATATGGAAAGGATTTAAGATTAGACATATGGAAAGGATTTCTAAGATCTGTAAGACTGTGAGCAGCATTTTCTCAGATGTTTTGTATACAACACGTGACCTGCACAAAATGCTGCATTCAGCATATAAGCCAGATTCATAAATGCGTACATCTGAAATTCAGCCTCATGGACATATTCACAATCAGCAAAATGCACCATAGCCATTCCGTTTTGGACACAAACGCAGCAACGGGGAGGAAACTGAAATACATATTAATTTACCCTATTAAATAACAGTAATTTTGCTAGGGGCAGAATCTACCATTCCCATTCCTGCTGCAAGTACTTGAAGCATATGAGAGGTGGGGAGAGAAGGATGTAAGTCACCCTCTTTCACTATTAATTCACAGAGAGAACTCGATGCCACAATGCACACAGATTATACACACATACCTAACACACACAGCCATGCTTGCAGCAAAAAAAAAAAAAAAAAAACAAGCTCTGTAAGAGAAAAACAGCTATGTTTGGTTAGGTTAATGGGTTGCAATATCCCTGCCACATCTGCAATGGTTTTAGAGGATTTATACCTGTAGTGAAGCAGAAGATGACCGCATTGCATTATCTTCTTTAAAATAAATACGATATATTCTTGAAATACTGCTTTGGTCAAGTGCCTGGGATTCTTGTTCAACTCTAGTGAAGACATTGGCTGCAACTCAGTATTGTGATTCTTATTTGGAAATTCTAATGGAGCAACTTGCTATAAGAAAAACATTGTAATTTCTTTCACGAAAAAGTCATTGCTACACTGAAAGTGACATATGAACCTGGGATTTGTCTAAATGCAGTGATGAAATCTTGAAACTCTGTAAGCATTTATCAGCTAGAGAACTACTCACATGGGGCTAAATCAGCAAAAATGACGCTATGTAAACCCACCATAGAGAAAGGAATATCTTTTTCCCCAAAGAAGGTAGAAAGCCAACAGTCACCGCGTAGAGAAAGGAGGTACTGCACAGAAGTGTGGGAAGAGTTAGACTTTCCAAGTCCAATAGAAATAACTCTATTTATTTTTCAAAATTCCTGACATGAAATCCAAATCACATCCATCAGTGATCTTGGACCGCTCACAGCTCAATTCTTTCCATTAGTGATGCCTCTTACAGCCTTATCCCAACGCCCCCAGAAAGATTTGCATGCCAGGATATTAAAATAACTGATAATTTTTTTTCAGCTTCTAATGCTAATAATGCTTGGAAGTAAGGAATGATACATTTAAAGATACCGATTCAGTTCATCTGCTGGTATGTGGGTACCCACTTCTGGCCCTACCTTCCCTTATTTACTTAACCTAACTGTAACAGTATCTCTTAGTGAAAACATGCGCGAGTACCCATAGCACCCACAAATAATGAATAATGAATTTGAAGACAGTGATACTGTCCCTCAATTTACTTTTCTGGAAATAGCAAAATACCACAGTCCATCAAAGCTAAAAGCTCTAACTCTTCCTAATCCTAGCCATAACCTTCACCCAGACCTAGACCCTGATTCCAAAGATGCCTGGGAATTCAGCACTGCCTGCAAATCAGAAAGAATAATTACCTCAAAGCTAGTGATATTTTGCTTGTTTTATCTCCAGGATTGCGAAGTACCACACTCATCTTGAGTGATCTCTCCCTGCTTTTTTTCTGACTCGCAGAACTGCAGCTTAAAAAGGAAAACTGCATAAGGTTTCCCACCCAAAAAACCCAGCATACCACAGCTTGTGACACTTAACACTTCTCCTGACCCTAATCCTAACTCTAACCTAAGGAAGCATGGGAACAGAATAAAGATGGACAGCTTATTCACGCTTTTTGTTCACCTGTCTGAAAGTTGCAGAGGACTGAGTCACTCCTGCACTACCGACCCCACTTTTCCCAACCTTCCATAGGCATGGGAACCTCTGACAGCCTGAAACACACAGTGAGAGAGCAGGCAAAAGGCAAAATACAGGGTTTCAAGCCAGCATGCTCAAAGCAGTGATACTTATGGTAAACATTTTATTAAAAGCCTTTCAAAAAGCCTATTAAATAATTTAGTAGTCCTCACTTTAGGAAGTCTAAGAAAGCAGGCTCAAACTAGCCTCAGATAACACTAATTTTAATGGAGTGAACAGTGTATGCCAATTTGTCACTGCTAGCTGGAGAATAAACCAGATCATAACATGCCAGAAGGAACCGAAGCAGTCAAAATACATACAAAAACACACTGATAACACTATAAATGATTTCTGAATGCTGCTTACAGAAGAACTAAAGAATGAAAGGGGAAATACATGTTAGCAAATGTTATTTTTTGGAAGGTTATAACCCAGCCTTCACATTCATTGGTACGATGACTCCAAATTCCCTTATCAACTCAACATTTTAAACAGAAGAAATGCAAAAGACTGAATTAAGACTCCTGGACTTCAGACCAATACTGCTGATGTCAACATAAGCTGAAATAGGGCACTAGAGGACCCTAAAACCTGTTGACAGACCCGTTTCCCCTGTTCTGCTAGGTTCCTCTCAGCTATGTCTGTGCGCTGTTTCCAAATCTGAGCTTCACAGGACTCAGGTTAGTACCTCATATTTTTCCTGCTTTCAGACACATGCATCAATGCCCTACAGCCTATCCCTTTCTGTAACGCAGGAATCACAGATTGCTGCAGGGTGACTCTACAGACGTATGTCCCAGATAGGAATTACATGAAAAAAAAGAAAGAAAAAAAAAAGAAGAAAGAAAAAAGGAATAAGATTTGAAAAGCAAAACTATTCTTCCTTTAATTGCGGTTTCTGATTTTGCAGGGCAGATCTCTGTCTTTTCCTGCAATCCCACCCAGGTTGCCCATTCCCAATTTACAGGGCCCCGCACGCCTCTCCACGCACCAGCTGTGGCAACTGAAAGTAATTATCACTCCAGACACAATAAGGTGTTAAAGGTAGTGGTGAGCATTTTGTGCAAAAAGAAAAAATTAGGAAGAAGGGAACCTGATGAAAGGAGATTAGTGTCTGTTAGTCTTTTGGAGAGGAATGGGGAAAGCAAAGAGGGGGAGCGAAATAATAAATAACCTCGTTCCTTAGGGAATACTTGCATATGCAGCAGACAATGAAATAAAAGTTTTCTTTGAAGAGTGAGTTCCTTTTTGTATGAAGTAAGCGGTACCAAATGAAATCACAGAGTTATGTTACACTTGGTGTATAACTGATCAAAAGAGTGACAGGATGGAATTATGAGAACAGAGCCTGAAAAAAAAAGAGAATTAAAACAAAACATACTTTGGAAAATAACCTCCGGCACCCACAGAATGGGAACAGCCCCCCGAGAGCTCCCAGAGGCTGTGTTTTAGGAGAAGCTCATCAGACCATTCGATACCTGTACTGAACTTCTTTTGTGAAGCGGGATGAAAAGGGGAGAGCGCAAGCATGCGGAGGGGAGATCTTACTGGGAAAGTTGTCAGAGGCAAAGCAGAGATGGCAGGGAGAGCGCGAGTTTGCTCCCAGAAATGGCAAGGAGGTCGGGTCCATTCTGACGCTCTGTCTCTTTCCAGGGTATCTAATTTACAGTGAAGCCCCCGGGACTGCTGTCATCGGCACTAGTAGGAGTGAGATCACAGCCTGAGGATTCATTCATTTTCTGAGAAAGTAGATTTTAGTACAGCAAAGAACTCACGTAAGGATTTCTATGAAGAATAAGGTACGAGTATGCTGAGAAATATTACTGCACAAAAGCGGTAGCGGGAATGGATTTCTTTGAGTTCTTTTCTATTTCTGCAAGGCGTACAGGTTTATTTATACAGTTAATAGATGCTCATCTTGATCTGATTTTCCTCTGAATTAATTCCTCTAATGATTTACTGCCCACTGAAGTGCTAGCGTGGTCATTCCTGAGCCTGTTTCAGATGTGGTCAGCTCTGCTTTGGGGCATTATTCTGGAGCTATACGTGAATTTAGTGATAAGACCTTCAGCTAGCATTTCTGATACATGCTGCATGTAAGAGTACGCACTCTTTACATTGTGTGACTTCGCACCTTAGCTTTTAGCACATTAATTTCTTTAGGAAGCCCTAAATGCTGATCAGTGTACTTCCCCTTTACACAAATAAAGCAAAAGTAGAATCAGGCTTGGCGCGATGTGAAATATTTCCAAAGAATCTTCACTCAGCTCGCCTGCTTTGTTAGAAGATCCCCATTCAGCTAATCTCGAAGTTCAAAAAACTAAGATAAAATTGCAGTTCATCGAGCATTTAAAGTAAAGGCTGTTTTGTGCAGTAGGAAACAAATATACATGTGTTTGCATTGATTTTCTGGTTTTTAATAGCTCTGACTTCAAGCTGTACACAACTTTCCACTTGTGTTTTGAACAGGAGATTTTGAATGCTGCAAAATCCCCACAAATGTGAGCAATTACATATGTAAGTGAACAGTTGTGATTTGGTTTGGGTTTTGTCCACAAATCCTTGCAAAGCAAATGACATCCTTATTGGCAGAGCATAAGAACCTTTCCAGTGCCCCTTGCAAAACATCTTCCAGCCTCATGGAGACAGAAATTAACTCAGATGTTCCAGAGTAAAAAGAAACACCCGAGGCCAACTGGAAAGCATCATCACATACACCACAGCAGGCCCACAGCACTGCCTCTTGCAGTACTTTCCCTGGCATTTCTCTCTCAGTGGTAGAAGGAAGGTGACTAAGGGAAGCAAAGATACAAAGGTACATATAACAAAGTCAAATACTTCCTGATCCAACATTTACCTGCTGCCTTTTTTTTTTTTTTTTTTTTTGGTTCTTGCTCAAAAATAAGATGGTACATTGCCTTAGATGGCAATCATCTGGAACTGAAGTAAGAGTGAATGAATCTCCCTGAACTTTTGGGGGAATACAGGGATCTAGTGATCACACTGTTGCTTTAAAATTCTGTTTCTTGAGTAAAAATCCTCTCTCTGAAACCTCCATACCTCGTGCCAGAAATGAACCATTGCACACTGGGGCAGCACACACCTCCTCAATGCACACACGCACACAAGCTGATCTGTGCTTATGTTCCAGATAGCTCCATCAGTCCAATTCATTTTCAAGACACACATCAGTTCTGGAAGTTTAGGTGATGCACTGGTCAGGTACCCTAAATTCAATGACTGCATGGTGCCTATTTCTGAAGCTACAAAACAGAAATTTTTTTTGTTAAGGACATACTGTGAGGAAATAAGCCAATCCACAGCAAGAAAAAGCTACCTTATCCAGGTTACAGTAACTAAAAATTCTGTATGGAGGAAGAGGTTTAGGGATTACATTTCTGGAGGAAGCAGAGGCTACTCATTCTGGTTAGGAGTCTGTACCTTCCAGTAGTTACACATGAAATTTGCAGTTAAGTGATAGTTATTTAAGCACACGCATTGATACAAGTGATCCCAGAGTACCCATAGGTGGGCATGTGAATACTAAGTGACCCAGTGGTGGGAGCTCACTAAAGGAGCTGTTTCCCAGCTCAAAACCATGCAGCACGTGGAGGCTATAAAAATGTACTACAACAAAAACATGAAGTGGTATTGCACTGTTAACACATGCCCTTACAGTGAAGCCCTGTAATGCATCTTTTGCCACTGTTTCTCATATTGTGAGAATATTTTTTAGGGCTTCATCATTCCCTGCAGCAAAAACTGTCTTTTGGAAAGAACAAGGCCAAAAGCATTATCTGGCAGTATCTGTTCACCTGCAGAGTATGTGCATGAAAGGCAACAACACTACTTTCTTCCTCCAGACGTGAGATGGGGCAATTAAGAGAAGAAAATACTCAGTAAACCTCCAGAGCAATTCCCTTCTCAGCCCTTTTGCTAAATATTCAAATTGGAAAAAGATTTTCAGAATTACATGGGGAGGAGTCCAAAATTCAGTTGATCAACAGCCAGTGATTCAGATATTAAATTTTTTGTGATCCACTGCTTCATCTCTTTCTGAGATTGCCTCATGGGGAAACACTACAAAATAAAACTTCAATACTACCATAAGCTCCAAATAAAGCTTTTCTCTTTGATTGCCTCTATCTCATCTGTCTGCTTAGATTTGTGTGTCTAGTTAAGTGAATACAGAAGACCATACACTTGAAATGAAAACTGCACAGAGTACACTCTTGACTTGTTACCATAATTTACCTTCTAAGTGGAGCCTCTTATGAGCCTACTCAATTATATTAAAAATGACTGCGCCTTTATTTCGACACAGTGTACACACTGAAACATGCATTCTAAAATCCCGAGCTGATGTAAAATTGCAGAGTCTCATCAAAATGCAGAGGGCATTCCTGATTTACACCAGCACATGCAGGGCCCCCAGAACCTTTCACACCACAACACTTTTCCCATGGGGAGCAATACCAATGCTAAGCAATAAAAAGAAGTCGGTTTTATATCTAACGTTGACGTCTTTTCTAATCTGAGACTTTATTTCATGCTTTTTCATGCAACAATACCTCGAACGCACGGCAGATTTACACTGAAAAACATGGTTTAAAAATACTTGTTAAATGCTGAAGGCTTGACAGTTCCTTTAAATAATACTGAAAAAATGCACAAGAACATTTTGGTAGCGGAATGAAAAATGCTGCAGTTTACAGCTCTATATGTCACAGAGAAATTAGTATAGATTTTTTTTCTGGGGACACTGTCAGAGCTGGCAGGCCTAAAATTAGACCTACCAGGTATGCACTTCGCACTGTCCCTCAGGTCTGCCTGTCAGCTCCCTGGGAACACGATTCTTGTATATTTCAATAGCCCTCCTGCTCCGCGCATCCCGCAGAACAAAGCCGACGGGCAGAGCGCGGCGCTTCGTGACACGCAGATCTGCAATCAGGAAGCAACCCGTCACCTTGGGGGCTGCTCCTGCCAGGTCACCTATTTGAAAAGCAGTGTTATGCTGTTCGGAAATAAAGAAACATTTATGTGTAACCTAGAAGAGTGGAAACTGAGACGTGGGCGGCCATGCTATTTTGAAATATTCAGAGCTATTTTGAAGTGATAATCAGATATGAAGTGAAAAAAAATCAATAAGTTCTCCGGTGATAAACTATCAATATTAACTAAAGGTCAGGAACAGCCAGCTTTTGTTTGTCTTGGGTTTTGCTTTGCGCAATTGACATTAATTCATTTTAAACCAGTACCATTTGCCACTATATGTATTTTTAAACAAAACCTGACAGTAGGTCTCATTTACTACATCATTTACCTTTTTCCAATTACGCAAATGACTGAAGTTGACAGTGGTGTGTTTTTGAGTATAAATATGATAATTTACAACTGGAGAAGATAGCACGATCCTCTTTATTCTGCCATGCTGCAGAATCTTAATTGAATTATTTGAAAACGGTGTCTTAAGCAATGTTTTGGGCTGCATTTTCTAAAAAAAAAAAAGAACAGCTCTTGGAGTGTTTTCTTTTCTTCTGCTGTGTGTCCTTTTGCTCCCGCTTTTCATCCATTCTGGTATAACCGACTCTGTCTGGATCATGAGTTATCATTGGCTGCCAGTGGAATGCTACAATGCAATTTGTCTTATTGAAACATGGGCTAGCCCCACATGGCTGCAAAGAATCATTCACTTTCTAATAAATCAAACATTTGCTAAAATTCCTTCTTTTCTGACACAAAACGGCGGGGCAGACAATGTCACTTGCAAACTGGGAGGAGATGGTGATAAAAAATGGTTTTTTTTGTTCAGCACTACTGAATTATCCTGTGATTAGTGAATTGCAGCTACTGAATCCAAGCTCACATCCTTCCGAAGTTGGCTGGTATTTTTTTCCTTTCAAATTCAATCGCTCTACTGTTTGTGTACTGTAAATAGGATGTTTCTACACTTTAACTAATTATCGCCATTGTTCTTTCATTTCACAGAATCACAATCCCAGCCCCTTTGAAATCACTCAGAATTTTGTCATGAAAACATGCAATTTCTAAAGCTACGCTATTCTGTTACTGACAATTTTTCAAAACTATTTCTCTGAAAGAGGCCACAAAAATTGTGGAATATGAGGGGCTCAAAGAACAATTATTACTTTTTTTTTTTTTATAAAATCACTAAAAGTTTGTAAGTTGCTATAAGTGTTGCTTCCCAGCAGCTGTAACTTTTCTACCAAACCTCTGGAAGTCCAGTTCTTTGGAGGGGACATCTGGGATTTCCAGCACTGCATTATGATGTATTTTGAACTGCGGAAGTGACATTAAAGGCTATGCAGGAAGAAGCATATGCTGGGATAAATCCTGTCTATCAAAGAGCAGTCTGCACCAACTGCAAATGAACAGCTTACAGTTGTGTTGGGCTCTTGCATTAAGTTCCTAACGAATGTCTTTTAGGATGGCTTTACTACCAATCACACTTTAAATGTATACCACTGTAAGGGCCTCTCACACTCTCGAGGCTGCTCATTCCTCCTGCTAGGATGTCAAATTTCCCTCATCAGGAACATCTTTCTTATAAAATATTCATACTTGCTCACCAAACCAAAGCTGCCTTTTATCTTATGATTTAGGAAGGGGAGGGAATTGTGGCTCCCTTATATCAGTTTATGATCCCAAGATTTAGAATCTGTATGGAATCTGTACCATATGGTTAACTACAATCTCTGCAAACCTTGCTAAGAACACACGCCTGTAGTGCAGCCCAAACAATCACGCAATGCTGAAAGGTAGCAGGAAGATGAATTTCCACCAAAGGATCAGCACTGTTGTAAAAAAAGCAGTGACAGTCACTGGGAAGCACTGAGGCCCTTCCATGGCAATGCAGAAACTCGTCCATGAGTCACAGGTCAGCTTCAGACATCGCCTGGGACATGAAGGAATGCAGAACCCTTAGGGAAACCTCTACTGAGCAGTGAGATCTGGCCCCATTTGGATCCACCCCACTAAAGAGAAGGCCACAATTCCTTTACCACATCACACAATTTACCTGACATCCTTCAGACTGGTTTGAAGGCAGCTTCACCCTACATCCTGGCTAAGGCTAGTGCTTGAGCAAGAGACATATGATTTATGCTCCTAAATGCAGCTACAAGAGCTGAGAGCTCCTTCACTACCACCATTTTTAGCAAATATTGCTTATTTCCTTTGGCCCATTTAAAGAGTGCCCCCAGGATGGAATTTCTGTGAGGATGGATTTTCACAGATGTCTTATAAAAGCGTGTAATACTAACTTGCACAGAGATCAGGCAGGGATTTCTGCAGAAAACCTCCCTTCCAAATGTTGTTTGCCACCATAAAATCACAAAACTTCTTCCTGGCTTCCATAGGCCAGAATCAGACTCAAAATACAAGAACACAGCCTATTATAAAAAACTCCAGACTGCAAATGTGTGATCAAATATTTATCACAGCACTGTCTAGCACCTGGGAATTCACACAGAAAAAAATCAAAAAAACAAGACAGTAAGAGGTTTAACAGAACGAACTGCTTTTGCATGACATTAACTATGGTCAAGGTCAATTTAGGCTGAGTCTCTACAGTGTACAGCTTTTACTTTTTTTTTTCTCCTCCAATTGCAATAACAATGATTAAGAACATGTTAGGAACAGGATTTAATCTGAATGAGTTTGCTTTGATTTGGCCTGTTTACATTTAAAGTCATGCATCAGTCTGGTTCTAATTCAAGATATTTACTGGCACCTATATAGGAAAACTCCATTCTTTTTCCAGCCATTCTTTTGATGTAAACAAAATCTTTGTCCTGCAGCTATATCTTAACTATGTTGGAAGGCACCATGGGTATGTAATATCATATGCCCTTCTGTCAGAACATATATTATTTTTGCCAACTGGTAAGTAAATTAGCACCTATAAGCAGTCTACTTAAAGGAGTTTAATCACAGGACTGGGCAAATTCTTGAGTTCCTCTCCCCACAGTGTTACTCGTGCTCTGCATGGTGCTAAGGCACTGAGGAACCTCACTGACCCCTCTTGCCCCATCTGCAAAATAGGGATAACAATATGGGGTGGTGGAAGGATGCAGCCATAATATTTGTAAAGCGCTTTGAAGATGCTGCGTGCCAAGTTTTATCATGGTTTCTAAGCTCTGAAATGTTTGATATGATTATGTGCACACATAATTTTTAATGGTAATTCAGAGAGCAAATTAGAGATGATATTTACATTTCTTCCAGGCAAGCTTAATTTCCAGTTATCAAGGAAAATATCTATTGCACAAATAGGGTATCAGTTATTCAAAAGTTCCCTTAGGGCCTACCAGTTATATAGCATGCCATTTTTTTAAGCTGTCCAAGAGATGACAGACTGCAGCAGTTCCCTCAGAGTTATTATGGATTACTGATGAAACAATAACCAGAAGTAATATTTCCCATCAAAACTGGAGCTTAGGGTTTTTGCTGTTGTTATTTTTTTCCCAACAACACATGCTTTCCTAAATACCTTGCCTTCATTCATACATAATTTGCAAACCTGAGTGCAAAATCCTGAAAAGATAATTCAATCCATAATGGACTTTATAAAGCTAAAGCCTGTACTTCTCTTATGCTGAAATCACAGAACTGTCACCCTTTGCAGCTGGAAAACACAACATTTCTGTTTGCTAAAGAAAACCATCTGAGATGAATGTGTTTATTAATCGGCTTCTACTGAAGCTTCTAACTGCAGCACTCTTGACTCTTCAAGAGACAGCGATACAGATGTCTAAATATCTGGCCTGTGACCGATGGCCAGAAGAGAGGTGTTGGCACAACCTGGAGGCAGGATTTACTGAGAAAGGATCAAGCAGTTGGAATTCTGTTCAGTTCGCTTATTGGTGACCTGAGGAGGGATGGTGCAGCCCGCAGGGCTCTAGTCAAAATGCCCACGTAACCTTAAGCAAGTCATTAGTACACGAGCCTACAAAGGCAGTGCTTAGCTCCATTAGAAGCAAGGAGAGCTGGTCAGCTAAATGCTGCTGGGGCTCTGAGGGGTAGTCTCCACATCTCTGGTTTTCACGAGCAAATCGGGTACAAAACTCTGTGCCTTGTAAGCGAAAGGAGAGTTAAAAAGAACAATTGATTAAATTCAGGCTTTCAGATACAGTAGCAAAGACCACAGAAAAACATCAGTTGGGGATGATCAACTTCTGAATTTCCTTTTATATGCTAACTTACACAATCAACTTCAAATCTGTAATACAGTGGAATCAAAGAGTGCCAGAACTGCTAGGCAGAGGGAAGGCATCCCAGTGCCATCTCTTCCAACAGTCCCTGAGCCTGAGATATGATTGTTGAGGATACTGTGATAGAGGTATCCAAAAAGGCACAGGTGAAGTTCTCTTGGGTATGTCAACTGGAGGCACAGTCACTGCAAAGATTCGAGCCCAGCCACATCCTTAGGGTCTAATTCCCATTCATACACTGCCAGACTGGAGCCATTAATGAAGACAGCTCATTTTCATCAGACTACTTCCAAAGTACGAGATTTTGGAAAAACATCATGCTAATTTCAATGCAGCACAATGATTATTCCATGCTTCAGTTAAAATCCTGACAGCTGGTTTAATTCACGGCAGATTCTCTAAAACTTTCTCAGATTTTCTCCACATACAGCTTACCTCAAATGCCTGGACTTCCTTGGAAAAAGTTGTAAAATATACACATTTCAAAATGGAAAAGCAGAGATACAACACTGTGAGACCTCCAAACCTACCCAGGAATCTCAACTAAAACATGTTCAAAATAAATAACTTGTCAGGATGTGTACACTGCATTTGAATTGGTAAGATTTATTGAAGATGAGTTTAACACTTCTCTTTCAGAACGAGGTTGTCTGAAGCTCCAAGTCTGCCTTGTGCTCCCAGATTCACATGAACACACAGGCGTGTATTCTCCATTGGATTGCACCAAGTAACTATCCAGCACTCTTAAACACCAAGCAGAATTTCATGCCTTTCATTTAAAGGTTCATTCTCTTTGGCTTTAATGCCATCATCCACCACAGCCAGAACTGCTTTTGTTTTTCATTTCTCTTATTTTTGTTTTCTTCTTTTGTTTAGAGAATGAGAGACCTCCGTCTCTCCTTTCTGCTGTAACTCTTGCATCCTCTCTCCAGTCTGACAGTAAAAAGGCAACGCAACACAAGCTCCCAGTATCACTATGAAGGATGGGGAGAGAAAAGGGGAAAAAAGATTGTCTGAAACTATCAGACCACAAATGCTTAGTTTGTTTAATGGATAACATTTAGAAAGCTACCTGTAATAAAGGCCTTTCCATTCAAACAATGCATGCATCAAACAACGGATCCCAGTTTGGGACTTTGGGAGTTCCCGGCCAATTGCTAAGACTTCAAACTCTCCCCACTCAGGGGAGGTCGGAAATGTCAAAATCTTCTGTCATCCCACTTGTCATATCACATCCCACAAAGGAACATGGAAGCCATCATCCACTCTGCTGTTTATTGTCATGAAACCCCATAAATACTTACTCTCCATAAACAGTAACAGCCCAATTAAAGAGCTCTTTACCAAGCGTGATCATTTTCAGACAGAAAGTATTGATTTACCCACCTATGGGCACTGCATAGAAACATCTCTTAATGAGAATGATAGTGACCTCTGAACCCTGCTCTTTCACCCCGTAATATACTCTCTCAATTTTCTGTTAAGTGGTCTAGTGGCACATCAGCAGAGATGGAAAGACACTGATTCTTTAATGTCGACACTGGAAGGCTCGAAAGGAATGCTCAAATCTTCATTGTAATGGGAGGTGAACAGAAAGGTCAGTTATATGCAGGGCTTTCAGCTTGTTTGACAAGGCTTCTTTAATAAGTGAAACATTGTTGGGGTACACTTGTCCGTCAACTGCCTTTGGCACTCAGCACTGAGGGCAAATACAAACATTCACTGTCTCACTGCCTAGTTGTGGAGACGTTTCACCCGCTTGGAAACCCTTGGCAAAATTTACAGGTTAATTGTTTTCTGTTGTTGTCGGGTTTTTTTTTCTTTTCTTTATTTTCTTTTCCCTTTTTTTAACCTCCTCAGTGATTGGAAGCGAAAAAAAAAAAAAAAAAAAAAAAAAAAAAAACCTGTATTTTATTCTGTTTGGTGACTTAAATTTGAGAGCTTCCTGCACATGTAATTGACAACAGACATGGTGTGCTAAAGCAGCGCATCCGTTACTTTGATTAATCCTCCTTTGGAGTGCGATATTGTTTGATATACAGTACAGGGCTGACACGGGTTACTGTAATGCCACTTTACCAAACAGATTACAAAACTGTGCAGGGAGTACACAGCATTCGTGCAGATAAATGCACACAAGAGGAAATTCTAACAGCTTTTAATTTCCATGCTTTTCAGTTTTATTGTTGTAAATGCAACTGTTTATTGGACTAATGACACAGGCTGGCTCGACTGAGTCAATTACACCAGTAGGCACTTGGATCAGATATTTTGCCTGCTTTCCACTTGCAATGTCTATGCTTCTGATATTTGACTAAATTACATTGCACTGTGGTGCATTGGCACTTGCCATATGTTATATCTCAGAGCATTTTAAAGGACAATAACAAAAAATAATATACAAGATGTAGTTCAAAGTCGGGACACAGGCAAGCGTGTCAATCATAATGAGCAACATTCAGCAAATAGCCCAGAGTGTTGCGTTATTGTGTCCTCTAATCTGTGGTGGTGTTAAATGAGTAGGAAAGTTGGTAAGGATGCCAGAGACACTGGCTGCCCTAAACTGTGTGGGACTATTTGTGCACGTCTGTGAGCGCGCATGGCTGTTTGGTTTGGGGCAAGAGGGATATTTGGTGAATTTTAGTACTCATAGAAGTTAGACTCTAATAGCACCATCTGGCCTACCACACAGAGCTCTGCAAACTTCCTCCACACAGATCTGCCAATACACTTCAGTTCTGACCTCCAACACCCCTTCAATTCCAGTAATGAGTCTACAACATCTCTTGAGAAGAAACTGTCAATTGTTCTGATTTCAGCTAAATTGTGTTATGCTTAGCAATGTGGGCAACTGCCCACTAGTGACTAGGCTGAGGCCACTAAACTCCAATCTGAACCCTTCTGGAGGTGAAGAGCTTGTTTAATAAACCCAGGCACCATTTTACAAGCCCCATCTCCTTTGTACTTCATTCACTCATCAAAAAGATGCAAAGCAAATCTGCATCCAATTCTAAATACCCAATTCAAAACAGAGTATGACTGGGCTTTGTGACTTTTCTTTTCCTTTTTGACTTTTCCTTTGTGACTTTTCACTGAAAAGTGACCCTGAGAATTTTAGGTTTTAAGCACTGGTACAGACTGTACAAAGAAGAACTTCTTGTGCAAGTGGGTTTATTGTGCATGCATCACTACTCAGGATGAAATTCCAGAATGGGGCTGCAAGACCTGCCAAATTTGTTCTGAGCAAACTAGATAACAGTAACAGAAGTCAATTTGTAAGTCACTGAATTTTTAACATGAACCAAATTCCAATCTCAACATTTTTACTATTGCTGTTGCTTGAGATGGTATTCATACAATATATTATAGTACTTACAATAATCAGTAAGAAAGAAATAAAACCATTTTTAAGTGTATTAATGATCTGCCTAGATCTTCCTTTCTTAGGTTTTATGTACAAATTAGATTTGGGCCTTTGTTGTTAAGTAGCAACTTTGTAGCACAGAATTGTGCAGAAGTACTGCTTGAAGTTTTCCCATTTGGTCATAACAGAGGGAAGTTATGCTAAATTTATGAACTAAGCATTAAGCAGACTTGATCAGGTCTAGAGCTTGACACAGACCAGCCTAAGAGCTCTTTAAATGCGCAGTTAGAGATGTTTCAAAAAGAAGATGCAAGAAATTATGATGGTTTGGGGTAACTTAATCACTTCACAATTTTATTTTTCTTTTCATGAATTGCATGAAACATGAGGTTTTGTGCTCCTTTCGAAGTGCATAATACTATCAAATATTTTAATTACATATATTACTATCAGTAAGGATGTTAAAATTCTCCCTAAATCTTGGTCTCAGATCTGGTAAGTGAGATTTGCAGCTCAATGTGAACATTTGGCTACAGCAGTTTTGCCCAAATTAAACGAATGTACAATATTAACAAGTAATCTAATTAAATGCATGTTACTATGTTTGTGTATATTCTACAGTCCATGCCACCTACCATAAAAGTATTAGAGCTCATCAGTGCACAGAATATTGCCTTCAACTCCAGTAAAAGGAATAATTTCCCTGCAGGGTAGTAACACTCTTCAACGTGGCGAATAGCCACAGGCTGCAGGGTTGTGACTTTATGGTAAATAGCTACCTCTTTCATCAACAGAGCAATGAATTGGAAGAGCCCCTGGTGAAATGTATGAGGGTAATTTGATTTCTTCAGGTATAAACACGCAACCCACTCGTTTTCAGGCACTGCTAATTAGGCTGGGTTATCCAGATGCCTTGGGGTAATTATTTTGGCTGTACTTACTGATAGCTGGGAGGGTTGCGAATGTCAGCCGTGTTCTTTCCCACCTTTGGCCACAGTCCCAGTGATTCATACGGCAGTGATCCTAAGCAAGCATCCATTTTAAGGGGCATAATTCTACTCCCTCTATAAACATGTCTAATCCTCAGTTTCCATTAGGGTTAGAATTTTCTAACTGATGGTCAAACACACAAGCAAAGCAACATCTCCATTTCTCCGTGCGCATTTGAGTGAAAAACTAAGAGATAAAGCTTGCTTCCCTTTCTTTTTAACATGCTGTTAAAGAAAACTATTTTTCAGGCCATAACAGTTCAACAGTTCTGTCCACTGAAAAAAATCCTGTAAATTATACATCTAATATGGATCAGGAACATGAAGTATTTAAATATTCATTTTATTTACTAATGGCTTAATTAGGGAAAATTAAAAAAAAAAAAAAGAAAAAAAGGAAAAAAAGAAAAGAAAGCAGGTATAAGAAAAAGAAATCAGTATTCCCACTCATAAAGCAGAGCTACCTCTGGAGCAAAATGCAGTAGATTTGTATGCAACACAACCACTGAATACAGCAATGCCAATCAGTAAGGCAAAGCCAAGCGCTTTCAGACACCTATCTAGCCTGTGCCATCAAACACTGTATGAAATTTGGACTAGGGCATGCAGAGCAGCTAGTTGCACCTCTAATAGGGCTAACAAGGACTTGCTCTTAAAGGATATCCTTTCTATTTCCAGAAACAGCAAAGCAGGGTCCTTGTGGTATCGCCACCCCCCTGTGCCTCCAACGCCCTCCTCTTTCCATTCTTTTGCAATTGCTCCCACCTCTTTCACTTCACTTTTTACTTTGGAGATCTTCATGTAACACAGGCAAAAGTTGGAGGATAATGTGCAAATTCTGAAAAAAAGAGGGGAGAAATGGGAGCTACCCTGCACTGTTGTAAGAATGCAAAGTTGTTTCACTCTAGCATATAATGCAGGATTTTCTAGGGATAATGGACAAGTTGAAATGTCATGCTATATTGCCAGGGTGCAAGCCTAAAGATGCTCCTAACTAGCCTTTCTCTAAGCAGCTAGCTCTTTGAAGTTGTATCCATCATTTCACACCACAAATGTCAATTGAGTGGACCTCTGATATGGATAATTGATTTTCAGGGACCTGTCTAGATTATACAAAGAATATAACATACTAAAACAAGAGCAAGACTAGCAATTGCTTAGAGTTGGCATCAGACAAAATAATTCTACCACACTTAATGAAAATAAAATAAAATTATTTTAAGAATATAAACACACATCGGTATGTACCTCTACTTAAATCTTGAGTCTGGAAATAAATTATCTATTTCACCTTGTAAAATGATATATACATGGACATACATAAAAACATTACATGTTTTTATACCTGCACTTAATCTGGACATTTTTTTTCTATTGGAAAAGGTTTGTCGAAGTAGAAGTAGACTCACAAATAGTTTTATCCCAAGTGGAACTGCATTTTTAGTTTAAAAAAAAAAAATAGATATCTGAAACAAATTCTCCTCTTTTAGTTAGCAATAGCTGCAAGTCTGAGGATGTGTAGGAATGTGCTGCTGAGATCTGCACCATTCAGCAAGAAGTGAAAATCCTGCTCTCCCAAGACAAACATTCACAAAGGCAGATAACAGAAAATAGCTATGCAGGGTTCAGTAGCTCCAGGTAGTTTCTGTAGCTCACATTTTGGCTCCCTGGAACACCAACAAAAGGGGCTCAGAAAGCCCCAGAGTCTCTTACTCCTGCTCCAGAGCGGGGAGGGCACAGCTCCATGGCTGTGAGCATCTGCGTGTCTCAAACATCCAGCAGAGCAGATCTGTGTTCATTTAGGAGTGGGAATACTACTGCCCTTCACCTGAGCGCTGCTGAAGGAGAGGAGAGCACTGAAACATTTTTTGGAGCTGCACTGTGTGTGCAGTTTGGACAGTGTTCTGCTCTTCTGTTTCTGCTTACCAGTCTTAACCCAGGGTGGGAATATTTTGATGGTACAGACAATTCCTCTGTCCTGCTGCACATTGCCATCTCTTCTCAGAAGCACACTAAGAGCAGAACAGTGACCTGGAGCTCCAAGTCAGCTCACACAGAAGCAGCTTTCCTTCTCCTGATTCCCTATTGATGTTGGTCATATATAGTTATTTACTCCAACTGAACCATTTATGTGACAAAGGAATCCCTGTGTTTGGAAAGGGCACTTATGAGCAACAGTTTGCCAGCCTCTAGTGCTGATTTCTCTGCTAATAACACAAAAGGGAGAAAATGTTAATATTTAAACCTCTGAGATTTATTGTGCCACGCACATTTGTAAGTATAAATGATGCAGAAAATTCATGGACATGATAAGCAATTAAGAAGAGTATTTTACACAAAAACTAAGACTCCACACACTGCATAAATGACATTTCCAGGAATGTGTCAATTAAAATTTTAGTCTTTTGGAAGAGGAGGGGAAAAACTATGAAATCGAGGCTATTAAATACTGGGAATAAAATCAGAATATTGGTTTCCAGCTGGCACACTAAGAGAGATTAAAATTATAAAGAAATGAAGATGCCAACAAATAATAATAATAATTAATACTAATAAAGAAAGAAGGAAGGAAAGAAAGAAAGAAAGAAAAAAAGGGAAAAAGAAAAAAAGAGAAAGAGAGAAAAAAGCAAACTCCCAGACTCACCAAATTAGGAACTCACTTGTCTAACTTAATTGTGAGATTTTCATTTTTTACATAGTCCCACTCTCACTTCTTTTAACAAAGGGAGACTATAGGAGCTGGAGACACAATAGCATCAGCATCCATTCAGGCTATCTATAATTTATGATTCTGGTCCCCCTTTCCAATATGGAGTATTTAAATAAGAAAGAAAAAAAAAAAAAAGACTTTTGAAAATGGCACAAGCACATTTTATGTATAGCAGCTTATTTTTCTATAATATAGATAAGGTCTTTCCATAACTGCAGTTCAAAGCATTAGATGAGGGGTGGCCAGCAGGGAGAGGCCCTTGTGAGGCCCCAGCTGGAGAACTGCATCTGGGGCTGAGGCTCTGACTTTTGGAGAGGGTCCAGAGGAGGGCCACGAAGGTGATCAGAGGGCTGGAACACCTCTCCTGTGAAGACAGGCTGCAAGAGCTGGGCTTGTTCAGCCTGGAGAAGAGAAGGCTGTGGGGAGACTTCCAATATTTAAAGAGAAATTATAAACAGGAGAGAAATCAACTTTTTACATGGGCAGATAGTGATAGAACAAGGGGAAATGGTTTAAAGCTAAAGTAGAGAAGATTTTTCACTGAGAGAGTGGTGAGGTGGTGGCACAGCTGCCCAGACAGGTTATGGATGCCCCATCCCTGGAGTGTTCAAGGCCAGGTGGGATGGGGCTGTGGGCAGCCTGATCTAGAACTTCATCTAGTTGTTGGGAACCCTGGGGTGTTGGAACTTGATGATTCTTGAAGTCTCTTCCAACCTAAGCCTATGATTCTATGATTCTAAATTATTGCAATTATAACAAAATGAAAGCTGATCAGTGCTCCACTCATTGCTTTTCCTGTGTTTGACTTGACTCCGAATGAAATCCCCAAACAGTTTCACAGTTCAGATCTTTGTGCATCTTTCACAACCAATGTTTAAACAGCATATGCACCAGAACTTATAAAATCTAAGGCCCACACACTCTTTCACATTTGATAGAAATCATTACAGCACTCCCGGTGCGTGCCTACAGCGCAGGACTGCGTGTTGGAGGGGAACATCTGTATGTCCCTTTACAACCACAGACCTCACCAGAGGCCTTTAAGAAATAGGCCCAAGGACCTGGGGGAGATTTTTACCATTAACCTCAGCGAATGCCTGAATTTTTCACATCGAGTATTTATTCACATGGACAGAGCAAAAAGATTCTTTTCTCCAACAGTTTTGCTGCACAATGTTAGCTCCTGCCCACCTCTTGCACATTAAGTCTCCAAACTCCTGCTTACATTTAATAAATGGGCCATTCACCATTTGCACACTGTATTTTTTTTTTTGTAGGCTACTTCATTTGTAATTAAAATATAAAAAGCGGGAATGGAGCTGACATTCCCAGCTGGCCTCTGCAAGCCCTAAATTTCAGCTGGAGCCAAAGTACAACAAATGCACCCAACGAGCCGCAGAGGTGCAGCAGCATTTTTGCTTCGTGCTTTTTGAAAAGAGCATGAACCTCTATCCAGTGAGGGGAGAGAATCCATTCAGTTCTTTTCATCAGTAATTGTCTTCCCCAAAATAGCTGCCATTATCAACATTTTTGGGGTGGGGGAGGGACTTACATATAACATATGCTCAAGCCTTGCTGCAAAAGAAAACAAAAAGGAACAAAGCCTGTGATCACATTGCCCATTTTCATTAAAGTCATAGGGACGGTTAATAGTGGTTTCTCAACGCTGTCAATCATAAATTCCAAAGTAGAGCTAAATTCCAGCATCCACATCTATAGCTTGACACTCCTGCATCTCCAGAGGCTACGATAGTTTCATGTAGCAGAGGTCATTAATATGCATTTGGGTTTGTGCGTATGCGATTTTTGAGGGTGGAGGGGCTGGGAGGTGGCATTTGCTATGTCTTTTTGTCTGATGGCAGCTGTTTCTCCTGACCTCTCCCATCTAAAACTGCTGGGTGTGCAGTTCCAGCATACCTCAGGGGGCTTCTGCAGAAACTGTTGTTTGCCCGTCTCGTAGAAGCCCCATTTTTGTCAATACATCACACATGGTAATGATAATGATCATGCTCCAAGCTCATATGCACTGATCTTCATGATACAGTCCCAAGAAGCACCCGAGGAAACATCTGTTTAAAAATAATTGTGGAATAATATCATTTCTATTCATGCCTCAGCTACCTATGTGGAGGTGTGCTGCCCAGCGCTGCCTTCATTAATGTGGCCTCTCCAGTGGCAAACAAGGGGTCTGTTCTTGTTTGAGTCTGTTTATAATTACTGTTACAGCCGGAGGGAGTAGCTACCCTTTCTTTTTTAAGAAAAGAGTTCATAAAAGTCTTGGAGAGGATTTCTGCCCAGAAAAACAAGCCGAGCTTGTGCATCCCATCTGGGTGCTGTGTGCAGAGGGACAGCTGTGAGCCTCATCTGCCCCAACCCAGCTACATTAGCACTAGGAAAAGATGGGATGCTGTGTGTTTTATCTTTCTCAGCAGCCAGGCAGAGCAGCCAACCTGTGTCTCCTACAACAAATCTTTTCTCATAACTGTTGTCTTCCTACCCATTCCTTATCCTGTGAGATTCTCTGCAGCTGTAAATCAGCGACAGTTCATTACAGAAGAAACCCCAAAATGCTGCAGGGTCTAACCAAGGGCTGTCCACCACTCTCCATATGATGCTACACTAAGCCAATATAAAGTCACAAATACAGAACAGCAGTGCTAAAAAGCAGAAAGCTTTAACAGCCAAACTGAGAACGGATTTTCCCTCCCGATTTAAAATGACTTCCCAAGTGATGTTTTTGTTTCTCCCTCTTTCTATTTTTTTTATATTACCCTTTTATATCCAAAACTTAAACACTCAATTGTTCGTTTTATGATGCCTTTTATTGTTTCGGCATTGAAATCTCAGCTAGTTTGGTTTCATTACAGAATTTTAAGAATTCTTACTCACTAAATGCAATTTTAAACTCTTCCCAGCTAAACCAAACTAACAGTATTAATTACTTTGTTAAGCACTGTGACTTTTTGGTTTTTTTTTTTAAGTTGTTTGCACAGAGTAAATGGTTTGAATTATAGACAGAAATCTCTCTTTAATTCAGTACTAAACAAATCTTGCAATCTAGTAAGAAAAAAGAAGGCAACGTGAATGTCTGTTTTGTTTTCCCTCCAGAATATGCGTGCAACCTTTTTTCTTTTTTCTTCTTTTTTTTCCTTTCGGGGAGAGTTGTTGGGAGATTTGTTCATTCACCAAAAAAAAATAAAAGCATCAGAGCAATCTAATTCCAAAGTGCAGAAGTGTTCTACAGGAGAATAAGATATATTACGTGGTTTATTTTTCCAGAGAAATACATTTAGTTTTATTGGAACTCATAAGCTAATAAACTACCTACAGAAAAGAATATATCCACTCATAAATCTTTGCTTCTTAGTTTTTAATTGCAAAACTCTATTACTGTTGTTCAAAGGGTTAATGATTCTCTTGGCTGGAGGACAATTCATTCTACGGCTAAACGCAATGACAAATAACCATTATTCTTTCCAACTGCACTGATAATCGGGACAGCTTAAACATTTTCGCCAGTATAAGTGAAACCATTAATCCTCTTGGATTTCACGATAAGTGGTGACTGCGAAATAATGACTGTGTCATTGCAGGCAAGAAAAAATGTTAACAATTAAAACAAGTTAGCCATTATCTTACAGAGTACTGAATCGCTTTCACATTTCATTAGCAATATTGTAAGTGATATGTACCTTATTAAAAAGCTCTTATTATCCAAGAAACCTAATTAGTCAAAATCTCTCAGTCACTGGTTTAATTTTCCAGTAATATAAATGCTGTGTTGAGTAATGCAATGTGAGGAGAGTCAGCTGTTTGTTCAAAAAGAAGTTTCAAGAAATTCAGAAATATCCTATAGGATGAAAGGCATGCTGTCAGGAGATGCAGTTTTCCTATTACTGCATCAGGTGAATTAGGGTTTTTTGGAAGCTACTGCCTGGGCAGATAAGTATAGAGAAATCATTTTCTCCCCTCTGTGTTTAAGCAAACTGCTCGGTGCTATGCTGAAGGTCCTAGAAAAAGGCAGAGTAACTTTTTGTCAGCAGCAAGAGACATTTTCATTCTCCACACACTCAACCCTGAAGCTTCCTATAAATGAAACTGATGAACCAACACCTGAGACATATCTACACCTGGAAACACAGGAGAGAGAGGCCCCTGCATTTCTTGAAAGCAATGTCAAAGATCACAGTTTCAAATCCTACAGGCTTTAGCCTCTAAACACCCAAAAAAGACTAAAAGTAAGACTATCGCTGCTCCTCTACTTGGTAGAAAACATATAGTGAGCACGAAAAATCTCTTGTTTTTCCATCCAGTACTTCTGCTTTTTTTCAGTCAGCAGATCAAGGTGTATCTTAACGCAATGCTGAACCAAAGGGCTTCCGCAGGGGCTCCCACCCAAGCAGCAGCCTCCCCACAGCACTGCTAGCAGCACCCATTCGCACGCCTTGCTCCAGGCTTACTGTTTTTCCAAAACGAAATACTAGATTGTAACTGAGACAACATAGTTGCAAACCAAAGCTGCTCTCCCCAGAAGGTGACTACAATGAACAAATGATGTTGAAAATGTATTATATTTTTTAACGTCACTGAAGGTATGTTTCATTCACTGAAACACAGACAAAATCTCACTGAATATGTCAGATGCTTTAACGCTAAAAGAAATCAGAATGGGGTAATTTCTTAGTGAGACTGCATTTACATTCTACCTGAAATCTTTTCCCCTTTCTTTTTCTTTTTTTATTTTTTGAGATTGAAAGAAACCCTGAAAATTAAAGGAAATACCTGATTTCAGGCAATTGAATTGATATAGTTTTGTATAAAGAATGATTATTGTTGTAATCTTTAAAATATCCTCATCAGGCAAAGCTAAAGATGCTTTGACAGTGCCCTAATTCCTCCCCAGCTTCTCCTCACCTCTGTTCTCATGCAGATAAAGCTTTCTTTTGCCTAAGAGCTGAAAAAGCAATTATTTAGCATAAAAACCTTGCATCATTTAATACTCCCTCCTCAGATACTTAGGTATCCCTCAATCTTTCCCTTATTTTGCTTTAGAATGCCTTACCCTGTCCCAGATCTAAATAGAGAAGCTGAACAATGCTGTTTGACTTATTCTCACCACTAGGTTGATGCTGTATTTTCAGTTTTGGACTTACAAACCAGCATCTCAAATTCTGATGCCCCATAATTCAAATACTTTGCTCCTTTCCTACTGTTAGATCTGTCCAAACTCCTTTAGCCTTGCAGCTGCAAATGAACTGTAAAATTAGGGCTTGGTTTTCAATGAACAAATGTTTGGACTTGGGATTCTGGTTCATATTTAGCAATTAAGAATGTGCATTTGAGTTGACAAGATAATATGATTTCCATATCTCTCGCAGCAGGAGCTCTGATCCCATGTTAGTGTTCAACATATGTTTTTTTTATACATTACATTAATGGGATTGTAATGCACCGTAATGTGCAGTCAAAACCTGTTCAAACTTATCTTCTTTCTTTCTGAAGGTTTGCCTTATTCTGATAAAGGCTTGGTACCAAAACTTGTGAGTAAACCTTAAAGAAGAGGGGAAATTATTATTTTCACTTGCCGCTCCATCAAATAACAAATGCTTTGACTAAACTTTACCTGATATACACTTAGTATAAATACGTTTATCTTAATAAGGAAAAAAAAAGGAAAACCTAAGAGCAGGCTTTGCACAATATCTCTCCCCTCCTTTACATAACGCACTGTGGTGCTCAGGCGGGACGGCGATGGGAACCCGACAGCTGGGTGCAGGGGAGGACACTGTAATGCTTATCAGAAAAAGCAAGTTGCAGAAAATGATGACTTGTACTATTATTGCAGCTTTCCTAAAAACACAGCTCTCACAAAGCTCCTCAGACTTCCACAGGCTTTTTCCTGCTGCTTTTACCTTTCATACCAATCCACTGAAATTAATTTGTAAACAAACTTCTTTTCCTAAATCCTTCAGTAATGATTACATTGAGGTAGAAGCTCAGGGCACCAATAGTGCATGCTGCATTTTGGTGTGTTGGCGTGTACTTACCAGAGCCACACAGGTAGTGTGCGAGGAGCTCAGCATCCTGCTGGTCACTGAACTGTGTTTGCTGCAGCAGTACAGCTGCTGGGATACTTCGGAGGAGATATTTGAAAGTGAAAATAGGAGCTGAACTCCACACTGAACTCGGCTGTGAAAAATTCCCCGCAGGTTTTTAAACTTGAGGAACAAATGATTTTCTTCCTGTTATTATTACTATTCTTTTTTTAAACCGCTATTGCTATTTTTCCATGAAGGCCAACCCTGTCAAATATTAGGCAACAAAACTGGAAAAGACTTTTATGTGCTTTCATCCCAATAAGACTGGATTAGTTTTCTGAGATAAATTCGAAATTAAATACTAACATGCAATTGGCATAGAGTCTCTTAGCACTTCTAAAAGGTATTACATGAAAATGCACAGATGGGGGAAAAAGCATTTGAATTAGAGCACAAGGGAACAGAATTGTAACCATGAGCTGGTTGCAACCGTGTATTTTGATCCTAACTTCAATCCATGTTGAAGTTGTCTCCTATGCCACAGGAAGGATTCTAGGATTATTTTCCCCTAAGCCTGAGCCTTATTAAATTCAATTTAGTCTGGCCTTTCCTAGCCACTGGGGGAGAATGATGTATTTTTTCTCTTCAGGCTGAACTGCTCTTAAACACAACCGGCGACTCGTGCAGAACCATTCAAGGCCAAGGTAAGTGCTTCAGGGTGGGAAAAGAAAAACTATAGCTGTTCTGCAGTAAATTGTCGGCTGATGTGTTGCTTCAGGATGGGTCAAATCAGCTGAAAGTCAGATCCTGGCTTTGCCAATGAGTCACAACTTTATCAGGTCCTGCCTCAGGTTATTACTGCCAATGTACCATCTTGTAACTAAGGAAATGCTAGTGCAAAGCTCGGCCTGTCGTGTTCTATACAATCTCTGGGCCTCAGCCTGTGTCTGCAGGTGTTTCTCTGTATTGAATCTCCCTGGGGAATCTTCGGCTTCACAGCAAAAGCCGGCTGAAGTGAAAGTGATTTGATTTGGATCCTATTACAGGCACTTTACCTCTTCTATTTCCGTGATAATAGCAGATTGGAGTCGATTATTGTACCGGGAGGGAAGTTAATGTGTTGTCGAGAAACATTGGTAAAAGTGGCACAGGAAAAGGCACATAAATAAAAGTTTAGAGCGAAGCAAAAATCTGGGAAGCAAACCTGCATAAATGTCTTTCTCAGCTCCTACCAATCTGAATGGCTGGGAATCATTTCCTGTTTTTATTCTGACTTAATAAGAAAAAATAAGACAAAAACCAAAGCATTTCTTCTTGCTTCGATTTAGTCGCTCCTGTAGATCTTTAGAGCGACTGCTCTCCTCCCCCAGCCCTGTCCCTGCCGGGAAGCTGCCACCCAAACAGAGCTGCCGCGGGGACTGAGTTTGCACTGATTATCTCGCTTTGTATTCCCCAGAGTCTAAAAGTTTGCCAGCCTCAACTAATGCACCTCAGAGAATCACAGAAGCAGGAATGAAACCCTAGCTGGGTTTGAAAGAGGCACTTTATGTCCGTTCACAAAAGAAAAGAAAAACATTGAAAAATTTCCAAGAACTCCTGCTAGGTGACAAAGTAGCATTTGTAAGGTGCCCTTCAGTGCTCCTTCAGCTTCAATACTGAAACCTTTGTGTTCTCTGTGGTGCGGCTTCAGATGGAAGTGATATCGGGTTAGAAAAACACGCTACATCAAACAAGACGTGGCTAATAAGACAGAACAATCAGGTTTTGCTCTGATTTCAAATGTTGCTGAAAAATTTTGTGCAGCTCACCCATATGCTTGATCGTATTTTAAGAGGCAAGCTGAAAAAAAAACAGCAATCGAAACCCTGACTTTCATCCAAAGACATTTTCAAGCCAGAGACATAAAGCCTTCCTGGAGCAAAGCTCAGTAAGGTGGCACACAGCAGCACAGCCTGCAGGGCACCAGCTTTGGGAAGAAGGGTGTGGGAAATACATGGAGCACATCTGGGGAGCATGTAAGGCAAAAGTACTTGTGAGGAGAATTTCCACCTGAGCCCTGTCATCTTCTCCCATCTTCCTATAATGAAATAGGCAGCTCTTCTACTTCTCTCGTATTCATCTAACTCCATTCTCTGCTTTGTTTGTATTTGAAATGAACTCCTAATGCCACCACGACTCTTTGATGCTTGGAAAAGCGAATATTTTTTATCCTAAAGGTAGACTTTCGTCAAACCTAGCCTAAAAAAAACAACAAACAAAATACCAACTACAATTTTATTGAAAAGCTTTTTTTAACTTTTTTTTTTTCCCTCAGCTTTTAAGATACACTTTTTTTTTTTTTTAATTTACCATTTTTAGGCCACAATTTTCAGAGGACAGAGTCACACACAGCAGTGCATTGGACTCAACAGACAGTTGCTTGGGCATGGCTGAATGGCTTAATCAAAAAATTGCGATTTGCTTATGTGGAAGAACAGTACAGAAATGCATTAGAAATGTATTGCATTAGCAACCCTGCTTGCATTACTTCAAGGTCCTGGCATTTCATTCTCTTCTTGTGTTAGAAAATCTAGAAGATTGACGTCTTGTATATTTGGATATTTTGGGAGGGTAGTGCACCATCCAGGCATATCAGCATAGTACATTTGCACATCTACTCACACCCATGCCAAGCAGACTGGAAAGCACAGAGCCCTGCCAATCCAAACTGGAACATTCACACCTACCTTCACCAACACAGCACAAGCTAGAAGAAATCAGGACTCAGTGCTCAAATTGTTATAAGGAACTTAGTTCTCTTCATTAAAAGTAATTTACTTAGTGGAAGAGAAAATAAACATCAAGAACATAAAGAAAATGGAGTGAAGCAGTGTTTCTGAGAGGAAGAGCTGGAGTATAATCTTAGAGAACCTATGGGCATCGCAATTATGGGAGTCATTACAGGAAGATGATGGGACATGTATCCTGTGATGCTGCTCTCATGATCCAACAACAGGCATAACACTTGATTATATGTTGTCTGCACAACAATAAGCTCTCAAATCCCTCCGTTTATCCACTATCACTAAACACTGAAAAGACAAGGATCATTCAATTAAAAAAATGGAAGTTCTGTAAAATTTCACAGGCATTTAATTTCCAGCTGCAGAATGGTATGGGTAAATGTCAAAATGCACATAAATTTTGAATTCCCCTACAACCACTATGTAGGGTTAGTTGGATTTTCTTTTCACATAAAAAATGGAAATTTTAAACTAAAATTTGATACCCAACTACCCCCGGCAAACAACATCCAACACAATCAATTTAGCAAAGGAGAAACATATCTGGAAAATGTTTTAGCATCATCAGGTCTGCGTGTTGTGCAGACTGAGGACTCATTTTAAGGATACTGCAATTAACCATAGCAAAATTCCTCACTGGAAACAACCCATCCTAAGTGGCTTTGCAACAGTGTCAGGATCTCCCTCTCTTCAGCTCTCTCTCCTTATTGTTCCTTCTCTTCTCCTTCAACACTTTTTCAGGTATTGAAGGTCTGTTCCCTATGCCTTCTGTTTCCCCTTCTCCCTTCCTTGTATCCTTCTCACATTCACTACCCTTTATAACAGTGCATCAGAAAAATTTAAATGATACCAGCCTTCGTATGTATAAACTAATCTGCTCCTTTATTGGGCTCAGATCTGTGCGTCTGATTTATTATAGGAAAATTCCTATGTTGGAAACTGTGGATAGGAGTTCTAAAGTCATTCTTATTCTTTAGAGAACCAGAATGGGCAGTAGGAGAAACATAAAAGCAATCAAACACCTGCTCAGAAGACACACTGAACACACAGTGACTTTGTTTCCCATGCTTGTCTCATGCACCCCAACACATCATGGGTCTGCAGTCTGAACCACTGCTCTGGTGAGCCACGAGGTCAATAGGATTATGAGGCTGACTTTACACTGAGTCAGCTTCATTGTGCGCCACAGAAGTCAGCAGAAACAAACTCATTTCAAGGCCTGGATGAAGGATATTCCTATATTGAAAATTTTTGAAATACATTTGATGGATGTCAAAGACTGGGCAGCAGGGCCTCGATTGGCTCATAGGACTGGGACTGAAATATTTCTCATTGTGGTGAATGCAAAGAGTTTCTCATCAACTCTGTGCTCCAGACCTGTTTCCCAGGGCAGCCATGATGGGAAAATTTTGTATTTTTGTATCAAATCTTGTTGATCAATTAAATCCTATTATAGTATTCAGTGCAAGAAAGGTGGGTCAGGATTTATTTAATGAATTTCAGAAAATGTACATTCTTAGTGAGAATTCGTATTAAAAAAAAGAAACTGAGTTAATAAGAATAACATGTATAATTTACGAAGACAGCACAGAAACCCCATAACATCATGGTAGGAGAAAAGGTAATGAGAAGCCTTTATTCTAAGGTTACTAATGAAGACTATCTTCAGTGGTGAATAATTTTGGCTGTGACACAATCTTAAAAAGGAGAGAGGACTAAATTATCTCTCTTTAATCTTTTCTTGGAAAATGGGATTTTTCTTGCCCATTTGTCTCCTGGGCTAAACAATCACCTTAAACATATACGTAAGCTCTGAGGGTTGTTTTAGCTTCCCAGAGGATAGTGTGAAGAATACTTGGCTAGGAGGAAAAAAAATCACAGAACCTACACACGACACAGCAAATTTGAAGTGGAAATACCTCTGCACATTGAAGTGCAGAGATGCTCTTACAGTTTTGATACGCTACTGAGCACTATTCCTAACCACGCAAAGCTTTGCATTGGGCTAGTTTTTACAGGCCTTACATAATTACTTCAGAATTTTTTTTTCCCTCAAAAACACACAACATATGAATCTCTGCACAATCTTAAAGATATTATTACTCAATTAGAAGCCCAGGATTTGCATAATCATTCTTCAGTTGTTTCTGGGTAACCATACCGCGATGTGCGATTACCAAACTCGGACTGGTGATTGTACAGTGGATTATAAACTCAAATTATTGAGGGGGTTTCAGCAATAAAGGAACTACCTCAGCAGCTTAATTCCCTTTCAAACTTGCATGAAGGACACAAAAGGCAAAGGATGAGTAAAATAAGGCTCCTAGAATCACTGGGGAAAAAAGAATAGTTATAATATTTATTTGCTCACAAGACTGACAAATAGCTTTTCTGAATTTCAGGCCTAATTCCTATCCAGGTATAAAAATCCTGTGCATTATAGTCGTATCATACAAACATCAGGATAAGATATCGTAACTCAGAAAATAGCAGAAAACATGGAAAATCAAGAATTAATATAAAACTTCTGTGAATTCTGCATCATGTTCCCTTACGCAAAGCTCAGCCCTGGTGCAGAGTACGTCAAAAGCTCCCACGACCACAAAGAAGGAAGAGCTGCATAACGACTCCCACCCCTCGCAGGTAATAATGGAGAAGAGCAGGGGCAGTAAGAGTTACATTTGTAGACAAACTCACTGATCAGGACCTTTTCCTTGGGATATCTCTCTGTAATACGCTCCCGATACTGTCACACCAATCTTATCAGGAGCAAAAAACTACCCATGTGGATGATGAATCGTGTGAGTAAGTAATAGCCTAAGTCAAGTGTGGATGTGACCGTTCACTGGAAGATGGCAATGTAATGAATCTGCTCCAGGGTTTAGGGGGTTAAGTGGCTTGCCGGAAGACAAGTTAATGATGTACCACTGCATTCAATGAAGATTGATTGAGAATGGTATAAATGGGCAGTGGGCAAGGACAAAGAGGCTTGTTTTGGGAATGAGGCAGAATGGTGGGGAAGAGACAGATTACAGCTGAAGGTGACTGGTGTGTTGAGCGGAAACAATAGTCTCAAAAAACACAGGGAGAGACATTTCAGGGAAGATGATTTCACTCATGTCTCATACTGCGAGGCAGACAGGGAGCAGAATGGTCATGACAAGTATCTACTGATCACATTTGTTACCTAGGGCCACTGGTCTGCCACATCATTAAACACAGAGGTGACTAAATAGGATTTTGCATCCTCCCTCTTTGAGATCTTCCCTACATTTTGAGGCAGCACGCTGATTAGTTTGTATTAAAAATGCAATTTAAGCCCAGAAGGCTGAAGTATGCAAGAATGCATCCACAGGGGGAGAGCAGAGATGTACAAAAATGCAATTATAGAAGAGTGCTGTCCTCTAGCCTTGCAGCAAATGAAGAGCATTAATATTTCAGGAAACAGAGACACAATGACCACGGCGGAGTTTCAACAATAGGCCATCGGTAGAGGGAAAGCCTGTACTTAGAACAAAGAAGCTGAGAGGAGTTCACAAAAACAAGTTCAACAGGTGACTGACACAGAGACATAGGAAATATCATGATTATAATCTGGTCGAGGTGGAAGTGCGTCACAAATAAATTAATAGTCCCAAATCACTTCTAATGCAAGCCAATACTGCACAGTACTGCTATTCCCATGACAAACACAAAAGCAATGACCAATAAATACCAAAGATTTCAGTTACAAAATATAAGTAGAAATTATTTTCTTTTGATAACAAGACAACTTAAACTGTAAATCACACACAGTGCAGTGGAAGAAAATCCTGTGGCCTGGGTATGATACAGACACACAGGACAGACAATTCTAATCTCTCATCTTGTTAGCTTCATCTATCAAGTAAGACTGGTGGTACAGTAGAGCTACAACATCTCTCAATGAATTTCATTACAGCCCTCATTTGTTTAATGGAAAGGGCACTTATTCACGAAACTCTCAGTGGCTCACTTTAATCCACCCTTCCTTTCTCTATCCTTCCCCTTCTACACTTCTGTAAACAAATCCAGAAATCCAGAACAGCCCACTTAAGTTAGCATCCCCAGGTGTATTAGGTGTGTAGCAGATATCCAATAGATTCACACCATTATCTTCTTAGATACCTCTACTGGTACCACAGCTTCAAGAATTATAATAATTCCAAATGCATCTTTTTGGATCTATCTGCTTTGGGTTAGCTATTCTCTGAAGTTCTCAAAAACGATTAAGGTGGAAGTAGAGTTAAGTCAGAATAACTGCAGGCCTATGCTGCAGTTCTCAGCGCCTTGAATTTTTTGACAGCATGCAAATTAATTTTTTCAATTAAACAAAATGAAGATTTTTGAAAGCAGAATGATAATTCAAGGCCTGTACAATTTTCTGGTGCCATCTTCCTGATCAGGCAGAAAGCATGAAATAGCTTCCTAGAGTTAAGAGTGTTGCTCTTCCCAAGGCAGCGCTTTGTCCTAACTGTAGAGCCCTAACTTCTATGCAAGCTGGGTTACACCTACAAAGCAGCAGAACAAAGGGATGAGTTAGGCACAATCCATTAAAACAGAGACACAGAGACTACCTGAATCACATAACAGTTAGGCTTCCCTACCAGCCCTGTTTTTCTGTGCAGGATATATTTGGGTATGGTTGGGATTACAGGAATGACACGAGGAGCGCACCTGTGACATGCAGATGTGTGGGGCGCCTTAGGATGCAGGACTCCTCTGACACAGCACCTGGCATGGCGAACAAGTCAATGACTTTTTGCAAAGCAAAGGAAAAACTTCACATTTCTCTAGGAACTGAATTACCCAGTTGGACATAACCCTCACAGCTCTACTAACGGAGAGTTGGATGGGTGCCTGACGGGGTGCTGCTCCAGAGGACAGAACAAGGCTGTGGAACCACCACTTCTATGGCACTCTGAGAATACTTTCAAATAAAAAATATTTTCCACGAAAATACTTTTCTGTTAAAACATTTTTGCAGCTTCCTTCCAAAGAAAAAAGTCTGACGAACAAAGACACAAAACATAATTTAGTCAAAAATCCAATTTTCTCTTGAAAATTACTTTTGGCTGTCCTTAATTAGGCTTTATATCTGCCTCAGAACAGGACTATTTTTTTCTGTGCTTCCGGTACAATCACGCCTAGTCTCTGCCAGAAGTGCTCTGGAGGGACCTATCAGCACCCCTACCTGATCTCCATTGGGAAACTCGGGTACGCTTTGAAATGAACCAAGTTCTGCACCAAAACTTTTCACCCTAGCATACATCTAATGTTATACTAGGAAAACAAACAAACAAAACCCCTCAGCCGTTCTCTTCTTATTTTAAAAATACTTCAACTGTACTACAGGTGCTAATTCGGTTTGTTCAGTTATAACCATCCTAGCAGCAAATGCTGCCTGCATCTATAGAGGCATGTCCCTTATTAGCTAATTCTCTCACATCAAGTTCATTTAAATCTATGTGTGCCAGACCACCCTCTTTAAAACATGGAAGGAAGAGGATGGGATCTCTTGCTACTCAGGCTCCCATCCTATTTATACTGAATGTTTAAGGATGCTTTACAAAACTTTCTCAGTCTCCTCTTGTAATTCAAATCAATTGTAGCCATAAAACAAAAATTCTGGAATTTATATTCCTCCCTTTACCCCCCCCAACACCCCTCCCCCCGCCTTGTAAAAAAAACCTAAAAGGTTTAATTTGATAATTGAAGAAATAAAAGGTTCTTTTTAAACCTGACATTAAAAATCTCTAATAAAAATGGGGAAAATGAAGGTCTAGGATGACAGTCTTTATCAAAGTGTATATAGAGACATTATATGTTCCAGTAATTGTTTAGGCCGGTGAATTAATGAATCCCTGGCTGTAAGTCTCCATTTGAAATGATTTCAGTGGTGTCTGCTGCTCTGCTGCTTTGGAAAAGCCTGTTGTCTGAAGCTCTGGAGAAGGGCCTTGAACCCTGCCATTCAATCCCTTTCAGCCCATCAGCTGAGTCTAATTGCCAGAAAGCACACGAGACCCCTAAGCCTGATTGTTCCCCGACCTCCTTTGAGGTTCTGAGGCATGAAAAGCAAAAGGGAAAAAAAAAGCTCTCTTTTGATCTTCTGTTTCTTTCTCTCTCTCTCTCTCTCTTTTTTTTTCCTGCCTACTCCTACTCTAAGAATGACACATTTCTTTATATGGCTTCTCCTTCTTATAAAGACAATAATTAATAAGGCCTTTATAAAATGAGGCTTGAATTGGTGTCACCTTCAAGGGTGGTCCGGAGCTCTGAAGTGAAACCCCCGGTGGGCTTAGGCATTGCATGGCCTTTGAACAGGTCAGGTTTAAATACCCTGACCTCAATTTTCACTCTCCTCCACTAATGAGCCGATTCACACATGGATACAAAATTATAGGAGGGAAAAGACAAAAGGAGCAAGGTGTAGTTGACACCACATTGGCCAAATTTTATTATCATCTTTGTGCCTATGACATCACAGCTGTGGACATTGTCAAAGTGGTGAAACTGCTCGTTTTCTCCTCTATCCCACTTCTTTTTGTCCCCTGCCATCAGCTTTATATAATTACCTTCACAAGCTCATGCTCTCTGCCTATTATTTGCTTGGATGTCATGAAGCTGCAATGTTAGGTGGGACTGGCGACCACTCTGGGTTTGCTTGTGGTTAAGCATGCAGAACTGGGTCGCTTTTCTTGAGGTTCTGCTTCGCTGCCTCACTGACAATTGTGAGGATAAGGCTGCATTATGTGTATCTATTCTGTTTCACAGACTTATCAATTTGACATCAGAAGTTATAAAAAAAAGTCACACCAGGGATGTTACGTGTCCATTAAATGAAAATTGTTGATGGTTGACATTGAATGAGTTGTCAAAGACAGTAAGACATGCATTGCATAAGTTTCTCTATTAATGTGAAACGTTTAACAAGTTTATTAGAGAAGAAGCTAAAGGGAGGAAAAATGATGCTATGACAGCCACACCCGTGGGCTGTAAACCTGTCAAATCCCATCAGAGGAGCAAGGTCAGTACTTGGATTGAAGAGTGAATCAGTAGGAGGCACTCTTCCTCTGAGTCAGTGGATCCTACACCCAGCGCTCCCCTAGCAGTATATAGGACACTGCCTCAGGGCTAATTCACAAGCTAACATTTCTATGTGACACAGCTACAACATGTTGTTGATAAGCTAAGAAACAAGCATTAAGTATTTCTACTAATTAAAAACAAAATAAAACAAAACAAAAAATTCAATGCCACGTTTTCTTACCGTAGGAGTACCGACTCTGATCACACAGTTAGGTCCCTACCCGTCTTAATTTTTAATGTGGTTTCAAATGGATGTTGTTTTTTCATGTCTTGTCCCAAGATGTGGTTAAGCACTAAGAGGTGAGCATTGCCCAAGTCCAGACCGATGCCCCTGCCCTCATCTAGCTTCTCAGGGGTGGTGAAAAAATACATGCAACATGCTGAAAATTCTTGCACTCACACACAGTATGCCATTACCTCAGTGCCAGATTTGGATGTCTGACCTCAGCCAAAACTCAAAATTAGCTAGCACTCTTCTTATTAAGAACAAAGCAGACGTTACAAAACGTGTTCCTTAAGGCTCATAATACAAGTTGATAATCCCTTTATCCTTCTGCAAAATACCGACAGCTCTAAACTGTAAAACAGCGGGTATATAAGGATGTACGGTGACTCTTCGAAGTTACTCACCTCAGCATGGAATTACTAAAGGTTGGATGTTATTGTCTACCACCATTATTTTTTTCATGCAGTAGATTTCAAGGAAAAATATTTGGCAAAATATGTCATGATTTACACTTAGAAAAGGAAATTTGCAGTCTTTGTTTACTCTTCGCACTTTTCTGATACGAATTAGTTTTGCAAGCATTAATTTTGCAAGTGTAATACTGAAGGCAATGTCCTAGAGGGTGTGCATAATGCATGTATGTACACGGTGTTCCGAAAGAGAAATAGTTCAATGCACAAAGCACCAAATTCAGTATGTTAAAATACGCACACAAAAAAAATAATTTCAGTCTGAAGTATTAAAACCTCTAAACATCACAGACAACATTACAGGTGCATAAATATATACATTTCCTGCATATGTATGTGATATCTGTGTATGCTTGTAGTGATGGAGAAGGAAGAAACATGCAAACACCACAGCCAATTTTACAAAATCTATTAAATCCTCAGCGGCACTTGAAGACGTTTTGCATTTCAGCAGGATGAGGCAAATGCGTGCTTTTTGTAGTCTTTGTTTTTCCTTCAAATCATGTATATTAAGGACATTTGCTGGCAGACACTTCCCATATTGCATCGGGACTGCCAATGAACAGTCAAAATGAGCTAATAACTCTCTTTGGGCACAAGCTGATGGAAGAAAGCAAACTGGAATAACCTGATGTGGCCTCACCAGTGGCTTTTTGTATGACAGCTAATCACGGCTATAAGCAAAGAATGGATTAATTATTTTCTCTCTCTCTCTCTCTCTCTCTCTTTTTTTTTTTTTTATCATTTTCTATTTAACTTCCTATGTGCTACTGTATGTATGAATACTTTCTAAAAAATTAATATAAAATCTTCTGCACACATTCATCTCAAAATAAGAAACATTAGTATGGGTTTTAGTTAAGTTGAAAAAAAAAGAAAGCAAGGAAAATAATGCAAAATTATATACTTATTATTGTCAGGATTAGAAATTCTGTGAGCCTGATCTTCAATTAATATAGCTACATAAACGTCCATTGAATGATGTCAGCTTTTACCTGCTGAAGATCTGGCCTTCTAAATGGATAAATGCAGTCCACTGCATTAGAATGGGACTGCGAAACAGCTGAAATAAGAGTCCCTGTGGGCTGCAGGAATGGAGTATATCTGACTCTCAGCAAGGTACAACTGTGAGGTGTTCTGCAATACTGAGTGGAGAAATGAAATGAACAATTGCTAAACAACAAATTAGATGGTTTTAGTTTGAAAAATAAAAATGAAAGTCAAGAAATAAAAATGTTTGATAGCATAACCGTAACTCTACTACTCAGAACACAGAAATTGAATCAGATTCTTCTTTTCTTTCTGTGCTGTTAGTCCAGTTCCTATCTTCTCAAATACATTCAATGTCCAGGTTATTTCTTGTCGTGTATAGGATAGCAAAACTAGGTTTTCTTTAGACAGCAGAGGAAGGAAGTGAAGGACAGCCTGAAAATTCAGCTCAGCTCACTTGATCTGGATTGGGCACTGCATCATTCTGGGGGAGAGAGTATTTCCTAAGCCAGTTATTTAAATATAAGAATTATATTGTGACTATGCTACACCAAATAAGTTCTTGTAATACTAAGTGCTTCTTTTCACACAAAACACAACTACATATACTGGGAGGTATATATCCTATTTTCAATTGCATATAAAATACTTCTGAAATATATTCAAACAGATAATAGTCTGGAATGCCCTGTTCTTCATTCTTCTACTATATTTTATGATACAAGAAATCAAACAGACTTTTTGGTGAGTAAAGTACTGGTAGCAAAGCCTGGCCATGTAAAACAGAAATATCAATCTCATGAAAAAGCCTACGATAAATCCAAATATCTCATACATTAGAATTCACCTGAACATACTTACATAAATTAAATTAAATAATTAATTAAATTAAATTCATAAGAATTTTACCAGGCTAACCTTGTAAATCCTGTCCTGTTCGAGGACGAAAAATATTTGTTAAACAAGACTGAATGAATGCCCATTTGAGAGCAATGTTTCATTTTTATAGTAATCTAGTTATTCTTCACACACGCGCACACACACACAAAAAGGGGAGGTGGGGGGAGGAATGCATCCTTTTGAGACCACCCACAACCAGCAGAGTGAAGAGCACATGGGCTTCTCCATGGATTGTCTCTGAAATTGCTAATACCCAACAGCCAGCACACCCTCCAGGGAAGCAGCTTAGACATGAAACTAATAAAGACATCTGCACATGTCTCCCTGCAGACATGGCTCCAAAAGGGATGCCTCCTCACCAATATTCCCTCTGACAGCAACATTCTAATAGGTACCTTATGAATGCTGTACTGCTAAAACTGTAGAAGTGCTGCCTGTGGAAATATTTCTTTAAGTGCGATCTCCCCCCACTCCTCATACTCAACACACAGCTATCATTACGTTCATAAACCTATCACAACATCACTAATTACAGGAGTTCAAGAGCAGTGGAAATCTTTACTTCCTACCACTCCACTCATCTGGTGTGTGTTGCAATTTCGGTCCCTTGGTGGTATCATGTGCTGAGAAAGACTCCCCAGTTCACATGCATTGGCTTCGTTTCCCACTAGAGATTCCTGATGCCCAGCTCCAGTCATTGCACCAAACCTTGCTGGAAGTGCAGAAATTTGCTGTAAAATTTCTTCCTCCCCAGTAAGTAACCTGCACACCTGAGTGAAGCTTTATAAATTCCAGTGCAAAATAAATCAAGTCCAAGGACACAGGAATTTCAGTGTTGCTGGCTGCTTGAGGTTTTGCCCCAGTGCAGCTACCAAATAAAATGCACTATCTCTAGGTACCCTTGGTCAGAAGTTTGTTCTTCCCTAAGAAAAGCTGATCTCTTGGTCTCCAGCATACAGAGATGGATTCATTATTTTTCCATCTTTCTTAATGTGTGCACAGTTTGAACAAAATCCTAAACTTGGTCAAATTCTATACCTGTGGGTAAGTCACTAATTGACTGAAACACATTTAGACATTTTTGGTACTAAAAGTTTATCACTAAGGAGACTTTCCTGAAAGCTGTGGATAGAAAAAAAAAATCCTTTTTTAAATGAATTCAACTGAGAGAAGCTGACAGAAACACCAAATGGCAAATAATTTCTTTTTCAAACAATTACAGCATTATTTTAGTGAAATCTGTTCTGTGACAATGAGAGAAAATTAGTGTGTGTTCTGCTCAAAAGATATTGTAGGATGGATTAACATTTATGATCCAAAGTTCAGTGACTTGGATGTTTTCATTTTCTTTTTTTTAATATTAATTGGATTTTCCAGTATACACTGAAGTGGTAAAATGCATTTAATCAATATGCTTTGGGACTAAATTAGCAAAGTGCTAATTTTGTTGTGCAAGGTTACATTATGTATTGTACATTTTTAATCACAGTATTCTCAGTTTATTTCTCATTTGTGAATCTTATGATCCCATTGTGTACAATGCAAAGAGAATAAGAGCCAGAGAAAGGCTCAGGAGTTTAAATAGATAGAGACAGAATGGTTTCACAGGGCTGGGTTTATTAGTGTCTCATCCTAACCTGAACCGAATGACACGAAATCGTTACGCAGTCACATTCTCTGACAGTTAGCAAGGGCTGCAGTACCTCATCCAGCATTGTCTCTTCTATTTTAACAAACTTTCCAAAAAAGAGATGCTGCTGAAGAGGTCTGGGAGGCAGTAGTTTAGGGGAAGCTGACCCTAAATGCTTCCCCCCTCCCAGGTGTAGCCTACATCCTCCAAGAGTGACATCGTGGAGGAGCGGTAGGTGGGAAAGCAGCCCTGAGGGCATTACCAGGACAGCCTGGTGCTCATCCAGCTGAGTGGACTGCTTCACAAAGGAAGAAAACTTCCATTAAACAGAATAGCAAGAAAAGGGCTGAGATGGAATCCTAGATCAGATAACTGATACTCTTGTACCCAAGAAGGAGAGCTAGTGTGGAGCTCACTATAGGGCAAACAGTGCAAGCGCTTCTGGTCTTATGGCTGAGGACCAGGGGAAGGATATCCACCTGCCTCCAGCCTTGTACCAGCCACTGGGAGGAGGGCAGGACAGAATCCTCAGAGAAGTGCAAAATAGAATTTCCTGGCCACTGCTGAGGTTCCTAAGTGCTTGTGTCACTTCTGAACATTCCCAGATATGTACAAATTTGACTCAGGTTAAGTGTGGCCAAAAGATCACATTTCTACTGAATGGTACAGAGCCTATAATACAGAATTTATGACTTGATGCTTTTATGCTAAGACAAAGCCTGTCATTACAATGTCACTGTGTTGTATAACTTTTGACCAGATTGGTGAAGTTATATGAGATCACTGTTTTGCACTGCAGAACTATATTCTCTTTTACCAAAAGCTAGGAGCCCCAAACTGATCTGATTCATTTTGAGGGCTGAGAAGGACTGCTGCAGTTTACATGAAGGCAAGGCAGGAAAATACACCTTTCCCACCTACCTGGGGATTTCTGCTAGTTTAAAGCCTGAAAATAGCTAAACACAGGACAGGATACATCATAAAGAAGCAAAGGAGGCAGCTGGTAGGGTTTTAAACTAAGTTTACAACAATGCAGCAAATTCAGTATCAAAGTAGCATCTTCCTCTAGAACATCTCATTTCCTCCCTCCACCCCCCTGGAGCATCATGTTTGTTCCTTTAGACCATGTTTTTCTGTCACCTTCTCTCAAAATAAAGGAAGTGACATTCGCAGTGCAACACCACTAAATGAAAAGCTATTCTCAAGATTCACTTTTAGTCTGAGTCTTTTCAAAGGGAAGCACAGGTTAAATATATATATATGCATATATATATGTATGCATATATAAATGTGTTGCTTTGGCAACAGCCTGAGGCTGGCACTGCGGTCCTGTTCCCAAGCATGTGAGGAGGCGTGAGGAGCAGTGCCTGCAGCACTTCTCAGGGGGTGGCTCCTCAGCATCACCCCCTAGCCACAGGCTGTACCTGAAAGGCACATGGAGGTCTTAAATCTAATGGGTCAGGATGGAAAGTAATGATTTGCTCAGTAGTGGAGAACCAGTGTTAACTGTCTAAAATGGTGTGAATGGCTCAGATGTTCAAGGGCAGTCTATCAGGCACCAGACAGAATTATCAGGATCACCTGTCTGTCAGCTGCATTACCTGGTTTCCCCCAGTTCATTTATTTTAAAGGAGTCAGTGGGTTTACTTCAAACAAGTGCAGCAACTGAAACAAAGCAGAAACAGCTCCTTGCTAAGACCTCCATGTGCCTTTCAGTTCTTGAAGAGAAAAGGGGAAGAGTAACATATTTAAACATAAAGTTGAACAGAAAGGTTTAAAATTTGCAACTGATGCTGTGCAGTGAGGAGATAAGAGCCTTCCAGACAAGTTAAAATGCACAGATACGCCAATCAACTCCAGATAGATTCAAGGGGTGGTGAACACAGATTACTCACATTACACCAGGCTATCTCAAGTTACTCAAATGACATAAAGGGATACAATAATCACACACTTGTCTCATTGTGTCAACTTTTTTAACAGGGGAAAAGCCATTGTCCACTTCAAGAGGAAACAGCAAAGCAAACCAGATCAGATTATTCTCAAGTGAATTGTCAGGTTGAGGGGGTTTTCTTCTTATCTGATACCAGTGCAGACACCGATGGCAAACAGCTCACCTGACTGCACACAAGAGCCCGTTCTCAAAGGCAAAAAGCAATCTGTCCCAATTATTAAAAAAACAAATTGGACAATCAAACTGGAAATTTGCCTTCTTTTTAAGAGAACTGATGTATCAGACCAGTGTTGCCTAGGATACAACCCCGGGGCCTCTATGCAGACAAAATGCCCACATAGAATTGGGCGAACACTGGGAAAAACTATTATGGGACATCTGGGATTTTTTTTTTTTTTTTCTTGTTCACAGCTCTTTTGCATTTATTCCTCACAGCATTGATGGCATGGGCAGTGAAACTGTCTGCTGAGCAATATAATATTTGGGGTGATGAAAGCAGAAAGGCTTGAGGTCATTACTAAAATGAAAAACTATTAGCTGTAAGTGGGCAAGGACTCTGTTCATTCTTAGACCAATAAGTTACAGAACACAAAGCCTGCTCAGTTGGGCTTAGCATTTAAGGGGATTGCACTGTAAGATGACAAAATCATTTCTTCCATGTGGATTCTAGCACAGTAAATATGCACAGCTTCAGTACAGGAATGACGTGGTGCAATGCCAGCTCGTATCAACTGGCAACTTTGAATAAGCTTCAGAGGGCAGTGGATTTGCTCCTTTCCGTCTGTAAAAGACACATGATATCATTTTCTTTAACCAGCTCTCCAAGGATGCTATGCAGTCTAGAAAAGAGTTGACTTTCTAAGCTAGTAAGAGGGCCACTGACGAACTAACCCCGCTTTTTAAAGGTCTCTCCTGACTTTGTTTGAGCCCGTGCCTTCCTGCACAGTGGGCATCTATCTGACTAGCGGGATGCAGCAAGGGAACCTTGGGTTTAAGAGGTACTCAAGGAATTTCAATACACATCCTCCACTGGGCCATCCTTACAGTGCCTGTGCAGTGAGGACGATGAATCAGCTGGGATTGGTTTTTAGGTTTGTTTTTGGGGTTTGTTTTTTCTGTAGGATTTTTTTTTTTTTTTTTTTTTTTTTTGGTCAAAGACAAGGAGAATTCCTTTTGGGGGATTAAGAAATGATAAAGCTAAGAGGCTTTTCTTAGTAAGAAGTGACAGTCAGCTACAGATCAAAGGAGTAGAGCCTTGCAGTCTCCACCAACCAGTCTCTTAAAGGCCTGCACCTAACCAGATCAAGGTATAAAATTCACTCAAAAACGGAGCATTAATTTTCCCTCTGAAAAAGAAATTCTCATCAGAAACTAAGCAAACCCTTACAAACATAAATTAATGCTAAGAGAAAAATTAGCATTTTTAATGCGCTATTTTTAATGCTTAATTGTCAATACAACACTGTTTGGTGCACTTTGCAAAGATTTCTTCTAAATCTGATGTAGACATCAGATCTGAACAAGCTGTTAGGAAGTTTTGGGAGCCTTCTGTAAATTTGAGAGCCATTTGAGCACACTGAAGTAGATGTGATGGATATTATCCATGCTTTGCTCAGTTTTCTTCCATAACCTCACCTTGTAATTAAGGTGCAGCCATCTTCTTTAGGGTTTCTGCTTGAGGTCTCTATTACCAGTACACATTGGTACATGCACTGCAAGTCTCATGACTGGATCTATCCTGAGCCTCATGGAGGCTGTGCTACAGAGCCTGACTAACTGTGGGCTCAGTGACCTTCCCCCCACTGCTGCTCCAGCTCCAGCCCATATTTTGTTGCATATCTCAAGCACAATAACAGCAGTTGTTTTTCTTGAAACTTGTGGTGATTCACAACAACACACCGAAATCAGAACAGAACTAAAAATGTAAAGTCCAGCAATATGAATATGAAGATAATTAGTAATTGGAACTTCTGCTTTCTCTGTACCCTTGTATTCCCAGGAAAAAAAAAAAAAATATTGAAGCATTAAGACAGAAGAGATGATGATAAGGCTTGGTGCTACCGAGCTGTCCATGTCCTACAGTCAGAGCAGCTTCTGCAGTTTTAATTTTCTCCTTGCACCCCTATAAAGCAGGAAACATTTTCTGTGAGTTTAGTACACACAGTGTACAGAAGTTCTGTGACTCTGCCCCCCAGGCTCCTGCATGTTATCACTTCAAAGGCACTGATCTCTTTTTAAACGTCCCTTTTGACAACTCAGAGCTCTGATCTGGAAGTTGAAATTGGCTAAACTGAGATCTGATAATCGGCAGTTTTACTTCCAGCAGTATCCTGTGCTTGCAGTAATAAAAGCAGTGATTATCTTTGATATGGTTGATGATGTTACCAGAATAGTAGATATTCCAGCTGCTTAATTTAATTTCAAATCCCAGTGATGGCATCTAATGGCTGGCGTTTAGCTAGTGCTACAGATTTCATTTTGTAGTGACCACTGATGCCGTTTAGGTAGCTTTATGTTCCCACCTGACTTCAGAGTCCCAGCAAATCACTCACCAGGTAACCAGGCTGCCTTAAATCAGCAGTCTAGATCACTTAAATTAAAATCCTGGGACTGATTAAATAGCAATTAAATCTGACAAAAAGAAAAAAAATCTCTTGATGCTGCTAATAAATTAGGATTATATATGAGAAAATGTTCAAGTACAGAAGGCCAGAGATCTTAGTGCACTGTGAGATGCAGAACTATCGTGTTAGGGCAAGACTGCACAGTCACACAGCTTAAGGCCTTGCTAATTCTGCCTCTTTTGCAGTGGGAAAAGATGCATCAGATACCTTAGAAATGCACTATAGGTCACACTCTTGAACTTTCCAGCAGGTGTTAGGAGAACCACGAACTGTCAGGCCACAATCTACTGATTTCCTGTCTACTATTTTATTATGATGGTTTTAACATCCTTAAATTGCTGCTCATTACTAGTTCGGCTTTTCCTTAGCTATATATTCCAAGTTACCTTGGCCCATCAGAACTGTCCTAAGTTCTCTTCAGCATCTTGGGCATACCAGAATACAACATCAGAGAAAGACAAAAGAATTTAACATAGTGGGCACTCTTTACCTTTAAAGAGCTGAAACAGTCAAGAGAAACGAGACACTAATTAAGAGAAAACTTATTAGAATACAGTGAGTTTGGTCAGATGTCTCTTTCTGGGGAGGCCTGTTCAACACTGCGGTGGTCAGGCACACTTCTAAGCCACAATGAAAAACTGGATTAAAATCAAAGCCTCAAATTACAAACTACACAAGCATTTGTTTCATCATTTGTGGATGCCTCCTGTACAAAGCAATCCAGATCATCACAGAAGCTGCTGTATTAGATTAGTATTGGAAAACTCAATTCATGTCCATCTTTTGTTTTTAACAGTAGTCCCAAGGATTTGCAACCACTAGGCTAATTCTGAGAACACATTTTTTTCCTCTTTGTGGAATGCCTGCTTTGTTTCCTCACAAACATTCTCAGGACCAGCTAGCATCCTCTAGTTCATAGATAAAAATGAGACTAGAACGGAAAATCTGCAGTTTTCAAGGACGTTTTCTGTTAGGAGAGTTTGAAAGGAACACATGCTGTCCACAGGCACAGAAATCCACAGTTAAGTGGGTTCACCCTGCAGTTTTTGCTGACCACATAGCAAGAGACAGAAATGTCCTGGAAACATGGTGGTTGCCACCATTCCAAAGCGAGGATGTTGTGCCTTTAGTCCAGGAAGGGTGACTGTGGAAGCAGGCTCAGGTAACTGTGCACAGAGCACTGTGGTTTCCAACACAGCCTTTTCCAAAGGGAAACCTGACTGTGTAGGAGCTGTCTGTGCTTGTGTAGGAGGACCTCACTATTCCTCTCAATTCCCTGGTCAACCATGGTTCTATAGTAGGTCTTTTCCTGAGCTAATGAAGAGGAAGGGAACAAAAACAAAATGAGGAAGAAAAATAGACCCAACTCAGAATAATTCAGGAGACATGCTGTCTAGCTATTCACAACATACTATCCCTCGTTTTATCACTAAGTAGAGCATAATTAAGAGATAAAATGGATTCATATAATTAAGAGACTAAATTGATACAATGTGGTTTGTGTACCATTACACCGTGCATCTTATCCTTGCACTGTATCCCACAGCAATGGATGTGGCCACCTAAGAATCACAGCATTTAGTACAGGATGAACTTAAAGAAAGTGCCGGACAAAATAGATTACAAAACACATAGAAGCCCATCTGAGACAACCCAAAATCTCTGTTTGTTATACCACGCCATTTTGAAGTGAGCAATGGAGTGTGGCAAACTTCACACAGTAAAAAGAAAAACCAGAAGAGAGGGAAGATTGTGTCTATAAGCTGTGAGTCATCCACACGCAAAAAAGAAGGAGTTCAATTCCTCGCATGGGATTTTGGTTTAGCAAGTTCTGTTTGAGAAAACCTACTTCTAGTCCAAATGCAAAGTCAGAATTGCAGGATCTCAAGAGAGAGCAGAGGATAATGGACTGCTACAGGCTCTTGGAGGTCTTCTGAAACAGGAAGGGAAGAGTGAGAGTACAAACTATTATGGAAAATGATGTTTTTTGTGTGTGCGTGTCTTTTCCTTCTGCCTTTTAAACACACTTAATGGTACTTGTTCTATTAACCTCTTATGAGCTGCAGCATGCTGATTTGTTGAAATAAAGATGCTGCTGTACCCTGCTGCTATTCCAATACATGATGAAAGCTGGTTGATCTCATAGAAAATCCTGCTGAAATCATTAACAGACTCCTTGAGTAAGGGCTGTGTGAGGTAGTGACAAATTCTTTTTTAAGGGGAGCTTGAAATTAAAATAACTTTAAAAAAATATACCTCTGTCTGTGCAGTAGAACACAACAGATTCTCTGCTGGAAACCTTTTTTGGCTGGATGACATCTAGACTAAGATAGAAAGTAAGTAAATAAGAAGGAGAAAAGGGAGGAATCTTATTTACAGGAGGAACAAAGTTGGTAAGAAAAATATTTTGGTCCCAGATCCTCCATCTGTCTCACTGGCGCGCACATCCAGACCTTTGCAAGCTTTCCTAACTCCTCAGTCCTTTTGTGAGCCGAGATGTGCACAGCACTCGCTGCTCCAGCACAGGAGCTGGCTGCTCCAGTGACCTTGGCAGCTGAAGGACCCAGATGCCCAGCTCCAGGATGAATCTCTGCAGCGGTGTCACGGGGTGTCAGCTCATCTTCCCTAGCCTCCTCCTTGGCTTTGCTGACAGACCTGCCTGTGGGGTCTGGTGTAGGGTCAGCTGCTGCTGTGCTACTATGTCCTCCTTGAAGTCACTTTCCCTTGATTTCTGAGGATGAGGTGCATTCTCTTGACAAGATGCATCTGTAGTGTTTGATTAGAGTAAAAAGAAGAGTGGAGTGGGAGAAGGAACGGTCCCTATATTTTTGTACATTCAGTATGTTAGCTGCCTATTTCCAAATGATACACGAATCTTAGAGCTTTCTAGGAAGCAGAGAGACAAAGCACCAGAGAACTACTTTATGGAAATCTATATTTCTACCATGGGTACAATAGCCAGCTTTCTACATTTCATGATTTAATCTATTTACTGAAAATAACATAATAGAGATGTTAAATAAAATCTACTAGGCTAATAAAAACGAAGCATGATAGAGATATAACATATATGCTTATTATTAAAAGCACCATTAGTGAGAAACAGCCTATTTTTATACTTTCGTTTGAAACAGTGAATTTAATAACAATAAGGAAAAGCTGCAATTACTTCATGAAACCTTCTTTGTATCTGAAAGGTCTATGAATATAGAAGTGTATTGGGCCAAATACTGGAGGTCTTAGGCAGAACTGATTTTAGTGGAAATAAAGCCTGATGGACTAAAGGATTTGGTCAGTAATTTATGGGACCCTTATCTCTGATCCACCTTCTAGGAATGCTAGCTCGTGGTACAGAGCGATGTAATATGCTTAAATATCTATGATTAATTCGGGTAATCTGGTTTATAGTGCCTGCTTATGTAAATGAAAAGGATTTACCTTTATGTCTGAGATGAAAAAAGTATACATCAGATACAGTGAACCACATATTACAGAAAAAGGCCTGGCTGAATTGTATTAACGTCTAAAAAATGTTGAGAAATACTGTATCTTCTCCTTAAGCCAGTAATCATAGTACCTACAAATTGCATATCTTATCCTACTTTACACATATGCAGAAGTGGGCAGCAGCTGTTTTGAAGGCAGCATATCTCCAATTTGTACTCCTTACAACACGCTTTTCAAAGCATAACAGAGAACTGGAGCTAAAGACTTAAAATGGGAGGAGGGCTGTGAAGGATTAATGCTTTACCTGGTAAATGGAGGGGAAGTCAACTATCAAAGAAAAATAGCAACAGTCCCTAGTCCAGTCTTAAGGGCTGGAGGTTTTCATGTGATGAAGTGGTAATTCAGTTCAAAGTATGAGGGACAGTTTGTATTGAGAATTCCCTTCATGTATCTGCCCAACATGAGCTACAAATTGAGAGATAACAAAGACTGGAGAGATCAGTGTGATCATCTCATCCAACCCGCTCTATACTAAAGAGCACAAGGCTTTGCTGAGCTAGTTCTTGCTTGAGAAACTGAGTGCCCTCTTTAAAAACCATCTTCCATCTCCACTGGCATCTAGGACAAAAATTCACCAGCTTCAACTCTGAAGACACAGATCCTTGACAGAGGACTTCCAAGGGATTTAAACTGCCTAAAACCAAGAAGGATTCTCTGAGCTCTGAGCCACACTTTACACAGCCTGGCCTTGGTCCTCGCAAGCACAGCAGCAAAGAGACCTTCAAGGCACTGGCAATTCAGAGCATCCTTCAGACCACTCGATCTCATGCACTGAGCATCCCTCTGCTTTCCTTTTTTCATCAGCAAATACCTTACTGGTATTGTATGAATGCATACATGTTGGAGATTGTAAAAAGCTACATACATATGCAAAGCCACTGAAAATTAGACTTCTCCTAGCCCGGTTCTGTTACTACAGACATTTTCCAGACCTAGAAAAAAAGCTTGATTAATTTGCAGTGGCTAACATTGTCTTTCAAATTGTCTAATGGTATCATGCAACCTTTTCCATGAGAAACACCTGAGGAATTTGAAGGAAAAGCACAACTTCTGCAGCTTCAGATGACAGCAGGTATACAAAACAGGAAATGGTAGCAGGAGTTCTAGATCCAGTTCAGATAAAGTAAAATCTGATTTATTCCACGTAGATTTATTTGAAAGGTAACTGTGCTCTCAGTATTACTGTATATACTGTATTACTGAGACAAACAAGATGGTGTGGCTGAGTGGGGTTAGACTATAATTTACAATTCAGTTCAGTAATGCAGAGTTTAATATAATATTCTCTACTCTGCACAGATTCATAGATTATTTTATCTACCTCACCCTGCAGTAAAATCCCTACACGTAATCTGCATGGGCAAAATCAATTAGTTAAGTTTAGTAAAACACTGTAAATAAGAAAAGGTGTACATAAATGCTCTGATGTCATATTAAAGAAAAATCAACACCCTCAACCATAGAGATGTTCATGAAGAGATAAAACACCTCAAAGCAAAGCATCTCTGTGCTGCTATTTCATGTCAAGGCAATTACAGTCATGTTATTAGGAAAGATAAGGGAGGGAACAGTGTTGTCATATAGGAAGAAGAGAAAACAAACCTTTAAGCAATCATGTACAGCATGCAGAACATCTTAAAGCTGGTGAAAGAACAAAGCTTAGCACTGTCAGGGTATTGATCTGTTCCAGAAGGTGCAGAGTTCTGCACCACGGTGATTGCCTTCCCTGCTGGGTTTAGAGAGGTCTGAAAGAATACAGTATTGATCTGGCCCAGTTCCTACGAAGTAACTTAGTGATAAACACTGACACCAGTCCACCAGCTCTGAAAGCAAACTGTTGCAAAATAGCACAGCTCTATCCTGCACACAGCTCCCATCATGCAGATAACAATACATATGCAATACCAATGCTGTCTTTGTTTGAAGCAGAAAAATAGCATTGTCCACAGCGTAACACCTGACTAACCTAAAGCTCTGAATTTAACAAACCAGTTGTCATTCCATTTCTTACCATGCACCATAATGGTTTGGGAAGACAAAAGACTTTCTAAATTTTTGTTAAAGACTAGAAAACACACTCCCTATTTATTTCCTTGTCTATCAGTTGAATCTTTAGGATCTGTAACATCCAACCATTAAAACAAAGCATTTGTACTCTGAGTTCCAAGAGCAATACTGTCCTGGAGAAGTAAAATTCATGCCAGTAACTAGGGGAGGAAAAAAAGGCCCCAGCATACACCTGGATTTCAAAAGGCTTCAGCTTCAGTATCTTCCCTTGCTGGTCGCAACATGGCTTAACACTAGTTACACCAGAGAATTACAGGTGTGTAGGGAGAAAAGAAATAAGAGTACAGACTTCTGGCAGACAAACTACAAAGATACAATGGGTCGTTAAATGCTCCAAGAAGTGCTACAAAGCCTAAGTGTGGTGCAAGAAGCAGCCTGCCAGATGGAGTCTTCAGCAGTTGACTCCTGTTCTCTCCCAGTCCAACCTCAAAATGTAAGTTGCCAAAGATGAACTGAACCACCTTCTGAGAGATTTTGTTGTCTTTTGTGAGTTTTGGTTTGGTTTTTGTTTTTGGTCTTGCTGAAGATATCTGGGGATTCCTTGAACTTTTACTGCCTTAAGCATGAAACTCTTCTTGACTGATTCCAATCATCAGCTTGACCCTGGACACAACTCAGCGTCAGGATTTCCCCATGTGCCAACACTGGACCTTGCTCCTGGGAGTCCTGCCTTCCATCTTCTTGTTTTTATGCACAGCTGAGAACCACAGTTACTGGGTCAATTTTTCACAAATCATGAAGGCAATGAATTTCCAACAGGATTACTGCTGGACTGCACGAGCCCACTCACAGAAGGCCCTCGAGAGAACTATTGCCTGTTTTCTCTCTCTTGCACAGGTGCATAACCTCACCTGTGTGCCCCATCTCTTCACACTGAAAGAATTTCCCCTTCAGGCTCTGTTAGGTCTGCTGAAAGATGCTCCAGCTTTTTTACTAAGCAGACACAGATCTTTTATCACATCACTTCTGCAAACAGTGTGCATACATTTTTTATTTTAGGGCTTGGTTTTTTGTTGTTTTTTCTTTTTTCTATTTTTTCTGCAACTCTCATCACTGAGAACAAAAGAAAACTGTTTACCAGACATGGGCACCTGGCTTGGGTTTTGTTTTCCTCTTTTACTCTCTGAATTCAACACTGTTTTTAAATAAAGAGATGCAGAAGCAGCAGCAGACCTCCTGGGTCAGCCAGGTCAGCTTTCTCTATCGAGCAGGATTTTCCCATACACTCTGACCCCCTCAAGGATTTTATCTAGCCTGTTTTTTGAACACCTCTAATGATGGTGACTCAGCTACCTCACTAGACAGCTTATTCAACTGTCTAGCCTAATTGCTCTCAGGTTCATTTTGTTTTTCTTTGTACGCAACGTGAAAATTTTCTTTTTTCTTTTTTAATTTCTAGACCATTTCTCAATCAAGAGACTGGAGGAAGCAACACAATTCCTTCCTAAAACGGGATTCCTTTCTGCTACTAATATCTGTAAAGCACAGCAACACACTTATAACACTTTCCTAATTTTATAGCCTATGCACAGGCTGAATACTGTTTGTTTAGAGAAGGGATCAATGAAAAGAGCAGCTGCAGATGTCCTTGCACCCTTGTTTTCCTACAGGGGCTGGTATCGTCAAGATAACCTCACATGGATAAAGGAATGGAGGGTCTGAATGCCAGACTTCCACATCTTGAAGAACAAGATTGGGAAAGACAACCAAGCACCAGGGCAAGGTAGATGCTATTATGACAATGACAGAACAACTCTTCTGCCCATTCTAAAAAAAAAAACCCCACACTCATTATTAATTCAGGGGGATTCTTTAGCTCCTTGAATCCAGGTAACAGCACCCACAAAGTAATCAGTAAATGAGATTTGGGAATATTGGGTCAGCTGTAAAGCAAAGAAAATCTGGATCCCTTGATCCATCAGGGAAATGTCATTCATCCTCAGAAAACATTGCGGTCGGAAGACTGCTAAAGATTAACAGGCCGTAGCAAGAGCTTCTCATCCAAACTGGAGGAACTCGGTCAGACAGAAATGTAAGCTAATATCCCAAAATAGAATCACAATCTGCTATCAGCTGGGATTCTTTCAGCAAGAGCCACCAGTGTGTAGCTTAGTGAAAGCACAAAATGGCACACAGCAGAGGTAGCTCTGGCTGGCACCTGCAGCATGCTGAGGGACACATTTGCAAGAGGTTCCGAGCTCTCTCCCAGTTTAGAATGCAGAAAGAGCAATGCTGCCTCATACAGGGATGCAGCCCACATCCAGTGACCTTCTAGCAGTGAGCTTAAACTTTAGTTTTGAAAATAAATTTAAAGTTTGGCTCATGATCTTTACCAGAATGCATAGCTCTGCCTTACAATATTGATTAGCGTCAACGTAGAGATCTGCAGAAAAAGCCAGCTAATGACATGCCCTAATGAGTATTTTCGTTTTATTGTATTACTTTTCAGATAATTTTGATTAAACCTTGATTTTTATGTGGAATGTTTACGATTGGGAAAGCTAATTCTTTCTCATTTGGAAAAAAAAAAAAAAAATTACCAGGCTGGAAAAATTAAATTCATGTGTAAATATTACTGGCTTCAGTTCCACTCCAAAGATCCATAAAGGATAAAAAGAGGAAGAAAGAATTTATCAGAAGGGTGAGGGGAGAGGAGAAATGGTGAAAAATGAAGCCAAGTGGCGAAGGAAAATAAATGGTGGCAGTGAAGAGAGAAAAATGCTCAGGAAGAGAAAAAATATCCGACTGCTCAGAAGTAGTCAGCACAGCCACTCACACAGCAATTGTTTCTTGCAACTCAAATTAAGTACCAGACGAGCAACTTATTTAAGCACACACCTAGTTTTAAGGTATCAGCCCTGCTAAAGTCAATTAGTTAAGCTCACACTCAAGTACTTTACAGAACCGAAGTCGAAGAGCCAAGCCTTTCCTCCAGCTAAGAGATCATTTTGAAAATCCCCTTGATAAAAATACACATATAAATTGCTAGGTGTTAAAGTAGGAGGTGTAAGTGCTATTGAAGTGGAAGGCTCATGGGGAGAAGCATGCTCTGCCTTCCTGGTGTTCCCACCCCCAAAAAACAAACAATCTGAGAGGTTTGTGAAAGCTACAGGACAAGGACCAGAACAGCGTCTGTCCTTAATGTATTTTATGTTAAAGAAGTGGTGGATCAAGAGACTGCTTTACATAAACAAAGAGGATGCTCTGCTGCTTCTGATACCACTCAGGAAAGCAAGTACAAACTATATTTTATAACAAGGAGAGAAAACTAAAAAGGTTCTGATTCTTTTTCTCTATTTCTCTTTAGAAGACTTCTAAGAAAAATTCAAGTGCTGTATTTAAAATCCTTAAAGGCAAAAAAAAAAAAAAAAAAAAGGCAATGGAGAAAATAGGTTTTTCCACAGCCACTAAATGAAAGGAGGACATAGCAGCAGAGTTACTGAAGTGAACAACCTTGATCTGACCAAAAGGAGTTATTTAATTTTAGGTACTCCCCAAAGGTTTTATTCCTCTTGGCTGCCAGGCCAGGAATGTCAGGCGTGTTGAGATGGGGAACCCTGGAAAGTGCTGAGCCTGAAAGCCAGCAAACAGGTTCCGCATGACTGCTGTTAGGTCTGGGAGCCTCCACAGAGAGCTGAACTCTTTGACCAGATAGGTGTGAACCAAAGAAGGGACTGGGTCAATTCTTTTCTAAGTTTTCTTTCCTTTACAAAGGCTTCATTTATTTATTTATTTATTTATTACTCCAAGAAGCTTCAAACCTTCAATTTTAGAAAGTAAATTAAAAAGAAAAACAAAACACAGAAATACTTCATCTTCACAAATATTTCATACAACAGAGAGACACCCAGCAGGGGAATTCAAGACCTTATTCTGACTGATCCAGCAGCATTTTTCTAGGCATCAGTTAGATTCAAAACAATAATGAAGTTTGTCACGATGTATGTCATAAGGCAAGTATCTCTACACCTCGAGGTTTATAAACTGTGATGTCTGTAAGGAAAGAATTGCCTTCTGCTACAGATGTACACAGCACCAAGTACAACAAGGTCTAGCTCTTGACAAAGGTCTCCAGCTGATGTTGGAATACAAATAACTAAGAGGAACAAGATGGAAACTGTGTTCTAATCCTCCCAGTGGCTACTGTATAACAAAATGAATGGGGACTTCAGAGAAAAGGAACAGAATCATACAGTCTGCACACACAGCTGCAGATACAACAACAAGGGTACTGCCTGTGCAAGTTCAACCTCGTGCCAATTACAAAAATGTGCAGGCTTGAACTGTCCCAGTGGCCTGGGCAATCCATGACCAATTCTTTCTAGAAATGCAGGGATTGCAAATCTGTGTGAATGCTGACCAGTTAGCACACCTGTCCCAGCATAGGAGTCCTCCAAGTCAGCTGTCTTTGAGCCTCTATGCATCTGTTCACCATTAGCATCTCCCAGGGCCAAGAGTCTTGTAATGAGGCAAGGCCTTTCCCTGATCCCAAATGATGAATGAATTTCAACAGAAGTGAGCTCATTAACAAGATAAATTCTTCACGTTAGCTATTTCACAAAGTATTTTCCTTAAATTAAATAGAAAAGAGAAATTAATCTAGCTTATAACATGTTGTTCCACTACATCTGAAGTTGAAAAGCATGACGGTTAATTGATAATCATTTGAACCCAAAAATAATGCTTGCACGTTCCATTTTAACTTCACCCAAACCTATGAAGGTTTTTCAGAAGTGTATGGACCTTTTATCGTAATGTTTGCTTTACAAACCTCTGCTTATTTTTACACATCTTGACCTAAAGTCTACCATGAGAAATAATATACCTCAGCTGTAAGCTCTGCTCTGTAAGTTCAACATGGTCGAACACCACAGGACAGATGCCATGAAGGCACATATCAAGAGCAGCTTTGGGACATTTCAGAGGAGGGAGATAACAGCAGGGTACCACTAAAGGCATCACCATAACCTGATGGACGGATTAATGGAGCATCACAGCTATGTAGGAAAGTGGCATGACAATGCCAGTGAATTTACAGTCCAAAAGTCAGTCACCTAGATTAAGTAGCAACATCTGCACTAGCACTGCTTTGCAAAGTTTGTTGTCCATCTTTAGGGCCTCGTCTTTTTTCTATTAGAATTGTCGTCACGTTTCTGAATACCTTCATGAAATAAGAAAAAGCTAACACAGCAGACACCCAAAGCAAAGTGTACAGGACTGAAAATGCAGCCCATAAAAAGACAGCTGAAAATTCTGCCACTGACTTTGTATATAGCTTTTGACAAGACAGTTAGCTTCCCTGTATTTTGACTCCTCAGATATGAACTAAAGCTAATATCTATCTTTTCCTCCTACTCTTTGCTTATAGAAACTATAAGCATTTCAAAGCAGACCTTGCCCAGGACTCTCATTTTCTACACCCCCATCAGATAGCAAACATAGCTCTGAGCATTAATAAATACAGCATTTTAAGTGATCTACAGAGGATGCCTACAGCTCAGTTCCTTGCAGTGTTTAATTTGTGGGAAAACAAAAAACACAAGTTAAAAACTGGGGAGGGTGCAGCAGAAGGAAGAAGATTCCAATTATCAGGTAGTTTGAGCAGAATCAATCAAGGAGAGGCCATTCTTTCTCCCTTCCCCAAAACAACATAGGTAGTAAAGCATCGAGCCTTCAGGCTGCGTCACGTGGTGCAAAGCCACAGTTCAGCTTGCTACATTACTAATAAAAGGTTACGGTTTCAAGCTATTTTTTAATTTAGATCCGTTGTTTAGTAATTGGAATAAACATTTAAATTTGAGCATCAAATTTCTCATTAGTTTCACATCAATACCTGTGCTGAAACTATGGATCAGTGAACTGAGTTTCTCACTGCCCAAGTGAATTCATTAATCATTCTCTCTTAAGATGGGCACATAAGCAGACAGCTGTTCTAAGCAGCTGTCTTCTGATAAAAATCCTAACATGCATACTGCTTAAACACAACACACACACATCTACCTTTTCAACAGCCTGCTGTTGTCTTAACTGAAAGATCTACCTGCACGAACAGGTCTGGCAGGAGAAAGGAACTGGATCCCCACTCAACAATGCATTCCAATTTGTAAATGGTCACTTTATGGTTACAGACAGAAAGTTTTAAAACCATTAAGACTTAGTTACCACTTCTTATCTGGGGTATCATGAGGAAGAAGAAATACAAAACCAGGCACTGATGAATGCATTCAATGAACAGCTATAATCTTAAACCAAAGGCAGCTAAACATTTTTTTTTTTTCTGTCCATAGTTGAATAGACTGGATTTCTGTCCCTGTCCTACTCTTCCAATAATAGACATTTAGATTTATTTTCAAATACACTGATGGGCTGGGATGAGATAGGCATTATAGGCCACATTAGTCTCCTATTTTCCATTAAAGCCAAAACAAATGCTTAGGTAACTGGAGCTTATCCTATTTAAATATATGCAATCAGGAAATTTGAGATTGCCTTGATAGACCATATAATATTTCCTTTAGAAGCTCCCTGATATGCCATCGTCTACAAGTTCAACCATACAGCAAATGGTCTCACTGGGTAACCTTTCCCTTGACGCGTCACACACTTAAAAGAAAGATGAGACCACTGAAAAATATATAAACAAGGACTTTTGAACTGACCTTGTCCAAGCTAAGCTAAGAGACAGGAAAAGAATGTATAAACACAACTTGTAATACCTTGAAATGTTACTGAATCTTTGCCCTGTGTTAAAAATGTATATTTTATGTATTTGGTATAAGGTGAAGTTTAATTAAGTTGCTTTTTTAATTTTATAAATCACCAAAGCTCTGCTTGGTAAACACTGTAGATTTGGTTAAGATTGCATTCATAGAGGCATTTGAACATCTGAAGAGAAAAAGAGAGTCTTTTTGTTGGGAAACAAGCTTCTTATCTGCATTACATGCCATTATGGTTAAAAAAAAAACAAAATAAAACAAAAATGCAACTAAAGAGACAACACAAGCACTCCAAGTTCAGTGGAAATTTGGACCAAATTTTGATCCAGTTAATCCACGTGGAAAGCTCATTCTGACCGTACTGATTCTGGAAGATTTTGCATGCTTCTTTGTGTCTTACCAGGAAGCTCCAGGAAAGTGCGAATAGTTAGAAGGCACATAATGCAAGAGCTGAACTGAAACAATAACCCAGCATTGTTCCCCAAACTACTGTTATTATCAACTGTTTCTTTTACCAAGATTTGGAAACAAGCATCATCTGTAACGAGGCAGTATGCGTACAACGACAAAGGAATTTTCTGTTTCCTTAAGTCACTATGACAAAGTTTGTGGGGAGCAGCAATATCTTTAAATTCTCTCCTTGCACAACTTGCCTTGATCCTATCTTCAGACAGGTTCAGCTATGATAACCTTACAAGTAAAGTACAGCGAGACATCAAGTCTGAAGAAGTCATGGCTATCAGTGACAAACACAAGCAGAGCATCATGAAATTTGTTTCTGGTTCTACGCTGATTAACTCACACGACTGGTTGGGCTGCCTTCATTGAGACAAGAGAGGGAGTACAACAAATTATTTCTTCGGGGCAGTTTATCTGAGTAAAATAAGCAACATTCAGTCTGTCTCCGATGTAAATACTAAAATAAATTTAGTTTGTGACTTGTACTGAAATACCACTGCTTTACACAAGATTAAAAAAAGAAAGAAATTGGCAAACACAAATGAATTCCTCCACATCTCTTTCCAGGACATTAACATTTTACAAAACATTATATTGTTTTCAAACATTTTTTCCTCCTTTAACATTCATACTACTTGAGTTTCTGTGAGTAGAAGATTTCACATGCTTTTTATGACTGGCCCAACTCTCTACTTAGCTCTGAATGACAGCTTTGCCTGAGCGCACACAGAAATAGACTGAAAACAAAATATTTTATTTCTTACCCCCTGAAATAATCAACCGTCTGCCTTACACAAAGAGGAAATTTGGATCTTGTGGCCTCCTTAATCATATTTTCCCTTTCCCAACTCATAATGGCTGTAGAAAGGTCATCATCATGATTAAAAACTCATAAATAAAGCAGAGCTGTTGAAGAAATTGGTAACTTTCCTTTTCAGCAATAATGATTAGTTTTTTATTTTCAACTTACTGCAGAAACTCTGAATTAGAAAATCAATCTTTAAAGTACACATTAGCTTATAAAACCCAATACTAGCTTCTATGACAATGCAGGACTCAGTAGAAATTACTTCGTATCTCACATGAAAAATTCTGTTCTGTCTGTCCTGAACTGAACAATAACGTGTTATGTTTGGTTAAAGCCTACAAAGTTCAACTGTAGTTTTCAGAAGATGATCAAAGAACAATTTCTCATCTCCAATGAAGTCAATAGCAAAGCTCACATTAACTTCAAAAGGCCAAATTCTGACGGCTTTACTCACACTGAATCATTCTCTATTTCGTGCAGCTCCACTGACATCAGTACAAGTATGGATGAAGTAACAGCTACAAACCAGAATAAAGATATCAGAATTTGACACAAAGCAATTAAGTTGGGATATATGTACCATTTTATGACTTAATTCCTACGTACATCTGGGGGGAGATAAAGCTAATTTTGTCCCATTTCCTACGTTACAACATTATTTTAATTTAAGCATTTAACATTTTTCCTTCCTACAAGGAAATGCAGACCTCTCTAAATGCTGAAACTCAGACAATTATCTCTTGACAAATCACCTGCAAATTTTTTCTTTTTTTAAGAAACAATAACTCACTCATCATCTAATTCCCATTAAAGTAATAATTTGCAAAAGTGAAAATGACTTAGATAGCTTGACCAAAGCTTGTATCAATGGTCAAATATGTACAGCAGCTTCCTGAATTAGGTAATTGATCAAAATAGTTTTTAAGAGCTTTAGCTTTAAAGAAAAACATCAATATCAAAGGATTCAGTGAAGTCATACGCAGCAGCTAAAAACAACTCTGCCTTCTTTTGAGAATGTAAGACTGCTACATTTGTACTACTTAGCCCCGTTTCTTATCTTCATATTCTTCATTATTTTCTTATCAATTAGTAGATGCTCAGTGAAGAGTGTAAGTAAATCATATGTACGCATGAAACTTTGTCTGACATATCCTTCTGTCTTTCTGAGTCTCCTCACACTGAAAACCATTCCTTGTGTACAATGTCTAATTGTTGCAGTCACAAAGTCATTGAATAGTTTGGGTTGAAAGGGACCCTTAAGATCATCTAGTTCCAACCCCTCTGCTATAGGCAAGGACACACAGCAGGACAAGGGGAAGTGGTTTTAAGTTGAGGGAGGGAAGATTTAGGTTGGATGTCAGGGGAGGTTCTTTACAGAAGGAGTGGTGAGGTGCTGGAACAGCTGCCCAGAGAGGTTGTGGATGCCCCATCCCTGGAGGCATCCTGTTCAAGGCCAGGTTGGATGGGGGTCTGCTCTAATACTAAATGGGGAGGTTGGTGGCCCTGCATGTGGCAGGCGGGTTGGAGACTGAAGTGTGTTACACCTCCAGGTGACTGTTTTATTAATGAAATTGAAATTGAAGACGGACAAACAGCAGGGGAAAGAAAGATTTACTGATGCATTTTAGAGACAGGCAAAGCTCATACAGACCGACCTACCCAAAGACACAGAAGACACCAGTGGCAGCACACAATATTGCACCAGTCCTTCCCAAAACAAGGTCCCTTTTATTGAGAACCTGCCCCCTGTGAGGAATCTTCAAGGGAGCTCCTGCCAGGTGAGCTCTAAACTGAATGCAAAAAAACTCTGTAAAGGTGATTCGATCCTGGGGCAAGGGTATTCACAGGAATAAATGATGTGTGTTTAGACTCCCATAAAGGACCCTGGGAGCTCTCAGTATGAGAAAGAGGCATTGGAGTAAGAGTTTCCTTTCATTTTCATTGGTCATGCTAATGGAGTTTACAACTTAGAAAATAAAAATAAGCACAACACATAAAACCATATTTTAAAAAGGATACAAAGTGTATCATAGCAATGTACTAATCCTGTAATTCCTTGGAGAAGCAAATAACCTTTTCTCTTGATATAGGCATCAGGCATTGATCTGTCACACTGTTTGTTCTAGCAGAGCTCCCAGAGGTGCATTCAGTTTGAAACGTTAAGGCTAGTTCATTAGCCGTCCCTAGCTCGTTTCTCTGAGAGAATCAAGATAATACTGTGGTTAGTTAATGGCTTTCTCTTGTTTCCCCTAGAGCCTGCCTGTCTGAAGCCTGCAGGCCGAAGAAGCTTTCTTTCCCCTTCCCTTCACTATTAGTCACAGCTGGTAAGGCTTGCAGGAGCCTGAACTGTTTGAAAACAGGCAGTCTGCAGAAATGTTTGAACCTCCCTGTTGCAAGCAGGCACCTCAGCCTCTGCTGTCAGAGAGGAGAGCTCCTGCTTACACAGCAGCAGCAGGAAGATGAAGGGATGGAGGAAAAGGGAACTCGTGATGATCACACTGCATATAGCTCTCATTCAGAAAAACACCAAAATTCAGGAGAAAGAAAAAAAAAGTAAATAGGAGTTCCCCTTGAAGGGCGCTGCTGAGATACTGCATTTCCCTGTATTTCCTGGAAGGCAGGAGGGAAAAATGACTGACTTTCATGTGGAGCCTGCTATCTCCAGAATCAGGCACGCGATGTCACCTGCCTTGCTCCCCAGGTTCTGTTGTTGATCGTCACAGCTTTCAGGTCAGATAGCCACAGCCCAGAATCTCTCCCAGGAGCCATCCCACCAACTCCTAATGGATGCATCCTATTCCCTCTACTTATGCATTCTGCTTAACTCAGTTTGTCCCTTGTCATTCTCACATAATTACCGAAGCAAACAACACGGCTGCAGAGGTTCCAGCTAAGCACTGCTGCTAGCTTCATAAGGCTAAGTGCAACAGCTTAAAACATGCTTATCTCTTTTGTTTTTAGCTTGCATCTAGGCTTTTTAAAATTAATATCTGATTCCCATGAAAGCAACACAATGCCGATGCTGACGAGTGTCAGATATCTCCAGGCAGATGTGGTGTAAGTTCCCTTTACAGGCAGTAATTCTATCAATGTACTTCAGCGCTGATCTGCAGCATACCCTGCTATTCCAGTGCCTCCTCTTTTATCTACACATCCAGCACTCATTGCTGTGTTACCAGACACTGCCAGTCATGAAAGGCTGCGCGATGATTTTATCTGCCTCCAAGCATGTTACCCATCACCCACAGGGGAACAAACTTAGACTTGTAAATATTTTCTCTTGCCAGGACTTAAATTCAGAAATTCAGATCCTTTTAGTCCAAAAACTTTTTTTTTTTTCCTCACTGTTGTTGATCTGCCATAAAACATCCAAAATATAAAACATCAAAAATACCGACAGCCAGTAGGGCAAGTTTATAACTCAATACTTTGTTCCTTAATTCTGTATTCTTGACTTCACAAGCACTTCAAGTGACAAATGCTCGGATTCATGTCAGCACATGACCTCTCAACACCGCTCAAGGAAAGTGGAATTCCTCCCTACAGTCCATTCAGGGAACCCACAGCTCATGTATTTTGTCAACAGTGAAAATCTCTCAAGCTTCACCAGTGGGCAAAAAACCTACCAACCTACAAGTTCTTCCTGCATTAAAGGTATTTCCTATTAATTCAATAGGCCTTAGATCTACTAGAGAAATACTTGGATCTCTCTAATTCTTGAGTTAACTTGCTATTTAACCATTATTACTTTTGTATCTTCTTTGATGACATCATGTCATGCTTTAAGGCAGCTATTTACTACCCTGAGCACTTAATAAAAACAATTATCATTCTTTGCTGGTTGTTTTTTTTTTGCCAAAGAATTGAGGGAATACTTTTAATAGCGGTGATTTATGATCACTGTTAGCAGTGGTTCTGTTAATTTCTTATGAAGATGCAGTTTCCATGATACAAAAATACATAATTATCTATAAGATAAAGTAAGCAGGGAACAAACTCTTTGGAAATGCACTACTGACATTTGAATACAACTCCTCTTCCCACTTCAATCACCACAGATATCTATTTATCATTCACTTACAACATTTTTTGTGTGTGCAATTTTATACATCAAGTTTGAGTACTGAAACTGATGCAAATAAAGAAAATGCTGTTAAGACATCTGTGCACCTTTTAGAATAAAACCAGAACATCTTTCAGTTGCTCCAGGGGACACACAACATAGTGTGGTATTTTACCTATACAATCTGTGATCAAGATGTTTTTAGAAGATCTGAGTCTCTAGAAAAATTAGAAAACATAGAAGTTCAGCTATTCACTTTCTGATTTGATCTCTCTGTATCTTAACAAATGTTGAAATTTAGCTGAAGTCACTAGAAAGGACACGAGCTGACACTTCTTTGGAAGAAGGCCTTCTAGCAGAATACTGGTTTATGACTTCTTCTCATGAAGTCTTAATTGCTTAGGACAGAGGATTTATTTTTTCCCAAAGCAAAACATGTTTCCTGAGTGCTCCAAGAACAGTCACTAAAATAGAAACCAACATGTAAAACTGTAACATTTCTAACACTCCTACATGACCAAAAGGATGCAATACTAGAACTGTGATTTGGAACCTATAAACATTTTAAACATTTGTCTTGTGGTTTATTTGTAAACTAATGAGTCTTGATGCTGCTCCCTGTGCTCATGCTGCAATCTGTTGTTGGTCTTTTGCAGCTTTAAGATCTACATTTTGTAGATTCATAGGGGGTGCTGGAAAAATAATCCAACAGAAGCAGCACGATCAAATTTCTCTTCTAAATTCTGAGGATCTAAGATCAAGCAGCATGTGTTCTTAGTGCATGAAAACATCCCCAAAACTGTGGAACTGCAAGATGGATTAAGATCACCAGCTCCTTTCCCTCAAGGCCTTCCTAGACAATATAGCCTGGATTTTTTTGTTGCTGTTGGGTTTATTGTTGGTCTTCCCCTTTTTCCCTAAATGGCAGAATGCCGGTAGCTAATTTAATATAAGAATGGAAATAGTCATTCTCACCACTTCAAGAATTTGTAACACTGGCCAATGCATTTAACTGCACAGCTAATTCTTTTTAGTCATCAAAGGCAAGACCAACAACTTACATACATACATAATAACCCAACAAGCTTCAGTGTTGGCTGCCATACTGGAGACTAGATGTATTAATGTGTTAAGATCACAAACTTCAAAGAGTTACAAGAGCGAGGATAATTGAAGAGCGTTTTTCTATAATCCTGTGCAATGTATTTACTTTTGCTTTTTAGGATGTGGATGCTGCAGCAGTGTATGCAAACTTGTAGAATAAAACTTGTAGTGTCTGTAAGAACTTCATTTCACATATGACCTTTTACAGTAATTGGATCTGAATTATAATCAGTCACCTGAGTCCTGAAATAGATAAAATAGTTTTTAATGTTAAAAAGTTTTAGCCCTTCGTTGATTATCTATCAGTGCTTACAGTCCTGTGAAAATAAGATAAATGAGAAATTTGGTCTCTAATTAGACTTCACTAGATTTACAGCTTTTAATTTATACGCCAATGCAACTCAGGCCGGCACTAACACAGATAGAGATGGAGCCACAGTTTTCAATTGATTTAACAATTTAATTGCAGCATTAACATCCATTAACATTTAACTAACCTTTTAAACTAACCTCAGGCACAACCTTAAAGTCTAAATGAAGTAAAATTGCATATAAAAAGGTACTAACATACAGCTGTAAGAACCCAGAGTGAATCTTTAGGGAGATTTAGCAATGCTTCCCCACATCAGCAGGAGGGAGTCTGTTTTCCTTCTTGCAAAATTCAGTAGGAAAGCATGCTCTAATTTATAGGAAAAGGAAATAGACACATTTGATGGTTATTAACTCTCATTTATATCTTCTTGTCTATACGTGATGTCTAAAAGGCACAATACCCCTTACTCTGGTCATGCACAATTTCATTACTCAGAAAAACAATATTCCTGGATTATCTGTGACAAAATGTGATGTAAGGGAATCTACAATAAGCCACTAAAGTTTGAAGCAAAAGGGAAACACCACATTTTAGAAACAATGAGCAAATGGGGCTCTTGTTTATGTGGGCATAAATCTAAAGCAACTCCAATGGAGCTGCTGGAATTACTTCATCTTTACCCCTGTGGTACCATGAGAGAAAGACACGGAAAACAAGAACAGTAAGTGTTTGATTTATATGTATGTTAAGCACCCCAAAACTCTACTTCAAAGCAGCCGCTGGTGCTCAGGCTTCAGCAGGGAAATCCTTAGAACTAAATCCACTGTTGTGAACCTTTGTTCCTTCAGCCCTGTGGCACTTAAAGTCTGCCAAGGGGCTAACACCAACACTGGCAGAGAGCTACTGACAGAGGCCATAAATCTGCACTCCAGCATTTACCATTGCATACAGTCACTGACTACCACTGGTGCTGGGCCAAGATTTAAAGGTCTTTTATTTCTGACATGGAAGACAAACAGGAGGTTTTGGGACTGTTTAAAATGTCATCTAGGCATTCTTGACCTATATTGTGTCAGATTTGACAACTCTCAGTGACATCCTTGTAATCCATAGGTACAATAAGTTTGTAAGATAGAATGGTTAATTGGGGCACATTTTTGTGACGGTTTTTTTGTTGTTTTTTTTTTATTATTATTTTTTTCAGGTAACGCAGCATAACATTTGAAACAACTAGCCATTATTCAACCTGTATTCCTTTGCACCAAATAATTGTTCGCACAAATCATCAGCAGGTGACTTGCATAAAGGCTTTCCTTCACGCCCGAGGTCTGTAGCCCTGCCCTTAGCTAACTGTGCCTGTGCTGTCATATTTCTCTGTATCTAACTTTTATTTAACACCATCTGAGTGCTGCCAAAATATTAGGATGGTAATCCAGAAAGTATCACAGTCCTGTCTTTTGATTGCAGTGATGAGTACCACATGGCTAGTGGTACGTTTCAACTAGAAACACTCAATTTCATTACATTAGTAATGAGCATTAGTATAACATTAGTGGTCAAAGGATTCAGTTTCCTAGCAGCACATTTTGACAGTGTACGTTGTAATGACTCTGCTGAAATTATTAACCATTCCTATCACTATTCTGCACCACTGTTTGACTACATAGACCATAACTGTAATAAGTCAGCGGTCTAGATATTAGAAACATGAAATTATTGTGCATTGATACAGCATGGTGTGCTGCTTAGATGTGTTTCTCAAGATTTTTTCAATTCATTTTGCCACCCTTGAGGAATATTTACTCAAAGTTCCTAAAGCACTTGTTTTCAGCTCCTCCTCAGGGCCTGGTGGATAAACAGTAGATGGGAAATAAAGAAATGAATCTTTTGAATGAATAATCTAGAGAAATCCTAAATCCCTGTGCAAAGCACTGTGCAATCATCTACCCAGTATTTTGCTACAGGTTAGTAGCAGATAAAGGTTAATTTGCTGGATATCTCTGAATGCTTGCTAAACTTTACCATATACACACTCATTTCTTATTTTACTGAAAATACAACCTTGTCTTCTACAATACGTAGAAGACGTATTGTACAACACCCATTGATCGGTGTTCATATAGCCAAAATAATCCCCTAAACATCAGTACAACTTTTTTAAGCTGCTGCTTTCTCTCCACACATCCATGGGAGGTCAAATTTCAGGATATGGATATAATTCAAAGTAATAAGACATTCGTTTTTTGATCGATATTTTTTCTTTCAAAGGCAGGGTTATGTTCATCCTGCTTATGGTGCAGTTCCAGAACTTCACAGCTTCTGAACTAATCAGCTTGAACTTCACTGTATCTTTAACCAGGATTGTAAGCCTTCATCTGGCTTGATGGTCAGCAATTCTAACTCATAAGTGATAATGAACATCAGAGAAATAGTATGTTGTTTGTATTTATTAGAAAACTTGAGTATCTGACTTCCCTTGTTCTATCATCTGCTCTACCCATCTGCCTCTGTCTTAAACTCACCACTTCGCTGCTTCAGCTTCTGCAATTATAAACAGGACTTCCACTGTTTTCTGCCCCATCACATATTAATTTTGGATTAAATTCCAGCCCAGCATATTCTCACTTACAAAGTGTTTGGAAGTATTATTTAACAGTATAATCATATTATTTGAAATATAAGATGTTTGAGTCCATAATTTTTACAGTGTTACACAAAACCAGAAAAGTTTTGCTTTAGTGTTTCAGAAATATCAGCCAGCATTCAGCACTGTAATTAAAAGCCAAAAGATCATCTAAAATCTGTGTGGAAACAAGCTGAAATTAGGTATTTTATAAGGTAAAGTGTCAGAACAACATACCAAAATAAAAGCAAAGAAAACAGAGTATCACACCAATCTGAGGATTTGTTAGGCTACAGACATTGCATGTGTGCTAACATTAGCATCAGTATGAACTTAGAGTACTTAGAAGTTGAAGTCACCTACCTAAACAAGCTGATTTTTCAAACCTCCTACTTTAAAAAAAAAAAAAAAACATTATATACTATTTACTTCAAATCCTGCCCTATATCGGAACGATATATTAGACCCTGCTACGCAGGGTCTCTTTTTGATGGGACCCTCATTTTCTCTGTAGCTGGTTCAAGAGATGTAATCAAAGCATGCAATCAAGGGATGAGGTCAGAATTAACCTGTATTCTGCACACTGAAAATTATCAGCTGATATAATAACATTCATCCAAAGCACAACCCTCAGGCTCCCCAGCAGCTCCTAGGAGATCAGACTCAGAGTGGGAAATGCAGAGATGCTCTTCAGTTTTCTTTGAGTCAACATATCCTACAGTTTGATTCAGCTGTTTACCTACTGTCATCTAACGGTATTTTAAGATGCTCTGGGTTTCACACCTGGCCTTCTCATACCTCTTCAGAACAATGCGAAGGCTCTGCAGATCCCACGTTGTATTTTCCAGCCTCATGCAGGTCTCAAATATCCAAAGATATCTCTAATGACACCAGGTTCCCTTCTGTGGGCAACTGATTGGGTACTTTGAGAAGTTGAACTTGCCTTGGTTCATCATGGTTTTCTCACAGAAGCATAATTATAAGTACAATGGGAATGATAAGCAAGCCTTCAATCATTCACCTTATTTTAGCAAAAGAAGGTTTTTGGACTTGGGATGTGTGACACTAGAGTAAAACTTAGCATAAAACATGTCCCCTATATATACATGAGTGCATACATCTTTAAGTAGAATGCAAACAAGCAGTGGACCAACACAGAAATACCAGGGAATGAGTCACTGAATCATGCAGATGACATCAGAGGTGGAGAAGTCTATTGTCTCATATATCCACTCTACTGAATAGCATTTGCTTTGCTTTATTTAATTTTTTCTTCTCTTTGCCATTAAATATCTCTGTTGATTAGGTTTGTGCAATCTATCTCAATTAGATTTAGCTCGCTTTCCCAGTCAATTCAGACCTGAGTCTAGGTTTGTACAAATGAATTCTGTCCACACAGCAATTCTTTTTGGAATTAACTAAATATAATTATACAGTACTTCTGAGACCGTAGTATCAATGTAGTTACATGTAATCACTGTACAGAGTTATGAGTAACTGCATAAAATTTATGTTCTTTTCAATTAATGTATTAACATTAGCTAGTATAAATCATAAACAGCATAAACTATATTTAGAAATCAGGAAGAAATCTTCTATACCTCCAAATAATGTTTACAACTCATTCCTCACATTACCAGCAATAAAGGATGCTGGCCAAAGACACCACTTTAAAATTCTCCATCAGTTTCCATGCTGTCACACTACAGATTCCATCATGTGTATTTTTTTTTTTCAACTTTGGCACCATACATACTGGAGAAGCCAGAAAAAAATGGTCATAAAAATTATACAGACATAATTCAGGGTGAATGGCATAATTCAGGCTTGCTTCTGTGTTGTGGCTGGGTCAGTCTATGAAGATAAGTCATGGCACTTGCACTGCCTGCCTTCTGAAGACATTTAGAGCCATAGGCCAGCCTGCACAGCCACCTTCTGTGTCCCTGTTCCATAACAAAATACCTCAGAATTTTAAAAATATTGTGAATCATACAAGGAAACTCACGATACTTAGTTTTTCAAGTAACAGAAAAACTTCCTCTTTCAATATATAATGAAATGTCAGTATACCTATGTGAAAATACCACAACCTCGAGTCTTAGCTGAAAGACCCACCAGCTTAACTGAGAGCTCAGCTCACAATGACAGCTTCATACAAGGGAATGGAATTACTCCTAGGTTCATCCTGAAACCCTGAAGAATTAGAAGGACTTGCTACACCATTCACCAGTTTTCATCAAACTACGTGGCCAGTTTCTATAAGCTGCAGAAGAGGAAGGCAAAACCCTCCCAGTGATTTCTGAATTCCCCAACATCTTCTCTGTACTCTTGAAAGAGATGTGAACTACTTCAAAAAATGTTACCCTGTTTTTAGCTGGTCATAACTTATGCATTACACATCGCACAGCTGGATTAATTGTATGGAAAGTACAACCAGGACAGCTAAAATAAAATCCAGGCTTTTAGCATTATTTGTAAACAACTGGAATGGATAGAAAGTGGAAAATGGGACAAGACATAATCCTGCAGTTGAGGTAGTGACTCAAGATGCATAACTTAGCTAGAGAATCCAAGTAATACAGCAACACAAATAACAATATTTTCAAAACTTACTTAACTTCATAGAAAATGGGTGCTGTGAAACGCTTTGGTTTATACTCACTGAGTTACAGTATCATTTCACACACTTTAGTTTTCTAGACAAAAAAAAAAAATAAAAAAGGAGGGGACAGAGAAAGAAAGGAGGAGAAAGAGAAATAGAGAAGGAAATAATCTGACAGGAAATGTGATGTTAATTAACTTCATGTCCTCAAGTTGGTGTTTTTAAAAAGTTCCCAGAAAGAATTCCATTTTTCCTAGAAAAGATGTGCAAATATGACTTGTCTGCAAATCCAATTAAAGTTGATAAATAATTCAGTTCAGGTAGCTCAATATTCAAATTGAAAGCCAGCATCCAATTTGAGGGGGGAAATAAGCATTAAAAAAACATCCTGAACACATTGTATTACATTGATACTTCGCAGCAGAAGCTGGACTTTAAATGAAATGCACTATTTTTATTCAGATGACAAATTGCTCTAAACTCTAGTATTTAATAAATAATATTATGAAACATTAATAGGAATAAAAATATTTAAATATTTATAACAGCGAAGACCACAGATTTAGGATAGAAATTTAAGAACTAAAGGCAGATACAATTCAGGTTAGTTATGTCTCAAAAGCAGGTCCTACTCTTGCAATGAGCCCCATGTTGACTTGCACTGCAACAGGGGCCTTCTTCAAAAAAGTGAGAGCCTTCCATAATTGCTTTGCAATCTCTTTTCAGTTAAAGATGCCCAAGCACATGACAAGAGAAAGAAACACCCAGAAAGGGATTAAAGCAAGAATTAAGTGCAAGTTGCACCGATTATTGTGAGAGATGCCAGAAGGTGTGATGTGAACCCTCCTACCCAGACAAGCTGCAGGGACTGAGTTGTGACACTTTCTCTGTAGGACCAGAGAAGAAATTTGAGGAAATGGAAGGTAAGCACAACTTGCAAGTAATTACAGAAGGCTGTACAGTCACTGGGGATGGAGAAGACATTCCTGAGGGTTAATTCATTCATGAATAAGCCAGGCTCCAGGATTGTTCTGTTTTACCAAACAATTCTTCTGTGATCACCTCAAACACTCAGGACAGAGTTGACAAAGTGAGTGAGGCATCCATTTATCCCGAGGATATTTTATAATCAGGTATGTAACAGAAGACGTGAAGGAATTAGCCTGATGCTCTCCTTGACATTGTACTTCTGGAATAGCATCTGCAGATTGCCTGAATTGAAGCCAACACACCTCATTATCTGTACGTGGAATTGTAGCTACTATTAGGCACACAAATAAAGCAATCAAATCCACTCACCTTCTTCCAAAATTTAAAACCAAATGCACTGTGATTTTTCAGTTACTATAAGAGCTTTCTTTACAATGCGTTTTTGATTTAGATGAGCCTGCCTAACAAGCAATTAGTCTCTAACTCTGACATAAGAATAAGAAACATCACATAAAAAACTGTTTGGGCTTGGCGACAGTTTTTAAATAGATGCAGATATGTGTGTCTCATCCTAAAGAGAGGAAAGGATCCTACTTGAATTTGTTGACCTTAGCGAGGAAAAGTGATTCAGTTCAAAAATTCCAAGTGCAAGACTGTGAGACCTACCAAGAACCTCTGCTAGAACACGTGATCCCATCAGCTGGAAATGAATGAGGAAGAAGTCAGTGTTCTTGCTGTAAGCCATCAATACAGCATAGCTAGGTAAAAAGCAATTTCTTCCTATTCATCAGGTTAGATTTCTCTAGTTAAGGTTAGGACAGTGATGATAACTGTTCCTAGTGAGGCCTCAACCAGATTACATTGTGCAAACTTGATCACTGATGTTCATGAGATAAATTTACAAACTGGGGAGAAGAGCCTACTAATCAGATTATAACGGGAGGAAAAATCGTCTCTTCAAGAGGTGACAGAAAAATCTTGGTCAACTGAGACTTGTGAAATGAAAGGAGGTGATCATTGAGGGCCACTAAGTGTGATGGGGGTGAAGTAACAACAATTTAAACTTGTGGGCAATGCTGGTGTAAGAAAGCTGTATCAATGGGCAACATACTCTGGCTAGGAATAAGGAAGTTCCTAACAATAAAAACAGCGCTATATATAACAGACTTCTGTTAAGATGCAGCTTAATCACTTAATGAAAGGAATTACATAATGTGGTAGTCTGCAGTGACAGAGGACTGGACCCAGTGACCAGGCAACTCCTCCTAGTATGATGTTTCTGTATTAGTTGCAGCCCTCCAGCTCCTGGCAAGCTGCCGATGGGGCCCTGAGTGCCTCAAACTGGCTAGAGATGGTGGGGATTCATGAGAATACAACTGCAGTAGAAACTGAACAAGCACCTGGTTCACTGCTTATTCACCATTATAGCTGAGCTGGTATGTATTTTCAGATGGAATGTCTACTAGTAAGCCATCCAACATCGAAGTAGGTAAACAAAATAAAAAAGATGCAATGCATGCAAGTGAGATTCACATTATTACATTATCACACCTACATTTTAATACTTTAAAGATCGTTCTAGGATTTGGTTTAAGAAAATGTATAAAAACTATAGTAGAACAAAGAACAATGCAATTATAACCATTCAAACATATTTTCAATTGCTTCTTCAAATTTTCCAAAGGAAAAAACAAAAATCTGCCTAGGAAAACCCTGAAATCATGTAGGATCATCATGAACCAGAATGACTTTTATTTGTGTGTGGAAATATAGGTAACCAGTTTAGCATCCCTGAGCTGTTAAGACCCATATAAGATTTTTTTTCTAGGTGGTGGTTCACATTATCCTATCAATGCATTAGGGGGGATTTAAATTCTTAACACCCACCATCACACCAAAGGCAGAATAGACTACTTAATATGAATAACAAGCACCAAAAGAAAAACACTCCACCCCATGTTTCTTCTGCAACTTTAAATTGGACACAAAGAGGAGGAGAGGGGAAAAAAGAGAGCAGAATAACAGTGAATTAATAATGGAGAAACCTGATTAGAATATAATTTGTCCTCATTAGCACAGCATTCCTGACATAAGGCCGCTCCTTGAATCCTGTTTACTTTGAAACTCCAAAGAAAGAAAACCTATATAGTTGTTAACACTCAGCTTTTCAAGGATAGCTCCGTAATGAGGGTGGAGTGTATATGAGCCGGCTGGTTCTTTACCATCAGAGAACACTGAAAACACATCTGTGCAGTGAAGCATTATTGGGCCTTTCAAACAACCTCTGTGGCCGCTGCCTATAAATCTCTTCCCCTGTCATGTTTAACTAAAACCCAATACCCATTCAACATGAAATCCATCAATGTTATACAGAAAACAATGACAAAGCACTCTCCTTTGTGTCAGGAAAAACAAATAATTCTGCAGGAAAAAGAAGGAAACCTTTTTTGGCAAGATTCTGCAAGAATATGAGGATGGCAAGTGGCAGCTTTCTTTTAAAGCACCACATATCCAGCTACAAGACAAAAAAATAAATCAAGGCCAAGTCTATACGGGGTGTTAGAATGACTGTTCAAAATGATACATAATGCATCAGAATAATCTATGTGTTGAGGTATTTTATCTGAAGTGTGTCTGTCATGAGGACAAAGTCAGCTTATACCATCCAGATGCATGAGTGTCTTGATGCTAAATTGATTTTGCATTTTGAAGCAAAAATACGTTTTAATTACAAATCCTTTCTTCTACTGCTTCTTAGGTGATGGAAGCCAAGCACATATGTGTGTATCTGCACTCACACAGAATGAGCTCAGTGTGTGGATTTAGCCATTTCCTATTCTCCTAACTTAAAATCAAAACAGGGAGAAAGAAAAAAAAAAAAAAAAAAAAGAACAGGGAATGAGGACTGAAGACAATCAGCAGAGGGCAAAGATATCTTCCATGAGGATTAACTATTGAGTGTATGCTGATTGCAAGAGATTCCAGGAAGCCATGCTGATTGGAAAGGATGTAGGCATCTCCAGGCAGATGTGCTAGAACAGCTGGCCATGAGTGGCAGAAAGTAATAGAGAGATAAGGCATCAGGAATCTAACCCAAACCTTAGACTTACTGGGAAAATATCATTTTAAAGTAATGTATCTTTTGCCATGTAAACAAGGAAGATTTACTTGATAATAGTTTATCAGCCAAGTTTCATCTACAGCACATGAGCCTAGAGTAAAAGCAACTCCCTAACAGCCTGTCTGGCACAAAGATGGATACCTGCATCGCACCGAACCTCTTCAACTCATCTCTAGGTGCAACACTTAATGTTGCCTCTGTCTTTTAAGTATCCCATTAATGTAAAGACATTAGCCACTGAACTTAATTAACAAAATCAATCATAATTAATTCTTTCAATGTTCACAGAGTTATCACAGACATTTCCTTTAGAGTTTTACTGTAATTTGCTATTAATGGAGAGCCAAAATAGTCAGATGATTTAGAATATATATAGAATAATGTAGACCCACTGTACATAATAAGATGGCATTTTCATTGAGGAGGTGACAGAAGCATCATAAAGCAAAAAGTGCAGAGCTTGGATGGTTTGTCAGTGTCAGAAAACCTGAGTGAGTGTTTCATCTGCTCCGTTTCAAGATATGTTACTCTCATCAAATTAAGACTCAGCATCACAGGTTCTTTTGAACAAGGAACTTTCCATACATGACTCAGGCCTTTGTTTTAAATGCCACGTGTAATGCGTGTGGGGAAGAAACTGGCTTCCCTTCATTAAAACAGAGCATCTTCCACTGACATTCCTTCTGTGGACAGACACAACAGCTGCTGTGTGCCCTTAAACACTGATGTCCCTGAGATCAACCCTTGTGAAGGACTGACCATTCAGCACTTCATGCTTAATTTCTGATTTCCCAGCAATCCCACTCTCCCAGCAATCATGCTTACTTATGGTGGCACACTGTACAGCGAAAATTCAGTTCCAGTCTTAACTAAAAAAAAAAAAAAAACTGGTGACCAGCTGCAATTCTCCTCAGAAGACAGGATGTAGTTTCTTCTGAAACTATATGTTCATCTTAAAATGACAAAAGACTGACGTTTGACTGGGAAGTACATTTTTTCCTCAGAAATGTCTCTAAGGCTGGGCACCATGTAGCTCAGCTTCTAGCCTTCCATCTAACCTGCCTCCTGTTATGAAGGCAGAATTAATTTCATTTTTCTAAAACCACCCCTGATTGATTAGCTTTGAATTGCGCACTTGCAACTTTCCTGCAGAAAATATCATAAGTTCTTCCAGCTGATTGTCACATTTTGAAGTTCCACCTACCAGGAGACAGGAGGACCTTATTTCTATCTTGAATGGAATGCACTTCAATTAGTTACTGAAATCAGAACGTATCCTGAGAGATACAAGATGTTATTTAGGAAGTGTATGAAATAAGAAGGGTAACTTGAGTGCATGGGTACCTACATGATGAGACACACTGTGTGTTTAAACACCTACATACGTGAACAGACATTCACACACAGTCGTTTTAAAAGGTTTATTTAAAAGTTAAACTAACATGCTTAAGCTAGATTTCTCTCTGGTTTTGTTTGTCGTTGTTTTTTACTGGAAGAGCAATCTTTTCCATAACACATTTTTCCAAATGAGTTAGAAAATACATTAATTTTCTTAAACACTGAGTACTACGAGCCAAACTTTAGAAGAGCCTTGTTATGGCACTATACCTTTCGGTCCAGGGTCTAATAAAAAGCCCATTTATTTGTGTGTCAGATCAGGTAATCAGGACAATTCTTCGTACCTGCTCTTCTGAAAGCAAGGAACAACACACGATAGGACTCTTTCCGATATTCCTCCATCAATCAATATAATCCTATAACAGTTCAAACTTAACTCTAGTTACATAAGAGAGCTACTGAATTAGATAAACTCAATCATCAGTGATGATAAAATGATTATTTAATTACTGTCAGCTGTGCTTCCAATATCACAGAGAGGAAATCCAAGAACATAGACAGTCAATGGTAATTTATTAATCAATTAAGCAGTACTGCGTGGGTAAGCATAATTTGCACGATAAAGATTGAATTAAATGCTTAAGTAAAAGGAGTGCCTTCTGTAACATTAAAGGTTGTGACTTAATACAGCAAAGGATTGAATATTCAAAAGTTAATGCTCTACTTTCTAACCATAGTATAAAGAAAAACAAAAGGCAGACTGAGCTGAGAGGATGGGACTGGCACTGCTTACAAGAGCAGCAACTGAAGTACAGCAGTAGCTTCGGTGTCTTCTAAGCTGTATTTCCTACACTTACGTTGATAGAAGATCTGTATCTGGCTCAACGTGTTTGTTTTGTGCTGACAGTTGAGGCCATTTCTGATACTTACTGAGGAGTTATTTTAACATTAATATGATTCTAACCTGCAAACAGGTAAGACTCCCGTCATACACCACAGATCACATTGTGATTCTCAGAGAGCTTTGATATTTGCTTTCATTTTTATAGAGCAGCACTGCACTTACAAACTTCCTTCTTTTTAAGTGTTTTACTTATGCAATTACCCTTCCAAGGTCTTCTGAATCCATCTTTGGATCTCATTTGGTTCACAGAGACTACCAATTAATTACTTTCATGTCCTACAGATATGGAGTGGATGGGTGATTTCTGCACTTCTGCTAATTTGATTTCTTAATTACTGAACAAATGCAAATTACTCCACTTAAAATCAAGGCTCCCTTCAGCTTGGGACTAACAGAAACCACAAAGAGTAGGAAAGACAAAACAAAACTTGAAAAGGCTGGTATAAATGAAACAAACTTTCAAGGCCCACAGCTAAAAAAGACAGACCTAAATCAGGATCTCCTATTGTCAATTTTAGGGTCTCACCAATGGATTATAACTTTGTCTCACTCGAAGGTTCACTCACTACAGGAACCTTCATGTTTGTAGAGAGACTATAGGTAAATACTTGAAAGATACTCCAAGAGCCTACAACAGACACCTACAGAATGCACACTAACAAATAGATTATTTCCCTCCACTGTTCCCATGACAAATGCTCACTTCTACCTTTTATACAGTATCTGCTTACTGCATAACCTTCTGAATACCGATGTTGTAAAACATGCTGCTTGACACGATTGGTGTATATTCTCAAGTTACAACCACATTTTAAACAAGTTTGTGTGAGATGGCTGAAGTGTAATTTGGCAGTTAGAACATCCCTGGGACATGAGAAAGTCCAGGTCTACTCTCTTGGTGAGTGACACTCGGCTTCCAACCATTCTACCACCCTAAACTATCTCCACTTCCTCTCTTTCTTAAGCTCAATTTTTACCTCCTTGGTGCTACTGCATTAAATCTGTGGTCACTATGAAACAACTTTAAATTTAAAATAGTGAAAAAAAAGAGCAAAATTATGTCTAGCCAGATTCTCACAAGATATTCTCATTATAGGCCTTTTCTAACATCCATCCTCTCTGCCTGATGATCTTTCACTTTATCTTGTTTATCTAAAACCAATACCTATTCAAACTCCAATCAATCAATGTTACATACGGAATAATGGAAAAAGACATCCAATTTTCTTGTTTAACAACTTGTTCAACACCTATTGCTTTCAGAGACCATTCAGCACCCATTCATCCTTACGTCATAGTTACCAGGCTTTCGAATTTAAAAGAAATGGATAAAAATTTACTAGAAAAAGGCAGTAGTGTCACCACCAAGTTCTGTGTTGTTGGGAGTGGTGGCCATGACAGCACCTCTGACACTGCGAGAATCTGTTATTTGACTGGCACTGTAATACTCAAGCACCAGGCTTGCTTTGGCTACAGTGGGCAATGTGACATTTGCCACTCCATCAACTCTGTGTAATAATGAAAATAACAGAAACTGTAAGAAAGCCCAGAACACTTACAAACTAAGCAAAAAGCGAAGCTCTGATATTGCTCTCCTGCAACCTTGGTAGGAAAGAAGTGGCAACATGAAGAAGAAAGAGCTGCAACAGAGCAATGAAGGGAGAAGATTCTTTAGTTACAGAGTAAAATGTCATGAAGGAGAAAAGTTCAACCCGGTGAAAGCAAATGCAGTCTTGGCACGTTTGGTCAAATTCATGCATGCTTTTTTCATATGCCAGATGCTTGGGAAATTTTTGCAAGTAAATTTTAGTGTAATTTTTTAGGAATAGGCCAAATTTGAACTCACTCAGACATTCCCCTCAATATGCAGGTTTCAGTATTGTATCCTCGATCATAACATTTGATAATTTTTTTCATTATTAGAGCCAGGTCTCAAGGTCTAACAAATGGTATTGCAATTAACAGAACAGCCACCGTGCCTTGGAAAAATCTCATTACAGAAAAATAAAAACAACCCAGTCCCCAGCACTGACTCCTTTAAATGGCTGCCACCAGCGAAGGAGCTTGGTTATGCATATAAAACAAAGTACCTACATTTCCCTTCCTCCTTTCCATGGACACATTAATACTGTGCTGCAGGCTGATCTGGCTAACAAGTTCTGAGCTAGAAACTAAGGTTACTAATGTCACTGTTAGGATTTTTTTTTTTATTACTATTGAATCTGATCCCACTTACATCCAAGCGTGGTTTTTTAATAATTTACTCACAAATAAAATGGGCTGAGACTGCAAAAGGAGGGAAGGAGAGTTGTGTTTTAAGATAAAAAGTGAACATATTTTGTGACCAGATAACACTTAATTTGCAAATGTGTACTCTAGAACCATATGTTGTCTGATACAGTCAACGTTCTTTGCCAAGGAGCATTTATATAGCTGATCAAACATTCCTGTTCAATATTTAAAAAGATAGGAAATTCTAAACTGTTACACTACTGCATATGCATAAGAGGCTTTTCTGTCTCTTCCAAGGTGCCCTAATCAATATAATTATTTTCAGTATTTTCATGTTGTGAAAAAACATTGCATAATGATTCAGTCTATGTTCGGACTTGATCCTCCAAACACTTCCCTGTTGCCAGCACATATAAAATGCTGTGGCAAGCTTGCCCTACATCTCTCCTGGGCTGGCCAAATTCCTCATGTGAAGAACTAACCCCGTTTGGTCTTTACAAATGGGGGGTTTGGTCTTTCTTTACAAGGAGAGTGGTTAGGCCCTGGAACGGGCTGCCCAGGGAGGTTGTGGATGCCCCGTCCTTGGACGTGTTCAAGGCCAGGTTGGACGGGGTCCTGGGCAACCTGATCTGAATGTGTATGTTTGGTGGCCCTGCTAGGCAGGGGGGTTGGAACTACATGATCCTTGAGGTCCCTTCCAACCCGGGTGATTCTGTGATTCTGTGATTGGTCCCTGTAACTGCAATAGTGAGATGGCTGTACACGTGATGCTTACACCTAAGTCAGAATGAAGTGGATTTAAATGAATACAGACGTAACGGGGAACTGTTGAAATCTCACAAAATCCTATAATCAAGACAAGAGAGAAAACAATGGACGCCAACAGTTTCATATGTTTCAATACCTTTAACAGACTAAAGGAAAATGTACTGTTAAAAGAGGATTGCTCTGATTTTGTGTAGCAATATCTATAATACAGTCAAGAAACTGAAGGGTTCTGCTGTACTGCTGCAGCCACTAGAAAATCAGGGGAGCAGAATGTGGCCTGTGCCCTACATATTGAGACACAATTGCCATTTATTTATCCTTGCTTCTTAAAATGATAGTTTTCACTCATGAAGGTGTTCATAATTAAGCTTGTGACAGCTTCTGTTATGCAGTTCATCAGCAAGGAAGACATAAAGAACATCGAGGACTCATTACACATAGAACAAACTTAACTCATTAACAATACTTGGAGTGAGCAATCAGACCATTACTTTTAATGGGATTAGCTTTTTTTGTGTGCAAAAGGCAGCACAGCTCGGTCTACTTAAAATCATTTCTGTATTCTAACGACGTGGGCTACATTCATGCTAACAGGAAGGCGTTCATTCTGGCTTTGCTCTGCATTGTCAGAGAGGCACTGAGCGTTTTAGCAGAAATCGGAGCAATAGCTGAGTTACTCTCCATTTATTTTTGTCTGCACATTTTTCCTTTCTCATTTTAGAAGGCCTTACCTTTGATCACCAGTAAGGAACAAGATTAGTTTACTAATTCTGTATTACTGTCAGCGAAGTGGCATAGACTCAGTCCTCCACATTAAAGTGAGGAGAGAATCCTTAGAGGGCTTAAGGATGAAGACTCCCCATGTGCTCCTAAAATCCAGCTAGCCTTATATGTCAACATCAGTATGATATCCCTGAGTAAGTGTCTCTGCAGCCACACAGCATGTTCCCAGCTTGAATAATTAGCCATCACTGCTGCTTGTTAGACCTGCTTATGCGCTGCCAGAGGAAAGTCTTGGTGCTAATGAACCAAAAGAACTGTGAGTTATGGTAGTGGTTCTCCTTAGGTCAGACTCACTCCCCCAGAAAGATGCAAAGGACTGTTTTGTATCCATTGCAATATTACAAAATGTTCTATTTCTAACAAATTTGCAAGAATTGCTAGTTTTGATGTAGCATAGTGATGCCATTTTAACCTATTGCTAAAGACATTTCTGAAGTGATCTCAAAGCCAACAATGAAGCCTTGCAACTACATGGTACACACAAATAACTGCCTAGTACACATACGTCATATTGGACACTAAAAGAAGTGCCTTTAAAATCTCTATAAGGCAGAAACATCAGGACATCTGAGCTGTTTCTCTCCTACAAAGTGCTTGGTCTTGAATGAACAGTCAGCAGATTACTACATGAGTAGCATGTAAAAATCATTTATCAATAAAACAAAAATCTAAAAGGTACCTGAGTGAACACAGGAGTGAAGCCAGGGAATACAAACATAGCCAAGCAATAAGTATGTTTTACAGAGAAAGGCTACATAAACAAAGGCATCAAAAGCGTCCCAGCAGCATTCAGGTGCTTTCCAACTCCCACGTGTCACATCTCAGACATCACCTACAGAAAGACTTTCAACCAAAATTCGATGTTCACAAATAGCAGTACTACACAGACATGCTCCACTATAAGAAAGGCCAACTTACTTCCCTATTTTATGTGATCGTGCCTTCTACCATGCCAAGCACACAGAGTTTTCTAAAAATGTCCCTGCCTGTTCTGGATAGAGATAAAATAATAAGTTGCAAGCTAAAACAATATTAGTCATCTGCCACAGGAGTTAAAACTGCATCTTCTATCACAGAGGTGTTGCAACTGCGTCAGTGCGTTGTATAACTTCTATCTCAAGGCTTAGGCAGAAGCTCTGTTTTTGGACATTCTCCTCTCTACACCAAAGTTAAAGTAGGAAGTGGTGGTATTCAGGAACTGAGCAGTAGCTCCTCACTGTGTTCAGAATTTTCTTTCTAGCATTATCATCCTTCAAGGTGAAGAACATCATAAATTCTTGCCAAATAAATTTTATTCTGAAGCTCGCAGGATAGGATCCGTTTAGTATGAGATCTGAAAACAGCCATTTAATGACTAAATAATAAGTAAATTTGATTCATTTTGGAGTAAAGTTAGATGAAATAAAATTTCCTCCTGTCTTTCCATAGCTGACCTCACACCTTTCTCTGTCTGTAATAACACTAGATTGCAGTACCCCACGGAGGGCCTAAGATGAAATTTTGGAAAAGATCTCCGCTCACAGAATGAAAGACTTCAGAGCTCACTTCAGAGACAAGATACCAATAGAGACATTATTAACATCACTGACATACACACAAAGGAAGCCAGAGGCTCAGAGCTCTGCCTCTGTGTGGTTAAAAATGTAAGCACTTAGCAGGGAACGAAAATTACACTGGCCCAAGGTCCAGGACTTGCCATATTTAGTCTTGGAGTGCTGCCAAAATAAGCACTGCTAAACGAGATGATCAGTGAGAGAGCGAGATTTGAAATGTGATAACATCAGGATTGAAAGCTAACTTCTGTAAGATACTGAGGCTGTAAACAGAACAGAGAATTTCTAAGGACGAGAATTCGCTCCCAGAGCTGACAGACCAGATGAACAGTTCATGCAAATCTTGTCCTGCTTTACTGCATCCTTCAGGTCAGCAGTACAAATGTTTATTTAGGGAAAATGACGTGACTGAATTTCTGTTTTGGTTTTTAATTTGTCCTTTATAATTTCCATTACAAATAGGCTATATTTCTTAATACCTACCTGCTTTAACTATCCCCTCATTCTTGAGTGTGGAGGTCATATATTTTATAGCTACATCAAACAGAATCAAAGTAAAGATACTCAATTTGAATGTGTTTGCATTAGTGAGTTGGAAGTGACTTTGTTTTGATGACTGGGACACAGATGCTTGTGGATTATCTTGCAATCATTTATGGTAACATAAATATACTGTGTTTTGAGAACATTGGTCTCCTCCCTCAGATGAGAGGCTCTGAAATACCAGTCTCTCCCTCTCTTCTTGAACCACGTTCTTTCTTGTAAGATGAAACGTACAACAAAAAAAGGACTGAGAGTACTTCAGACATAAAATAAGGACAACTCATGGATGAACAGGCATTCAGGCAAAAAAGGAAGGTAAACCTGAGTTTCTATACCCTATAAGTATGTATAGGAACCACTAGCACCTAGGCTATCTGATAATGAGACATTCTTTAATGTTTCCGCCTTCTCCATTAAAAAAATATATTAAAAAAATTTAAAAAAGTGGAAATCATTTTAAATTGCGACTGTTCTGAAAAAATGTAACTTAAGACTGTCTGGAGCACATCTTCCAAACAGAACCCTGCTGTGGGTACAGATGGAGACGCATGAATCCTAATGGGATTCTGGTGTGTTGCAGAGTTCCTCCTCACAAAGTATCTCCAAAATTTCTGTTTTGTCACTTAGAGTAATGACTTTTGAAAATGTAGATCATCTATTACAAATAAGTAGGGTACTCCCCACATTTTTATGACCTCGGTTTAATGGCCTAGAGAGTATTTGAAAGAAAGAAACAAGGCTATTCAGTACAGATGTTAAAAGATGTAGGAAACATGCAAAGGGTTAACATAATTAAATAGAAAGATATATGTTTTAACAGAGTTGTGCTTTAAAATTACTTCTCATTTATCCACTTACGAGGCATGTATGGAGGTAAAATGATCAGTGGTAATGTGCAACAGAAAGATATACACTTTTTTAATTGTAGCCAAGAGGAAAAAAACAGCATGGAATAACTTAATCGTTGCTAATTATAATATCACTGAGGTAATTACAATAGATTTTGATTGTCTCATTTTCACACCAGAGGAGGGCACAATACTGGCTTTTCTCTTAATACATATTTGTTTTTTAGAGAAGAGCTGACAATTACACTAATTGTAGTCACAGCATGAAACTTTGTTTTTAAAGAAAAATTTGTCTACATGTCACAGAGAATAAACTCATCCTTTCTGTTCTGTTAGGTGCAAATTAAAGACATATTAATTGCTTTGTTCACTGTAACAGTACAGAGATCTTCTCATGTAAGCACAACTAATTCTGTCAGAGTCGCATCACTTAAAGGCTGCAACTCCCAAAACGAATGTAGCTGAACAAACAGGCACTTCTTGGTAGTAAACACAGATGATGTGGAACACAGTATTTTCATCTGGAGGTCAACAGTCGGCTTTTCTACTGGGGAATCCATTCAGACAAAGGGGTAGGAACCCAGAAAACCGGATCAGACTCACTAGTCCAGTGGGCTGTAATCTTCTCCAACATCATCTGGATTCTATCTGTTCCCAAATTGTATCAGAATTTTCTAATGACCGAATATTAGATGCTTCAGAGGCAGACACAGAAATGCACAGGTGCGTAGTAGCAGACACATGTAAGAAGGCGATATACCCATCTCTGATAGTGTTGTCACATCATATGCACCATGAAGAACTACCAAAGGAAAACAGCCCTTCTAACTCACCCTATCAAAAGTGTGTACTTGATAAGAAGCATAGGCTATTTATCTTTGGTGATACTCTCGTCCTCCTAAAAAAGATTAGGTCATAAGCTGCAGTTTAGCCTTACCAACATATCTGTATACCATACCAAGTTTTGTTTATCATACTCTCTTATTTATATCAGCAATGCACTAAGCCTTCCGTATGTCTTTGAAGCTGGGGACTGGGTGGCAGTGCTCTGAGAAGAGGATTTCAATCCATTATGCCTCATACTTGTTTAACCAAAGCTGTGATACTTGCTCTGCCCGCCTGAGTAGACTGCAAAGTAATACTGCTGATGAGCAAGATCAGGAATATGCTGCACGTGCACAGACTCACTTTGCCAGCTCTATGTAACTACTTCTTGCCATTGACAACTATGCTACAGATCACCTGAACACAACACAAAGATTGGTAGCTACAGACTATCAGACAATTCCAGAGATGATAAAGAGAGTTCAAATCTATGAAATGGTGAGGTTTCTGCTGTTGTTCTGCTGTTGTTCTGCTGTTGTTTTCTAAAGTGTGTTGTAAAAAAATTTAAAAAAAGACACAAGTCACAATCTTCAAGGTATGCGTTAAAAGATTTAACTGGATCAGATTTGTCAACCTGTTGCACAGCCGGGCCCAAGGACCTAAAATATGATTGTAAATGGTATTTTCAGTTTTCAGAGTCAAACAAGGAAGACAGTTTCCAACCAACAGAAGCCCTACATTTTAATCTAACAACTCGTATGAATTACGGAACACTAGCACATTTCTCTTTTCAAAAACAAAGCAAAAAAAACCCTTTTGTATTTTAATCAAGGCATCTAAAATATACATGACAAAGCCATTGCAAAGATATCCTGTTACACTGCAGCACTCATTTTCCAACTGCACAAGGCTCTCATGCAAAAAACAAAAACAAAAACAGTAGATTTTTTTCTTTAAGAAACCTCTACCTGTATCACAGGAATTCATGTTTGATTTTTATATCTATGTTATACGCATATTTGCCACCAAAGACAAGCTAAAAGCAGAGTAGCTACAGATTTTACATACCAAGTTAATTAGCAATTCTTACCAAACAGAGTGTATCTTTTCTTCTCAGGGTTCAGCTTAGTCTCGATTAGACATATTTACGGGAAAAGTCAATGGATAAGACATTAGAGGCCAACCTCAAAGTCAGAATAAAGCAACCATAGACCTTAGAGAAGTGCTTTATTAGCCAAGAATTGGTTGGTTATTGATCTCGGTCTATGTCTCTGGTCACAATAGCACTTACCCTAATTTTTCTAGTGTAAATATAAGTAAATTTGAATGGGTGTTGTTGAAAACAATCTGTAAATCTACATTTTGTGGTTTATGTTGTAATTGTAGTTACGGGAAGGTTCAATATCTGCAGCATGGTAAGGAGACAAGGCTGTGGCATGGCAACCTCATCTCTGCAAATATGTCCTGAAGCACTTTCTCAGAGGTTATTAAAATGACTGGAGCTATCACTCAGCTTAGAAGCAGAGAAACCACATGGGTACTCATAAGAAAGGAACTTTGAAAAAAACACTGTAAAGAGAAACGTTACACATTTAACTTCAGCTTTTCTTTTCACTGAGGTCAACCAGATAATTAAGAAAAACAGATATGCACAGTTTCTTTACTTTTCTGCAGACAAACATTAATAAATTACTGCTTGCCTCAGCACTACCTTGCTCTCGTTCCTATATTGTACCTTTTTTATTTAATTTCATCTTTAAGATTTATTTTAAGATCACTTTCAATTTACTTCATGGCCTACTGCATGAAACCTCTTTCCTATTTGTCCTACTGGGAACACCTGTCTTTATAATATTGCTATAGGGTTAATGAGGGTTAATGGCTATTGTATTTCGAATTGACACTAGCAAGCAAATTTCAAGTGGAAATAGCAAAAAACGTAATAGCTGTGTCTGCTGTAGCACTTGTCCCCATTTAAATTAACACTGAATGGACTATAACCTTGCATTGCCTAAAAAATGGCAGGCATATTGCAGTATGCATCTGGAATTGCCACGGCTGCTAAGTGCTATTTCCTTCCAAACTTACATTCATTACTCAGCATCAGTAATGCTTTTATTCACTTCACACATACTAAGAGGGAGGCAAAAGACTGTTCCTCTGCCTGCAGTTTAGCCTACCAAAGAAAGTCAAATAAAAAAAGGGCAGTGGAGCTTTTACTGTGTTATTTCACACTCTGACAGCAGAAAAGGGGAAGTACTGTCCAGCTGTGGAGCTGACCTGCAACATCCCTTCTCCTTGGAGCAAGAGGGAGCAACCAAAATCAGAAGTGTGAGTCTACCCCTTATTTAAAACATGAACAGAAGCAACAAATTACCACTCCACTGAACACCACCACTACTCACCTGATCTGTACAAAATTAAATCCTGTCTGAAATAGCTCTGTTTTCTAAATCAATTCTATCTGTTTAGTTGACATATATGTCACATCCTAATCAGCTCAGTGGTCTGTTTTCTGTTTTCGTGCTATCCTTTCTCCAGTGACTTGATAATTTCCATCCTACCCGTGACTGTGATGTTCCACAGAAAGTTCTGTTTAGCTGGATGCTGGATGTGAAGGACACAGGGTTTGGTTTTCCCAGCAGTTTTTAGTAGTGGGACCTGAAAACCCAAATTTACTTCAGTGAAAGCATTATGCTCTTCCTGAATTCAATTCAAAATTTGTTGGCACTGCCTAAGTGCTCTCCTGCCAAGGTCATCTGTCTCAAATACAACTACAAATTAAAAGTTTTTTTTTTTACAGGTGATCTGATATTACATTGATGAGCAATGGAGAGACCACCCAGACAATGTCACACTAGTGCCAGAAAAGAACCAGAAGCCAGCCTGATTTCCATGCTAAATATGGAACAGCCTTATTCCCACCTGCTTCCACATAAACGTACTGGGAACTACCAGCAGTGGCTGAAGTGGCTCAGACTTGCATGTGCCTCATACTTATATCACCATAAAAAAAACCACTGGCTTCACTTTATAAAATCTTACAGAAGTTATGCAACGCTGTCAGTATTTTTCATTCATTTGTTCATTTCTGTGAATGAGCTCTTCATTCCTCAACAGGCTATGCAGAATTTTAGACTGTATAAAGTAAGAAACAACTTTCCAGTAACACCCGCAGACTACAAATAACACTGTAACACTGTAATGAAAAGCTGCCACAATCCAGGATATACGAGCGCAATTCCAACATTGTGTTTGTTTAAAAAAAAAAAAAAAAAAAGCAACTTAATGTGGGGACTACACATTAATTCTCAAGGCCTTTTTAATTAAGCACTTTCTTCTGCATTTCCTTGCTATGAAAGCTTCAATGTAAGAGATGGTTTAAGAGATCCCCACCCCATTCTCCCTCTGCTGCCATTTTTCACGCTCCCCAGTAAGTCCTACTTATGCTGAGGGAATCTATCATAAGATGTCATTTGAAAAACAAACAAACAAACAAACAATGAAGAGATCATTTCACAAATCTGTACTGTGCATTGGTCCCAAAAGATCTAAATATGCCCAGATAAGAACAGTGATTTATACCAGCTTTGCCATCAAAGGATTTGCAATGTGGAACCACACCTTACACAAATTTAGAGCTGAAGTAATTAGCAGCTGTTGTGGAGCTCAGCTAAAACACTTTGTAACTTCATTGATCATCATTATTATTGTTCCTCTGTATCTTCTAGTGTAGTGAAAAACCATCTGGTCTTGAGCATTGTTAATGCCAGTGAAACCAAGAGGAGTGAAGGGGGCTTAATATCTCACAAATGGGGCTGTTAGTATCCAGAGTGTGCTACTACATTGCGTCACTAGTGGATATTGTTGACAAGTCACAAAATAGTATTTATATTTATTCATGCAATGCAAAGGCAGAACTCTTTCTCTGTCTGCATCTCTAATGACTGCTAGGAGACTATGGATGAGAATAATCACAAAACCTGAATGGAGATAATAAAACCAATAGTGTTCAAGTGCTGAAACAAAGAGAATCCCCAGTGGGGCAGTGATCTTCTGAATGACTCAAGTAGTTCTGCACAAGCCTTTGAATTTCACTTTGACGTTTAAATGAAGAAAGGGAGAGAAAAGCACAGACCAATTTCATTGATTGGTGTAACTCAGGAATCTAACATAAAAGCATTGGGATGACTCACAATACATACAACATCTGAAACCAAACTCCATTCTCTTCTATTCCCATTTCATTAAAATAACCTCCTATTTTCTTCTGTTATAACACTGTATAAATCATGTGTATTCTGGTTTGAAAAATCCCATGCAGGGGGTTCAAACAGAGCTTTCTTTATTGCGTTTCATTTGGGAGGGGAGCTACAGTGTATAATGCACCTTAAAAAAATAAATAAATAAAAAGTGCTTTCAGCTGAGAATTTGCCATGATCAGATTTTTAAAAGCTCATAAACACAGCTTCCTCCTCAAAAAAAAAAAAAAAAAAATTCAGCCAAAATGTACCATCAGAAGTGAGGCCTGTACAGGGCACAGGAGAGGCTGAGAACATCTGACCCATGGGCTGCAGTGCAAAGCCTCGTGAGGCAGTTCTGCACGTTACCCAGAGCCACGTTCCAACAAGCACAGTAGCACTCCAGGAGCACAGTACAGAAATGTAATTTCTGAGCTGACGATCCATTTGAAAGTGAGTGCATTGCTCTACCTTAAGGAAGATCCAGATCATGAAACCGTTGCAGCAATTATCTTTGTTTTATTTTTTAACTGGTAACCTTAGCCATTAAAATTAATGCCAGTGTAAAGTCAAAACAGTACAATTAATACAGCTCTAATTGATGCTGTAAGTAGACAAAATCTCACTATGAATACAATCAATTCTGTGCAGATCCTGTTGCTTATTGACTATTTGGTTCACTGAAGATAGTGCTTTTTAGCATCATTTTTATTATTTTTCAGCAGTGATGCCACCATATAGGTCTGTGGCCTGAGGGTATTTGGCCATTTCACTTAGATTTCCTATGACTTTCCCAACATGCAGCGCCAAGACAGGAGGATGCTGTTAGTGCACAGTCCCCTTGGGTAGCTAGTTATGGAACTTGAATTGCTGCACTTAAGCAAGACCATCAGAATGGTTGGCCTCCTAGACACCATGGCTCCGGTTCCATCTACAGAACTTTAAGTGCCACTTGCTAAAAGTATGGAAAAAAAAAAAAACAAAACAACATATCCTGTCTTTGTGTATAGAAAACATTACTTTAATGTTCTGTAAGAGCATCTGTAGGCAGGGCTAGGACAAACAGGAGTATTTTTCAGTCAAGAGCTTATTTTTTACACTTGTATGAGAAGTGATCAATTTTACAGATGGACTGACTGAATTTTAAAATTTGTTGTAAAAGCTTGCCTGCAACTCAGCTCATCTCTGCAAATGAAATTACTTCAGGGTTTTTTTACGTTTAAAATATTTCAGAGAAATCAATAGTCTGCAAGTGATTTCTCTTTGCTGAGATGTACCTGTATAATTGTGCAAAGTTTGCTGCTGATCCCTGCTGCACAAGAAGCTGACAGCATGCAGAAGGGGAAAGGGGTGCAGGAATCCCTACCACACTTCTCCTGAAGGCTAGCTGTTGTTGAGCAAGATCGAGAATACCTCAGCACGTCCACTGCACCAAACCTCACAGAAAACAGTAATCTCTTAAATTTGTATCAGAATTGTATAATAGTAACTGGGACAACGGATTTCTGTTGGTCCCTTGAATTATATCGCTAAAGAGGATGGAACATACTTTGAGTGTAATCTGATCAAAATGCACCAGCACAAACAAGCATTCTTCATTTTGAGTTCTTCCTTCCTTAAGAAAAACATCAAAATGCCAGCAAACTATTTTAAGGCCTCCTAACAACTCAAGCAAATTTTCAGAGGTGGCAGGACCTTAGCAGACGTATTCAGCTGAGCATACCCCAGAAACATGGGGTTGGGAAACCACAAGAACAGGCTCACCCTTGAAATTTCCCAGTTCTCATTATTACTGGAACTTCAGAAGGTATAAAAACAATCGTTGCTATTACTATGATGGATAAATATATGGTACTCATCACCATAGCATCTAGTTGCCTGTACTGAAATCTGAATTGTCCTAATCGACATTGAAAATAAACCAGCCTTCCTGATACTGGCTGCAGGGAGAACAAGTTCTTAGAGCTCAACTGATGATTAGATTCACATTTAAGTGTATATACACTGGGAGTCAATTTCAAAGGCGTAGTCTTGCTAATGAGATTGCCCTGCTTCCAGCATCTGCAAAGCTGTACCCTCAGGAAGCAAGCAGTGGCATTCCAGATGAGCATAGGTTACCTGGTGGAATGGAAATGGTCTAAGGCTCTTATGGAAGTGTCAGGCAATCATTAATAACCACGAGCACTCATGCTCATCGTCTAAAAGATGATGCCTTCAGCAGAAAACAGGTTTCTTGTGTTCTGGGCTACTGCTGAGCAAAGGAAAGTATTACCAAGTGACTCAACTAAGCTACTACTATATCCTCTGCATTTTTAAAATATTCTCTTGAAGAACTGAGCTTGTCAGTGCTGCTCAGACTGCGAGGTCTGATATGTCTGATTGTGGCACATTGCGATATGGCTACAGAGTAACAAGATATTTGATGTTTGATATCCACGTTTATTTGGTTTTTTAAATCATTATCGCTGTGCACAACTCTTAGCAGACATAACTGCTTGTCCTAAGCCTTTGTTAATTAAAATAATCCATAAGCATGCAACTTTGGCTTTCTACCCCACAGCAATAACAGGAGCACTTCAGCAAGCAGAAAGTATCTGTTTTAGTCGGCCTTCTCAGATCCTGTCCCCCTGCTTTAGTTCCATTTTTCAACTCTTCCATGATCCAGTCAGCCAACTTGCTAACATATCTTCCATTAGCACATGCGTAATTAACAACGTTATCTATTAATATCTGTGGACCTATTAGTTTTAACACTTATTTCCAGTATTACTCGTATATGTAGCTTTGACAAAACGCATCCATGAAACATATTAGAAGTTGACAGTGCCTTTTATGATCTTCTGCCTCTGAACAATAAGCTGATAATCAGAAAGAATGAATCTTTGGAGCCATGCAAGTGTGTCCTCACACTTCAAGAGCTAGACAAATCTGAAAACTTAAGGACACAAAGTCAGATCTTCAGCTGGTACAAATCAACGCAGTCCCTTCATTTACACTGGCTGAGGGTTTGACCCTTAAAATCTTTTCCTGACATGTTTGATAAAGAAAGAACATTACATTTCACTTTATAATTGGACCTTACAGTTAAAAATAGCCAGATTCTTTCCTGATTAAACAGACAGGAAGATATAAAGCAGATTTATTGTCTATTAGATTTTATGTTCCATTTTCTCTTGTCACAAGAGAAGTAATTTTGTGTATATATCCTGTCCAGCACAAAATCATCTGTTGCCTCAAGTACACTAATTCAAGCATACATGCATAGATCCATATCAATAAGCCACATCTCCCCCATTCATAGCTATGGCTCCCACCTAACGTGTTTCTATTCTCTGGACTTGCACTGTTCTGAAGTTCTGGAGTGATCTCCACTCTTTCCCAATAACGTCATAACCCAACCATAAAATATTTGGGGATTTTAACCATTAGAATTGGTTAAAACAATTAATAGCAGCATATTATTTGAAGTAATTTTTAAAAAGAATTGCTTTCATTAATATCCAAAGATGTATTTTCTTTTCTTTTCTGGGATAAAAATTCCATTTTTAGTGCACATGAGGACGAATCCCATCCAGCTTTATAAATAATGACAGAGTGAATTGCAAGTTGGTCTTAACAAACATGTTCTGAAATGCATTGCCCCACTACTCACTCAGCCCTCAGTGTAAGTGCTAAGCAGTGGCAGGCAGCAACAGCCTTGCCTAGCAATCTCTGTAATTAAACATTCAAACGCAGACACGCATTTCTGCAAATGGGCCCCCCAACTTCCCTTTTTTGAACACTTTCTTCAGAAGGAAATCTCACACAGCTGTTGTAAGAACACTACATGGCATCTGCAAAATGTCTATTGTACAGACCAGGGTGAGAAAACAGCCTCAAACACCAACAAGCTGGATCTGACCACTAATTGAAGCCATTGTTTAGGAAAATTACTCGCGTGTGGTCTAACAACTCATATGAAATCAGTGATTGCTGCAAATGAAAAAGCAGAATTATATACCACTCCCATCCCCCATCTCTCCCAAAAGGACTCATGCTAGAAACAAACATTTACCATCACACACAGACGCACTGCTGGCTTACACTGTGTATTTTCTATGTTTTTTAACCGCATCAGATGCCAAACAAACTGAGTTACTGATATGGTCAACAAATACTAAATAGAATTTTTTTAGTCTGTGAGAAAACCAGAAATGTGTCCCTCGTTTCTGTTTTCCATCCAGTAGTTTTAAATAGAATAAGCCATTTCTAGCTTACTGCCTATCTTACACCTTATTTACACTGAATTTTTATCTCCCAGTGCATCTTATTTTTTGTTGGCATTCCCCACCATGCAGTTTACATGGTGATGAAGAAATAGCCTTGCAGGCATTGAAAAAGAGATACAACATGTTAAGACATAATTCCCTGCAGGGCATTCGAGGCTGAATTTGCTGTCACAATGAGTCCAAGCTTCCATAACTATCCGTGTTTTATGTGGATTTGAAACATAAAATTAGATTCATCTTAATCTTCTGAAACAGCAATCTTCCCATGAAAGCTGAGAGAAAACAGCATATGAAAATGGTAAAAGAGAGAGAGAGGGCAGAATGAAGACAAGAACTGAATAATATGAGATGCCACACTCTTCTAGTAAAGGAAGTAAAGTTCCCTTATGGGTAATAATATATCATGAAAACTTTGCTGAAAGGGATTGAGTTCCTGCCAAATTTCTTGTTTACACACAAGTGATCTCTGCCGAGGCTTCTCAGTGAGCCAAGTATGCAAGAGCACCGAGGAAGCCAGCACTAGAATAGAAGTCACTACTGTTCAGAGGAACATTTGTGACACAGTGCATTTCGTAAGACCTGATTTATGGATATGGCCTCCATTCACCTAGACAGGGACACAGAGCATCAACCCAAGAGAGCTAAAGTTCAAAACAATAAATCTCAAGTTTCCTTGGTCAGTCCAAGAGCAGAGCTTAAGGAATATACTGCCCTAGTTTCCTGGGACCAGATTTTGCAGCTGGAGCAACTTCAAGGTTTTTTTTGTTGGATTTTTTTGTTTTTTCCCGAAATGCTTCCGATAGGTAGCTTGCTGTGCTGCTTTACTGCCTTTGGGTTACTCACTAAAAAATCTGTTTTTAAAAAAATATTCTCTCGAGTCAAACACTGCTTTTTTTCCTTTGTTCACATTTTAAATGCTGAGAAGAATATATTACTGCCTGCAACTAATAGAAAGCACAGAACCTGAAGGTGAGAGGAAAAAAAAAAAAGAAGTATTTTTGTTTGATGATTCAAACTGACAGAGGAAACACGCAAACTGAAATCTTCCTAAAATAACGTGGAATTAGAATGCGATTCTTTTTATATTTAATTTAAATCACATGAAGGTTCTCCTTTTACTGCCATTACTTCAGACTTTCGCAAGCATGAGTACACAGTTTTCACTGTCATCTCAGAATCAATGAAACAAATAGGAAAAAGTTTTCAAACACTTTCAAATTCATCTATTTTCCTGTCTCATTCACCTACCTCACTGCTATTAAAAAACACCAAATATTCTGCACACTCGTAGTAACCAATTACAGATTTGCAATTTTCAGTTGTTCATTGTTCTAGATTTTAAAAGAGAGAAGCATCAGGACATAACACAGATAGCAGGACACACTAAATAATGAGAATTTTTACAGCTGTCAGGTTAGCTGGATTATACATCTTTCCAGCAATGCAGTCCTAAAAATCTGTCAGTTATCACTGATTGATGTCATCATTCTTGCAACATATATTTCTACCTAATTAAGAACACGTCTGCCAAATGTAGTGCCTTATTTGGCCTAACTTATTTTCCTGCAAACAATGCAGATAAAGTTATTTTCCAAAGCTTTTTATACAGACAGGCAAATAAAAGGCACTTTAGTGCCAGAAAAGGCACTTCAGTTCCTGACTTTCAGTAGAAATAGCTTGTGTGGAATTGAAAATCAATGAAAATGTTTTGTTGATTGGATTTACTGAGCCTGATTCTGACCATATCCCCAGCTGTGGCTCCCCAGATGAAGCTGCAGCGACAGGGACAAGATGTGAAGATACAACCCCTCTTGCCACGAGCCCACTCACTCTCAGTCCATAGCTGTGACACAAAAGATTGCCATCTACTTGAGAATCCAATTCCCGCTCTCCTGGTGTGATACCTGCAGCAAATATTCATGCTCTCTACTGTGCTGTCCTATGTCCATTCGCTCAGGTAAGATCCTAGTAAATAACAGGCTTTCTGCAGAGGGACTATGAGGTGACAACCCTTTTTCTGCTTCACCAAATACATTCTTTCATTATTACTCAAGTTCTTGTACTGCAGTAACCCCTCAAACTCCACTACAGAAGTTATTCCGAGTGTCAGTAGCCATGTCCTGAAACTATCTTAGCTTTCTCCACCACTATCAATCAAGTCCTTACGAGGCAGTGCACGGTGGGTCAGGGAGTCCTAGCTGCCTTTTCTGCCACATTTCTCACACAAATCCTAGAGCATAAGGGACAGGGAAAGAAAATATGCTTCTCCATATCGAAGCTCTCAATTGTGAAATGGAGCTGATGAAAGAAAAAAAAAAAAAAAAAAAAAAGTGATATTTTTAGAATAAAAAAATTAAAAATTAACTCAGCTCATTGACTAAATTAGGAATAATTGGTCAGGTACATACTCATAAAACACACGGAGGCACTGCTGTAGGTAATAAGCTCTGCTGACTTCCTCCTAGCTGTTGACTTGATGCTCTCTGTATGTAAGTTCTGCAACCTCACATCCAAAATTTTGATGAAACACAGGACTCTATTATTAGGTGCTGCTATGCTAAGACCCCAGAGGAAGTAAGGACTCAATTTAACTGTGTTTATGTTAGATCAAAATAGATGCACAGAAAGCGGCTGGCATAGGTATGTTGCAAGACTCTTTATCTACAAACTTCAACATATTGTTTTTAATATCATATTTCAGAGAATGAAATCAGTTACAAACACTGTCCGATGAGATTTCAACTTATTTATAGGGGTAATACGGTACTACATTTCACTATGTTAAATTAAATTCAGAAAACTTTGTCCTCCAGTTTGTTTTCATGCTCTGGGAATAAAATAGAGACTACAATTTTATAGAGAACACTGTATCATGGTACACATCTCTGCTGGAAGAAATCCAGATCCACTGAAGTAAATATGCTTCTTGATTTCTCTCTGTGTCTTTTCAACTCTGTGCTCCCATAGGATTTACCCTGAATTATTCAGACACATCTCAATAAGATTTCTGTAATTAAAGACAACTAAAGAAATAGAATTTGCTCTATTTATATCCATTTGCTATTTGGAAATTGAAATTCTGTTATGAGCATTCAGCACTGTTATGGAAATCTGAAGTCCAGTACAGACCTTCAGCGTGATTTCCTCTCCAAGTATAAAATTCCATCTAAAGAGCAACAAAGTGATAATAAGCTGTTCCACAAACTTATCTTGTTTTTCTTTTCTGTTTCCTGCTATGAGCCTGACGTAGTTCACATGCGCAGAGTTGGGGCTATTCTAGAGAACTTGAAGCAACTTCATACACTTCACTAACTACTTTCAGACACCTAACATTTTCACCAATAATTTCTCTGTTTGCCTACTAATTCTTATTTCTTATTAAACATTTTATTATTATTAATTCTTAATTCTTGTTTTCAACAGCCAACATAAATCAGTTTTCAAGTCTTCATCTTTTGGAACCTTTTATTCAAACCTGAATGGACACCTAACATGATAAAGAGATTGAAGGTGAAACAGGTACTTTAAATACATAGCCCATATAGAATGTAAGTTTTCATCAGCTTGTGTGGAAAAACACACCAGATTTCAGCACAAGTTGCTTTTCATCTGAGTGTTGTTCAGACACGAATGTCAAACATTTACACAAACAAATTGATACATTTGATACAGCTCATTTGTTTGCTTTGTTAGTCAGTCTGATTGCTCTCTTTTTTTTTCAGATATACATAGGAATGACTAGAGTGAGTGACCTCACAAAAGAAACATTTAACCTTATCCCTGATGTAAACATCTCACTCTGATATTGCAATGTAGGTAAAGGAAAACATGGCAATTTACCAGAACAAGGTCAATACCACAATAAGGTAGATGTTTCCCCTTTCAGGTTAACTTCTAAGGGAATTAAAGCATTCCTCTCTAGCACAAGTAACAAAATGGCACATGCTACAAAGGTGTGCCTTTTAAAATCAAGTATAGCAATCTCTGTAGTCCATCAGTTTTGAAAGAGAAGCGTGCACACAGTTGTGAACTGTTTTTAAAAGTACACTGTTTATATTCCAAATGAACTAAGTAATGAACCATGACTGTAAATGCTACTTCTCTCTCAGTGATACGCAACACGATTTAGTACATATATGACACATTTGTGTGCACGCTTGTACATATGCCTAAAGGAAAAAGGCAAGTATATAGACAATAGACACAGCAAAATGAAAATCTGGATACTCTTCTATCAATATATTAGCAACCTTTATAATCATTGAAGAAACATGATGGTCACTCTTGGAAAACGAGTGCCATATGAACTGTTAGTGCAGCACATGTGAGTTATAACCTAGCACATACTGAGGAAGCCTACTGCACCGAGAAATTACCAGTTAACATCCAACTTTTGCATTCCACATTTATGCAATTAATTACAGAACACTTAACATTCTCTCTAACTTCAAGCTCTGCATGATCATGTTTGATCATGAGGGAATTTAAAATCATTTATGTAGCCAAGGTTTAAATACATGAGGAAGCAGAGATGGTGATGACTAGAAAGAGAAGCATGAATATGTAAAGTGACAAACCAAGCTGAATGAATATCAAAAAGCCAATACAGACTTCACAAGAAAATTTGTCCGTGGAAAGGTATAGTTGCATAAATAAATTGGGAAATTTTTATTTATACAGGAAATATGTAGAGATATTGTTGTATATTAGGAGACTTTACTGGTCCATCAGTTGTGTCAGACACAAGAAGTAAACAAATTTAGGACGTGATAGGTATATTAAATAAAAAGTGACAGAGCATAGTACTGAATCCAGCACAGGGTTTGCACTGCATCTCTACGTACAGCTCCCTGCTCTGAAATTTGGGAAGAAATATTTGTATTCTTCCCCTTCTCTCTAGTACATACAAGGCAATGGTTAGAGCAACCACAGTCACTGTAGTTTGTCAGAATTTGTTGGCCAGCCACAACGAATTTCTGATATCACTCTTACTTTCCCCTCCAGCATTTGTGGCATTATCCATTAGCTGTCTTCCCTCAGGATTATTTTCCCAGAACCTGACCTGAGGTCTTAATTCAGAGTGCACCTTGGGTAGACACAGCCAAATATCCATCGCCCCAGACCAAAATACCTCCTAGTAAATCAATTGATGTAGGTGAGTCACCTTGCAGCGATAGCCTTAAGCTTAGCAGAATACTTAGTAGGCTTAGTTACGAGATAAAGAAGGTCTTTAATATGCAAGTTCACTGTCCAGAGGGATCTGAGGGAGACATTTGAGACTACAGTTTTAAGACTGGTTATGAAGAGACTAATGAGAACTCATTTGAAAGGTGCTGAGAACCCCACCCCCTCAACAGTTCCAAATCACTTCAAATGAACATCTTTCTAATTGAGGTGCAACAGACATTTCATGACATATATTCTTAACATGATTGCTGTATTGTACTCCTCACTTTTTGCATAGTACTTTTTGCATAGAGTCCCCCCCACTCTGGGGACTGTCTAGGATACAGACTCAGTCCTGGCATTCCCATCCACAGTCACTCACTTCAGGGCTAAACAGCCTTACCACTCAGAAGGAAACTTTGGCAAAGATCAAACAAGCTACATTTGGAAACATTACTGTAATGAATCTTTCTTTGCTTCCCCAAACAAAGTAACAGGGAACAAATCCTCATCTAAGCTACGTGGAGGAAGTGATACCAATTTCCATTGGTCCAGAAATGCTTGTAGTCAAATACATCCATTTATTATCTGTGACAAGGTTGGAGATGTTAGACAAATTACTTTATTATTCTGCAAAAATACCAGCTTGTCATTAATATTAGCCTCTGTCTTTAAACTCAGAGATATAAGCAGCTTCTTCATCTTTCTAACTACATCACGCTATAATCCGATGTACCATATAAGGAGCTGTAATATTTAAGGTCTTTTAGCTAGCACCTCTACATCCTGATTATCCTTTAGAAATTAAATGCTTTCAATATACATTTGTAAGAGAGACTAACAATCTCCTGCCACTTGAAGAGCGAAGATGGCAAATGATGGCTGGATTTTTTTGTTGTTGTTTTGATGCTGCCAAGCAAGCTGATGACTTTATATTCTGTGTCCATGGCTCAATGACCCACAAATCTCCTTTGATATGCCAGGCAGGAGAGAGAACCAAGCTGAACGGATCAAGAGAAGAGTGAAAATGCTTCAGCAAGGGGCCCCCGATGAAGCCATCATGTGACAGAAATCCTAAGACTCTGTTACGAAGGGGAGAGGCGAGCGAGTGAGCGAGAGAAAAAGAAAAAAAATGGAATAAGGCATTGTGGTGGCACAAGCTGATAGAGACGTCAGAGACGCTTCAGTAATCTCACGACGCTTTGGCCCAGTGTGCGGGCAAATGAGGCCCATATTCAGCATGGCGTGACGGGTAGGACCACCCCGAAAAAGCTGCGAGGGGGCAGGCAGTTGGACAAATCAAAGCAGAAGAAAGTAATTTTCGATAAATTAAAGAAATCTCCATGGAAATTAGCATGAAACATTTTCTAATCTCCCGCTTTTCACTGCCGACAAGGGTCACTGGTTTAACTTCTCTCTCTTATTTTATTATTCCCCAGCCACATTCCTCTGCTTTTTTATATCCCTCAATTTTTACTACCTCTTTTTCTTCCAGTCCATCATTTTTAGCCTTTCTTATAGCAGCTTCTTAACCCTTTTAGGACTTCCCCCAGTAAATATTCTGGAGAATTAACTGATCCATTAGAGTTTAAAGGACGTACTCTGAAGCACTTGCCTTTTCGAACCATCTGCAGTATTTTGTCTACCGAGAACGCCATCATTTCAACTGTGATCAAAGTCAAACATTCCTTTACTGCAAAACCTGAAAAAGACTGCTTTACACAATCTCTTGTAGAGACAGGGTGTGTGCTGACGCCACTAAATACCAGCTGCAAATGCAGTGCTGGAGGTAACAGTGCTAAGTCACAGCATTGACTTATTTTGCTTTCTAACATATATTATTTTTAATATAAAAATCTCTTCTCTTACCCCTATTCTGTTCTTGTTAACATGATATTAGCATCTCTTCTTTATCACCTTAAATCCAGACAGTCATTTTTGGAAGCTTATTTCAAATTAACCTGAATTAAGTATCCTAAATGCTGACAGTAGGTGAAAAGTAAATATGAAATTGCAGTGAAGTTCTCTAGTGAAAAAAAAAATTGCTACTGTGCACAAGGACATTGAGAGATCGGCACCCGTCTGTGGTAACTTTGCAATCATAGGCATGAAATCTACAAAACTTCAATGATCTGTGATCCATGGCCTATGACATATAGACAAAAAAAACAAAACAAAAAGATGAGCAGGATTGTAATGATTACTTTCTCAAAGAATACCTGTACAAATTCACTTCTGATAAAGTGTCACTTCTACACCACTGGCAAAGAGTTAAGGTCCAACCTATCTTTTTAGGATTTACAGTATAGGTATTTTATGACATACGTCAATAAATTCAGTTCTGTGGTCCCCAAAGAAAGTTGCATCCGAGACCTCCTTCAATGGAACAAATTTTGAAAGACATAGAAATAGAATGGCGTGTGAAAAGTTGCATCTTTATCATAAAATAAATATTAATGTCAAACTTAATTAAGCCTTGCGTTCTTTTTTTCTGCCACTTGTAGATGCTATCGGATCTGAGGATGAATCTTCTCAAGTTTCATAGTAGGTCACAGAAGTACGTTCCCTGAAATGATTTCTATAAAAACTGGTCCAAATATGTCATTTGCTATCACAGAAGAAAGGAGCTCTATATAGAATGATAACTGGTACGGTTTCTATCAGTTTTACTACTTGCACAAGCAGTGTGCTACGTGTCTCTCATTTTCTTGAGCAAGACAGATGCCTCTGGTGTGAAAAATACAGATGTTGGAGCATGCAGAAGACAACTGTGGTTTATCAAAAATACACTACTGGCACTGACTGATGTCAGACTTAATCATTCAGCATCCTAGCGGGAGCGAGTGAATTATTGGGTCTTAGTCATGTGTGGTTTATGTTTAAAAAGTAGTACGTCATCTTGTTTCTTCTTTACAGGGCTTGGAAACTATTGAGCAGACAGCAATGCCTGGGGCTATAGGTAAGAAGCTGAACAGATCCTAGAAATGAAGGTGCATGACAAGGAGTATAGACATGGACAAGTATCCATGCTTCTTCTGAAACAAATGTCAGTGAAGGGCAAAAAAAAATCTACATTAGAAAGATTGCTTTGAAAGGGATTGGAAGGGAATGGAAGAGCCATGCTTATTTGATAAAAACATTTCCATATTTTACCTCAATAAAATATACACAACTTAATTTTGTGTTTAAATATATACACAGTTTAACAGATTCTTAATTTATTCACTGTTTATCATATTTTAGATGATGATTAAACAACACTACACACACATGTGCACAAAACCGTAGACAAGGCTGATGTCATGGAGATTTCACCTGTACACAGAAATTGTTTCTATTCAAGCATTTATTTTGAGAACTACTGTGTCAGGTGCTATGCATTCTCACTTCAGTTTGTCTAAAAGGCCCCTTCCTTACTTTTAGAGTCCTCTGGAAGTTTTCCCTTTAGCCACAGTGTCACAAGTTTCTGAGGAAATAGAAAATGAAGATGAGGCGTATCAAAACATGTTGAGATTATTCCCTGTTGTCCACCATGACTCAAGTTCGTGATTATTTTACAATTCTACAATTCTAAGTCATCAGAAGCCTGTTACATGAAGGTATTATTGCAAGAAGGAAAAGAAGAAGGCTGCTTTTCCTTTAAATTGTAAAATGGCTAGAAGAGACCTAGACAGCTGGGAAGTAAAGTCTCTTGCAAACACCACGCCAGCTCTGAAGCTATTATTTATATGATCACAGATGAAGTCAAGTTTGACAAGTTATTGGAGCTCTTCCCACAAGTGAGATTTGCAGGATCGGGCCCTATCACTATATTACATAGGATGGCAATGATCTGCTCACACCTTTAGCACAAAGGCAGAAATAAGAACTGGCTGTGTGACTCATTAGCAGTCACAGAGATGCAGCACATTGCCCAGTCAGGCTTACACCATTACTGCCAAGTGCCTGTGATTACCCCTCCAGGATCCTGAGAAAGGTGTCAGTTAGACCATAACAAGCAATGCCTCTATTGTGCATAGCTTTTTTTAGATTTTTCCCATCAAGAAACACAATTTCAGCGTTAATGTTAGTTAGCCAGCTATGGGAATTCAGGCTGTCATCCAAAATTCATGTGATATACTTTTTTTCTGAATTATATTTCTTGATGAATTTGTGATTAGGTAAACAGCATAATGCATAAAGGAAAAAGTATATTAATCTGACTGTTGCTTCTTTACTTCCATTAATGGTGGATTTAAGTTGCCGGAATCCATAAATACAACAGCTTCCTTTAAAAGCAGTAAAATAATTTTCCTGGATAAATGGAGACATTCAGGGGATCATTATTGGGAAACTGACATTATATTCAGCACAGAAATAGATCTCCTCCAGACTTCAACACATACAAATGTGAAGTCAAGTCATTTAGCATTTATTTCAGCAGAAATGGTTTGCCTCCTAATTGAGGAGCTTTGGTCAGACCAAAAAAAAAATAAAAATAAAAATAAAAAGAGAGAAGAGAAGAAAGCAAAGAAAGAGAGAGAAAACTATAATAACCTTCTAGTACTTTCACTAAACTACTGCTGTTATAAACATGCATTTCAGTGGTCCCTGAGACCACAAGCCACAGACTCCAGGATCTTTGCTCTTTGCAGTGTCGGCTAATTCTACAAAGTCTTGAGCTCAAAAGATCACTAATAAATTGATACTTAAGAGCTGAGGCTCTCTGGCCATCTCTGGTTCAAATCTGAATGTGAGACAAACAGAACCCTGGACAATCATGTGGTGAATATCTGCCAATCTAGTTTTGATAACCTTCCTACCAAGACGAAACATCACTGCAAGTGTAAACACATAGAATGGAATCATATAATCATGGAACCCTTAGAGTTGGAAGGGACCTCTGAGGACCATCCAGTCCAACTCCCCTGCAATGAACAGGAGCACCACAGCTAGGTTGCCCAGGGCCTGATCCAGCTTTGCCTTGAAAGCCCCCAGCATCAACAGGCCATCAACTACAGCACAAGGTAACCTGCTCCAATGCCTCACCACCCTCACTGTAAAAGATACGCCACAGGCCCTCTATTTGAGTGCTGAAACCTATCCTCTAAAGGAAAATGTAAAGAAAATAAAACATACAGTTGGAAGTAGTAACCCATTAGACCAGTCTGCAAGCAGCTCACCCACAAGCACATCAAAGAAGTTAAGTTTGTCTTCAGTATACAGACGGACAGTTTTACAGCACACAAAAATCATCTAAACAAGTGTTTGCCTTCACTAGTGCAAAACCTTCTTCCTCTGCTCATTACTCATTAATCAGGGACTGGAAAGAATGCCTTACCACCAAATGCTTTGAGAAATACATTATCATCTCATCAGTCAAGAATACATATTACAACTATCTACAGCATGAAATTGATATTTTAGAATATATCTGTCCATGTAGCCATATACATTTACTATTTTTCACATGCACTAACCATAGAATATGATCATAAAAGCCTTTTCCAGTTTGAACAGAGGAATAGGAAGTCCATTTTAACTTCGGTATCTAGATAATGCTTGCAATGCTGGGTAGAGTACTTTCACTCTGTCTGACTTCTCATTCTATCACTCTAATAGCATCACCTCTATAAAGGTCCTTCATTGCCTTCTCTTGACTGGAATTTATCTAGACACATCTGGTAAGGTTTTCTAATTTGTAGGGATTATCACAGAAATATAAGAGACACAACGGTGCAGAAGAGGGAGAACATAAAATACGAATGTGAAAGGGACTGAACCAATCAATTTTCCTTGGCACACAAACCACTCACATCTGTAACTCAGATTAATGATTAGGAAGAAGTGTAAAAATGCAGAGCTGACATCCTTCTGTTTGAACAGAAGGTTTCTTCACAACAAAGAAATTCAACTTTCAGCAGAAGAAGGAAGTTACTAAAGGAAATTTGGGGAGCAGACACTCAGGGCTTGCAGAGAAGCACCATACAGCAAGAGTAGTATAGCTTCTTATGACAGAAGGACTGACATGTCACAGATGGAAACAGCTATACGTAGCAGCCTCAAGACTCATATTAATCAATCACTGACCTCATTCCTTCCCCCTCTCGTGATTGGACTTCCTCAGGAATATAGCACTCGTGGATTGTCGTGTACCTACAAGTGCAGAGACCTTGCAAAGTACAGTTTTTGCAGGTTTAAGAGAGGAGGAGGAGGATAGCACAGAGTGAAAGAGTGGAGGGAGAAAATCTGATACTGAGAAAACTCAGAAAATAACTACTTTTTCTTTCAATCATTGCTTTGTCATCTAAGTAACACTTGATTCAATACTTAAACTTTAAAATCTTCTCTAAATGCACAAAATACATTTCCCAAAATTATAGTCTATTAAATGCTACAAGGAGGACAAAAAACACAACAGCATGCATTTATGATCATCTTCTTCACTTCTACAGAAAAATACAGTATTTTCAAAATTAAGTTAATTTTCTCAACTGAATCAATTACAAAATTCTATTCCGTTACCTCAGTGTTAATCAACACTAACTCCACTACACAGTAGTTTTAAACCAGTCCATAACTGGCATGAGGATAAAAGTAAACCCTATACGTAAGTACACTGCAGCACTGTATGTGTAGATAACTAAACTACAATCATCTTACGTACTTATGTAGTTGCAGAAAATTTTATTATTGTGGTGAAAGGTTAATTTTACTCTTCTTTCCCATTTTGACATATTAAGAAGAAATTTAATATTCACATTCAGCACACGAATATCACTAGCCAAAAGATGTCACCTTTTGGTTAACTGCAGAGCACCAATACAGTCAGCTGGTAAACAGGCTCCAGAGAACACTTGCAAGATAAGAGAACACTCATGTGAAAACAGTCTTTGAACTCCAAGTTTTCATTTATCTGGGTTTTGATCATTTCTGTACAAGTTATTGTTTCACAGCAGTAATTTGGAACAGATAATGCGATCAGTTTTACAAACAGCTAAAGGAAAAACATTAAAATAGAGGGCATCAAAACAGAGTAGCTTCTTGGTTTGGCACTGTTCACAGCCATACACATTCACACAGATGTTTACTACAGAGGCTGTCCAAAGCTAGGCAAATGTTGTTCTGCCCAGTAGTGCATAAGCAGTCCTGTGGAAAAACAATCCACTCAGTGTTGCCTTTCTCAGTGCGTGGAAAGACAAACCTTCTTGGGGAAAATTACGGAGATGTTGCTCTTTTTCCACCACATTACGGTGTGGGAATACTTGAGTTCTGTTTCAGGTTTCCATGCCCACAAAAGGGGCACCTTAAACATTTCTGGGTAGCTTTGTGAAGGAGAAACATGCTTGCAGTCTCTTGATTTGGTAACCCCCCCTCTACAACACCTAAGATTTTTGAGGTGACTACTCTTTTTCCAGCTCTTCTTTGTCTACCCTTTACTTTCAGGATACATTTTATCATTAGCAATCTGTTTGCCTGTCTTTACTGAAGCCACAGCTTCTATACAAGCAGTTTGTTTGTTGGAGGTTATGGGGTCCACTTTCTATTTCTAAAAGCAGCATGAGAAGGAATGGTAGTGACAGACCACTGGCTTGGGCCCCAGGCTGTCATTACATTCAAATCTCCCATTGCTTCCAGACTTCCCTATTAGTTACACTAGAGCCTCCAGCTCTCTGAAGTTGGAGAGCTGGCAAAAATGTGGAGGGCTCTGGGCTTCCCTGTTAGCAGCAAACAACAATGCTCTCTAGGGCAAAACTAATGGGGGAGCTCAGAGCAAGCGTGAATTTCAAGATGAGCAGCAGCTGGGCTTTGCTGACAACTTGCCACCTGATCTCCTAATATGGGAGAAGCTGTAGGGCATGAGAAAGAGGAAGCTGGGGGCATGTTTGGAGGGGAGATTGATGTGATCTGATCTGAACCTGAAAAACGGCCAGTTTCGTTCAGACAAGAAGGGTGAATGAAGGCTTTAATGCATACTAGCCTGAAAACGGCCTATTTAGATAACATATACTACAAGCTAAGAAGTAATGCAGGACAGTTAATAGCTTTAGGGATGTATTTGAACATTCAGGATACACCACACGAGACAGCTTTCTTGTTAGAAGGAGAACTATTTTCAATACAGAGAGTCAACAGTGGGTGTTCTTTCCTCTTTGCTACATTACTGCACATTGTGCATTTGATCTGATTCACGACCTCAGGATAAAAAGCAGGAGTTAAATGCTAAGAATCAGTGTGAAAAAGGACTCCAAAACTTGTTTAAAAAAAAGAAAAGATCCAGAAGCCACAAGACCTTCTTTAAACAGAGGACACATATGATACAGCAGTACACCAAGTACACAAACACTGGAGTCTATTTATGTAGACTAATGGATCAGAACATCAGCACATTGTGACAATAGCAGCTTAAGAGTGACAAGACAGTTGGCCCAAGCACAGAAAGAGAATTTCCTACTCAAATGTTACTTTTGCAGAGGTTGTACAGCACAATATTCTAAGCACAGCTATTCCCAATGGACTCAATGTACACGAGAACTCAAAGGGTTAGATACTGCCTAACAGAAGGTGTATGAGCCACCCTTCAGACCTTAAGAGAATTAGATTAGAGAGATCCAGGTCTACAGGGGTCACCTGATTACTTCAAAACTTGTCAGTGACTTTACTTTTTCATTTTTACTAGGTTTTCATGACTTCTGACATCTTTACCATGACAAAATTACAGTCATGGCATGCGCATCCAGCAGGCATGCAGGTCAGCATACATCTTTGTGGATCTATGGTATCTGTTTGACACTCATATGCCTCTGTTCTACAAACAATCAAGGATGATTTTCTGCCACAAGAAACAGCTGCTAAATCTCCCCTTTGCCTTCACCTCTTCTCAAAGGAAACAACAGAACATACCTATGCTTCTGCCTCCTGCCCTTGCTCTAGTGCAGAGTTCATTCTTGCTCAACACACAGCTTTTCTCTCTGTAATAAAACCATGCCTCATTTTTAACTATTTTATGCAATATATACATAGAAAATTGCAAGAACTACAAAAAGCCACTGGAGTTCGAAGACGAGAGACTAAGCAAACATCAATCTCTCAACTTCAGCACACTCCACAGATGCCACACTTTCATCTGCATGTCCAACATTTCAAAGTGGCCTTTCAAAATGCAACAGAGGGAAAGTACCTCCTAGTACAGAATTTATTTTTTAATCACTGATTACGGGTGTGTGATTTTACAGTCTGTAGTGGTGGGGGTGGAGAGGCAGCAAGGAACAGGGGTGCGGCGAGTGCCATCAAGCATTGCTCACTGATCTTGCCCTCCTCTAGGCAACAGGAGGAAAAGTGCAAGGTTACTCACAAGGAAAATTTCTCTTTTAAGTTTGAATTCATAGGAATGGAGGTGTATAGCAATAGGAAATAAATCAGTCTTCAGAGCTGCAGGGCTGCGTGGTGCTTGGCAGAATGCAAATTTTACTTTCCACTGAAAAGTAAACTGGAAGACTGGGAAAAAACAACACACTCTGTGGTTCTCTCACTTCTGTCCTATGAGGTTTAGCTTTTTTTTCTCTAAAATCAAATCTGCTTCTACAATAAGAAGGCTCGTGTAAACAGAGAGATTTGTTCAATTTCACATATTCATGACTTACTGCTTCAAATATCATAACAACCAGGGTACCAAAAAGTCATTAAAGGTAGCTAAAATTACCTTACATTCTTTCACAAAGCAAGAATTTTAAAAAGTTTTTGTGAACAGCTAATAGAAAGTGTGAGGTTGGTTGTTCCTTCCAACCCATGGTGCATTTAATTCCTTAGAATGGAATTAACAGAGCACTGCAGGTGATGAAATGGTAACTTTCATCTTGAGAAGAAATATTTCCATACATTAATAGGAAGAAGAATATAAAACCAGGAATCGGACTGTTCTTTGATTTTTGGGAGGAAGGAGGTTTCCGTGATTCTATGATTCTGTGAGGTTGTCATCTTTGCTTGAAAGAAACATTTTCTACTGTGATTTATGTTTTGACCAATTTCACACCAGGGCCATAAAACACTGACAAAGAAATACACATCAGTTGTGAAACAGCTGCCCTTGGGAGAGGTGCTGCACTGTGCCCAGCACCATAGGGCAGTGAGCTGCTGAACCCAGTGATTCAGCAGATAACAAGTGCTACCCCACATCTTCATGGGACAAGTCACAAGCCTGAAGAAACCAGCATGACTAGAGAAACATGGCAGGTGACGGCTCTAATAGCACTTTGCTGTAAGGGTTAGGCGAATGAAAGCAGAGTAAGACACTTCCCCCTCAACTCAAAACATTCAGGATAAAGTGGCTCAAACACATCCCAATTTTAATCCATTGGGAACATGTGAAACAGAAAGGCTGCAATTCACCAATTAAAAAACAAAACAAAATAAAGCAAGAACCCTAAAGGACGGATACAAAATAATCTTCAAGATACTGAGAAAATAATACAACTGGTCTGCAGCAAAGTGTCAAGTATAATCAAGTCAACTATAGTAAGAAGGGGGGGGGGGGAGAAAATACCAAGAGTGGCTTCCTTTAGAAGACAGGATGTCTAAAAAAAGGACTTCATCTTTGTAAGTAGAATTGCAAATTGTACTCAGCTTTACTTGCCTCAGTTTTACTCAGTTGAGGCAACACCGACAGCAGGAAAGATGTCAAGCAAAGACTGCCAACATACTACTTTTATTTTCAGAGTGGCTTTGTTACATTCACACGTGATCTCTTTGGATGAGTCCAATCTAATTTTAAATCTATTCGACTGCTGTAGGATCTGAAAGAGCTGATCCTGTAGGATTTGAAAGCGAGTCTTTGAACTGAGATCTCAAGAGATAAATGGCAAATACATTAACTTTACCACCTCATTTTCTTTAGCTTACAACTTAATTGTATTTTTCGTAGACCTCAGCAATCATGCTTTAATTAGGTCCCTTTGTCTGATTTGATAACTTGTTTTGCATCTTTCTTACCTTAGCCAACTGCTCCGTGAGGCTAAGCAGATAATATTATGATCTGGTACTTATTTCTAACATTTGCTTCAGTTGAATAAGCTACTACAGGAATTTTGACTTCCCTAAGGTAAAGAACAGATTTACCAAAATAATATCTACATATCAGCAGCCAATACTGAAATAACCCCCTATCTACACCACGTATGTAAGACAAATGTGAAAAGGGATTGTAGCTGAAGAAAACCAGCTAGACAGCCCAGTCCTACAGATAGTTACTGTTTCTCTTCAGTGATTCCGCACAGGAGGCCGGCAGGTGCCACATTTCAAATCATATGAAATTACAAGTTAGCAAGCAGTCTCTCCCCATGGGCTCAAACGCTACCTCCAAAAGGCTCAATACAGGACATAGAGCGGAGGGAAATATTATACCCTCTGAAAAGGAATTTCTTTTGTTCATTTCTGATGACATCCCATCTTTCCTCAAAAGGTCCCCAGAAATATTTTCAACAGAGGATGCACCTATTAAATCTGCAGTCCCCTTTTCTGAAATACCACGTTAAGTATGTTCTGCAGCTTTGAAAAGAACCAAAAACTCTGTAAAACAATCGTACATGGAGAATACACTGATCCTAAATAACCTAAAATTTTCAGCCTCTCTCACACATTCATGCTAAAGGTTAAGATAATGTTCTAGCCACTGAATCTGTGGGCTGTTTCCAAAAACTGCTAAATTGAAAATAGTTTCAAAACCTGAGTTTTACTTCATAATGCTGATGATATCCAAAATACTTCACCAGTGATTTTAGTTTCATTTCAAGCAACATTTTCCAATTGTTGCATCAAGCTGTATTTCCTGCCGCTACCTGCTCTTCCATCCTCTTTTGTCTGTTTTGATAAACACCATTCTAGAATAATCCTGCGAGACTATGGCAGTATTTGAGATTTCACATAATGGAACTCAGGTTTTGTTTCAGGCAAAGTGTAATTTTGTCTCAATCAGCAGTCAGTAGCCACGTTGCCAATTAGACTGAAGTACACTTTACAATGAAATGTGCAAAATTATTGGGGGAAAAATATACAACTCGAGAGAGTCTCGACTGTGGGTAAAATAAATATAATTGATGCGGACTGATCCTTCAGTCTGCAGCATTGATTATTATTTATTATTACAAACTCTTCAAAAAAGGATGATTTTATGTCAACATGTTATTTTAGGAAGTGCACAATTGAAGAAAGCATTATTTGCATGGATTGGTTCATAAAATATGTTTACTGAAAAGAGATGTGCACTCTTACTTGAAATGGTTCTGAATCATCAAGAGAACTCAAGACAATCTCCTAGCACTGTCATTGAAAAGAATACCTAAGTTTTTAAATAAGCTTCAATTAAGAGAATAGTTTTGCACAAAGCCAGAATCTATGCATTTCTTCCTTTTTGTGCAGTCTGCCAGGCTAAACTTAAGAAAACAGTCAGAGCAAACCCAGGGTCACTTTTATTCTCCATCACCAACTGAATTTGGAAACTGCTCTTGAATAGCAAAGATCAGTCCTGTCCCCTCACATTGATCTCTTTTCCAAGTAGAATACCACCACGCTTTGATGTGACATACGGAATGAGAAGAAAGTAATAATGAAAATCAATGAGTCTAAATATTCTCTACTTGTAACTCACCTGTCATTCCCTATGGTTACGTGCGAGTCCAAGAGAAGGAATTAAAAGCATCAGCACCTTTTTCATTTCATTCGGTTTGTAGTCCTGTGCTGAAGTCTAAAACGTCCACTGAACTCATCTGAAAACTGGGCACACCGAGTGTTCCTTGTGCACTCACAGAAACTTCTAAAATGGCCCCAGTTCTCACACGGTGTTACAAAACACAGGATCCTGCTGCTGTCCATTTTTGCAAAAAGAATTTTATAATAATGCTTTACACTTAATTTATAAGGTTAATTGTCACTGTAGTTTATGACCCTACGAACCTGGCCATGTCCATTCGGCTCAACAGAAATCAAAGACATGGAAAAAATTAAAAAATACATAAAATAAAAAAATCATAAATCAAAAAAAGAGAACTACAAGTTAGCAAGCTACCACAGAAGAACCAGACCAACATCAGTACAAAGCAGGTGAGGAGGGCACTAAATCCATGCTGGAAGATCAGCAAATCCCATCAGGTAAAGCAGAGGATCAGGATGATTGGCACTAACTTGTACAAACTTCTGTGATGGGAACCTTCTCATCACCTGCTGCATTTGAATCTGTTCTCCTCCCCAGACTACATCAGTTCTGCCATTACTCAGATTCTTGCAGGTTTTGACTGATACAGGGCTTGTTGTAGAGGCAAACATTAGTGTTGACTATAGATGCAGCATCAAAAAATGACACTGTCTCACAGTTTCAGCATAACATCAGGACATAATTTTCTCTGTCTGTGTGTGCAGGGTCCTCTTTGCTGACATGGGAGCTGGAGTGAGCAGTGGCAGAGCCTGGATCTCTGGCCCTGTGCAGATCCACCAGTGACTCACCCTCTGACAGACAGGCAGCACCCAGAGGAGGGTCCCTGTAACTCAGAGACTCCATTGCCAAGCTGCTTCATGGCCTGTGTGAAGTAGGGTTTTATTCCCTCCCCCGCTCTTTATACTTTCCCCATATCAAGCCTCTACATTTGGGCTAGGTGAGCAGGAAAGGATTTGCCCCTGAATGTCTGCATAACTTCATTCAGAGCACTACAAATAGCCAGTTCACCAGAGACAAGCGGCGATGATTTACATTCTGTGCCCAGTAGCTTCTACTCCTCTCTGCTGTGTCTCCAGGAACAACAAGGGAGACAAACCCAAGTCTGGAAGGTGTGCTAATTTAGCAAAAGTTTAAGAGCAAACAAAATACACAAACATTCACGTGCTGATGCTTTTTACCTGCTTAGACCTGGGACTACAGAATAGAAGCCTGGGCTCGTGGTATCACCAGGCACTGCAGAAGTTGCACTCAGAAGCTTGGCACTCAATCAGCATGCCACACTTGCTTCTGCAGGCTAATGATAGGAGACGTAAGCAGGCACTGCCTCAGCTCTGCACATCCCATGCTGGAGACATGGGACAGCCGATGCGTATTTGGCAACCAGAGCTCAGACATGTTAGGTATTTAAAGCACACCACTTTCTTCCAGTGTTTAACACTTACTATAAAAATAGAACTGTATTTCTGATCACTTCTTTTATTTTCCCAATAAAACTTTCTTAACGTTAAAATGCAAGACTGGAACACATTAACTTCAATATACAAAAGGGCAACTGTTCCTTGATCTCAAATTCCATGAAATTTCAGGTCACTGTGGGAAAGGCAACAACCAGTTTAGTTAAATGCTTAATGACATAAAAACAGTGATTGATTGCTATAAAAATGGCTCTCAGGGATTACAAAAATGAGAAGACTCACAGAAGTTATTCAATGTTGCCAATTAAACACAAGAAATACTTGGCTGCAAAGCTAGATTTACCGTCAGCCAGACAGGGATCAGTGAAATGTATATATTTTCAGGAAGGAAAATACATTAAAAAGTGAGAAAAATGTCTTATTTCTTTCAAAATTCTTTTAAAATATAATTCATGTGGATTTTAAATAGAAAAATTACAACACAATCCCTTTTAAAGCAAAGTTGAAGCAAAGAAAAAACAGCACAGCCCCCTACACACCACTATATCCTACAAAAATATTTTTCTTCTCCTCTGTAAAAATCAAAGCAAAACTACTGCAGGAGCCTAGAAACACTCCGCGTTTTAAAGCCAGGAAATATTGCTAGCATTTCTTTAAGGCTGCAGCATTTGGGTGGCAGGGAGGTGAAAGGGAGCAACGAGGGGGTGTCCGCTGCGCTGTGCCGAAACAGCAAACAAATTCAAATTGCTGTAAATCGGGATCTTTGTCTTCAATTTCGGAAGAGCGGGCGCGCATCTCATCGCATCTCATCCCAACCGGCGCTGCTCCTGCAGATTCCCAGGCACGAGACAGATGGCAGTGCAACCAAGCTAGAGCACGGGCCGGCAGCCGCTCCCTCTGGGTCTAACTCCTATTATCCACTTGTAAATTAACCTGTCAATTTATCAATCAACACCATCTTGATTCTCCCCTGTTCCACTGCCCAGCATTGCAGTGAATTTGCCTCGTAAATAACTGGGAGCCCCATGTTTGTTAGTATTGTGAATGAGTTTATTATCACTTTGATGACTGCTATGAATCACAAATGCTGCCGAGAGCCAGATAAGAAAAAAAAAAAAAGTACACGCACACATTAACACAGTTGAAACTATTTGGGAGATAAAAGATCGAGTTACTGCGATAGCAAATCATTTCAACTGGGGAAAATGGCGAAAAAAAAAATGTGGGTTTTGTGTTGAATGAACTCTTAAAGTACAAAACATGGAACGAAAGGCAATGCTTGTGTGCTCAGGCACATCTGCCCCGCTACAGCGCTGGGACACTTCAACTTGTTCCCAGAGTTTTTCAGACACCTTTGGATTTTATGCCCTACCCAAAAACTTCAGAAGGCAGCGATTTTCCTTTGGGATGCAACAAGTATTTAATGTATTTATTTTTGCCAGTGTAACACGTCTCAGATCTGTCAGTAATTTATGCTACAAGAAATCCGAAGGAATTCAAGTAAAAATAAAAGATGCTTTTAAAAGAAAGTTGAAAGGAAGAGGAATTGCATATAATGTTATTTATGCAATATTTATGGCATGAGGAAAACGTTAAATTAATAACAAAGGTTCATTTTGTGCACTTCTGTTTCTCCCAACAGAAGTCTCAGCCTTTCTAAGAGCCTTACCTTTATTCAGATGCAAAAAGAGAAGTAACAAATCAGCCTTGCTACTTCTGAATTTATCACTTCAAGCACATTTAATATTATATAAAAATAAAATGAAAAGAATGCCAGCGTTTAAGAATTCTTTGTGAAAAAGGATTCAGCGGCAAATTTGCTCTTTGAAGCCAAAAGAAACACTAAAATCAGGATTGTAAACTGCACTTAAAAATAAACATTAGATTATATATTTTTTAATGTATTTGGCTATTTTTCAATAAAACCAATCATTGGCTACATGTAAAAATAATCTAAATTTGCTGACTTCCTTGTGAAGCCTTAAAATGCATGCAAGTTTTTTTTTTTAGAAAGTAAAAGCTATGTAATGAAAATAGGTGAAACTTTCATGATTTCATTACTGCAATTTGAGAGATTTTATGAATCAAACTAACAGGGAACTTGAGTTCAAATCTGAACAGAGGTTTCATACAGAATTAATAATTCACAGCTCTCACCAAACAGTCAGGACTTACATTTGTTCCTCATATTCCTACCCTTTCCACCACTGGTGCTGTGTTGGTTTCAGTGTGTGCATTTGCTCCTTATCATACTTTTCTCCACAAACAAATCCTTTAAATGATTCTAGAAAGTCAGTAGCAAACTTCACTAAAATGTTTAAAGCCTGGTTTACATTTCTTCTTTCTTTTTTTTTTTTTTTTTAATTATGTCAGCTTAATCTAAAGAAAATACTACCTAAATTCCAGATTATGGTGATGAACACACATCAGCTATTTTCTTAGATCTGCTTTGCTGCTATTTCAAATTCTGGTTAAAATTATGGACTCCATTCTGATCTCAGATCCCACAGAAATTGAAAATCCGAGCTGCACACACACTGTTAAACTGAATAACATCACCAAGTTGAGCATTTAAAACTACAGGCGATGAATTGCAGAGCACGTGGTAGATTAAGGCTTAAAAGACAAAGCAGAATAAAACCCATACAAGTTTTTTCCAGGGTTTTATACAGCCTTGCTAAACAACTAAAAAACAGTTTAGGGAACAAATGGCAAGCAATGCATGTGCCCACAGAGGAACAGTTGTCATTCAGCAAAATCTCTGCACAATTAAAGTACAGGAACAGGGTGTAAGCTCAATATTGTTATGTCCAGTATATCACTGGTGGAAAAGTAATGGGAAATGAAATTATTTGTTAGAATGCAATTTAGGGAATCTGATAGGTTGTCCATTTTATTCAATTTATAATTAAGATAGTGTTTAAATTTGAAATGAATTCTATATATGCATGTTCAATAGGCTATAGCACAACAATAAGAATGGAATCACATCTCATTTTATCATAAATTGTGTAATAAGCGATAAGGTAAAAACTAGGGCTAAAATCCTCCCAGCAAAAATGAAAGAGAGCGACCTCAATTGCCCTAATTCATTCTGCTTTTTTTCTTTCTTTCTTTCTTTCTTTTTTTTTTAAACTCTTCATTTTCCCTCTGTTCACATTATTAGCTTACACATGAGTGCATTATTAGAAAATAACAAAGCCAAACAGGGAAACTTGGAAGAAGCAGGAGATAGGATCCCCTCTACAGCTGAAAGGTATTCTCATTTCATTTGTCAGGAGTTGCAAAAATAGTTTTATTGCCATGGAAGGACAATGACCTCCCTCTTTCAACAAGCTTGGTGGTTGGTCTTTTGATGGAAAAAACTGGGGGATACAACATCTGGTAATTTGTGTTACTGAGCTTAGCTGAGGTCTTAACGATGTAAGCAGATTATTTCTGAAGAAGAACAAAAAAAATTCCGGAAGACTCAATGAACTATTTAAAGTTATTAGCTGGTGCATTCTGGCACTTCAACACTCTTTTGGATTCCTTTTCCTTTTAGACATTTGCCTTCTGATCAGATTGTTCTAATAGAGCTCCACCACCTTCCTACCTCACCATGCTCTTCTGGTGGTCCATGCCTGTTCTATCATGCATGTTAAGTACCCCAACCCTTTCCCCCCCCCCCATTATAAGAAAGTTGATTGTTTTTCTAACTACATTTTCCCCTATAAAGCATGAAGAACTTGTGCTATACTTACTGAGCTGCTGCACAGGTCAGAAAGACTGTACAGTATAGATAGCAGCAGTTAAGCTCAGATTAAGAAACAAAGGAAGAAAAATTGATGGGTGGAGAATGAAGGAAAAGATAAATTGTGTACCTTTGACAAATATTTTGTGCTGAAAGCAAATATTTCAAAGAAAATATGCTCTATTCTTTGACAACTGTTTTCCATGCCTTAAACTGATTTATGATTCTAGCTCTTATTCCTCCAAAGATTTTAATTGCCAATGGAGTAGCAGTCTGAAACATCTGACAAGTTTCACTATTCTATAGGCAACAAATCCATATTCCTCAACACACATGCAAATGATGTAAGAGCAAGTTAAAATTACAGACCTGTGGTTCACTGACTGGAAAACCAAAGTCATATCGCTGAGTTGAAGAAATGACCAAGATTTTAAGAGAAGATATCTATTAGATGCCAAAACAGAGCAAAATCGCAGACAAAGTTTAATCTTAAGTCTAACTACAGCTACGACACTTCCTCACAAAGATTTTCTTTCACGTTCATATTTATAAAATGTTAGTAGGTAAACGGGGTTTTAAATATGATACCAAATATTTTCAGCAAGGAACTCAGAAAATAAGCAAACTCTTCAACTGACATTTTCAGTATCGAAAATTCTCCACGAAGTACATTTGAGCTGGATGCAATGAAGTAAAAGCCCTCTCCTGATCAGCCTTTTTTTTTTTTTAAGACAGTCATGACGTTTTTCAAACACACATTTCAACAGACTCATAGGAACTTCTAAGAACACTTCAGTCAAGCTTTATTGATGTACACAGTTACTGTGGCTTGGAGCAGAGCCCTTGCAGTTGTTTCTATCAGTTGCAGGAGTTAACAGCTAAGGACTTGATTTACATTCAGGTAGAAGTTGACCATTGCTATGAAGGAATATGATATGCTGGGCTATGAGCTTAAAACAAAGCTAAAAAGTACTTTCAAGGACTTGCTGATGTGCAGAATACCTCCTTTATTTAAAATGAGAAGATCTCACCACATTAGGTCACGTCTGTATGACTTGAATTCATTCTTTTGCACAGCTCTTTACCTGTTAATCTCTGTACTCATTTCCCAGTGAAACAAATACTGGATTCATTTTACAGCATTACTGTATCTCTGGAAGAGTAGTTTTGCTACATGATCGTTTTTGAAGCCCTATGTTCATAATTAAGTATCACCTGGTGCTAGAGAATATCCAGAGCAAAGATTTCCACTGGAGAAGACCTTTTTCTCCCCACAAGAACTGGAGGATTGCTTTTTGTACCACATTACGTATATTGAAATGAGCACAGATAGTTACACAACTTGACTTGTAACACAAGTTATGGCAGAGGCACAGCCTGGTATCCACTGCAGTAAAACAACCACTACAAATTCAGGATCTTAAATGTTTGCTTTTCCTCTATAAATTTAAAAATACAAACTTCTCCAACAAAGCCTGTTACAGCGGGTATTTGCATTTGGAGCACACTGTAAAAATCTACTTAATTCTGGGATGCAGATATACATCCTATTTCTTTTTTATTTGTCTACATAATTAAATGATTTGATTCCAGATAAAATATATAAATATATATTTTATAGCTTTACTGGCAAAGCAGTTATCCCAGAACACACATTTTTAATCAGAAGAATAATTTCTGAATTGACACTCTAACTTAATTCTGTATGGCGAGCCAGCTATCTTTGGTCCAGATCCCTATAGCAGTGCAGCCTGTCATGCTGTCCCCTAATAACATGATGCACTGATAGAAAGCGTGCCATTTTCTAGCCTTGGCACAAATCAGAAGGTTTATTTATCAAAGTTGCATGTTCTTGCCAGCATACCAAATGCACATTTTTGTCAATAGATTGGTATGCTCCATTTACGTTGTGGGCACCAAGGTCTTGGAAGGTCAGGCAATTTGCAGCGCTGTCCCACGGTTACATGGGACCACTGAGATTCTGAAGGCCATAATTCTTCTTTTCCTGCGTACATTATTTTAGAGCTTTGGCCTGTTTGGCCTCTTAGATAAGATCAGTGAATACCAAAATTCATTGCATCTTGGAATGACATGAGGGAATTGATGGAATTTCAAAGTTTCTTTACTGGAAAGATTTGGTGCCTGTGTACTTTCTTAACAGAAAAATAACACAAAAAGTAGGCAGAGCTCTATACAACATATGCAGCACATGCTTTGTTTCAAAAGCCAACTTGAAAGTAGAAGAGAATGTGAGAAACAAAGATAGACACAGCACGCTGTCATCACTGCTTGCATTACTTCTTAATAAAGCAGATCTTGTTCTTCTCTAACACCTACTTATTTGCCAGAGTGCCTTATTTCCTATTGTTTACTTTTTAGAGGCAGAGAACTGAAAAATGTTTAGCATCTTAACACTTGAGAAAACTGCATGAAGATTCAAAGCAAGGAGGTGCCACAAACGGTATATCTGTACACTAAAGATTTTCTCTTCCCACACAGAGTAAAGGTCTCAAACCTTTACTATCACACAGCATCATGCTGGAAAATAAATAAATGAATAAATAAATCAGCATATTGCTATGCCTTCATTATCAACCTGAAGTGAAACATACCCTCAGACAGAAAGACACAAGACTAAAAACAACACTGGAAGATCTCAGAGGAAGCATAAGAGCTGTGGGCTGGGAATCAGGAATACGAAGGAAAACTCCTAGACTTATTAGAACAACGTGAGAGGAAGAGTAGCCCTCAGACAGCTGCTTATTCCCTTCTTCTTAAGACCTCACCTTACGTTCAGTCAAAGTTTATTTGAGACACTGGTTTGGCATTGTAGACTGCAACCAACCACTCAAGAACTCTGTGCAGATAGCAAAGTACCTAGAGGATTCCCTTTGGTTAGAACACTGTGTAACCATCTTTTACAGCAGCTTTATTCACATGGCACAAAAACGATGAGCCTAGTGGATGTAGGCATCAAAACATTAAAGCCAAAGTTTGCATTGATTTACACTCCTGGGCAACACTCTAAAAGAGTAAAGATTTCAATATATTTTATGCTATATATGCAGACTATTTTCTTTCTTGTAAATAAAACTGATGGAACTGAAGTACAGAATGGAAAATTAGACTTTGTCATTGTGAAACTGTCATGCAGTGAGAATTTTAGGGCTAAATTCTCAAGAGAGTCTCTAAGAAGCAATGTCTTAAAAACGCAGGTATGATCATCACAGTTCCCAAAGCAGGTGCTTGTACTCATTCTGCACTTGCAAATGCAGTGTGTTTACACATGACCATACTCATTTTCTAGGCAAACCTAAGCTCTTCAGAATTGCCATTTATATGCAAAGCTGCCAGCTTCAGCAGCTGACACATGCATCAAGCGAAGGCAAAGTATCACCTTCAGAATAAACTGTTTGACTTGGGTTTGATACATGGGCGTGCAGCAGACTCAAAAAGTAGAATCCTCAGGGCAAGGTGCACTGCTTCTAACATTGCTGAGTATCCACTAGAGTGGGACAGAAAAGAGCTGCATTGCATAACTCTAAAATGCTACTAAAGTCCTCGAAGAGAAAGTGGGTACAGATCTGGAAAGAAACAGATGCCAGGGCATTTCATGGTGTTGTGCATACAGAAGCATCTTCATACTGACACGCTTTCAGTTATTTCAAAAGGACCACAATCAGAAAAAACAGTACTCAGAGTCACAAAATCTAACTACTAAAAAAAAAAAAAAAACAACTAGATGCACAATACTACAAATAAAGCCTCATATTGTGAAGTTTACAATAAGAAGGAAAATAGAAGTATGTTAGAAAGGGGGAAAAGGACTTTTAGCAGGCCACTTGAAAATATGTTTCAAAGCAAACAATCCCAGCAGCTGCCACAAACACTCTGCCAAGATGGATCCAGCATGAGGATGCAGCCCAACTAGGGGATGGATGTGTACTTAGCCTTACAAAGCCAAAGTAACGTTATCAAAACTACACTTAAGACACCTAATTCATACAGTAGTGATGGCTTTTGAGATAAACAGGTTGAAAGAAACTTACTTATGGTGACGTTCAAAATATAAGCCTGTGAAATACTTTGGAAACAGACCAACAGTATGAAAGATCCCAAATTTACTGCTGCGATATCATCATCAGGTCCTCATCATGAAACATCTATCTAAAATTGGATAGAATGTCCACCTACCCCTCCACCCTGATCTGTTAAAAACCATGAGATGAAGTGAGTTATGTCCCATTAATCTTTCTCATAGAAGAATCAGACAGATGGGCTGGATGAAGCGGAGGTGAATGAAGAGAAGCACCTGCTATTTTCAGGGAGTTGAGGGAAATCAGTAAGAAAAAAATCACAAGTGGGTGGAGAGGGAACAGTATTGCTCTATTACTGGATACCTTCTGAAAAAAAATGACTGATAGGCCTTATGCATCTCTGATAATCTGTGCTCATATCTTCTGGTGGGAAAAAAACAAACAAACATCTCAAAAAACAAGGATGGCATTACAGGTCATGAGTCAAAGAGGCTGATGAGCTGTCAGGAAAAATTACATAGCAGTGTGAAATATATAGGAAAATGTCTAATTGCTGTAAAGAGCACGATAAAAAGAAGTGATGAATATATGTTTTGCAGCAGAGGAAGATAATTCTGTCTGAGAAGCCATCTCTGCTCAGAAAAATCACATTATATGTCCTCTGATTTGCACCTTGAGAAATAGTGGGAGGGAGGAGGTTTGAAAGAAGGATTCTGGAGGAGTTTCTCAATGATATCTTCACTAAACTGAGTGTTTTTCTTACAGACTCAAGAGAAAACTACGTTGTTAAAAGTTGTTTGTTACGCCATTGTACAGGGGCCTTTGAAAACCTGTCTCAAATGCTGGACAACAGAACTTCCTGGAGTCCTACACTGCCCCAGTGAAAGCAGCTTCCAAGTTTTACAGATAAGTCAACTTTGTAGTTACATAGTTTGTTAGGATGAAAAAATGATTATTATTCACTAGCTAACCAGTTTCAATAGAACTTTTTGAATGAATATCTGAGAGCTTTGCTTTAGTGAAAGATTTTTATTAGTGAAGTTTGCTAAGTTGGCTTACTGCCTTTGGACTGCAATACTCAGTGAGGGGAATTACTTCCATTAGTTTCTGATGTACGAAAATCAGACTGTCTTTAAGCATTTGCTAACATATCTAATAAGTCCACTAAAGCATCAGTTAGAACACCACAAGTGAAAATAATCTCCAAATCCAGCCGAAAAGCAAGACTGCCTACATTTTTCCTGAAGTAAATCCTACCTGGGCTGGGGGGAGCATGTGCAATAATCTGAATCTACAATGGTGTAGAACATTCTTCATAGGTTAACAAACTGGAGATGTCTGTCTTCCCACATTTCATTTACGTGATCCTAAACTGAATACAAATTTATGAATATGTTTAGCTATGCTATAAAACACATTTCTAAGACCGTACTTGTCTTCAAAAGTACTCTGTTTTGTCAAGTTACTTAGCATCTGTTTATGTAATGTTTTTCTTTAAAACCCACTAAAAGGTGTTAATTAAAACTGGGTGATTAGCCCATAATGAACAGTTTAAGCAATTAATGCTACCCCTTTTCTGACCCATGAATTGTCTTCATGCAAAGAGCAAATCTTCTTAAACTTGTTACTGAAAAAATATTAAATTATTTCTTCTGATTCACAACTCCTCAGTAATCAGTTAACCATACTTAATAGTCTGAGTGAGAGTAGCACTGGATATTCATGATCTGACACCATGTCATATGACGTTATTTCTATTTCATCATAGGTCAGAGAAATGCTTCCACAATCACATTTCATACTGTGTACACAAGCTTTCTCTCTCTCTCTCTTTTTTTCCCCCGGAAAATACTCTCAAGCATTCGCTTGAAATTCTTTCACAATTAAGCAAACTGGCCCACTGGAATTTCCCCCTGCTATGAATACAAAATCATGAACTCTTGAAAATGAGAGGGAGATCCACAAAAGTCAGACTGGATCATAAAAACAACAAACGTTAAATATGCAAATAGGAACGAGAAATGTTTGCCACACGTACCTTGCCTTATACAGTTCTACATACAAACTTTGGCTCGTTCCAAACGCCACCCAACCCAGCTGCTCAGTCACAGGGAAAGCTTACAGTCTCAAAATGATTCTTCACAGCTAAGATTCAGTCTGGGTAAGATTTTGTTTCTAATAATCTATTTCATTTCTCCCCTAGATCATCTCCCTTCTTCCTTTCACTACTTACTCGCATGTTAGTTAACATTGAAGGAACACAACTTCAACCTTGAAAATATCATCACTTTTATTATCGTGGTCATTTCACCTAACGCAAAAAAAAGTAAAAAAAATGCCTGAACAGAACAATAGTGGCAAGGCTACAGTCTGAGGTGCACGAGTACAGATGAGGTCAGCACGAACATATTTTCCTCAGCCATATTCAAAATTTACTTACACGTCTGCATACAGACATGTGAAAGAACATAAGGAAAACAGCATCTTTCATTTAACAAATAATAACAACACGAGATAGAGGTTTCGGCATACCTTTGGCTGTGGCCAGTAACTGTCTGTTAACAGCAAGCAAACCAATGAGCTGGGGATTTTTAAGACTGCATTGGCCCCGCAAGGAGGACTCTTTCATTTCCCATACTTTGTCACTTGCCATAGAGCTGGCTGACATAATGGACTTTTACAACAAGCTCAGAAGCAATTGGCAATTAAGTGGTTTGAAGGGGTGCTTCTGGGCTGCCGTGAAAGGCTTCAGGTGTGAAACGCTTGTTTTCAAGAGCACTAAGCAAAATGTATAGTTGCTTTCAGGGGCCCCCTTGTCCTTCTGAGCGAAGGGGGAGAGATGGGGGAAGCAAGGACACTCAAGAGCAATTTGCTATTCAGTGCCTGAATGCTGTGTGCTTTTTCTCTCCCCCCTCCCCATCGTTGCGTGGCTGGTAAGGAGGGCAGATTGCGATGGCACAAACAGCTTTCGGCACAATGGCAGATCAAGAGAGAGGCAGAGAAAATGAGGCAGAGAGAGAATGGGAGCCTGAATGAAGTAAGGATGGTTTGATTGTTAATTGTGGGTAAATGTGTTGCAAGAGTGAAAAGGGTTCATGGACTACTTTAAAACTATACCCAAGCAATAAGTACAGAGTGTGGGGAAATAAGGAGATGTTCCTGACCCTTTTAAGAGCTATAGTAGTGCATCTGGCCCACTTGAAAAGTAAATTGAGAACTGTTAAAAAGATAGGCAAATACATTTGTGTGCATTATATACTTCCATTTCTAAAGGAACCCTGACCAGCAAATGCACTGGGGTGGCACACATACAATATTCTTTTCTCCAAGGATTACTTCACCTATAGGACAAAAAAAAAAACCAAAACAAAACAAGCTAAAACGTGAACATGCCCCAATAGACAAATATTTAAAATACAGATTTTTAAAGGTGAATAAAAATATGTTTCTATTCTAGGACAAAATATATTTGTTCGAAGGCTAGCACAAGGGTAAAGAAAACTTCAAACAGAACTAAGGGAACAATATCCTTCATGAAGACTGTTTCATGTCACTTTTCCTTGTATGACCTTTACTTCTAACATATTGATTTTTTCCTAACCCAGCCTTGCTTTGCAGAAAAAAGGGGTATTGAGTCTTTGAGCTGCTTACATATCACTATTGTACATGCATTCTTAAAGGTGAAGGATCCCCTTTCAGAAGATGACTATCTGACTGACAATATGATTAGGACTGTCTGAGGACTTTACATTTTAAGCATAGTGAGCCACAAGCATCAGTTTGGAGTGAGGAGAGGGACATGAAATTGTGCAGATTCACAAATATTTCGTCAATGCAGCACCAAGAGATCTGCTCAGTTATGGCTGCTTGGCAAGGAAGGCAAGACTGCAGAGAAACCAGAAACATGTCCTGGATGCCAACAAGGAACCACTTTTTGTTTCTCTGTTTGCAGACCTCCCTAGGTAGCCAACCAGGGCTGCATTCTCAACACCCACAATCTGCACCTGATCGAGCTGAAGAATTCATTCTCAACTCACAAACCTCTGCATGCTAAGATACCATAAAAGTAGATCCACCATCTATTTAAAGTAGCCAAAGTACTGGATTAAAAACAATTCTGCCAAAACAGTGTTTATCTACATTCTTCTTTCAAAAAGCCTTGTATTTCGGTGAGTCAAAAGCAAAACTCACTCATTCATTGAGCGAGCCCTTGTGAAACCAGCACAAAGAAGCTCACGCTTCTTGCCATTCTTTCCTTTATTTGATCATGAGTGAAACGCCATTTTTTGCTTGCAATAAAACATAGCCAATTCAAAAAGAAAAATGGAGAAACCATTATGAACCCCCACATCGAATACATGTGCACAAATGTTCTGAAGTTTAGGAATGATGCCATCACTAAGAGATGCCAATGGAAGTCTTTGCACTGGTTTCAGCAGAAGCTCAGTAAGTTTCTTCACATTTTGTCACCTGCATCACCAAGCACTAGTGCTCAAAAAGCACACACATTCAGGCTGTGCTTTGTAACCTACACTGCTTGCATGTGCAAGCCAAGCCACAGCACACTTGGAACCAAGGTTTTTCAGATGCAAATAACCTCTAACTGGACCGGTTTTACCAGCTGTGGGGTTCAATGCATTCAACCCCCCACCCAGAAGTAAGAGTGGTACAGAAAGCTGTAAACCAACTGGTGCTCAGCTGCAAGTGTGTTGTGGTTGCACAGAATGTTGCATAAACAAAAGAATTTATTCACAGCGCGATGGACATGAATTTAAGCATGCGACCTCTGGCTCATGGAGATGAATCCACATCCTCTTGCATCACCATTCAAGTTTTATAAAGCTAAAATTTGTACAGGTAACATGGAAAATAGTGAAAGGAAAAAAAAACGCATAAGGAAAGAAAAGTCAATATGAATCAACAGATTTCATTTAAAATCTTGTGCTCAGTAAAAATAATAAGAGTGAAATCAAATAAAACCTTAAACATCAAGTAAAATATGATGAAAAGCAGAAAAATGAGAGAAAATGTTTCAGCTACTTCTACCATGGTAGCACTTGAACTGATATTTTTCAATAAAAACCTTCAGTTACCATAAAAATGCGACGTTTTATTTTGACATATCAGAGCAATTTCTCCATGAAAAAGACAGGAAAATCTCCAAACGCAATTTTCTTTGAAGTGCTTGTTGAAGAAAATGCAAAACTGATATACATACAGTATCTAATGACCACACTCATGTAACAAATTCAGGGTTAATTATGATTAAATTTGCTCCTTTACTATCAAATTGTGGCACACATAGGCCTTACTTGCTTACAGCATAACCAGGAGAAAATAGAAGGGCACACAAATATTGCAATTACTGCTTTATACAACATTAAGTACATTCTAAATCACACAGAAGATCATGTGCTGCCATGTGCACATTTTGATGCGAGGGCCAGAGATGTTGGAACTGCACTGAGTTTCTCCTACCAAACTTCACTCAGAGAAACTCCAAACTTGTCAGACTTTGCTCTCACTGTCCTGATTTCTTCCCATCACAGTATGGGCATGCTGTAGTGTCTTTCATCTAAAAATGAAAACATAAACACTCTAGCCCACTCCTGTCTTTCCAATCGCTGCATTCCCTCATTTTCACTGTACAAGCTGTTTGTATCTCCATCGTTTCTCCTTCCATTTTGTCCTAAAGTTTCTAATCTAATTTCTGCCCAGTACAGTCAATTGACAGTTTTCACCCGTCTCTGGTTTCCCCTTAGCCAAAGCTCCAACCATGCCATATATCAAGGTCCTTCTGACACAGTTTTATATGGTGTCCTTAGTGATATTTTGCCACTGACTCACATGACATTCAGCTTTCATGTTCTTCTCTCATCTTCTAGATCTTGACACCACTCAACTTTTTGTTGAGCTATCTCAACAGGACCCATTTTTCTCCTACTCTCACTTCCGAGCCAACTCAGCTGAGAAATTCAACTGTCACCTTCATGTCAGTGACTCCTAGACCTGTCTTTACTCCAGATGTCCCTACTGTTCACATTAAATCTATTTTCATTACGTCCTCACAGATCTAGGAGCCACCTGAAGCGCAGCGTAACAAACAGAGCACCAAGTGTCCCGTCTGCTCCTTTTTACCACAGAAATAATTACTACCTTGCCTACATCTCAGACACATAACCTAGCCTTTACCTCTGAAGACAACTGTGTTCTAATTGCTTCTTAAAACAAATAAATAAATAAAGCTTTGTCTAATCTGGCTAAAAGCATTAGCACCTTGCATTGTGATTAAAGAAACCTTTCTCCTTACCTTTGAGAAATACAACCTTGCTCCACTCATACACATTCAGAATATTTCCATACAAATCACTTTTTTTAGTCCATAGCTTTGAGCACATCCCCTCTTTTCTTTACAACCCTCTGCTCTCTCCCCTGTCAAACTGCATCAAACATAAGCTACTTGTCTACACTTCCAAGGCCTTCAGAGATCGTGTCCATGCCACCAACCAACTCTTTTTCTTTGTCAATATGAAGAGCCCCATCTCCTCAGAGCCATTAGCACCAGCTTCCAGTGCACACTTCTTATATTTTTTCAATCACCTTTGTCCAGTCACACATTTTCCCTTCACACTTAGTATGAAAAATCTACAGATACTTCATTACATGCCTTCAAATCCTTAAATATATATATATGCATTTTCCTCTGAGGTCTCTAAAAGACCTCAGAACTGTCTAGGATAGCTATCCTAGCTGCTGCTAGGATAAGACCACTGCCAAACGTGCTAGCTGGTGTTAAGCCACTCATTCCAAATCCTTTTTGTGTGCAGGTATCACCTCCCCTGCAACACATTACGTTGTAAGCTCTTTGAAGTAAGAATTATCTTTTTGATTTGTGTTTGCACAGTGCGTGGCACAACAAAGTCTTGACCCTTACTACATTCTATGGAAGTAAAAAAAAAAAAGTGGAGAATGGGATGTTGGAGAAAGGGTTAATCAGTTTACATCAATTAGTTGGTAACCAGATACCTTTCTGGAACAAATTAGAAGCTAATTAGAGTGTTTTAATGATGTCATGTTTCCATCTTGCACTTTACTTGTTAAGAATGTAGTAGGGCCCTGCTGAGAAAGGGATGTGAGTGGAGATTCTATGAAATTGGTGCTTTTTCTTCCTTTAAGTTTTGAATTTTCATGATCATCTTCTTTTTTAGTTATGTCAGTGTTCTGAATATGTATATCAAATATTTTACTTCCTGAAAAGAAAAAATAATAATAATAATATTACTAAAAAATATTTTTCTACTAATTCTACACTGAATTTGTCTTTTTAGACTTATAGACCTTTTCAGACCATGGCCATACATCCATGTTTTGCTCCCACCAACTCTTACAGTTATTAATCCAAAGAACCTCAGCAGAACTCAGCCCATTTTAGGCCAAACAATTTACTTCTTGAGGATGGCAAATTTTCCAATACACATTACTTTTTCACTGATGCTGTCTAATGCAGTAACTGCATGCAATCTCTCATAAAAATGCAGCCAATAATTAGCAATTAATTGAAGAATTATGAACAATAGCTAGTGCTGAAAAATATTTTCCATACTGAAACTTCTTTGTAAGATGAGTGCCTTTCAAAATATGCTGGTATTCATTTTCTGCAGCATTATACCTACAAGCCGTCGGAAGAGAAGGCACGCAGCTGTGATTTGTGTAACACTATACATTTGGAGCAAAATGCAACACTGAATTGGAATGTGCAAAGGCACACATACAGATAAATAACTCACAGTTGAGGTTCTGTATTGCTACGTAAAGCATCAACTATCCTTTAAGACAATCTTTCCAAAGAACGAATAGCTGTTTCAATGAATTGTCAAGGAACCATCATCACCAGCAGCTCTAGAATTTACTTCTCCTCGACTAAAACAACAGCCTCAGTCACTGGACAATCGATGCTAAATGCTTTGCCCTATATTGAAAGATTTTGAACACAGAGAGAATAAACACTTATCTGTTAATGACGTACTTGTGAACAGTGTTCACTGAAACTTCATCTGAAAACTTGTATTGCCCTCCCTTGAACTTACAGTTCTTCTGCATAAACCTCTTGTAGAGATCCAGTTATCTATCAAAGTTTAGACCTTGCTGTTACCTCACTGATACTCTGCAGAAAGCACCAGATAACCACGTGCTCATAAATTTTAATACATTAATGTGAAAATCATTGGAAGCGTTGAAAACATGATACTACCAAGCAGTTATGAAGTTAAATTCCAGGACATGCAGAACCAGCGGATCCCAGTTCTGCTGCTCAACTTCCAAACAAGTTCCTGGAGCTGCCTTTTTAATTTGTCATTTAAAGAAAATAAAAGAAAGATCAGAGGGATTTCCTTGTTTGCATATTTTTCCTTCTCTGATCCTCTAGGTTTGTTGTTTTTTTTTTTCCTCCAGGAATTGTTTATTTTCTGAGAGCAGTGCTATTTTGTTAACAGCTTTGTTTTCCAAAGCACATCTCCAAATTTTCACTGTGAGGAAAGTGTATAATAAACCCCACACCAGAAAGAACCCACATCAGCAAGTTCCAGCATGCTGACCCGTGATAATTGTCCCTACACTCTTCAAGGTTCAGTAAAATACACAAATTACAGTTGGCTTGATTCGAGAAGTTTGGCCCATATTAATTTAAGAATTTGCTTCCCTAAAACTACCAGTATGCCACATGATTAGTTACCACAGATCAGCTGATGATGGTAGCTTTTTCTACAATTAACCTCCAAATACCTCATTCATCCCTTCTAAAAATGATCTCATTAAGTAAAATTATCCTACTGTTTCACCACCGTCTTCTGTAAACCCACCTAAGTACCAGTTTAAAACCTAATATTGAGCAGTTATTTCTGTTCTTACCATCTGTTGCATATAAGCTGTTAGACTTGTGCAAAGAATTACATACAGCCTGTCCAAAAGTGAAAAGGGCAAAACAAAACAAAACAAGAAAAAAACCGTGCTCTCATACCACCCCAGAGATCTTACAACTGGCTCGTTCTGGCTGCATTCAACTGGAACTATTGGCAATTTTTCAAGAAAATCTCATCTCATGACATTCCCCAAAGGTTCATCGACATACTCTTTTTTTTTCCAGTCAGAACAACTGGTGAGGGGAAAAAAGTAGTTCTTTGTGGTGATTTCTGTGACTATTTAGCCTCTTTTTTGTTTTGATTCTTACTGAAAATCAAATGTTTAAACTACTTTTTTTTGGAACCAAACTGATAAAGCTAGAAGTAATAACAACCTATTTTATCACTACGCTAAACTCAAACACTAAGAAGTTTAAGTGATGAGCCAATACAGAGCACAGTATAAGCATTCAGCCTGTAAAATACAAATAGAAAATATAAAAATGGATGCTGCTCCAAAAGTAATGCCTTCTATCTTATTATGTTGACATCAGAGGTGGATGTTGGTGGTATGGCAATAGAGGTTGAATCTTCCCACCAATATTCGATTAGATTTTGTTTCTGTACCACAGATGGTAGCAGAGAGGCAGTCTGACAAAACGGCATCTAATATAGAAGCATATATAAAGCAAAAAGGTGTGCCTCTGAATCCCTCCACACAGAAAAAATTGCACCCACTGACATTCATCAGTGTTCACCAAATGTTTAGGGAGACCAAACAGTGGATGCTGGCACGGTGAGGCAGTGGGCACTGCACTTCAGCAGTAGTGACACTGCGTCACCTCTGCTGCTGTAGATATTGATGAGTTCAGTTTGGAGATTCCTGTTCATTGCTGGTGAAAACACACAGCTAATGGTGGTGACAAGGTTGCAAAAACACTCTTTTGTAGCTGAGAATTTGCTACATACATAATTGTTTTTGTATTCTTTGTATCTCTTGTAGTTTCCTTGGAAATAAATAGGAGGCATTACTTTTGGAGCAAGCTACGTATGCCTAGATTGTAACAGCTGGCAGGAGAAAGGGCAAAAAGATGTGAAATGACTTCTCTCAGGGCAGTGAGCAGTGAAAGCCATGAACAGAACTTAAACTCTTATTTCTGATTTTTATTTTTTCATTATTATTATTAGATCATCTGTCTTTCCATTAATAGGACAACACATCTTCACATGTATTAGGTTTAATTCATGACTTGCTGAAGTGTTTTCAGAGGGTGTTTACTGTGCTTGGCTGGTCATATTTCAGATAGTAAAGTCCTATCTATACTTCAACAAATTCATTAATAAATTATCCAAAGATATTTAAGTCCATGTTAAACATATTTTGTTTACAAATACATGTTTTCCATGTTAACCATTCTGAATGATAAAAACATGTTCAAGCTTATTAGGTTGACTCCATTTCAAAAATAAAAAGCTCTCTTTTGCTCAAGAACTGCATACCAGCACATGCAGACAGCTCTGCTATTTCCTCTCAAAGAAAAGGTTTGAACTACAGCGTGATACACTTCTGCACCCCAACGTCAGCAACGTGGTGCTGTACAGTTACCTACAGAATCATAGAACAGCTTGGGTTTGAAGGGGCCTTAAAGATCATCTATTTCCAACCACTCTGCTATGGGAAGGGTTGCTGCACACTACATCAAGCTGCCCAGGGAAGGAGTTCTTATCAGTAGTCTGAAGAACTGGGGATTCAAAATGGAAATGGAAAGTAAATCCAGGATAAAGTCTCGATGCTCCAACTCAGCTCCTAAGCAACACCTCATTTTCTCAAAGGACAAACTGCAAGAAGTTGGACGGCGCTGTAAAGAAATAAAAATATAAGAAGGAACTGATAGCACCAGGATTAACCTCTGAATTTCTGAGAAGGATCTTCTGATTTCAAGCCATCAGTGGTTTACTTTGGCGGATGATGCAAGGAGGAGACTTACAAGTTTCACCAGCACCATGCTTAGTGCATTTAACAACTGCAATACGGCTTCAAAAGGGCTACAAAGCTGCCGCTTCGCAGCAGCAGCCCATTCTTAATTAACATTTTTGGAAACGCTGCAATTCAGCTGTATGGCCATTCCATCTCAATTGATAGCTGACTGGAAGTGGTTTTCACAGCTGGGCTGCCGATCCATTGCCCAGGGAGGCCACAATATCCCTAATTTTGCAGTGCTGTTTACAACCGTAATTAATATTTCTGGAACTAGCGCTATGCAGCTCAGTGACCGTGCTGTCTCACTCGATAGCCAGCTGGATCCTGTGCTTGTACTGAGCTCTAACCTGGTGCTAGCATCAGCACAGAGATTCAGTGCTGCCACAAGACACTATTTTGATATCCCTCCAGGTCACTTCCAGCATATCACTGTTATCTTATAATTAACAGCAAGCCTGTAAAATCAGATGTTATTAGCAAAGTCTTATCCATGAAATAAAGATCTGCTGAACAATCTCACCAGCATCTACTCCTCTGCAAGGCAGCAACAGGTTCCCAGTCCCTCTGTCTGGGGATTGCAACACTCCTATCGACTTGATGGACCAGGTCTCTCCTCTCTGCAACATGCCCTCTGTGCCTCAGCAAATCTGCTTGACCAAGAGGTTTGAAAAGTTCCTGTAACTACTGAAGTCAGTAAAACCTACTAGGGCACTACCAGCCCACTGCGTAAACATATCTGTACATACGTAAAATATGTATAATCAGCTCATTTAGAAAAGGGTGATTGGTCCCCCTTGGAAAGATTGGTCCCCCTTCAACTGACACAGGCAGGTCCACATTAATAATGCATGCCTGGCAATTTTCATGGGAGTTTAAAATGGGAAAATACATTACAGGAATTTTGACTCTTGAGTCTTCCTGCTGTACCATCTTATTAAGCCTGGGATGTAAACAACACAGTGGAATTTCAAACTACATGTGTACTTTTATAATCCCACCAAAGAATTGATATTTCTAAAGACTTCCAAAACATTTACTGGAAAAAAATAAGAGAAAAAAGCTTATATTACTGTTAACATGGCATGAAGCTCAAAATAAAGTTTGTGTAGATACTAAGGCATGTCATATTTCAAAGCCATGCATTAATGCTTGTTACTGAAAGCAAGTCAGGCAAAACTGTTCAGATTACTTCTCCCCAGGTTTCTGAAGTTCAGAGATCAGACAACAAGAGGAAAGTGATACCTCCTGAAAGGCAACAGAATAGAAGTAAACTGTGGCCTAAGTTGTGGATTCTCCTTTGGTGTTTTTGTTTGTTTCCTCTCTGCATAATTTACCAACTATGTATTTGATGATATGGATCATCCACATACTTAATGCTTTTCAAGGCAACTGCATGAAGGAGGAATTTGCTCAATGTACATCCTGCTTTGTGACAAATATTTCCTTGCTTACTTTGTATTCTTTATTATATTAATCTCGTTCCCTTGGAATGTGAGAGTCCTTGCAAGTGGGGTGGGGGATTGTTTGTTTGTTTTACTTCTAACCATCAACCGAAACCAAAAGCATTAAAAGCACCCAATGAGGGGAATAAGAGAAGATCACGAAGTCAGGCCACTAAACAAAACAAAAGTGTTGGTATGGGGGGAGGTGGAGGTAGGAGATTAATCTTATTAGGATCGTATATCATGAGGTTGTCAGGTGTGAAAGCAAACGAATGGCCTCTGTTTATCTGAGCTAAACCGTGTGGTTCACCAGAAGACTCACTCTAAGCAGGTTTTTTTGTTGATTTTTTTTTTTACCCTTAATAAATTGTCTAAGTCAGTGCAGAATGTTGATAATGAAGTATGTGCAAAGGGGGTCTGAGCTCTTACCTTTCCATGTTTAGATGCAACCAAGCTTTTTTTTTTTTGCTTTTTTTTTTTTGCTTTTTTTTTTTTTTTTTTTTGCTTTTTTATCACAGCTGATTCAGAAAGCCCTTTGGAAAGATGAAGTAGGTAGAAATCAAAATAAATGGATTCTATTAAAACCAGCAATGCATCAACTGCTTGATAAAGTGATTAATAAACAGCTTAGGATGGTGATTGATTAAACTCTTTAATCAAAGTGCTAAACTGACTTAATATGGATAGTTTCAACATGTTCAAAGTATACATTTTCTCAGCCGAAGGTTCAGAGTTATTTATGTAACTTTTCTGAAGTGTATCCCTTAGGTCTAACCTGCAGATAGCTAGGACTGTGGAATGTGTAAGTATTATGAAGTGCTACACACATCACATTAGTCACTGAAAGTTTGGGAGCAAATTATTCTTTTTTCACTGGACAATATATTTACCACCAGAACTGTAGTTGCAGCATTGGTTTATACTGTAAATGGACTTTGAAACAGCACAAAAAATCAGTTTTGGGGTTTTTTTTAAACCCTTCCTACAGGCCCTATTATAATGAATACAATAGTTTGTCATCTAAGCATAACAGTGGAAGATGAGGATCATTTTAATGTGGAGGAGAAATCAAATATTTACTGCAAGGAGCATCTCTCATTTACTTCAATATCAGATGCCACTTTTGACGCAATCAAACATAACTGATTCCATCAGCTTAACTCATTATGCCAGGATACATAGGGAGGTCTTCAGTTCTGACACACAGGCATGCATTCACTCAGTACGGCCACTTCTGAAACTTTTCATTATTTGGACACAGTAGCCTATCAGTTTCATTCAGTATCATAAAATAAAGAAGTGTGACCTGAATGTATCAAACAGCTAAATAACATCCCAAAAACAATATGCCAAAGCCAAGTGCAGAAAACTGAAGTCTGTTCTGGTTTTCATGCCAGCGTCATGGAGTGGAAGACATCCCTGACTCGTGCGCTTTCAAAGCTGCCTAATGATTTTGTACACTGAGATCTAGGAAGTTTTAAAATCCTTATACATATATTTTTAGATCTGGAACTTTAGAGACTTTCTTCCTTGATTTTTGTTTTTAATTAGATGGTTGCTACTAAAAATAAAGAATAAGTTGGCTCAAAAGGTGGCAGTCTACCCAGAAAAAAAACAGGTGCAAAGAGAAATATGATGGGAAGAGCACCAACTGTGCTTGATTCGATCTGAAGACTTGTGCTAGCTCCTGAAGCCTCCACTGTAATCTCAATGCTCATAACCTTGTAGAAATTAATAAATGTCAGTATATTTTTAATGCACCGTAACTATTTTTAAACCCAAACTATCAATCACTATTACACAGAGCCTGCTCCCTGCATGCATGCCAAAGTGTTTCAGGTAGCAATATAATTATCCTGTTACGAGAATATATAAAGCAAACACCCCATAGAAGACCTTGCGATAGCAAGGTGCTTCACATTCTGAATCCCTGGAGGAGGGGAAATTCTGCAAGAGCAAACTAATAATGTGTAATGGTCTGAGTGAATCTGCACAGGGATTTTCAATAGTCTCGTCATTGTAAAATATATGGGACAAACAAATCACTTAAATAGCTTGGAAAGTGGCTGTGCAGTGTTTTATAAACAATCAATAAAGCTTTAAAATCAATATCTTGATGAACCACCAGCATTGGAGGTTATTAAGCAGAGTGACTGTTCCACAGGAATATGCAATTGGCGCAGCTATTTGAGAATAGATTTAAGCCTATCTAGCTCAATCTCCTGCTTCCACCATTGAAGTTAAGCCAGATATCTGTAGAAAAAAACACCATGCCATGCACACAGTACAGTATTGTCCTTGTTGTATCTCAGCCCCAAACTACGAAGACTTTGAGGCTTTAGAATTACATGTTCTACAAGCGTTCACTTCGCCAGCCTTGCTTACAGTGCTTTCATTCAGAATGCCAAGTGATAAGGCAGAAATTGAACTGAAAGAGTCTGTTGCAACTACTTCTGAACCAGCATTAGATACATGTAAAAACTTCAGTGATTAAAAGTAACTTCAATAGCCAGTGGGAGCAATCCCAAAGACATATGCCCATAGATTAAACTAAAAGTATGGGTAAACTGGGGGAAAGGGAATGGACATTACATACAACAGTAAGCCATTCCAAAATACAAAAAGCTGGGCATTAGAAAGGGAGGTGGAACTGTCCTCCATAAATCTATCAGCATCAAATAAAGCACAGAAAATAAAAAACACATAATTTAATAGTTATAATCAAAGGCCAAATGCCTCTTACACAAGCAGTATTTTATTTTTTTCTACACTGCAAATGCTTAATGCCTTCTACACTCCAGTCTCTTAGTAATAGTACTTAATTGACCTAAACAATTCAGCACCACCCATGAAATGCAGCTTTATAAAAGAGACACATTAGATAACTCCATTATGCACAATTCTGTGAAGTATCAGGAAGTCAGGTATTGTACTTCCTCTTACTATTTTCAAAGTAAGTCCATAAATCATGCAAGGTTATAATGCAATTGGTATTGAGTAGTTGTAATTCCACAACAGGTTTTCAATGCCTAAATTTAATAAGAGCACTGTCATTTGAAGTTTTTTTGGTTTTTATTGTTGGGTTTTTTGGTTTTTTTTTACCTCTTCTAGAAATCTGTAGCTCATTCCAATTTGCATGTATTGCAAGACTGACTTCTTTTAATTCCTTGTGTTGTGACAGGTTTTGACAAGTAGGTGATATTCAACAGAGCACACAGAAGACCTAGAAGGCCATGAAGAAAGAAAGATTCTTTCTCTCAATTCTTTTATTATGCTTATTCCTACCATATCTGTCCACCTCCAATTACTCAGTGTGGAATTTTTAGATACATGCATCCGTATCTGCAAAGACTCCTTTTCACTGAATAAGGAGAAAGGGTCAGAGATACAGCAGTGTAAAGAGATCATGGCCATTCTCAGTTCCAGTGAGATTTCCCAGAACACTTTTGGTGAGGGTAAACTTGGGACTAGATTTGCTGTGAACCAAGGTTAGGTACAGAATACTATCAATTATCATAACAATATGAAAACGACTGCTTAACTGGAAGTAATTTAATCAAACATCCCTAATTTCAATCATTTTATGCAACTTATTGTTTTGCCATGCTCAACTTGTAGGAATGACTACCTTGGGCAAAAGTCACCACTGGCTACAGCCTCCTACAGAACCAAAGTGTTTGGAAACAATCAAAAGTTCAAAGTGAAAAACCTCTGTTATCAGCTGCAGCATCTAGCAACAGCATTAACAGTTAGGAGGTTCTTTTTTTTTCTACAGATCAGGTACAGAATCATGGATCGTTGACCGGCTTGGGTTGGAAGGGATCTCAAAGATCATCAAATTCCAACACCCCTGCCACAGGCAGGGTTCCCAACAACTAGATCAAGTTCTACATCAGGCTGCCTCCAGCTGCATCCCACCCAGCCTTGAACACTCCAGGGATGGGGCGTCCACAACCTGTCTGGGCAGCACCTCACCACTCTCTCAGTGAAAAACTTCCCCCAACAACTAATCTAAATCCTCCCTCCTCTAGCTTAAAATCTTTGGCTTGTTTTTTTGTTTGGTTGGTTGGTTTTGGTTTTTGGTTTTTTTTTTACATTTGCCCTTGTCCTTTCACTATCTACCCATACACAAAGTTGACTTCCTCTCCCATTTATGATTTCTCTTTAAATACTGGAGAGTCATAACGAGGTCTTCCCATGGCCTTCTCTTCTCCAGGCTGAACAAGCCCAGCTCTTTCAGCCTGTCTTCACAGGAGAGGTGTTCCAGCCCTCTGATCACCTTCGTGGCCCTCCTCTGGATCCTCTCCAAAAGCTCGACCACTTTTCCACTGTTGGAGGCCCCAGACCTGGCTGCAGTACTCCAGATGGGGCTTCATAACAGCAGAATTGAGAGGGAATATCACCTCCTTCTCCATGCTGGCCACCCCTCTTCTGATGCAGCCCAGGATACTGGGCTACAAGTGCACACTGCTGGCTCATGTGAAGATTTTCATCTACCAGGACCCCCCAAGTCCTTTCCCGCAGGACTACTCTCAAGGATTTCTTCTTCCAGTCTGTATGCATCTCTGGGGTTACCCCAACCCAAGTGCAAAGCCTGGCACTTTGCTTTGTTAGATATCATAAGGTTCACATGGGCCTACCTTTGGAGTTTTTCAAGGTCACAAGATCACAGAATCTTAATTTTGAATTTGTATGATCTTGAAAACTCTTCCTTGTTCTCTTTGAACTACTCTGTACTTAAAAATCACCTTAGCATGGTGTCCTCCATCAATAAAACTAAGTACTTTCTATGTTCTTACTGATGGCTGTTGGGGAAGTAATTAAAGTCATATTTCAGTCCCTGATGTAAGCAATCCAAAGGCCATGAAAGTCAAAGGGAACCTTGAATACACTAGAAAGACTTCAAATGGACTTTGATTCTCACACCACACTCACCATTCAGCATCTTCAATTTTTTGACACACATGAAACTTACGTATACCAGATTTTAGACCAACATTTGCAACAGCCTACCTCTTTCTCTATGTTCAAAGTTTTATCAGAACAGATTTTATTTGCTGTTATGTGAAAAAGTTGAGATTTATGTTTTTCTCTTCGTAGAACAGCGGGTTTTGATAGAGACATCTAGGACTGTATTCAAACAAGAGCCATGAAAGGAGGCATTTTCTTTATGCCACCTCTAAACTAGCCAGCATACTGAAGTTCAAAGGAGGACTTCATTCATTAGTTTTTCTTTCAACAATAACTACTGATTACAACCAAATTATGATTTCCCCTCTATAAATATCCTGTGTGAAGGAAGGATGGGGAGCCCCTATTTCTTAAGGGGAAACAATATTTCTATGTGTGTGTTCAGGGCTAATGAGCAACACCATCTGCAAGACTGGAATATTTTCACACTCCTTTCTATTATTCAAAACAATAAACCCTCTCCAGCTGATTTCTTTCATTGTAAAATGCAAATTGCCTACAAAAGACCTCAGGGTGTGAGAAGACACTTATCAAACAGACATTACACATGCTCTCATAGCAAGTATGCTATCAACTAAACAATTTAAAATATATTAAGGATAAAAAGGTATCAACAAACCTGCTTTTTGTGGTTATAATAATTATGATCTGAAGCACCTCTGTTTGTCAAGCCATTGCTTAGGTTATGAATCTTTCTCACTTTAGGTGTAAGGCAGCATCTGCCTCATGCAAGATGCACAAATAAGTTTTGATTAAAAGAGCTGAAAACTAAATTAACTAATTTCAGTCCTTTTAAAATCTGTTAAAAGGGAGTACTTTCACCTTAATACAACAGATGCAACATGAGAACACCAAAATCTTATTGTATAAACACACTCTTAAAGGAATTGAGGTCATCAACATTTTGGTTTAGAATCACATTTCCAAAAATGAAATTCACTGTCAGTAACTGAGCGCAGCACTGGCACAGGCTGCCCAGAGAGGTGATGGATGCTCCGTCCCTGGAGCCATTCCAAGTCAGGCTGGATGGGGCTCCGAGCACCTGACTGAGCTGTAGCTGTTCCAGTTCATTGCAGGGCTCTTGGACTACATGACCTTCAAAGGCCTCTTCCAAATAAAAACAATTCTATGATTCTATGAAGCATCTCCATGAAGGAAACCATTTCTCAAGTCTGATTGCAAGATCCTTCCTACTCAAGTAATTCTGTCTGTCAGATGTAGATCTTTAAAAATGGGGTCTGAGAAAAGTAACAGGCTTAGCAGAAAAAAAAATCACGTTGTACTTGAGGAATTTATGGTGATAGCTCTGATCCAACCACTGACTACCACAGTATGGGTTGATTTTATGTCAATTACATTGCTTCTAAAGGAAAAAAAGTCATTGCAATGACTAACAGTGGACTTGTCTACAACCAGAAATTCAACTTCCTTGTTCTTACAGGGAAGCAATTAAGATCCAATCATTTTTAATGCATCATAAATAATCTTCACACTTGCTGTTAAGTTAATTAATATAATCAGTAATGCCAAACACATCAAAATGAAACTTATTTTGCAAACATGCAAAATGTTCTGCCTCATTGCCTCTTTATCAAAATTAAATGTCATTTTGCTAACAACTTTTGCAAAGTTTTAATTTCAATCCCTTTTGATCACAAATCTCACCAGAAAAGAAGATACAGCTATCCTAAACTGCAGTTGTCTTTTTTCTGGTAGAGGCAAGGTGTCATAAGAACACTGCAGACCAATTCTATAAAAAGTTCTGAGGCCTGGGATTCATAACAAACTATTGCTTATTCTTCACCGAACTTTTCTGCATTGCTAGAAATCCCTTTAACGTGAACTGAAAATACAGTAGGTGTCTAAATTCTTCATTAGTACCAATGAAAAAATAAATAAACAAATTACTTATATGAATAACAAGAAAAGAAAAACATGCAAGAAAGTGAAACCTCACTTTTGGAGTGGAAAGCTCGTAAGTTTTTTGATAACCATGGACCTTCACTCAGCATTCTCATCCTGCATGCAGAGATCACACATTCATATGATAATTGCTCCAACCCAAAAGATACAGAACAATAATTGCAAGGTTTATTTTGTGGTCTTGTGCACCCTGGGAAATCTAAGTATGTAAAGGTTCACAGGCCAAGAGGCACCACTGGGTTGTAAACTGAACACAGAGAAATAGTGAATGTGTGTGCCTGACGTGTTGCCCAGAGTCTGCCCTGGCTTCTTCCTCTCTTCAAAAATACAATAATTCACTCTTTTCCACAAATAAGAATGTGGAACACAAAGGCAAAGCCCCAGATGCTTTTAATACTTGTAAAGCTTACATCATCAATAAATTCTGCATCCTTCTAAAAAAATCTTCAAAAAAAAAAAAACCCTGCTCATGGTCATTTCTTAGAATTCTGTTTCTGTAAACGTTCAGGAACTCGCACTAAAGGGAAATGAGCAGGTCCAATCAAAACCTCAGTTGCTTCAAATTCATAATTTGTGTCTATTTCTGTCTCACTCCTTCAATGATACCCCAAGAGTGACAAAGAAAATATTAGCCCAGTTTTGAGCTCATAAAGAGATCAAGACCCAGTCAGTGCTGAAGCTTTATGGTACTGGGGGGCTTGTACTTTTTTGCTGTGTTAAAGAAAGCAAAATCTTGATCAACTGAACAGAGAAAAACCCATTAAAGAAAACCCACAACATAGTACTCCCTCACAGTAACTCGTGGTTTATTTTGAAGCTGCTTGCTCATGAGCTGGAAGTTCTACAGATGACGCTAAGAGAAAATTAACTCAAAGGGAAGGCAATAGGAAGTCCATCACCCTGCTAACACATCACAGCTCTTTCCAGTAGCCTTCTTGCTATTGGGCAGTTTTCTGGTTAATTTTTGTTTGGTGTTTTCATTTATTTATCTTAACATTTTTTTCTAAAGTCTTGTCTTGCACACCAGAAAGAACTTACTTCCAGCCAAGTTTCAAATCAGTGATTTCCTATCAATAAACATTTGATTTCAAGTAATTATTTTAAATACATTTGATTGAGTATAAATAAGTTGAAGATATGAATCCCAAGGTTTTAAGAGTAAGCACAGACCATAACACATCTTAAGATCATGCCAGCATGCTAAGCACCTTTGATGAAAGCCTAAAAACTTTCATTTATAATATATAAAAGGACTGAACTCACCATTGCTTCAGAATCCAAGTCACAGACCTCCAATCATAACTCCTCTCCAGCAAGACTCCATTTCCACTTCTCCAACTAAGAAAGCACAGACCTGAACTTCAACAATGCTATTCCACCTCTCCTTCAAGAGAAGGAAATACATTTTTCCCTACTGCTGGTAATGCTGGGATAAGCACAGTCTAGGCTGATGGATCTGGATGCTGCAAATGCCTGCATAAAGCTGAGATGACAAGGGAAGATGCAGACCAGATGAACCACACTCATTGCTCAGTGTCTGCGGGTTTGCTCTAAGGTGCACCTACAGTGCCAATAACATGGAACAGGGCAGCCTCCCCCATACACAGGGCTGAAAGAACAGGAGGAAAAGGCAGAAAAAGAATCACTTCCGGAAAACTGCTGACATGCATGCCTTTATCTTTTCTCAGAATGCTGATCTCTTGACATCAGCACAGATCCAGCAGGAAAGGTGACCCTGGCATTTTGCTTCTCCCTTCAAGAATGTGACCGTTGAAGCAGCATGAAAGCCTGCTATCTTGGCTTAAAGAAAGTTAGATGTAGCCCATTTGCTGATGCCTTCTCAGAGCGATACGTGGGCCTGATTGCAGAGGCTTGAGCAAGAACTCTTCTGTAACACTTAATTCTTCCAAAATAAGATAAACCCTGCTTTCCCAATCACTCAGACTTAAGACATTGAGGAATTTTAGCTTTAGAGAGTGCAAAGCAACACAAGCTTCTTCATGCAAAAAAGTTAATGTTGCTTTCAGTTACCAGGTACACAGAAGGTAAGACACTCATTTTCTTATGCGGGAGCAGAATTTGGCCAGATACATGAAATGTTTCAAAAGACAAGGTTTCAAAAGTCAGCGCACCGCTAGATAATCTTGCTGGTTGTCAGATCTGCAGTGTAATGACACGTCAATTTGATTCCTTTTGTGCCTGAGCTTGGAGCCTATCTTTGGGCCTGAATTCTTCTGTACTTTAGTTTTTCTTTTGTTCCAGTGGCACTTCTCCCAACATTACTTGACAATGAGTGATGCTCCGCAACCCTGATCTTTCACACCCCGTTGGTGACCTATAACTTTTCATGCATAACCTTTGACCCGGGTCCTGACAGTTTGATTTATTGTCCAGTGTTATGATTTATGAGTATCTTCTCAGAATAATTAACGGACAACAGGTGGCAGCATAATAATTTTGATTACCCAGCGGTTCATGAAACCACGACAAAGGTGACTTCATTTACTGAATAAGAAAAGGACAACAATTAAAAATTACACAAAGCAATCCTTTTATGCCTTTTTGGTTTTCACCCTTTGTCTGTTGAACAGAAGACTTTACTTAGGCTCATTGCCTCCCTTCTCAAATACCCAGAACTTAAATTCCGTGCAGAAGACAATACTTCCTAAATCACAGTGCTGGTATGCTGCTGCTAGAAAAATCCTCAATTAACTGCATGCTGTCAGTTTCTAGAAAATGAATGAGTTATTTTAAATGTTTGCAAACTTGCACACTGTCAGCCAAAGTTCATTCCAAAGTGTGGCTTTCTGTTAACGTAGAACTTTCAGAAGTGCTGAAGCACTGCGTCTTGGACATCACTTATCTTAAGTGGGACCCCAGTCAAAATATTTATTCCCACAATTCATTTCTTAGGTAGAAAGAGCTTTTTACCCATCTCTAATGATCATAGAGCAAAACAAAGTTTTGTTGCTAAATCTCTTAAACAATTACTTAAGTGTAACATGTTCTCACTACCTTGGCATCAGCTCCTATGCTGAGACAAATTTAGTTTAGCTAGATCTAGAATACCTTCCAAACACCTAACTTCACCCTTTCAACACAAGCAGTTGTGCAGTCATTCATGCTCCTCAGAGGAGAAACACACAAGTAGTGGTGACAGATGCACACAGCAGCACAAAACAAGTTATGTACAGAGGCACAGAGTCAGACTTGCCCACAGCTCATGAAGAACAAAGTAACTTCTCCCAGAAACCACGTACTGTTACAATGTGTTCTGCCTCATTGCTATTTAACGTGCTGTGTTCCCCCTTATTTCAGTTGATGACAATTCCTTTGCTTTTGTAGAAAGACATTGACACAGAAGAGGATATAATATCACCCATGTGGGGCAATGGGATCTTCAGCCAGATTAAAGTAATCAATAAGATTTTCAATGAAGTTAGCAGGAGCTGCAAGTATTTTGAACTTCCAGAAACTGAGCCAATGATGGATAAAAAAAAATTGGAACTGCTGTATCTCTCCTTACAAGGTATGTAGTAGAACAAAGGGATACTTGAATAGATATCACATGCTCACTCTTAGATACACTTTTCAATATTAATTAAAATAAGAGAGATGATGGTGTAGTTTCCTAATCTATAGAGTCTAAACCACAACCAATGCAACACGTTTTGCTAAAGCCGTTAGGCCTCTTGCTGACAGCATGCACCAGCCTTTCCTCTTATCCCCAGATCTGAAGTAAACTAAAGAAATACTAGTGAGTTTCAACAGCAAAACTTGTTTGCCACAATTTGTCTTCATGCCCAAGACAGCATATGCAAAATGAATTCCTGTACTATCACAATGACAAAATTACAAGCTTATCATTTTTAATTGACTTCATGACTTATAAAAGTATTTCCACAATCCTGCTTTACATCAGTTTAGAAACAGCTTAACACACAGTTATGAAATATTCATTCCTGTTACATTCAGATTTTACAATAGCTGACGGAGAGCCTGGCTAATAGATAAAGCAGAGTTCCCAGAATATTAAAAGCACTCAAGCTTTTGCAAGCATCCTTAGTAGAAAAATAAATAAATAATTTTCTGCTTTTGAGATCAGACTTGTTTCATCCCCATCCCTTCCCCTGAGAACTCAAAGGCACCCTACAACCAAACACTATTATAATGAAACCAATTTTGTCCTTAGTAGTTCTATCAAACCTTTAATAACATATTAGCTGCTTAGTATACAATGAACGTAGAAACAGAAAAGCACCAGCACCCAATTGCATTCTCAGGAGAGATGAAGGAAAAAATTGCACAAAAATCTTTTATCAGATTAATGCAGCTGCTTTTGCTACATCACAAAATAACCACAGGCTTTCTACAAATGGAATAGTAATGCTAGTCTTAAGAGAAAGAGCATGTATGCCACGACTTGTTCTAATTAACGTTTTAATTTGGGATAGCATTCAGTGACGATGCCTGGTATATCACATGACAGCATTTCCTCTCTTTTATTTGGTGCTGCAAAGGTATTTGTACTGCAAATGGTCTCTAACTTTTAAACCACAATCAGTTATAAAATTTCTTAATTTTAAGAAAATCAGACCTTTGCATGCAATAAAATTTTACCAGAGGTGTGTAGATAAATTAAGGCACACAGATTTTTCAAGTTCCATGTCATTGACTCCGGCTGTTTGTTTCACATCTCACATGGGAAGTGGCAAGCTTTAAAATGGTATATGTGCTCAAATCATGATGTGATTTTAGTACTTTGTTTCCCATCAATTTTTAAATTAATTATCTGGAAGCAAGCAGCGGTTCATTTTTGGTCATGGACTTCTTGATTAGAAGCTGTGACCCTTTATGCCTTTTTGGCATGCTCTATACAACAGCAATGACATGCAGCATGACCTCTGACACCTGATTCAACAAAAAGTAACTCCCTGACAGATCTTTCATATTCAGCAATCTCTTTGTTACACTGGGACACTTACCCAATCCCATCTCTAAAACCTACCCTGTCTCCCCGTTTTCTCCTCACCCCTTCCTGCTCAGAAACTTCTTTGGTAGCAACATTTCTGTCCTTCCATTTATGCCTCTCCTTCTGTTTTTACAAACTTTACACTATACCATCATCCCATATGTTTGTGCTGCACACAAGGAGGTTTCTTTAGAAAGCACTGATGCTAATTATAAATTTAATTTGCATTTTAATTAGAATGGTAGCAAATTAAAAGCGTGGCAGCTGGAGAATTTTGAACGCTTTGCAGAGATTTGGTGTCAGTATCTCCCTGCTTCTGACTTCACTCTTTTCATTTTTCCCCTCACTATCTTTCATTCACACAAACATATTGGCAATTTTTCTCCTCTCTTGTTTCTTTTTTTTTTTTTTTTTTTTGTCTATTTTTTATTTCTCCATTTTCCCCCTAAGGATCAAGTTATAAATTATTTCTTTTTTGTACTGATAAACAGTATACTCTTGTCTTGTGCCAGTACACCATGTACTGTAGTGATAGTGCAGCTTTTAAGTGAGCTTTTGTGAGGCTCTGTCAGTGCTGCCCCATTTTGCTATTTATATCTACAGTTTATTTACAGGTAGGAATCTATTCTATACCCCCTCGACTAATTTCAAATTCCAGACCTTAACAGCAAACTCTAGCCTGGCCCTAGACATTTCATTTTTACACTCTACAAATCTGCTGCAAGTCTGCAGAACCTTAACAAAAGCCATTCAGAATGCACTGGGGACTGCTCAACTTTATTCTTCACTTAGCAAATGCAGCATTCAGTGCTCTTTTGGACAAAAGGCTGAAGTAATCTGTCAGTCTTTTGGTCCATATAATGGCATATATTCTGGCCCTTGTGTCTCCCAGTGCTGTCTTTAATTTGCTATGTGAGCATGTCTGGTTTCAGTACTCACGTGAGCACATTTAGTCAGTTCTGTCGTTTTCCCTATGTTGCATCTCCATGGTCATTTTCATTCCTTCTGTTCACTTCCCCCACGGTGTCCTTGCTCAATAATTTTCATTAATTGATTGACAGCTCTGATAGACCCAACTAACCTCTATCTCACTCTCATGTCGGTTTTTAAATAAGTACTTGTACGTCCAATGACCTTGTCGCCTCATCAGATATCAGAAAATGAGCATGCAGATATGGAGGAAGCTGATTAGGAAAATAAGGAAGATCTCACTTCTGGTGCAAGTCCATAATAAGCTCTGACAACTAACTTTACATTGTGGGGTTTTTTTTTGAAAAAGGGACTGACAAACATGGAATAAATAATGTTTAACCATTACCCAAAGAACTGCTTCAGTAAAAGGAAGGCTTAGAACACTGCTAGGATAACAGACTTTCTGGAAAGGTAGAAAACGTGACATGCTGCCAACACAGGTCTGTATAAACTTTACTCAGATTTATCTGCTGTTTATAATTCTACTATGAATTACTTTTACAGCACTATCTGTCTCCTGTATTTCCTCCATGAAAAGGCAAGGGAATGTAAAGGAAATGACACTAGCACACACCTGAATGTTTTGCAGAATGCCAGAGACCTTTTCCTGGGTAGAATTAAGCTAATTCCTGAGATTTTTGTACACACTCATTAATATCACCAGATTGATGCTACTGGGTATTCCAGATGCCTTCTTGAGAAATTGCCCTTGTAGAAAATGTCATGCTTTAAACAAAGACTTCAAAAAACGCTATTGTTATTTTAAAGATGGTGAGCTGAGTCACGGTGATCCATGCAGATCTCTTGCAAGTCAAGAACAAATCAGCTCCGCTGAGGCCCAGCCTTTTGCCTTTATCATGATGCCACCCTCCTTTTTACCTCTTCCAGATCACTGCGACCTTCTCAGTTTTCAGAGTTTAGAACCCAGGTAGTGCATTCAGCAATGGTCAAGTGACTTTCAAGAAATGCTTTGTTCTTACAGATGCAATTGAATTAAAAAACAAATAAACAAACAAACAAACAAAACTACCTGGCTTTTGCAATTTCTATGTTTAGAGGATTCAAATCTTGAGTGTCTCAGTGCCAGAGGTCTTGGAAATAGAATCCTATTTCTGAAAACTCCTTCACATGAGGAATTTGGCTTGGGTAAACACTTCCATTAATTTCCAAGTCTTCTTACCAACAAACATTCATTGACCTCAGTCAAAGCAATCACATGGGTTTAGATTGACCATTTACGAGAGCAAAGCTTTGTGGAGTCTAAATCAACTAAATTATTGTCGAGCTCTAACTTCTGCAAGTGGTAAGGAACACTAGACAGCACGTTGATATTTGGTTTCCTAATGAACCTTGTACATTAATCGTATTACTGTAAAGTAAACTTCTAATTTCTATTCCACTGTTCTGTGCCCTGGAATACCCTTCTCTTGAACGCAAACAAACAAATCAAAACAAGTTCAACTGTTGGTTAAGCTCTGCTCAACTGAATTTCTCGTGGTAACTTTTTATTGTGAAAATTTCCATGAAGTGCACAGCATCCAAATTACAAACCTTCCACCTTAGCACTTTGGAAAGGCTTGGATTTTATTTCAAGTAAGTTTTTGCAGCTGTACAAAATACTTTCATTAACCCAGGAATGGATTATTTGGAGTGCTAATTAATTGATTCTTCAAAATGCCAATTGACATACTCCTAGGGAAAACCTGATCTAAGCAACTATGTTAATCAAGCTATTGTACTTACGGTTCTGTCTGAATATCAGACCATCTGAAATGAGGAGAACTTTGCCATTACTATCCTGGACCTCTTGTGGGCAACTAATTAATATGAGTAGACTATGACAGTTGCACTTGTACATTCACTGTACTGCCTGACAATAACTCTATAAAATTACATTTCAGCTAAAGAATGGAAACAGTGTTAAATACCATTATTTGCCTTCCTTTGATGTCTGAGAGTCATTATGAAAGCAATTACAGCAGTTTCTCTGTCTGTATGTCTACAGGGTATTTATCTGTATCTGTCTGAGTCCTTTGCCAGGTGGAGAATATATGGCATATTAAAGACAAGGGAATTCAGCCTCAATTATCAGACTACGAACAGAAGACGAAACAAAATCAGAGTTTTGCAGATGATCCTGCCAGAAAACAGTAATTTAATATTAAAGGCAGGCAATCTGGGGAAAACTTGCCCAGCACATCTTTTTATTTTAGTATTATTGAATTCCGCCTTCCCTCCGTTGCCCTATTTTGTTTTCTGCCATCTTCAACGTTTTCTACTACCACTGCTCACTTTCCATAAGCTTGTGTGTGGTTTGGCATTCTCACAAGCAAGACTTTTTTGTAAATCTTGCTTTTTGTTTCTGAATTATATGCAGATATCCTGCCATTTAAAAGCCTCTCAGGCTCAGAAACAACAGATTCTGAATGGGGCAAAGCCACACCAGGCAACATGCTGACAAGAGAGTTGGGAGCTTTGTAGTGCTTGCAGACTACATATTTCATTCAGCCTGTGCCTCATCATTATTTTAATAACCCCTGTGATAGTATGACTAGGTCCATGGGTTGTCAGATGAGTGATAAGTGCTATTCACTTTACACGCAAGAGCCAATGCCAAATTCATCCCTTGGATTCATTCAGCTGTCATGGAACAGCAGACTCCTGGGCAAATTAAGACAATTCTCCAGTTACTTTCCTATACCAGCAAGCTTAGAGTTGACAAAAATAATGCTCTGTCAAAGACCTTTGAAAAATACTAATTTTTCAACCAAACATACACAGATTAATTTCTTTATCTTTCATCTGTAAATGTATCAATTCTAAACCTGTTTTCTGTGTCCATTCATAACTGCTTCACAGCACCTTCATATCTCGCAATAGGGGATATTTTTCTACCTCTTCCATCTGGCATTCTATACTAATAAGAGCAGTTCTGTATTAGCAAACCCCACCACACATCTCAAAACTTTTCTGTTCCATCACAAATTAGAACTTTTAGAGGTAGACTCCTACGACAAGATTTATTCACTGTTGTCTGCACCTGAATACACCAGAGAACGTTGTGAGTTAGGCACACAGAAGAAACGCCTTGGTATCTCCAAACAGATTACTCACCTGTACCAGACACAGACTGGAGAGTAATACAGACCTGGATGAAAGCTGGTTTGCCCTGCTATTTGAGGCTGAGAAGATGGTAATTTATTTTAGTTGCCTGCTATCCATCATAATCTATTTGAAGACCTAAGGATGAATCTACGAAAAACAAAGATTTTCTTCTTTTGGCAGCTAAGTTTACAAATGCTTCATCTTTCATTTTAAATGGAAAGGCATGAATATCACTAGAATCATACTTCTCCTCAAGTATGACATATATTCTGTAATTTGGGTAATATCTGTAGGAACAGCCTTTGGCATGCATTAAAGTCTCTGCACAGTATCTACAGATTTTCTGAGGAAAAACACATAATTCAAAGTTCTAGAGTCAAGTTACAGGAAAGGTATAATAGCATTTGACTACACCAGTTATCATCAGGTGAAGTCTGGCCTAGTCTCAAAGAAATATCTACAACCGTCTATCTCATTGCTGTGCCATTAATTCAGCCACCTATCTTGGTAGAAGCGTGCGCAAAGGAGGGTCAGAATGCAACAGATACAAATATTCCACTGCTTGCCTTATTATCGCATGCTCTCACGGAGGCACTGGTAGCAGAAACCCAAGGCAGTAGTTTGCTGCAGGCGAGCTGAGATGCTCTGCAGTCCGTCCACCCACAGCCTGTTACACTGAATTAGCACTGTCACTCAAGTGCATAATGCAACACTTACCTGCACAAGACAGAACCGCGCTTCGTTTGCTGTAAGGCTGATGCTACCGAGGCCACAGAGATGATTCACTAAGATGTCATCAGTAATGAGCCCAAATTACCCATTACACTCAAACTGCGTATGCCAGAGCTTTTAATACATTTTGAATATTAGATACCACGTGCAGTTTTATCAAAATCCCTGGAATCTTCCAGCTGCGTTTTCTTTACGTTTCACTTCTAAGGAAAACAATTCTTTGCTTTCTTTATGACATTTCCTTACACTCAGACATTGTATCAGCAACCTCACGTTACAAAACTGTTTCTGTCCTTTGAGGGCATATTCTGGTATCACATGTTGGAAATCTTGCAAAATTAAAATGTTCAAAAGAAACATACATACACGTGCACATACACACATACGTAAGATATAAGATTTTTGTTTTAAAAGATTAATCAATGACATAAGACTCAGTAAGACACGAAGACCTTAATGCCATAGAAAAAAGAAGGAAAGGATTTAAGGATATATTAGATATTTTGCAGTATAGGTATATTCTTGATTAATTAAATCTGCAAAGTATATTACCCTACCCTGAGGAAATGATGGTATTCAACAGTGTTTTGTAGGTTTTTTTTTCCAACACAGAAAAAAGATTGCCTTTGATATTAACTTAAGAGAAAAGAGAGAAAAAATATTTTATGAACTTGTACAAACAAAGAAATTTGATTCTTTCCTTTAATTAAAAAGCAACAATGCAACTTGCAAGAAACACGCTTATTTTGTCCAGAAAGGAAGATTAATACAGGTTAAAAAGGCTTTCTAGTTTTACCAAATTAATATTGTGTTTAATTACATGAGATTAAAATTTCATTATAAGTTATACTTTAATTGGTATAGGAGCAGCCAGAGGTTAAAACCTTTGCACGAGTTACCTTTTGTGCTGCTCCAATATCTAATAACACAGCAATTTTAAATTATAAACCCTGACAACACTTAACAAGTTTCTTACATGTTTTAATTTTACCCTGGTAGTCTTTTATGTGGAGCAGCAGTGTTCCTGAGGTCATAATCCTGGACGATGAAACGAGCTGAGACGGAAATCATTACAGAAGCAAAGTGGCCGGACGTTGTTGGATTACAGTAAAGGTGCCACCTGAACTCAAACCATCACTTAGAGGTTTTGACACTGCCTCTTCACAACAGTGACACGCTGTTGTGGTTGAGTTGAAACTGCATGCATGTGCGTGAGGAGAGGATCAAGAGGAAGGACAGACAAACCACACCTCTCTGGCTCCTAAACAAGCAGTTACAGCTTCAGGAACAACGGGAAATTCTTCTCAGGAAGAGATCAAAGAAACGTGAAGGGTTCTTCTAACAAATGCACAAAGTGGCTCTGAACTGTTTAACCACTGATAAACACGGTGTCCTACAAGTGGGATTTTCGGGGCACTGGAAGAGGTTTAGGCTATTGACCCTAATGGAATTAGGATATCTGTTGCAGGGCTGTTCATAAAACCCAGCACTACTGAGAATAAACATAGACAAGAAGATAAAACTGCTTCAAGGACAAACACGGTTCCATTTCAGAAATGAAGCAAGCAATTGCATTCATGTGTATGAGTAATGGTTTGCTGCTAAGCTAATGCCTGTCCCACCTGATTTTCACCCTAAGCCCCAAACTTTCATGAACAAGGCTGGCGCAGTTATTTGGATCTGGACAGTTGGTTCCTCATCTAAAAATGCCCATGTGGAAGTCCAGGAATATGTAAGCTTTTTTCCAGTGATCACAAGTTTGTAATTTATCCTTGATACAACGGATCATTAGAACAGCCCTGATTCCTGACCAATCCAAGGAAAAATATCTCAGCTTTAGTATGAACAAGAAATTCTTGTCTGCTGATCAATATCTCTTGCTCAGGAAAAACAGAGAACACAAGAAGCTTCTCCTAGGGAATCCATACTGCATTCTGCCACATAGACCCATAGGCTATCTATTACTATTGAACTGAGTGATTATCGATTACCTTTTAGTACTGACAGAATCAGGGTGTATATAGATTACCTGCCATACAAATGCCAATCATGTGAATTCTAAATGCCCCGGACCAACTAAAGCATATCTTGTCCTGTTTCCATCTTACACACCTGTACTTCAGCCTCCTGGAAATTAAAAGCAGCTGCTACTTTGGATGGCAAATCCACTCAGCTCACTGTCATCACATAAATTACATATACCAGTAACGGTCTGTTGTTTAGTGCTATCCCAAAGTGACCTGTAGAAAAGGGGTGTTTGCTCCTGTTGTTGAATTGAGGTGAGAACACAGTTCTAATTGCCTGGTTTTTCTCTGTGATAATTTACAGTTGGATCTCATTATTGAATAACTGTTTAATCAACTCTAAAACATACAGCGTAATTAGCACTGCAATAATACAGATACACTACTACACTATGAGGCAGTTACATCCATCCATATTTGGTTCAATAATAATGGATCAAAAACTAAAAGAATACATTTTCACATATTTTACTTTCAACATATTTTAGTCATATTCATATTCAGACATGAAACTTTTGGTTCAAGACTTCATTTGAAGTAAATGAACATAACTTCATTTAATTGAACAGAGATCCACTGATTTGCCCAGTATCAGACTCTGACCCCCACTTGTTTTTTAGTACCACAGCAACTTTAGGTGTGATCATGTTGAAAAAGAACCCTTCAGAGGGCTTGTTGTGTGCTTAAAGACATGCAGGGATGAGGCCTCCTGCAAGTCAACCACACTGAACAATTTTAAAAGAACTTCCTCGTTAAAAGGACAAACTTTTAGAGCGAGTAAATGAAATCTGGTAATTCTGTCATTACATCATTTTTGTTGACAAAAAAATCTGGAAAGGTCTTGGATAGTGGAATAATACCTTTCAGATTAATGCTTTATTGAAAACAGCATTTACTGCTCTAGCGCATCTGATAGAGCTCTTCACTGTGTTTCTTTATGTATAACTGTATTTTGCAAGCAATTTAAAATAAGTAGATGAGTGCAGTCCTTACAGAAGGTGAAGATGAGGCCTTACAAGGATATAAATGTCTACAGGGGTTTCTTTCTAACAGATATGAAAAAGTAATTTCCATTCTGCTACTTTCGTCTGATCCTTTCTGCATAGGAAATGCCTTTCTCTCACACACAGCTTCTCACCTGAAGAAAACATTTCCTAAAAGACAACCCAAAATCCTCTGTATTTTGGGGATAATGGAAAATTAGGTGGTAATGCATAGGGATATCCACTGTTTTCCTTTAAAAGCATAATTAATTGCTTTTACACCTTTTTTTTTTTGTTTGTTTGTTTGTTTTTTAACTTTAATGCTACAGTTACAGCAAAAAGAAAAAACAAATGGATACAGTTCTGACTTGAGCATGGTAGGCACCCATAGACTAAAAGATTTCCTGAGAGGCTTCTGAAATGACTTGATTCCAAACTCAATCCCCAATGAAACTGCTGAGACAGAGTTCTGAAAATGCCATTCTAATATCACATAGTCTCCAATCCAGTAGAAACATTGCCAGAAATTCTGATTTTTGGCCAAATCCTTGTACCACTTAATTAGGCCAAGGACCCTAATTCACTTCAGCAAGCAGTACGATTGCAAACCCATCAGCTGAAGTCAACTGAGCTGTGCTTCTGTCAGTCCTACCAGATCATCTCTTACTGCTGTTAGGCTTCCCTCATTTATTGAAAGTCAGCAGTACCTGCAGACCCTGCTTTTTTGTAGCTGCTTATTTTTTGGAATGCAACAATCTCGAAAGCAAACCTCAAAAGCAAATTCCAGTCATGGCCTGTTCCCTTCCTTAGATTATACAGCTGCCCCTTAAGGATGACTCCGAATGGACAAACTGCCGAGGGGTAATTCAGGAGTGCTGCACTCCTCCCAGAGCTGCTACCTACCTTAGAGATATCACTGGTTTTAGCAGATCTACAATTACAAAGCCTGAGGACTCAAAATTTGGCCGCAGAACTCAAAGAATTAATGTCTGTGATGATCTCCCTACCAATCCTCTTCAACCTTCCAACTTCTCTTGCTGCACCTTCAACACGTTTTAATTCAGACAGTCCCTCAGATCAGTGTCCCTGTCCATCTTTGTGTGCACAAAAGATGAGTTCACGATGATGCTTGTTGAAGCAGTAATAACACACTGTAACAGAATTTCTCTCACAGTGAGAAACCGGAGCATGAAGATGCTGCATTTTTTTTGAGGATTTCTTAAAAGAGGGAAGAGGACCTCAGTATGACTTACTTGAATTACTATCTTCCCATGCATACCCACAGCCCGGCTGCATTTAGCATATTGGCCTATTGTTACAGACCAAAGAATGTCCAACTTTCTCAAGGTTAATTGACTGCTGTTCTTTAAAACATACATGAGAAACCTTTATCGACCATCTCACATCCTTACCTACCAGACAGAGGACCAGTAAGAACGGAAAGAATTCCACAAAATGATGGAAAGGACAAGAAGTTGAAATGCACTTCACTTTGCCAAAATCTTTTTGTCACCATGTTGCATATTTTCTTGCATTCGCTTTGTGAGATCAGGAGGAGTCAGTAATTTCTAAAGAGATTTCCTAAATAATTTCCCAAATTAACTTGTACTCCTAGCAATACAGGGCACTGGGATGACTAAAACCAACAAACAGCAACATGCAGATGGCCCGGATTCATTTGCAAAATGAACAAGACTAAGTTTCGAGCGTTTCCTAAAAATGCAACTTTGCCCATATGGCAATACTTCCACACCATTTTCAAGAATACACTAGTTCTGATTTTTGGAAAGAATTACCTTTTTTTGAAGATATTACCAAACCAGGACCCGAAATAACAAAATCGCGCATGGCTACAATAACACCAGTATAAGGTTGGCACAGAAGCATTTCTGACAGAGTTCCATACAGACAATAAGGCCAATCACCATCCCTGAAATAATACACACAACTTTGAAAGCTCTTTTGTGTCAAGTTTTCACCTAGCAATATTAAACCAAATAAAACCATCAAGCACACAACTACACCAGGAAGATCTGTGCAAATCGTCTGTAAAAAAGGGTTTTTTCAGGTACATGCAAGCATATTTTTGTAAAATACTTCTATATTACTTCACACAAGAGCAATAATTGTTATCTTCCAATTGGAAAAAGGCTTTACTTTAGATTGCTGACATAGCCCAACCCCCACCAAATATCCAGCCGCAGAGCACATATAAGCCAAACACATGCCTGATTTTTAACACATCCCACAACTTATTTCTCCACAATAACAAACCTGCACAAGACATTTCTGATGACAACGAGATAACCCCTTGTAATGCTTCCACCATGATAACTGGATTTTTGCTAAGCTTTCCATGACCAAATTATAGCCGTAATGATGACACGCTGCACACCGCTGCCAAGCAGCATAAAGTGACACCTGCTTACGATAGCTTGAAATGGAACTTGTCAACATGACCAGCAACATTACCAATAACAACAGCACTGTTTTCCTGAAGCTTGCTCCTCTTGCATTGTACCTGCTCAGTACCTGCAGAACCAGAACCTACCTTTACACCGCCTGGAATCCATGAAATCAAAGAAGCATTTTTATCTTTTTAATAATATTTTTATAATAACAATAATTAAAAACATATCAAAAAAGAAAACAAGACATCATATCCGCATGACACAAAGGAAAGGCAGCTTCAATTAAGTCTCTCTGGACCGGTTTCAACCTCCACACCACAGAAAATCCACACTTTTAATCAGTGCAGAAGCCATAGAACAGTATTTCCATTACTCAGAGGTTAAAAAACACCAACGTCCTCTTGCCTTTAAAAGCCTCTTGTCTCCTTCCCACTACCTGCCAGCTGCACACACTATTTCCCTTGCCACTAATTCTGAGAGCGTGCCCTCATTAACTCATTTTATCTTTTGGTATAAAACAATTACAATTAAAATATAGTTTGTCAAGCCTCCGCGGAGTATTGTTCGACGTTAAAAACATTTTTGCTCACGAGAGGAAGTGTGATTAACTTCAATAGGAAGCTTAAGGTTCAACTTACTATGAGCAGAGGCGGCGAGGCGGGGTTGCAGTCTGCAGAGCGCTGCAGGTCTCTCCTCGCAGCCTGAGGAGCACAGCAGGAGGGCTGCGTGCTGCTCGTACCCCTCTGCGGCTGGGGGGGACCTAGCAAAAATAAAGAGTTGAGGGGTTTCTTTTTGGTTCGCACTGTACTTACTGGAATGCGTTAGAGAAGGAGGAGCAGTGCGTTTTAAGTTTGCACTACAACGTGCAACAAGTCCACTAAGCGATAGCTAAAGAGCCTTCCAGCCCATCGCACTCTCTTCCCCCAAGCAGACGTGGGTTTAAAAGATTTAAAGCACAAACAGAGCTCTCACCGAGATAAACGCAACATTAGTAAGGTTTTCTTTTCTCCTGTGACATTTTAGGTAACGTCTTCTCACTACAAACAACGTTGCAAATCCCGATCTCACAGAGCTCAGCAGTTTTACTGCGGATAAACAGCGCGGTTTGGGGAGCAGGTGCTGTGAGGAACCGCGGTGCAAACCGCCTCGGGACGGGCACAGCCAATCAGAGCAGAGGGTGGGAAGGTTGCAGCGAGGGCCGGCTGGAAGGATGCGGCACGGAGAGGGAAGGAGAGAAGGCTGCAGCGATTGGAGGCAGGAAGGCGGGAAAGCTGCAGTGATTGGAGGGGTGAAGGCAGGAAGGCTTGGAGGAAGAGGTGCGTTTTGAGGAAAGCAAAAGACGAGGAAAGGCGTGGTGCGGCGAACCGCTGCGTAGTTAAAAGCACGGCACTCAGTGCAAAACACTGAGCTACTGCAGATGCAATCTAGGCATTAAAATGCGTTCAGAGAACGTAAGGTGCCACTGCATCTCCACGGTTCATGCTAAATATTGTCTTATCTGTTCATGTCACTTCAGCTGACATTGGATCAGGGATCTGTGTACCTTCATACAAGTGGCACAGATGCGTTTAACACTTATAAAACCTTCCTATGCAGAAAATGAGCAAATCATAGAACTCATGTGAGTTGGAAGGGCCCTTTGAGGGCCATCTAGTCCAACTTTCCTGCAACAAACAGGGAAATAAGTGACACATATGTGCGCCAAGCACTTGTCTGGTTAAAACCATGCCTGTGTAACAGTTTCCCCACTAGGAGCGACACACTGGTTCCCTCTGACTCCATGCAGCTGGCGCCATGCACGGCTCCAGCGCTCCCCTTCAACACGACGCCTGTAGAATCACTAGGAGTTGTAAACTTGGGCACTAAAATGTCGGCCAACTCGAGACCCCCCCGACCACACTGTGTGAGCACATTGCCTGCACTGCCTGCTCTGCCCTCGGGGTGGATGTGCCTTCATTCCCACCAGCAAAACTGCAGTGCAATAAAAAAGGGGATGTCGTTTGACAGCTGGCTTTCTGATGCACATTTATGAGGCAATGAAAACGATCGGTGCGTTTACCGTTGACTGGGTGGGGAGTTTTGTTGGGTATTTGCTGCTGTTGTTATCCGAAATTTGAAACATTATGTTTTCATCCTTTGAATTCCACATGTATTTTTAGTGCACGATTTTGACAAGCACAGCTCTAGAGGAGCAAACCGTGGCTTTCTTTGACCCCAGCAACCATGAAAGCTTCCCGTTTTCTCTAGTCTAAAGTACACTGAAGTATTTTTCTGCTTTCCTGCAGTTTTTAAGTAGATAATAAGTCCCAAACTTCCCCAGCCTTTAGCTGAAAGAAGCTTGTCACGGTGGTTGGTAGCTAATGAAGATCCTTTTAGTTTATCTTCATCAATTGTCAAATATTTGAGTCCATGAAGTGGTGTGATGAGGTACAAAGACAGATATTTGAAGGGATTTTAACTCATTTGAGCAATTACATGCTTAACTGCCCTGCGATAATCTGTCAGTCTGAGTCTTTTCTACACAGCAGAAGTGGGGAGTATTAGAATAGCTGGATTTAAAACATAAAGGCTTGGTCTGAATGGAAGAAAGGCACCAGAGAAATTAATTGCCAGTAACAAACAGCAGGGCTGCTTGCAAGTTATATATCACATAGTTACCTACCAGCAGCGGTAGAAGCCAGCTGTAAAATAACAGACCGGATCGTGACAAAACAGCCACTGCTATGAAATCAGTGAATACCGTGAAGAATTTAAACTAATGTTTGCTAATCAAGTGTGCTGTATTACATAAATTATATAGATACAGGGATAAGAATCAGGAAGTATGTAAAGAGTTGCTGAATGCAAATTTCAGGAAAACAAGCGTGGTTTAAATGTTAGTTGTAGCAGTCTTAGGAAGAGGCCTCATAAATCATAATATTGTTTGTATCTTTCTATCATATGGGATATGGCGCTTATGTAGAATCAGCAATATGAAAGTAAGTAAAAAAATAGGAAAAAGGAATGATTCCTCTACATTTCGTTCTTTAAATCTCAATATATATTCTTTTTTCACATTGCTTAGAGGATCTCACAGCTGATGCATGTCTCTTATTACAGTGTAGGTAAGTCTTGGACCCTGTAAGTTCTAGGGAAAGCCAGGAGAGCACCATTGTAGAGAAACATTCTCACCCTGCTCTCTACAGTGTGCTCAGTGTTACTCTGGGCCACTATTTCCAGACACCTGATTGCCCTTTTTCTTTGCCTTCCTATCTCCTCATATCCCTGATGCCATCTCATTGCACTGCTGGTCGCATCCTTCTTTTCACAGCTTTCCTATCAAAAACTGCATGGCAGAAGAAGGCTTCTCCATGCTGGAATCAGTGCCTCTGACCACAGCACAGTGATATGATCACCAGGAAACCCAGTCCATGATACCTTTTTTCAGCACTCGTAGAATTCAGTAACATTCTGGGATTTCCTATAGTGAGAAGGTACCTCTCTCTGTTGTAGTCTTCTTACAGCAAAAAAAAAAGCAGTTGTTTTTGACAACAGCACGTGATGTTTTTCTTCCATTGGAATGAAACCATGAAAACAGCGTGAGGCATACAGACTTGAGACTAAAACTGCCCTTCACTAATGCAAGAACATGTCAAAATACACAGACTGAAGTCTCTCACTGTCATTTATGGTCAGTGTTACCAGGGCAGCAAAGTGCCTTTCTGTACATAAAGGGCCATTTCATTTACGTTACTCACATTAGTTGTGATGTTTATTTTGGATTTGCTATTTCCCTAAGGTGCCAGCTCATAGGGAACCAGTTAGCATGGAACCATCAGGTAGAAGCAAAAGCCCTTCACCTCAGAGACTGTGCTTCACTTCTGACCTTAGGTCAGGAAGGAAATAAGATAGGTAATCTCAGCTCTGTCCCTAATGACCAGTATTCCACATCACAATGCTACGCATGGCTGTCAGCTTCTGCTCAGGAGAGGCCCAGGACACAGCCAGCATGGAGAACTAATTACCCTCCCATCCCAGGGAACAAATGGGCAGCTCAGCTCAGCAGGCTGAGATCACTGGTGAGATACAGCAGCAGGCTAATAAAGTGGAGGAGAGTCACATGCCTGGCTGTGGCATACAGTTCATGAAGCGCTTTATTTTTTCTTCATTAATGAGGATTTCATTTTAGGCTCTCTGTATCACATTAACATTTATAAAAAAAAAAAAAAGCTGATTTATTCAGTAAGCCTAGTGTTGCAAACATCACCTGCCTTTTGTTTGTACAGGCCTAATTCACACGGGCCAAATTAAGTCTGGACTTTTATGCATGGGGCACGAAGGGCAGAAATTCTGCTTCTCCCATCGGCAGAAGAAGGAACCGTAAATTGGCTGCTTACAAAGAGAATCCAGAGGTGGAAATTCATGCAGTGCCATCAGCGTTACTTAGGTCAGACAGGCCACTTCCGAGCTGGATGAACTAAGACATGTTCTCGTTCCCATCCAACACTAAGGCAGGGAACAGCAGTAAGGAAGCAGATTCTGAAGCTTAGCACTCTCCTCTTGCCGGCACTGGAGCCATCACCACTCCAGTACCACTGCTCACAGTGCACAGAAGGACCTTTCTCCCTCTATGCAACATCTAAGACTAATTAGTTCACAACTTACTTAATATTTATTGAGATGCAACAGCTTACTGTAATTACAGTCTTCACTGCCTAGACCAGAGAGCAGAACTACCTGGCACCAGATACACACTTCACTGCCACTGCCAGCACACACAGGTGCATAAGGCTCCACTGCAACCAGCAGCAATGCAAAGAGAGCCAGCAGGTCATTTCTTTTGCCTTTCTTTAGCACAGAACATTAAAAGCAAAAAAAAAACAAAACAAAAAAAATCATTTACAAGAAAACAAAGAGAAACTGGCACAAATAAAAAGGATATCTTAGAAAAACTTCTAGTTTCATGGCTGTTATAAAAAGAAAAGCATTCCTTAAAAAGAAAGCAGATACTGAAGGAAACGCTTAAACTTTGAGAAAAGAAAATACAACTATTACCAGAAAGGTGCCTTCACACAGCAGTAGTGAAATAATGTATCCACATAGGAAGCACAAAATCTAACAACCCACCCCCACTCCCCAGATGTTCTCTTAACACTCTACTCAGGCACAACCCAGGAGGAGCAGTTACAACTGAGCGTAGTTACTGCCCTATTCCTATGTGGGATCCTGGGAAACATGGTGATCACACCACCTTTCTTTTGCCTGGTTTACTTTGACTATGTTAAATAAAATAATGTTAAAGGATTTTAAGTATGTATTTTAAGTACAAGCCTTGGTATGCTGGAATCTTTGTTCATTAAAAAGCAGATCTGAAAGTTTTAAGTGGTGGAAACTATAAACACAGCTTTAAAAAATAACCCAGCCTGACCAGATGGGAAACTAAGCCAAGCTTTCCTTGACCTGGACTCAGATTCAGCTGTATGAGTTGGAGATACTTCTCATTATGAGCACTGAGTTTCAGGGTGCCACTTCAACACAGGTGAATGCTGCAGTAGCTGCATCTTTTGCTTCTCAGAAACAGATTTAGGTGTAAAAAAACCAACCCTCATTAATAGGGGGCTCATTGTATATTCAGCCCCTCCCCCAATAAATGGATCATAGACATTTCAGGTGGATGTTCTCTTACCCTGTATGGACCAAGAACCCAATTCTTAAGAAACCCAGGCTGAGAGGTCACGCCTAACGCTCTCAAGGAGAGAATATATGTCTTCCTAATGGTGTTTTTATTTGGGTTGCTATGAGAGCTGGAGAAAGCAGGACACAGTATAGGAAACCAAGCACTCTGAGATAAGAGCAGGCCACCAACTTTGTCCTTAGATTTTGTCTGTCGCATCCTAGCAGCAGTTCCATGAGAAAAACACCTGTACGTTTCAGTGGTAATCAGGCAAATTGAATAATATTGTTCCCACCCTTTCTGAAGAAGACAAATGATTTTCAACATCTGCAGGCTTTTCCTTCAAAACTGTATGTCACATAAAAATGTCAAACCAGTTGGGATTAGATTTAAAATCAGGCTGGAGTCTGTTTCACTGGAAAATAATAATCAGCAGTCCTCTCATCACTGTGAGGAAATCTGTATAACTATTAGACCTAAGAAGATAAGCAACACACCCTCATGGAATTTTTAGTTTCATTAACAATGTATGTCTCCACTAGAAATGTTCTTCTCGTTCTGAAGTCTGACTTAAGCTCAAGCATTGATCTTACTGCCATGTCATTAAGCCACCAGTAAACTCAGTACATTCCAAGACTGAATCACTCCCTGTGAACCCAGTCCTGGCAGATGCTTGTGTTTTTCTGGATGTGAAACAAAATTGGCAGAACGAGGCACAGGCTGGACTTTGTGGCTCTACACCCAGTTAACAGAACCAAACTGTCATGTTTAGAGACCTAATATGACGTGACACAAGCCCTGGTTCACAGTGTCCCTCTTTGGGACACAACACAAAGCACTGATCCTTACACCAATGTAAGGCCAAATGTTAATTGAAAGGAGTTACCACATCTCTTACAGGGAAATGGGGTACTGGAAGGCATAGCAGTAAAAACACTCAACTTCTGTAACTTTCATTGAGGTAACTGTTAGGAAACTTTGCAAGCAGGTAACTGAGTGTATTTTGCCCAGGAATTCAGTGAGGATTTCCCCCTATACCATTTTAGTTTGCCAGTCCATAAGCTAAAGCTTACTGAGATGCTGATGAAAATAGAACTCAAGTATCAGCTGCATTTTCACTGCTTTAATTCATGTAGTGAGTCCCCATATAATATAGCTTTTATGTAACAGTCAAGTTTTGCTGACAGAGGCCAAAGAATCTTGCAGTGATACTAAAATTATTATTGCTTACATTATCGTAGCACATGGGAAGATTAGCTGATGAGTAGAACTTATTTCAGGCAAATATGAAAGAGTGAGAAAGGCGTTTTCAGAATGCAGTATCTTCTATTTTGTAAGTGACAAAGACAGACCTCCAGAAATTAAATCTGTGAGAAACATGAGAGACGAGTTTTGCCTGAGATCTGCTTCGTATTCTTATTAGCATCATTCCCCAAGGGTGAGTAATTTTGAGTGCGATACAGAGTTTATAATATGCTGAGTATAATTATAATGAGGATTAATTAAGTAGCCAAAAGTACAGTAGCTTTATATCTGAGAGAGCATCATAAAAGAAAATCAGATAAAAAGTTATGAAATAAACAATATTCAGGGATTGACGACTATCTCCCTAGTGAAATAACATCAAAGCTGATATAAATTGCATGCAAAACAACTCGCAAACAGAGAAAATATTCTAAATGTTTTAAGTTTTGCTTGTCAAAAAATTAAAATCCGAATACCTTAGATGGTGCAAAAGATAATCAAATATTGACAGCTGTAGCTGTGCTGCTAAGCTCAACACGCCCCTTTCCTCAGTGGCTGTTCAACAACTATTTTTGCCTTTGGAATTTTCTTCCGAGTTGCACAGGAACATTTGGCAACAAAAACGTTTTTTGAAGAAATAGTTTCAGGAACTGATTCATCCCTGATTCTGAGGGCACTGGAGGAGCTGACTGGTAGTCATTCAGTCATTCAGTCAGTCCACTGTTTTAGTGTAGGCCACTGTTCTCTTTCTGTTTTCCATCTTTATTTCACATCTACTTGCATTTCTGCTCTGGGTTTGACATTTGAATGTGATTGGAATTTGTAACAGCCAACCCAGGCAGCTTAAGTTAGACAAAATGTGAACATTTCACATGTCTGAGCTCTGTTTCTTTGACAGTAGAACTCCATTGATACAGCTTTTCAATTATTACTTCTAGGCAATCCTCATGTAAACTACCAAAGAAGTAAAGATGATCAGTACCAGTGCCGTAAAGTGGAACAACCATAAAGAATACGGAGGTTAATTCTTGGATGTATTGAAGTATGAGACTCAAACTAGCAGTGAACTTAAGTGCCTCCCTTTGTCAGGAGTCATTCCAGTGGGCAATTATGGGTGCCAAAATTAATGGAATTATTCAAATGGTAAATTTAAAGCATCTACTTTGGAAGACTCATGCTGGAAGACCAGCATGCTCCAGGGTAGCATCATTTCAGAGTAAAGAACTAAAGTTTTACTTTAGAAACCTTGGAGATAAAACTAGAAAGCAGCTTTTAGTTCAGGAATCTCATATCACAGTTACTACAGACAACATGATGATAAAAAACAACACAACACGTAGCTAATGTCCCATCTTAACACTGGCAAGGCATTTTACACCCTTTGCTTCATTGCTCCACTTTGACACTTGTTCTTCTGATTTTCAGCCTCAGTGTTTTTGTAACTTCTCTTCTCTGTGACCTAATATTATCCTGAGTTACAAAGACCCTGCAGATTCTCTGAATTTTGAAGAAATGTGCAAGAATAGTATGTCTGCATGGTTTACTGAGAAATGAAGAGCCTTTAATGGAAAGGATACAGCAATGTGAAAAAATCTGTAGGACTGAGGGATGACAAGTATCACTGAACTGGGTATTACAGTGCTGATGTATGAATATAGTGCAAAAAAAAAGGGTAAGGCTGGCTTCTGCAGTAAAATGATATTGACACAATTAGTTTGATGCTGTTTTTAGAGTTTGTAGAATATGACCTCTGGATTTTTCATCTTCAAAGGTTACTTCTAATTAGCATCCAGTGATAACATGTTGGAGATGCTTCTTTAAAAGATATCACAGCTCTAGCAGTGAGAACTGACACGGTATCTATCAAAGTCTCGTGGTGCCTGCAATTCTGACAAAAGGCACTCTAAAGGACTGGCACGTACCACCTTATTTGCATTTTTGCATTTCATTATGCTCATAATTGCATACCACCACAGCAATTCTTCCACACTATCTCAGAAAACATTATCAGCAATGTCTGAAATAAATGCTTAAATGTCAACAATTGACGAGCAAGAAAAGCTGACCTTTGAAGGATCTCATTCTTTTGAGAATTGCCCTCCTATGACTCACTCCTTAACTTTTTGTCTGTGCTTGGTAACACCAAAGGAACACAGTTTCTGTGTAGACTGTTTTTGTGTATTGGAAATAGAGAGGAAGTCAAAGAGCTGTAAAAATCCAATCAATTTATACCCACAGTCAGATGGGATTGACGGAACATTTGCGATGACAATTCTTAAAGTCCCTGAAACATTAAAGTAAGTGGACATTAACATTAGGCTACAATAGAATTTCTATGGAATTATATGTTACATTCGCATTAGAATTAAAGTTAATTTATCCATGATTAATGTTATGACAATGAACAAAACAACTTTCCTTCTGCAAACATGTTAAGCATTTTATACGTTGTGATAAGTGTTTGACGACTGTAAACAGCTGCTCCAAGACCAAAGAAAACTATTCACAGTCATCTTACATTTACTGCCATACTGACCAGCCTTCCTTAGTTTGAATTTACATTTTACCCTAGTTTGTGTTTCTACCACCATTTCATGGCTCCATTTACCTTGATTTGCATAGCAATTTTGGTCCACATTTTTCAAAAAAAAAAAACACTGATCAATTTTAGCTTAAAATAAATTACACCACCACAGAAATTGCTCCCACTGTCCAAAAATGCTAATCAATTTTGAAAATCTACATCATGGCTTGCGTCCCAGATTTTTTCCATCCAATCCACATCAAAAAGAAATGATAGAAAATTATGTTAACATGTTCGACTGCTTGTTTGCTTGTTTTAGTTGAGGCATTGGTTATGCTTCAATGGCAAACTAATCGCCTGTTTGGAATCTCATCCAGTTTGTGTTACTTTTTTTAATGGCAGTATGGAGACGCTGCAGATTTCAGCATGGTCCATAGTGAAAGTTTCAGATTCTCTAACAGGAGAATTTTTTTCATCACTTTCAGAAGTATCAATAATAGGAAAATTGAACTGTTTATTTTGGCTGGTAGTACAGTCTTCTGTGGCACCATTTCATTTCTCTATATTTGATTTATTTTTTTTTAATTCACTGAAAAATTACAACAGACCAACCTAAAACAACTCACTGAGAAGTACCTCTTTTCAGGCCTATAAAATACCATTTGTGTGAGGATTTCAGTATTTTGAATGAAACGTGATTTTAAGCCAGTATTTTAATCCATTTCAGCTCTTTGGTTGACTCGTATCTGAAGGGATTCCTTTTCACACAGTTTCACACAGGTTCACACCTATTCCTAATTACTATCTGTTATGGCAACAAGGCTACCTGCACCTCTGTCCCCAGACTGCTTCTGTGTTGTGTCTGCACCTTTTGTGAATATATAGGGACCCTTTTTTTATCCTTAGGATATTACTATATAGTTCAGTACCTTGCAGAAACAGGTGAGCTACTTCAATATTAATTAACCTTAGTGAATATATGCTAAAAGAGCCATTCAGCTTCTGGTGCTTCAGCTAATACCCATTTCATGGCTGCATTACTTCTAAACGTAACACTGTACAGCTAAAGTAAACATGAGATGAGCCCATGCATACACAAGTCTGGAAAGAAACGGAGTTACCTTTGGTTCTCTGCAATTAATGGTTCACCTTCATGGCCAGTACTGTAGTTAGGGCTATTATTTGGTCAATCCCCAGTTTAAACTCATTCAACAGCAGTAAGATTTCTGGGTTCATACAGAGGTGTATGATGCCCTGCCTCTAAGGGCAGGATTTCATCCAAGGTGACCACTGGCTTGAACAGATTAGGCTTATAGACAGTCCACTTTCAGAGTTGTTTCTGAATGTTACGTGGCAGACAAAATGACCTTCAGAAATAACTGGAAAAGGCACATAGGGGGAAAATAATAATAATATGCAATAAAATTTCATTTAAGACTCCAATTTTGCACAGTCCATTACATGTGAGAATGGATTATTCTTCCAAAACAAAGCATTTCATTGCTTTAAATCTGAGGAGCTTCCCTATTCACTGTATCACTTTGTTGGAACCACACATCTCTGCTGCAGTTGTAATAAATTGCACAATGACCAGATCTCTTTTAAGATGGTGGATGTGAAACAAGGATGCACAAGCACTCTGTTTCCTATTGCCCCTTCCTTTTTGAAACAAGCATAAAAGTAAGTGGGAGGGCAGTAGCAATAGACTTGGATCCTCCAAGTATATCCATCACTCTTATGCATTATGAAATAATGGCATATTATAGACCTTGATGGATTTCAATACAACTGACCAGAATTTTCTAAAAAAAAAAAATATATGTATGAATTTCCCCAGTTAAACATGTGAAACGTCCCTTTTACAACGCACTTCAACATGACTTCCATTTCAAAATCTTCTAGACCTCATTAAGAGTGCATTCTTTGTTTCTGGCTATTGAAAGAGCTCAGCGAAAGCTGAGACTCCTCATTATAAAATATTCTGCAACACGATTTAAAACAACTATGAAATAACTTCCTACATGGGTATGATTAACAAACGAAATTGAACTGTTTCTTGTTGTCAGTAACAACCTCCAGTAATGATTAAGATGGGTCATTATAAAATATATGTATATATAAAAAACCTCCATATGAAAAAATCAACATCTTATATGAAAAACAGTGCTGGAATTATTTAAAGCAATTTTTGAGTTTATGTTCTTTTTGTCTGAAGATGGAAAATGGATCTTTTTTTACTTAAGGTGTGTTCACAATAAAAACATTTGTCACTGTTCTTCATTGAGAGATAAAATGCTGGAATTGCACAGTGCACTTATTGGACAATTCAACATGCCAGGGTCAGGCACTCTAAGACTTCACAGTAGCACAACAAGAACAGATACTGAAGATGCTCGAAATCCAGATTATGGCTTTCAGAAGACATGGAGTACTGTTCACCCAGGTTGAAAGCAAATGTATGTTTATATACTTTAATCTTCGCTCAGATGTGAGCTACCGTGTTAACAATTTTGTTACCCAGGCTGCCCTGGCTTGGGATTTAAATAAAAACAAATTACAGGTCTTAACAGTGATAGATGGACTTCTTTTACATTTGTGTAGAGTATTTTTGCCTTAAGATTAAAGGCTTATGCATTTATCTGCATAAACTAACCCCTGGAGTAGGGTACTGCTGACATTTTCCAAGAAAAATGAATATCCTAACTTATTCCAAAGAGAAGACTTGGTATTTGTATGGCCAGAGTGACCTTTGCAAGTGCCCTTTCAGATTAGGTGCACTACATGGAAAATTGTGCTCTTACAGTACTCCATAAATCATACCTACCAATTTTCTTTAAAGGGGTATGTAAATATCAGTGTACCAGGTGGGTAAACAACACTAACCTCGTACAAATGGCTTGAAAATTGAAGAAAAGCACCTTATTTTGCTGCTGAAATTGCTTTTGAAGCCCAGCATCGTGGCTTGGGTTGTAGAATGCATGAAATGATTTGTGCACTGGGAATAGAAAATGGGTTGATGATAACCACACTCGACACAGTTCCTATGTTTCTGAGTTCTTTCGATGATCAAAGATATCATTGCTGTATATTACTTTTCTTAGCAGATCCCAAATGCATGTGAATTTCAAGTGACATACACATTATCTGCATGTTTCCAAAACGGACAGACAGCTTTTTAGTTTGTATTTCTCATTTGAGCTGGTTAATGCTTCTGGTCCAGTTTCCGTCTCAGCCTCCTTACAATGGTTATGTAGCATTTCCATTCAATAAAAGCAAGGCAGAGAAGTTTATGTGCTAAAGAAGGAAAAAAAGAGAAGTTACAGCCTTTTAAAAGTCAAAAGTATTATTTGAATACATGCTGACTATGAAAGTGGGAGGTCTGTAATTGTTGCTAAGTTCCAATAGGCTGCAGAAAAGACCCTGAAAGAAGAAGAGCTCTGGTTTTGGAGATATCAGTAGGGTAACATAAACAGTATGGGTAGCACAAACACTTTGGTGGAACCAAGAACCATCAAAGGTGGGAAATGAAGAACGTACGTGTATCAAGAACGTACATGTAGCACTTCCAGAAATTTCCTTTCATTTTGCTTTAATTTTTACAATAGAGGCAGAGCTACTTCAAAAGTCCTGCATTCCCTCAGCTTCACTTACATTTAATGATGCTCAAACTCTCTGACATATCAATCTGGGCAGCAAAACCCAGACGAACTCTTGGATAGTTCTGAAATACAGACCTTAGTACTGCGAGTGGAACCACGTTATAACCAGTAGAAGCTGGAAGCAGAAACAGGATCCACATTTCTTCCTCTTGCCTACGTGATACTGGAATAAACAGGTGAAAATTGTAATCAGCCATTTGGAAAGATGAAGTGTGAATAAAGAATAAAAGCCATAATCCATTTTTAGCTTATGTTTATGAAGGTGCCTTAGAGTTATATTATATATCCACATCTCCAATGTCCTCCTTCAATACACTTAAATCAGCTCAGCTGAGAGTGCCTTTGGGCATAAGAAAGAAGACAGAAGAGCTTGCAGGAAAGTGAAGCATTTCTGAAAGCAGATTTATTTTTCACAAGAGGGAATAAACCCAGCAACAGAAGGATATCACCTACCTCCCAAAGAAAAACAACACAGGAGGGAGAAAAGAGCTGCAAATGCTGTAAAACCAAACTTGGAGCATTTCTGGTAAAATTGTTCTCATTGAGAAGGGAAAAACAATCATGAAGGAGATGATGGTAGTGTCTGAGGACATCCCCAGCTTGCATACCTGTGAAAAAATGAGGTCCTCCCTCCCAGAGATACTTCCATACCGGCAGCAGATCACTCAGCCATGTTACCATCGGTCTACCTTACAACTTCTTCAAGAGGACAAGGTTGGATCCAACAGCAAAACCATGTTTAAAGCAAGATACAGACTTGAAAGACTTGTAACATTTCAAGTCACAAGAAGGCACACAAACACTCCGCAGATGCAAAATACCTTGTTGGGGACATGTCACGTTTATCAGCTGCAGTTAGCTTGGAAAAATCACAGTGCTGAATTTCTGCTCTCTACAGATTATCTCAAGGCATTTGCTTGGCAGTATTTTCTTATAAAAGAGTATGGTAGCATTTAATCTCCAGAACCTCTTGTTAATGGAAGTCTCAGTTCTTTTCTACCTTCTATGTTTTGTACTGGTACTGATTTAAGGACAGTAAAAGTTAAATTCAATACAAAGACTCTCATAAGTATCTGGAAATCTACATTGTTTCATCTGGCTCCAAAAGGCCTCATTACAGCAGGGAAGGGAATTACCCCTGACTTTAGGAGTCATGAGGAAACTGAGAAAACCTTTGCACAGTGGTGAGAGGAATAGTTTGTGGGTTGGTTCGGTTTGTTTTATCCAGAAGTGCCTATAAGAGTTAGGTAGCATAGGAGCCCAATAAAAACCATGGTTATCTGTATGCTTCAGCAGCTTGGCTGCTTCTTGGTTGCTTGAAAATTCCCACCTCTTACAAACACACGAAGGGAGTGATTTTCAAAGGAGCTTGTGGATTTTACAGAGATGTATTCACTTACTGGTACATTTAGTTTTCCCCCAAGTTGTTGAGCTCAATGTGATTACTCATAGGTATAAAAAGTAAGCAAGTACATAACTTTTGTAGGCTCATGGCTGAAAACAGCCTAGAACTGGGAGGCAGGCAGAACACAAATATTTTCCAAGGTCAGTTTTTCATGTTAGCTGCATACTCTTGGGGAGGCTACAGAACATGTGTTATTATCTCCAGTGGGGACTGGAAATAAATATAATGTTATTATTAGTTAGCCTTTTAATGCATCTTTTGAGCTCTGAAGGAGCAGCATTGTGCCAAGCTTTATAAACTTGTTTCTTCAGCCTCCCAGACTCCCAATATGTAACACTTTATTCATTATCCTAAGGTCTAATCTGGTTTCCAGATAACTCAGTGGTTCCAACAGACCATAAAGACGCAACCAAAGCCTCTGCTATGCATAGCTTTGAAAAAAATCACCAGCTAAAAAAGAATGCCCACTTGCAACAATACCATCTGAAAATGTCTATTCTGCACGTGCCTGAGTAAGATCTGTCTCTTATTCTGTTTACTGAAACCTCAAAAAATCACATAACCTTGCATCTATATGAATGGAAAAAAAAAAAAAAAAGAATTGAATTTGACAGGCACTGCTAATAATGAAAATGTTTTTAAAAGTGAGCTCTAGCTGTGTACCAATCACTGCCTAATCAGGGTTATGGTTTTCAAATTATATTGTGTCTTCTTTCACCTCCTAACTATTATGTGAAATAAAAAGAGAAGTGCTTAGGCAAATCCTCGATCTGTTCACATATATTTTTAATATTAATATGTCAGAGCAGTGGCAATAATGATATTAGGCAAATGACGGAATTCTCCTCCCAGCTGGACATGTTAATTGAGAAGCCAAATTTTAGAGGCAAAGTTCATGTCTGTGCAGATGGCAGGACAATGCTGGATGGCAGGCCTAGGTCAGTGTCAATCCCAAACCGTACTTTAATGGCTCACTTCTCTGCTTTTTCAACGTCAGCTGGTCCCTGTGGGGTGTATAAGTTGAGGAAGTCTGTCTGTCTCTGTTTTTTTCCTGCCCTTGACTCTGGCTCACTAATTTCATGCAGAGAAGATGCCCCTGTGTGTGTGATAATAAAAAAAAAGAACTTGGAATCAGAAGATCAAATGAAAGAGAAGGTTTCAACGCTTCCTTAAGAGGTGATGTAGCTGCTTAAAACCAATACCATCCTCTTCCTCTCGGAGGACTGCATCCAGTGAGGACTTGCTCACATCAAGGGGAACACATTCCCTATTAAAACCAGTCACCCAACATTTCCTTGCTGCATTTTAAAATAATAACAATAATTATTTCTTTATAATTTTTGGCGGGGAGGGTTTCCTACAGTCTTTAATTGCATCTATAGCGAGATCACTTCATGTTTTGGCCCGGCTGGTCAGAGTTTAAGATGCTTTATTGTGCTGCAAGTACATAAAGGTATTTTACCCTTTGTTAAAAAGCCCTGAATATTGCTCATATTTATATAGCTGTTATATTATCTACTTTAATATGATGTGTGAATCAAAAGCTGAATGTATAGACCTATATATTTAGAGAGATTTATAGCTATACAGCATCACAAAAAGACTTTAATAGCTTCAGTTTCCTAAGTGATATAATTATTTATTATCTCTAATTAAAATGCAGAGCTTGGCTTTCTGCGTGAGACTAGATGAAAAGCCTTTTTAATGAAAAGAGCAACTATGAGCTCTAAATTTCTTTATGGAAGAGATAACTTATGTAATCACTGGTAACCTTTTTCAAGAATATTATCTCACTATTTATAAAACAATACCTTCTTTACTTTATAAATTCCCATTTACATATGAAAAAGAGCTTTATTTATTGATGCCTTTGACTGATGTGCATTCTTCTTTCAGGAATACCCTCTTTTTCTTTTTTTCCATCTTACATATGCCAGAGCACCTTCTTTGCCTTTGACGTTACCTGAAATGATATTTTAAAATAATTCTCTCCTTGAATAATCAATAAACACAACTTAGTTCATTCATCAAATAAAATCACATCATATTTCCTTGCTCTATAACGCTACATTTAAAATGTTTTCTAATCTTACAGTTAAAAGAATGCAAATTTTAACCACTAGGAGCAGCTATAAACAAAGGGAAAACCAAATTTGTTTTCTTTTGTTATTGTAAAAAAATCTTTCTTTAACACCACCCCCAACATACATACAGACACCAAAAGGCATTATTATTTAACTGCTCGGTGAATCAGTAGGATATAAGCAGCCAGGAATTGGAACTGCATGGCAGTAAACTTTGTCCACATCTATATTAAAAATGGGTCATGATCTCATATATTGTCATGACTTAATTGATATTTATAGTGTTAAATTACCCCTTATTTCTAAACAAGGAGAGGTTGCCACCAATTATGGAAAAAATGCTATAATATGATAAAGCTTTATATAATTACATTTTCTTCATATTTGTATGACTTCCAACACGACTGTGACCCAAACCTGATCCATCTGTAGCACTTTTAACATCATTTTCTGCTAAACATACAACAAAAAATGTGAACTTGTATTATATTAATAAAATGTTAATATATCACAGTATAGATTGATGTCATCCATACCTTATGGATATTTCACAACTACACAAGCTTTGATTAAAAGCTCACTGTAGTCAAAGGTAAGACTTTCACTGATTCTAATGGGCTTTCAATCAAGGTCTCAGCTATCTGTATTTTTTCATGAAACAGAAAAATTCATTATCTTTGGAATTGCCTGATATGAGTCAGGGCAGCAAATGAGTTCAGTGATGATGCATTTGTGTAAATCTGGGCAAAAATTGACCTTGTATACTGACAGATAGGAAAAGAGGTAGGAAATGCATTTAACTGAACATCTCTGTTGCGTTGTAATCATCTAGACTTGTGTTTCACTAATTAATGGCTGTGTAAAGCGAGAGCGTTCAAATAGACATCATTTTAAAATCCATTTACTGTTTACAGTCTTTGCTTTGTAACTTTTATTGTTATTGATTATCTTTTAACTTACCTCCTCTCTCAAATTCCTCACCACGTCATTCCGTCTCTTAATTCAGAAAAGAAGCCACCAATTTGGCGTAAGGACGCAGTGCACCGGCCAGTGCAGATTTCATGCAATAGTCTCCCAGTTGTCCAACAAACATTTTTTAGACTCCCTGTAAAGATTTTGGAAGCTTTTTCTGAGTGCAAAAACCCACATACAGGGCAGAGCATGTATGTTTTGAAGTATATAAGCACATAGTTGATGACATTATCTAGCTAGCTGAACCAGGTTCAAGTTTACAACTAATCAAGTCAGGGAATGGAAAATAATAATCTATGTAAATCAGTTTAAACTTGGAAATTCCATCTGAACAATGTTATACATAGGAAACAGTGTGTATTGATCAAATAAACATTTAATATTGTTTTACAGCCATCAGATGGGAACACAGTTTATATTAAGTTGCTCTTAATTTCATTCAGAACATTGTTAGCTAGACTTTATTCTGCTAATGAAAATATAACTATATCTTCAGGAAGGACAGCCAATATCCTGGAAAAGAGATCAAAAGAGCACAGAGCAATGCTGAAAGAACCATTCAAGTGAACAGAAAATAAATACCACTTAATTTACATTGTTACAATATTGTTACCATTTAATTTTGAAAGCATTATTTGTATCAGTAATATTTTCATCTTCATATTGTAAAAAACGTGTATGTGCATATTCAGAATTAATAGAGTGGAATTTTTCTGTATTCATTTTATATACATGAGAAAATACAGACCTGATACAGCTCCACATAAGTCAGTAAAATAAGATAAACTCCAATGGATTGCAGATTGCTACTAACACTGGCTTTTAAAGTTGGGAACACATAATTGATTTGTGTACTTGGCAATGTATGTATTCAGTGCTTTTTTATCACATGGCATAAACTAAATACAAGCAGTGGCACTTCAGCAGTTCTTAATATTATAGCCAAACCTCATCCAATTTATCTAATTACCCTCTCTTATTAGCAGCAGTGAGGTTGAAAGCTATTCCTTATAACAATAAACTATCTTCGTAACTCTTTTCAGAGGCTACATTTAACAGGAGGATTTTGCATAGCACCATAATACTTAGACTTGCCAGTGCTGCTCTTGCCAGTGTAGATTGCCTCCACAGACATACACATAAAGCTACTGCATGCACACATTGCTGGCTATCATAGAAAATCAGCTGTGAGAAAGCAAGCGTTCATAACTTTGTTCAAATAAATTAGAAGTATCTACTTAGTAAACTGTACTGATGTAGTCTGATATTGTATATTATACAACTCAGATTCTAGTTTCTTGTGATTAAAGACTAAAAAAATCACAGAATCATATGCTAGAGCAACTCAAGTTTGAGTAGCAGATGACGCAGATTTATAAAATCACACAGCATGGACTGAAAAAAGACCAAGCAATGCACGAAATCTGGGGAAAATCAAACCACTTGTTCCACATGTAATTCAGATAAAATTACACAGGCTTAATATTTGAAATCATTTCTGTTACAGTTCCTCTTAGCCACTGTGTTGAACACTAATGCAGTATGTGCATTATTACAAGCGGGAAATCCCTGGTATCAAAGGATTAATTTTAATCTTTGTCTTGCTTTAGTAATAGGAAATAAATTTTACCTAGTCATTGTCCTAGTCAAGTCATATAAAGAAACTATATCTGCTGACGAGCCTTTATTATCACAGTCAAATAGATTAGCATTGATTTACTGTAGGTAAGAGCTGCTGAAGGGTCCGTTCTGTGTGTGCTCTTCAGCAGCATGATTATTTACTGTAAACCTACCCTCTGATTTTCTCCTTAGGCTGGTATTGCTATTATTAAAGCTAATTCACATGAAATTATGGTAGCTCTTCTGGTCTACAGTCCTTGGTCAGAGACCTAAGCAGGTGTTTGCTTAATAATTTGGTCAAAGATCAGTGAGTTAAAGGTTAGGCCATAAAGGGGAAGAATGGAGAGGTCAGAGCACTTGCAGGAGGGGTCTGAGACTTGATCTTCCAGAGTCTGGAATGGTCGAGCCTCAAGGTCAGCCATTAGTGATCTTGCTTTAACGGACTGTGAGATGTCAACCATAAATTCACCATGCCAGCACCTTTAACCCTATTAATACTTTGACTACTGGAAATAAAAGCAAGAATCCAGAAGGAACTAGTCCATGGAGAATTATTCACAAAGTGTCCATGAGATTAAGTTTATGTAGTAAAGCTTATAACTCTTAATAGAGCTTTCCAAAGAAAAATAACACACGTTCTTCATTACTCTGTTTTACAGAAAATCACTGCATTCCATATCAAGACGGTAGATGAAGACATTTCACAGGTAATGTCTAAATATATATATATTCATAGAACATGAGATTTTTCTCAGATAATATAAGTAGAAATTAATGAAAATAGAAACAAAACTGAAAAATCACCTGTTCTCCAAAACTGTACTAGGTCAGGTACACACAAAGCTGTATAATTGCCACCCATAATTAGACAGCACATACTGAGCAGGCATCTTCTTATCAGAAGCAAATGGTGTAGCGGCCATTTTCTTGTCCAAGACAATAACTATGTTTTGATGATTAGCTATTTTAGCAAACAGAGGCATGTGACCACCAAATGCCAACTTGGAATAAATGACGTTTAGGAATTTCATCCTGGAAGGTGCATCTCACCTTCTGCTCTCCGGCGCCACTTCAACATTCAGTGTTGGCATTTCCTGAAATAGTGCTGAGCTGTACAGATTCAAATAATCTTAAGATCTAAGAACTCTTGCTTTTAGTTTCACATCAAAGATACATGAAACAGCTTAGTATTACCAAACACCACATCCTGCATCTCCAGAGCCTGGGAAGCTCATCTTTTGCTGTGTGCACAGTCTTCTGTGGAGGGACTGCTCAGCCATTTGAGAAAGCAAGGTATATGGCCAATAAAAGAAGTAACATCGCAGACTAAGTTAGGAAAATATTTCCGGCTGTTATAGCTAGGATGTCCACGGGACAACGAGACAGGCAGTGAACTCCTTCCCCAGCGTTTCCAGAGACACCTGACAAGGCACTCTTCCCACTGCAGGATGAGTAGGACATGAAGCTTACAGGGATCAAAGTATCATGAAACAAAGCAAAAGGGTAGGAAGGGTGAGACTTAAAGGAATCATCCGTTGAGGTAAATGAAGACATCACAGCAGAATAAAAAGAGATAACAACAGACAGTTAGGTGCAGAGTGCTAATTGGGAGTCTGAACTGAACCAGTGGCCCCAGCCCAGCATTAATGAAATATTCATAGACAGGCACACAGCACACTGTCAGGAAAGGACAGGTTGGTTTGCCTTTTAGGAAGGAGAATTTTTCTATATCGTTGTTTTGTTCCTTTGATTTCCCTACACTTACAACTCCGAATCTGTGGTAAGGAAAGGTATGCAATTGCTACAAAGTGTGTTTTGTCAATGAAAATTCCAAACTGAGTAACTTGGCTTTAAAAATTAATTACTTCATCCTTAAAGGCCAACTACACAGGAACTTGAGACGTCTGGAAACTTCACGCAGACCTTTCTTTAACTTCTAGTCATGCTTTACTTGACTTCTAGCTTAGTTTCTGTATATACTTAGTTTCTGTATATTCCTATCTTATGAAACCTGCACAAAGATCTGAACAGAAAGAGATTTTTGTGTGTGGGCAGGAGGGAGCATGGTGTTTCCAGAGAAAACTAGCTCTCCTATTGATAAAAATTCACAGATATTTCAAACTGAGAAACTAATCCTGTCAAATCTTATAAGGTATAAAGTACCCACAATTCCCACAAAGATCAGCAGGTTCTGGGTTCCCTCCAGAGCCCCTCAGAACTGAGCCCTTCATCCAGAATACTTGGCTTCAGTTCATATCACTTGAACTCACATTGTTCAGTTGGGCTTAAATCTTCACATTAACTGTTTGCTCAATTGCACTGCATACCGTGCGTGCTGCTGTGTGCACCTGTTTGTTTTGATAGCAAGCACAATAGGATATTTTGCGGGTTGAAATCATCCACTGTAAGAAAACAGTCTTTTTTTAATTAAAAACAATTCTGGAAATGAAAACACAATAAGAATATGTACAAAAAAAAATATCCGTTTATAAAGATTGAAACATAAAATGTGTCAAAATATTTTTGGAACCTCGCAAGCATTTGGTGACACAAAGTCAGTTTTCACAAAGAAGTTCTGTTTTTAATGGGCATAAGCTTCTGTCTTTTAAATACTCTCTAAAGGATATTCTAAGTAAATCTGTAAAGAATTCCATTTAAAAAATGAAGAGCAAGTATTTATTAAAGAGTTCTGTATACTTATTTTGCTTTATGTTCTGATTGTTAATTAGGAAGAAAAAGCACAGTTAAAAAAGCTGATATCAGATTTCCAGTCTGGTTAATCAGTACAGGTAGATATCCATTCACAGAGAGCCATGCCCCATAATGCTTTTGCATGTTTAACTTTCATTAATTCAATACAATTAATTTCATCAGTTGTAAGAGGAACAGCAAAAAAGCTTATGTTTTAAGACAAGGACTGACCACGTTCATCTTTAAGATTATGTCTTGTACTTCGGGGGCTCCTCCCATACCACCTGTGAGTAAACAGTACCAACAGCTCCTAGTCTTGGAGAGAACTCTACAGTATATGAGGTGAAAATACAAAGTACTGTGAGCTAATGATAATCAGAAATACTTTCTTGATATTGTTGCATATAGAGAGCTCTTGAAATGGAAAACACCTTTACAGCGTTATCTTTTCCCCTCTACATTACAGGACAGACAAGCACAGTGATCTCAGAAATCTTTAAAACAACAGAGAGAAAATTTTCTAATTCTCCTAATGGTCACCACTGAGGCAAAATTAATCCAAGCTTGGAAAAGGACAGCAGAAGATCTTTAACAATGCAGGACAGCCACAGAGAGATATCAATAGCAGCTGTGTATCAATAGTTAGGTAAATTCCAGCTTTGCAGGACAGAACTGTTGGTACAAAGGGAAGGTGGATTAGCCTTAAACCAGGAGAGATGTTGTTCCATGGATCTGTTACTTTCCTTTGAATAAAGAATACTGATATTGTCTTCCAGAAGTCAGTTCACTGCCCAGCACAAAAGCTTTGACCTTTCGCCTCCTGTGCATGCAGAGAGAGGAGATGCTAACATGGTAAAATTCACTCCTGGGCAAGAGGCCAGAACATGGCCTATATACTATTAAGCCTTCGAAATAGGGTTTAAGTGGGACTTAAGTGGTGCATGAGCCTTTTATTGGCTTTCTGCCCAGAAGTGAACTTCACCCACAGAGAATATTACATGTTGTCCACGCATTGCCTGCTATATATGGGTGCAATTCTCCTTTATCACCCTGACAAAACTTCCATCATTGCTTAACCTGAGTTGTTCTGAATGGTCCAGAGTAAACTATGCCTGCTACACACAATACAACCAAGCAGAGCATTGCTAACACAGGAGAAAGTATCTCTTCATGGTGAAGGAAGTTTAATTTTCTCAGGACTGATACGCCAACAGGGTGAACTGTATGAGTCTCTGTAACTGTATGAACTTCTGTTATTATTAAAGATGTGGTTTCTGGCACTTATTTCAATGAAGTAGTGTATAGATTTTCTACAAGACATTATTTCCTGTCTACAATATATGATTTTTATTTTCACTTAAAACATACCAACAATCTCCCTACTAGTATGCTCATGTGGTATTCCTCACATTTAAACATAGCTGGAAGTATTCCCACATATTTTATGCACATGATAGCCTTTCAGATGCAATAGAATTGCAAGGTAAATGAATTAAAACACAGTGTATGTCTTTACACGAGTGAGTGCCAAAGTTCTACTTGCACTGCTGAAGTGTGGGTTTTTCCCCTTTATAATTTTGTTTCTATGGGTTTTGTTTTGGCATTAGGGCTGTCTCTTTCCTAACTGTCTCATTTTCCCTTGAGAGCTGTTTAATCGGTTACTAAGTGGGTTAGAAAAGATAAGAAGCAAAAGTTTAATTACTTGCAAAAATATGCACAATACAAGAGAAATGCACACATTCTGGACGTTTCGTAGCCTGATACTGTCTTTGCTGGAAAACAGCTGACAGAGAGGGAAGCAGAACTGGGAACAAAAACCTCAGATGTCCTGGAAGAAATAATAAATCATAATTTACTATTGTAAATTCTACTGGCAGCTCTTAAAAGTGACCACAAGTAGTCTCTCTGATATATAGTGAAGAGATCCAGAACTGCTGACAGGTTTGTATATACCAGACTGATTAACACTTTATATTACATTGACAATTATTAGGGGCTTTAAATTTGAGTTCTTACATTGCTCTTACTTCGAAGAAACCAGCTGTACTTTTTTTTCTGGTACTTTCTGTAAACGACATGTAGAACCTGATGATTATCATTCATTTCTATACAGTTAGCAGATGGCTTCTGGCAGCAATTCTTTAAAAGTTTCTTCATTTATAAAATATGAAGTGGCCAAACTAAGTTAAACCAATTAGTGACTTTCCTTTATCATTTTTCCAGGTGCTTTCTTCATTACGAGATATCAATCAACTGCAGGGCAGTAAACATGCTAGTTCTGGTATTTATGGAATGCTCAGATCATCAGTTGAATTACACGTAGTTCAAATCTAAAATATTAGCAGTTCAAAAATCCATTAAGGTCAGTATCAGATGAGTTGTTACACTGCTCGTGTTGGAATGTGTCGCAGAGAACCAGCATGTGACACCTTGGAAGTGAAAGAAATCTTTCCTGTTACTACAGTACTCAGAACCTCAAAACAAACAGGTTGCATAAACCAGATTGCATTCATTGGACTCATTTTTCAGCAATAACATCTACATTAACAATGTTCATATTCTTTTCTTCAGCTATTTGGTATCTCCAGGTCCATAAGGTAGAGAAAATGTTTCAGGGTGAAAGTGTTCGTATGTAATACACCTGAAAACTATTCAGCTGTTTGTTAAAAATGGACAAACATTTCAGCTTGTTTCTACAAGTAGGACCTTTCATGATCAATTTTTGTTTCAGAAAACAGACACGTTACTTGAAATTACATGCCTGACTCAAACTTTTGCCCACACAAACCTGGTACCAGTATGTCTCTATAAGCGTATCACATGGCTCTCTATAGGCTGAAAATCTCAAGTACCTTTCCAATTACACTACAGTTGGAACTCGGTTGTTGGATTTTATATCAAGTGGAAAAGCAAATAATCTGTGCTTCTAGGTATATTTTTGGAATTGAAGAATATTAGAAAAGAACAAAATTGCAATTCTGTAAGAGTATAAGGTCGGGTAAAGCTTCTACTCAAATGAGTAGCCTCCTGACAGGATCAGACCAACTACTCACCAGAAATAAGTTTTTGTTTTGGAAAAAGGCAGGTTAAAATGATAAATGTCAAATTGCAGTGGGTCTTTTGAAAAAGTCATCTCTCCTGACACTTCACCCTCATCCCTTGCTCTCCTCTCCACAGATGGCAACAAGGTGCACAGTGAAAGAAATTAAGATGATAGTGCGTAGACAGGAGCAAGGAGACTAGTTTTCATCTCTGCAGACAACAGAAATGACATCACGTCTCCTCAAACTGACACATTAATAAATTTAGTATCACCTGAACTTTTCTGGAAAAGAGAACCTTTTATACCAGCAAGTTATCTGGTGTCAGTAATAATAGGAATCTGTATCATATTCTGCACCATATATGATGGCAGAATTACCTTTTGGGCCCTAACAAGTTGACAGGGATTCATTTTGCTTCCTCCTTTAATGACATCTTCTTTGCAGGTGAACTGCAGATGTAATGACTTCCTCTTTTGCTACTGAATACTCCCGAAATGTCATCATGACCCAAGACATCTCAATCTAGCTTAATGCAAACGGGAAGCAAAGGGTTTTTAAAGGTGAAACTGATCTTGCTAATGAAGAAGTATCACTCTTCATTTGGACAGGGAGCACAAAGCTTGTTAGATCGAGCTAGGTGAATGTCACAGGTTAGAGTTCAAACATAACACAGAATTGTGACTAAAGATGCTGTCTCCTATTTGTGTAGAGGTACACAGTCAAAACAAAGTAATACAAGTCTAAATTAAGTATTTTTGAATGATCCAGCAAGGTATAAAATAAACATTTGCTGGAGAGGGTTGCATTTTGAGGACCTTAATCATGAACAGTTCGGAAACATTTAAAAGGACAACAGTAAACGCGTAAGATATGTTGAAACAGAAAAGAAAAAGAAGAAACAGAGAGGAATAAGCAGCAAGGAGAACACAAGGGATTTTAGCATAGCCCAGTCACTGCCCTAAGCTGGAGATTCACACAAAAGTATCTGATTTGTACGTTGAGCTGCAGCATTCCAGGTCGTAAAAATTAATTTGCCACTAAGTCTGAGTTTGAACAGAACATACGTACATATATATATTTTAATGTACAAGAGAGCCAATTAAGAGCCTCAATTAATCCAAGGGCTTTTTTTCAGTATGAGTGAAAAGCACTTTGCCTCTCCAGACTCACATAAAGTTTCCTAAAATCATTGGATGTTCATGGGAAAAAAAAATTACCCACAACTACCAAAGACATTCAAGCACCTTTGTCACCTGAAGGGAGATCAGCTCTTCCTGATCATCATCATGTTTGTGGGAGATGGCATCCCTCATGCTGAGAAGTAGCTGTGGAAGGCATTAACTTTCAAAGCCTTTGCTGACCTTATAGAAATAGCACTGACAACAAAATTTAGCTGATCTCATTGCAGATGGGATTTTTTACATATTTAATTCATTTAATAACGCACTGCTTACAGACCAGGTCCTGGTGACACTCTTCTATTTCAAGCAATTCACTGTTCAGGATGTCTCAGATGGAGACATTGTATGAATGGGCCCAGATTGAGGCTAAGCAGAAATTGTTCAATGATTCACCAGAAGAAAATAAAAAACAAAAGCCTACTGGCTTCAAGTGCTTGTCTGATTCAGGGAACATTTTAAAAACACCACATGAGTATTTTAAGTGCCAAAACTAAGATGGAGATTTGAAAATAATTATATGGAGATATCTGAAAGAATGCATCATTCGTGCAATCTTCGTATCTGCTTGAAAAAAAAAACCAAACAATATAAGGCACATTTCAGCTGCTCTAAGTTTTTCAGCAGTTTTTCATAGAAAAACCAGAAATGTGTTTGCAATATATTTTGTTTCAGCAACACTGACTTATAAGAGCTTTCGTTTATTCGGTATTGGTGCTTCCTAAGATTCTTACTGGAATTCACTGATCTGAAATATAAAACCAAATAGGAGGGCATCTATGAATGATAAAAGATGGCTATCTTTTAAAATTAACAATGTCTGTGGCTAAAAATGTTAAACTCAGTCCTTAGTTGAAATGCAAGATTTTACCAAAAGCAATTAAGTTAGTATCAAAAATATAAATTTCTTTATCAACAACTCGAGGTTATGATCCATAGCACTGGGTCAATTTTGCAAAAACTATTCAGCAGAGTTCCCAAGAGGTCATCAGATTAAAAGAAAAAAGAAAAAAAAAGACAGATGTGAAAGAAGAGTAGTTTCAAGAACTGAACTTATTTATGGACTCCAGAAAACTGCTGGTCAGCTGCTCTATGCCATCTGGATAAGAAATGGCTTAAAATATACCATAACTTCATACAAGCACTGTGGTTCCTCATTACGCATCTGGAAACAAAGAACAGCTTCTATGCAACAGTGAAAACTTCCAGGCCATATATCATGCAGTGGATTGACGTTAAGATTGTTTTCTGGAGAAGAGCCTTTATTCATTCTAAATCAATGGATGCTACAGAATGGATGATAAACTTACATGTCGAACTCTAAAGTTGCTATTCAACCTGCTCAATGAAAGAAAAGATTGAATACAAGATTTGATTATCTAACATCCAATGCAATATGTAAAATGCTTTACCTTTTTTTTCTTTCATATGAGAGGTGCACGGAAATTGGCTAGTGAGTTTAATCCACTTACCTTGAAAGAAAAAGTAAAGTACTTGCAAATAAGTTTAAAAGAATTTTAAATTAAAAAATAAAAATAAAAAAAAAAAAAATAAAAAAGAGTCATGGCCCCTGTGTTATTTTAGGAAAAACAAGCAATTACACTTAGTTCTAACAGGTGGAATAATGACTTTTTCACCTGTCAACTGGCAGCTTAGAATTCCCACACATGTAGACCATTTCTGTTTCATCTTTTCTTTGAATTTCAGTTGCTTTGCTTTTCAATGCCTGTGCTTTGCTGGTGTCTCCTTTGTGTCTGAAACTCTCACACTGAGTTCCGCCTCTTTGGTGCTGGGCTTTCTTTTCACAGTGACATTTCAACATAAACAGTCAATATTCATTACCTCAAAGGAGACTTCCCTCCTATTGCTGACCAATTAAATACCAGCTGAGTTAGGCAGACAAAGGTAAAGAAGCTGTACTACAGGGCTGGCTTGGAGTATACTTCTTCCCTTAAATGGGGAAAGAATGTATTCAAAATGAAGAATTGACAATATTGGGAAAATCCAAAGCAGAGCAGAACGGTTTCTTAAGAAGTTATGCTCCTGCTCTTTATCTTGCAAGGTCTATTCCTAGTGTTATTCAGCCCATAGACAAGAATAGGAAAGATGCCTACATATCACAGGGACAAAGACAGATACCAGGTGTTCCTATACAACCTCAATAACTTTGATAAAATAACAAGCACGTTGCAAAAATCTCCTGTTTGATAACAGGAGAAAAGGCTTTCCCCTTTTTCTTTTTTTCATTTTTTTTTCTCTGAGATGGGAGTAAGATCCAGACATATTTTGAATGCTATTGCATTACATACAGTTCATCAAAGGCTTCTTCCTTTTTCACTACGGTTCAAGAAAAATGCCCTCCTAAACAGATCATGGGCAAGGTGAAGATGTAACCAAGCCTACAACAGATGAGAACAGCCTGCTGACAGCCTGGAGGCTGATGAACCTCCTTCTCTGCCACAGAGTGGGAAGGGAAGGGCATCGATATCATTTACCATCTCCAAAATGCAGGCACAACCCTTAGGGGAAGAAATAGCTCTACCAATGACAATGCAAATCAAGCATCAGTTTTACCTGGAATGTGGAAGAGCACTGAATCATAAAAAAAATAAGATGAGAACAACTGCAAGGGACACTCTATACTGCACAGCAGCCTCAAGGCAGGATCAGATACCTGAACTACACCTGACATTTTTGTCCAGCCTCTTCTTGAAAACCTCCAGCAGCACAGCCTCTTTGTCCCAGTCCATGCCAGTGCTTAACTCTGCTTACAGCCTGCTACGTTCTTCTAATTGCCTAAAGCAGACCCTTTTTACTCTGATTTAACATTACATAAGCCCAAATCTACACATACATCAAAAGAATCCCAGAAGTCCAGTGGTGTTTTAGCCCATTCATGTTTTTCACAGTTTAAGTACAAAAGGTAGATTTCAAGTGTTGAGAATTCTCAGATAATTTAAAAAAATAAAGCAATAATTTATAATCTGAAAGAATGCAGAAACTTATTTGTCTTAAGAAAGGTATTAGTAGAGTAAGCAAGCAAAGAAAATAAAACAGGTTGGAACATGAGGGTATGCAGATCAGACACCAGTGTGATGTGAACAAGTCTGAAATCAAAAGACTCAATGATTGCTCAGTGCAAGATCAGGCTGAATTGTCACAGTTTGAAACAGCATGTTAAATGATCAGAAGTAGTTCTTATATTTTTACATGAACTCATAAGGATTTTTTTTCCTTCTTGTGAAATAGAATTTTCTATAGCACAAAAGGGCCCAATCCCACAGCCTACCCTCAGTGGGAGGTTTGCTTAACCAAGAAATGCAGTGTCAGGCCTTCTCAGAGGATAAAAACAATACAAAGAATTGGTGTAGATGCTTTATGTAAAGGTAACAGCTTGAATCCCTGAAAGCATCCAAATGATTTTTACTTAAATGGATGTGACACTGCCAAGAAAGAAACTTTATCCTCATGAGAGATCTTTATTAGCCAGGGTACTTAACCCTAAAGATGAGGAGAATTTAATAATCACGGGGTTGTTTTCTCCCTCTTTCTTTCATTTGTGCAGCCAGCAGCTAGAGGGCACAAAAGAATGCTTTTACCTTATGATCTATCATATAAAAGAGCCCTACTCACTGAATAAAGAAAAAATAAAATTCCTAATATCATAGACTACAACATATTTTGTTCAGATTCTTAGTCTCAGTTCTGTTTCTCAAGAAGCAGTAGCAACGCAGAGAGTCGATTGCATGACAATGCAGGAAACTGAATATCTTTATTCCACTAAGAGTGTGTATTTAAATCCCAGAACACACCAGGTATTTCACATCACATACACTCTCTATGCACACGGTCATCATTACTTGCCTTAACTGTTTTGCAGAGCTCTTTGTTTAAAACTAATATAAACACATATTTAACCTCCTTCATTCTTACATCTTAAATATTAATGCTGGCTGTGACTCTGCATTAATAACAGCTATTATTTTTGCATTAATAAGGAGCTTACAAGAATAAACATAGAAGTCATAGTGCAGTCTTCCTGTCAATTAAAAAGAGTCAGTTGTAGTTGCAGAGTACTTTATCTTATCATTTCACTCGGGACATTCCCAGGATCTGATCTGAACAGCTCCAGTGATAACAAACATGTAAGTACACAGAAAATCATCATGGCAAGAAAGTCAGAAGGGAGGTTATCAGTGAATTGCCAATTTTGGAATCCCTCACTTTGGAAGGAGCGTTATCACCATAAGTGAGGTCACTGGTGAGGACAGTGTGAGCATAGAGCTCGACATTTTGTCCACCAGAAATCCCAATAACCCCAGAAGAGGTCACATCTGTTGCTGCGCTGTAAAATGGGGCAGACCTTAATAGCAACGTGTGTATTTGTATGTGTATACGTACACACATGTAGTTAAAAAGTGAAGCAAAACAAAGACCCTTTCCCTTCACCCCTAATGAACTGCACCAACCCCTTAGGCAGAAATGACTTGGATCCGGATAGAGCGCCATTTGCCAAATTGTAAATTGCCTACATTTATTTTGGGAGTGCACTAAACAGAGTGCTAATTGCCTTGTTTAGCACTTTCCCTTCTTTCATTTGCACTGGTGTAAAATCTTAGTAAATTAACTCAGGATTTTATTATGTAGGTAGCATTTGAACAACTGAATCAGTGAGAAAGCAGCATCAAAGGACTGATAAAAGAGGAGTTGACTCTACCCAGAATGCCATTTATATGTCCCTTGAATTAAAAAGGATGAAATTAACTTTTAATCCTTTTGCTTTTCATATAGCTGATCTTAACATAACATGTATTACTCAGTCATTTTATTTGCATTTACTCATTTCAAAATGTTAATAACTGTGGTTGCAAGCTTACTGTATGGGAATGCAGAGTTGCTTGTATTCATATACATAAGTGTGTAGGATTCCTTAGTAATTTTTTTGAACTGCAGCCAAACATAGACTTGAGGCTTCTGTTTATTGTCAAAGAGAACACCCTGAAGAGCAATTCCCATCTAACTGTTCAGTGGGCTATGCAAAATTAGCTGGTGGTCTCATGCTTGTCCACAGCACTAACAGTATCTTATTTTTACACAAAGTCCAAGGAGAAAATTGGAAAAAAAATAATCACCATATTTTCACCTCCATAATATTAATTTTTCCAACTGGGAAATTAGAAATGTCCTGTTTATTATGGGAAAAAAATGCAATGATATCATATATATAAACTGGATATTTCAGAACAAAGTCTTGCATCAACAAATGTTTGTTCACAATCCATTGGCAAGGGATTTCAGCATGGTAGCACCACTGTTTGTGAACAGAATTTCATTTAAAGAAAAAGCATACAGAAGACCACTGAGTCAGCACTTTGTAGATCTGAGCTCTGCTCTGAACGGACCTGCTGGAGAGTCCCTACCTTTGGACAATGGATTTCAGCAGTGATGAAATCTGGGGTGATCTACTTGCAGGACCTTAATATTCCTAAGTTCTGAGAAGCCAAAACTTCTGCCTTCATGTGCAGCCAAAAGCCTTTAAAAAAGACAGATAAAAACCTGTTTGTTGTAGTCGATAAACACTGTGCATGCAAAAACAACTACACTGTGTACATTTACCATTTCAGTTTGCAGTCCTTTTAAATCACATCTATATATGAGAAGCATAGTATCATAAAAATATAAAAATCAATTTATTCATATTAGAATTAATTTGAGAAACTATTAAAAATCAGTAAAGTATATTTTCTTCGTTTCTGATTGATTTTTTTAAAAGCTAATTTAATGGTTATTTTCCCCCTCAGTACTTCTGACTGTAATGGGAATAGAAAATGCAAAGCAAATTAATATAAGAAGTCATCACGTCCTGAATCCTTAGCACCCTAACAGCCTTTGAGTAAATAACACATTATATGTTCATATGTAAGTACCCAAACTTCCCTTATAGGATCCCTTACAGAATCTTACAAAACAGAAAAAAAAAGGGATTGTTTCATAAAGGCAAGTTTTTTACAATATTTTTTTAGAGTTCATTTTCCAGACCAGGATGGTTTGGGTGGGCTCCAGGTAAGTATCTGAACTATTGAATGCTTCTCCCAAATGAATGGCCAAGGCGTTTGAAATACCTCTATTATTATTTAACACCTGGCTGCACTGCTGTTCAGTGCTATGTGAATAAAATAAGTCATGACTCAGTGTGTGCTAGCAATGCTTTGCCAGAAGAACAAAAGTACTTGATAATGATTCTCTGTAAGTGGGTTTGTAATGAAGGTACAGAACTTACTCCTTATATTGCAAAGGTAAGGGAAGCCATGCTATGTTTCCGCAGCAGCATTTTTGGGGACCACATCTTTTTGCTACAAGAGTTACTGAGAGGGAAAGGAGCAGATTCTAGATTTTTATTTTCACCTGTGCAAAAAATAGAATGATTAATTAGGATGTGATATCCCTGTTACTGCTACTTTTATTACATTGCAGGTAATGCATAGCACTCATTCAAGCACAAGGACTCCATGATGTTCCATGCTATGAATATACGCACTGAAAATTTGATCTCTACATCTGGAAGTTTATAATCTGAAATGTTGAATTTAAAGGATTGAAGAACAGACAAAATGGTTAGCAGAAGAAAAGTAGCCACAGGTCACATACAGCTCAAGGCACCTAAACACAGCCTTTCTTCAAAGTGTTGCATAAATCTAGCAAGATTAAGTTGGTTCTGTCAGTTCAGTGAAGAAGTTAACTGCTGGACCCAAAGAGAAGGCAAGCACATAAACTAGAGAAGGAAGATCTGGGATGTGGGTTGAATAATTCTGAAAAAATAAGTACTCTGGAACTTAAGGAGAGAATTTTTTTTTTTTTTAAACTGCTCTCCAGGTTTCACTGTTTGGCCTTGTAACGTCATGAATATGTTTTTAACAAATCAACCTAGTGCTGAAAAATAACTGTGACTAAACAACAGCTTTCAAGTTCTTTGTTCCTTACTATTTAGTCACAAAAAAAAAAAAAAAAAAAAAAAAAAAAAAAAAAAAAAGCAAAAATACACAAAGGGAAAATTGTCTACAAATGCATACAAAGATTTTTATGTTCTACTATAGGCCCTTACATCAGGCAAAATGAATATGCTAAAGAATCTCCATTAAAAAGGTTAAAGCATAATTGGCTACCCTTAATGTCCCAAAAAAATGCTGCCCAGTTCCACTTTATAACAGAAGACCATTAATGAAAATGTTATTTCAATACAAAATACAAAGAATATGTAGATCTACCAATGTAACGCCTTCACTACAATGATTTTTATTTCATGATATCAATAGGATTTTCTCAATTAACATCATAGTCTTCAAAAAGAAACAATCCAAGAAGGGTGGTTACATTAACAGTATAAAACCGACTTTGTCCAGATACTCTACAGGGATGAGTTTTCCTGTTTCTTCTTTGTTCAATAAGTCAATTTGCTTTGGTAATTTGCTTTGAATTTTGAGAAACAGTTGTAGAATTTGTGCTTCCTCCATTGCCATTCCAAAGCACATACTCTAGCCAGAGTATAAGAAGAAATTTTAGTTTAGATTCTGCAGGAATTTGAGGTATTTCCTTTCATAAACAAGTTTTAGAAGTAGAAGTTATATTTTATATGTACATATAAAATGCTAGAGATGCTTGCACAACACCACAACATACGTCTATTTCTTATATATACACGGACAAGCTTATGCATGCATATACAAAAAGTATATAATGGAGTAGGATCTGCATTGTGTCAGAGTTTTAGATGGTGTTTCCCTGTGCTTGTGAAGGACACGTGCTAGTTTTTAGGTATCAGTTATGTAGGTGTTTCTGATCAGACTTCTGTCTTCCATAATACAGCAGCTTATGGAGGTTTTACATATGAACAGAATGACATTTTTGTCTTAATCTCGCCTTCCTCACGCAATTGTGTTTAAACTCTTCAAGAAAAACCAGTGTAATTTCTCCATACTTTTTTGTTGTTGTTGTTAGAATAGTTAAAGGCTGATTAAGCCAGGGATGAACAATGAAGTGTTATGACGTAAAATCTTAAGAATCTGAGGCGTAAGCACAACTGAGAACAAAACTTACACTGAAAACAAAAAGAAATACACCTACTACTGGTGGATCAACTTTTGACCATAAAGGATACAGGAGCAATCCAGCAAGAAATAATTGTGTAGGGGCTGACATGCTATTGGGATCTCTAAGGAACCTTGTTTTCCCCTTTGTCACAGAGTTGCTATTTGCCCCTGGATCAGCTTCATGCACATATTTTTACTTATCCGAATCACTGTGGTATCTAGAAAAAAAAAAAAGCCACATCTTTTATGTTATTAATACTGCCAATGTTGAATCAGCAGAGCTTTGAGATGACTCTGCCTGCATCTTTTCCTGCAAAGGAAGCACATAAAGAACACATCTTTAGCTTTGCAAACTCCAGTTGTTCTTAAACCAGACATAAGAATAACTTTTTCAAATGAAGGAAACCTCAGAAAGATTAAGGAACACAAAAATGGAATGCAAAATTTAGTGCATTCTCTCCCTGCCTCCTGTGTCCTTATAAGGTGGGTCATTTCCCTCAGGCTTGCTCTCAGATCAGCAACTCAGTGACTTTCTAAATTTTGACAAGTTCCACGCAGTCCCCTGGCTCCCTTGGAAGCCCTGTGCTCTCGCTGCCTGAGGCTTGTCTGCTCCTTGTCCCCTGGAGTATCTCGGCCTCAGCCCTTGTTGCAAACTCCCTTTTCCCTTGCCTCTTCTTCTGTGATCATGCTTGGTTGCTCTTGGGGAAGAAATCATCTCCCCGTATTCCAGAGGGCTGTCGCAGAGAACAGCAGTCAGAAGAAGTTAAGCATCTCCCCAAAGGAACCTTGTAGACTGCGAAACGCATCAGAAGCTACAAATTAAACAGATATAATACAGTATCTCTGTGCTATTATTATGTATTATACCCCTAAAGAGGTACCATTTCAGTTTTCATGCCTGCAGAAAAGCAGCTCTCCATAGCAGACCTGCTGGAGGATCCTGCTTTGACCTGAGTCTGAGGGATGCTCATGCACGACCTCTGAGAAGCCTGGGTATGCCTCCCTGCTCTCATCAATGCAGATTCTGACATGTCGAGAGCAGCTATTAGATCAAGTCACCACACTGCCTTTGCACAATACTGCCTCTTTAAAACAGGATGATTTTTCACTTACAAAGCATTTCGCTCTAGAAATGCAGTGCATTAATTGAAAGAACTGGTGAGAGCGCTTAGCGTTATTTGCCGTATTTCACGTCCGTAAATGATAGCACAAATTTTAAATGATTTACTCAGCACTAAAAACAGATCAATGACAGAAAGCCAGTGGCATTCGTAGCTACTTATAGCCGTTTCTGATCCTCCTGCAGCAACCAGCATTCCCCCCAGGCAAACAGTGGCAGCATTTGATGTCAGACGCAAACGTCAGCAGCACCAATGAGAAACAGTTAACAGAGGCTTGATATTTCATTTCAGTGGGAAGGGAAATTAAATCTGCAGTTTGTGACTCTTAGGATATTAAGTCTCTATTAGGAAAGGGTTAAATACAGATTATGTAAATAGGGATATTGTTATTTGTCCCATATGTAGCACTGCAGAGTGAAAACCGCTTTCTCTCCTGATTTTTTTTTTTTTTTTTTTTTTTTAGTTTTTCTTTTCCACAAATTGAGAGATTAACCTGGACTCAATTGAAATGGCAGCCCATATCATACCTTCCCTTGATCTCACAGCATGGCTAATAACAGCTGGGGCCTACCAAGCAGGCTTCTTTATTTTTCCTTTATTGTTCCAGGCCACACAACCGTGAACCTTCAGCATGTTATGTACTTAAGCATGGTCAGGTTGATGTCATTATTTTCTTATTGTTGCGGAGCTCCCTGGGTGTTTGCCCATATTCATAGAGAGGGGCTTGTGTGCTCTTTGTAGGTTAACCTTTTAAAAAGGAGATGCTCGACCACTTGCAAATGTAGCCCAGGGCTGTGACATTGCACTAGGCCGATTGGTACGCTTCAAAACACATATTAGCACCACTTGCGCTATTTCATCTCTCTTTTTAATTTTAGCCCAGTCTTGTAAGATAAATCTTATCTGTGCCACAAGTAAATGCTTGATAGAGCACATTTTTAAAGCCTTTAGAAAGAGGGAAAAAAAGTGTGGTTTGTCTGGGTCACTGTGTGCTTTGTCTAAGTAAAGGCATAGCTATTTGTCAGTTTATCTGTCTGCTGTCCTTCTGTCTATCTCTCCAGTTACCTTGCAGCAAACAAGCCAGGAGCATTAGCACTGAATTGTGAGAGCTACAAGGAAAAAGTGCTTCTCTGCATGAACCATGGCCACACTTAGCTTTTACAATCCTATAAAAATTGGTCTACTTGCTATCAATTCATCCTAGAAAGCAAGCCACTGCTCTCAATTGCCTCCAGCTTTGATGTAAGCACCCTACAATACTCCTATTTAAACTACAGTGGATGGAAGACACCTATAAAAATATTAATTATCTCCAGTTGACACCAGATGCAGTTAACATACTGTATGCCAGCTCTGAAATACTAGAGTTTTTATTAGGAAAGCTAATGTTTATTGCAAGCATTAAAGTCTGAGTCATAAAAGGCTGAGCATAAGAAAGATGTTTCAGGTATTATTCCTTTCACGTACCAAACACAAGTTTGCTAAATCCTGCTTGCGGGGTTAATTATTTTGGAAGTCATATTGCAAATAGAAGCTCTGGAAGAACTTGGCAAGATCTTATCCCGCACTCAGTGGGCCAAATGTAAATGAGCAAGATGAATCTCCACTGGTTTCAGTGAATTTTGGCCTTGTAACTTTTAAGTGAAGCAGATAAAAACAGCAGCACAGATTACAGTGTTAATGTCTGAATTACTTGAGTAGCGTCAACTATGATAATGATAGCCCTGACACCAATGTATGCTTTGCTACTGTTTCCTTTGTAGACAGGTTGATCCTTTGCTTTTTTAAACCAAGAGGTCAGGAAGGTGAGCTGTACAGCTGGGCAGCCAGCAGCCTTATGTATCTGGGTCACTGTCAGTGCCCCAAAGGTATATCTTAAGTTGCTTGTGTAATGGGAAGCGGAAGGCTGCCCGAGCTCTTGTGCTCAAGGATTAGGTTTATGGTTACCACCAGACTGGACACACAACTGCCCTGTCTGCAAAACCTGTGTCACACAGCTAAGAGACGAAACAAAATGATGCAGATATTATACAGGATGGAGGTGGACTATTCTGGCTTTCACTTACAATGACAACTGCAAAACCTCCATACGTCTTTACTGCATACAATCAGAATTATCCTCTTAAGGATTCTTTGAGGAATCACAAGGAAACACGAGCAACAATTAGACTTAAATTTATATTGTGTTTTTTTCCTTCATATCAGATTTCCAATTCCACAGTTCATCTCAGTATGCATGCACATGCCGAATCATAAGGATGGGTTTCGCATGTTACTGTAAGGTATAACTGGTTGCATGAACCACAGCAACGTTGTCTTACCCTTCAGACTTGAGTTTGTTGAGCCAAAGAGCCAGCCAGTTGTCTCTGTTCCCCAGACAGCACCAGAGCTTAAATATGAGCCACTCCTATCACGCGCCAAATCTCCCTGCACAGCATGGCTTACTCCAGAGCAGAGTTAGGAGAATCAACATGAAGGAAGTCTGAGCAGTCAGGAGCTTGAGCCTGATGGCAGCACCAGGCTAAAGTGAAAGTGGAGACAGCCTTGTGTGCACACTGGTTGCTTCAGAACAGAACTTCCCCCTTTCCAGCATCAGACTTAATTTTTATTGTAAAAAGTCCTTGATAGCCTACAAGACAATACTCAGCAATACACTAAGGGTTTGTTTCTATCTCTGATTTTTTCTTTTAATCTCAGTAACACATTGAGATTTTCCTCTGATGTTTTGTGTCTTTGCAATTTCTACTTTGCGGAGCAAGCTAACAACGTTCAAGCAAAATACTTATTTTCTCTTGAAACAAAAGCTAATACTTCTTTCTATAGTGATGAATTTTGAGTAACTGTTTATTTCTATAAAATGTGTTTGTAAGTGTATACAAATGTACTTTTATGTACACACATACATACATATGTGCTTCACTGAAATGTTAATGTGCAAAGCGTACTCTTACTCCAACTTGATTTAAGTAAATTTATAATCAAAATAATAAACAATTAAAAATTGAATAAGATCAAGATCTTCCCCATATGATTTTCTGCAGTGTAGTTGTAGGGAATTACATGTGCTGGTTTTGAAGTACTGAAATGAACTATGAATTCATTATAACCTCATCAGTCTAATCTCTGATTACCTTAAGCAAGGTGGTATTCCATGAATTGTTCTTTGTACACTTAAAGGACCACAGTTACGTGAAGTTCAGTTATTAAAACCACTTCAATCTATTCCCAGATAAGCGTGGCTCAGTTATAAAGAACAGCATGTTGTATTAATGGAGGTTTTATTTTGACTGCAGCTCTTCACTGTGCTGCTACACCAAAGTCTAGCATTATGTTTCCTGGCATATTAAGTACATTAAAATTACTTCAAGCTATAGAAATATCAGTGACTCCATCTCAAATCTTTTCTCCTTATAAATGTTTTTATTCTTTGTGGGCCAAAAAAAAAGATTTCTAATTTTACTGACAAATTTTCAGTGTCTCTTTTCAGACCTGCTAGTTTCATCAAAAACCAAGAAACAGAATGACATTGCCAGAAGATATTTCCTATGAACTACGGACTACCGTTTGTAAAATATGACTCAAACAGGATGTCCTTTCAGAAAGCAGCACTGTGTTTATGATTCCATAAGATCTTTACATATTTCAAATGATATTCAGAAATATGCTTATGGGGTTTTTTTAAGATCTTATTTTCTTATCTGAACTCTTTTAACAAAGGTATTACGCTAAGTATAAAAGCTGTCCAATTTTTTTCCAACCTTTTGCTTCTCTCTAAACCACAGTCATTTTGTTAGACATTGAAAATGTCTTGATTTAGTTGTCTTGCTATTTTGGGCCTGTCCTGCCCCCTGCAGTGGTAATAAGGATGGGGCTTCCTGCTGGGTCCTGAAGAATACCATTTCACGGCCGCCACATAGCTGGCGGCTTTTATTTATGGAGCCAAGAAAATGAATGGGTATTAGTGTCCAAACATTTCAACATGCTCCTGTGGCCATGCACAAAAGGGACTGATTTGCAGCAAATTTCCACTTATTTTTCAAAAGTATTTACCTTGCAGAAGCTTGGCTGATCGCTATAATGGCATAGCAGAGGGGAAAAACGACCATTTCAGAACCCAATTTTTATATATGTTTCTGAACCTTAAAAGTGCTATACTTCTTGTGAATAAAGATAATACTCTTGGTTGCTAGGCTTTTATGGATATGTGGCTAATGCCAGCCCTTTTTTTCATGTGTATCTTTACAACAGATGAAATGCACATTACCTAGAAGCTGAAAGCTTACTCTGCAACAGGGATTGCACAGGTGAAGATTCTTGCAAGAGACGTTACTGGTGCCAGTGCTGAAGTTTAGGTTCTTTTAAACATGGTGAATGGCTCTCAGCATGACAGACCCCAGAGGTGCTTTCAACACCTGTACTTCTACCTGCCTGCTGGGGGCAGTGCTGTGTGCACTTTACACCTTCCCTGAATTACCCAAGAAATTTGAGGAAGACTTTCAACTGATGCTAGGCTGTTGCAGCTGCATGAAACCTACATCATAATGCTGCATTTGAAAATTGATGAGATTTTCACATGCCCTTAAAATGACTGAAATATGAGAGGACACTTAGAAATGGTGGCTAAAGGTTCTATTCAGACACAGCAATGTTCAGAAATGAAATTCAAAGTCTTGTGCTTATGCCTTCTTAAATAGTTCCAGATGAGCTTTTTGGGCTGCAAACTTCAAATGCAATCAGCATGTGGCTGCTAGCTGATATGAGCACTTAGTTACATAAAATGAAGACTCTCCTTAGTTGTGCAGGTGTTTGCAGATACCATTTCTCAGGTGTAATTCCTGAACTTAAGGGGAAAGCTATCACAAATTAGTTCTAAGTTGATTAGTTCCATGTTGGAATCTATGTCTGTTGTCTTTTCTCTTGCAAAAATTATCTATCAATTATAGCAATGCTTCCAGTTTAACTCCTGATCTTAAATTAATCCTATTTTTTGTCTAAAATCGGTTTTCACAAATGAGGAAAAAAACAACACCACCACACAAAATAAGCATTCTGTTTCGCCAAAGAGCTTGATTATCTTAGAGTTATTAAATCCATAAAGAAAAATCTGAAATCCTCAATATGCAGCAGTACACCTGGAGCTGCTTCGTGTTAAAGGTTCTTATTCCTTTGCTACCCATTCAGACTCATTCTACTTAGGCTCCATCTCCTGAATCTCATTCAGGCAATCCCAAAGAAACAGCACACAACATAGGCAAATCCTCTGCAAAGAATGTCTCTACCTCCTCCTGCTAACCTGCCTTCAGCTGCCAATAACGGCTTCAATGTATATATGAAAAACGAGATGAAGAAGTAGAATAGAGGGGCAGATAAATAATCTCATCTGTATCAACACCCTTCTAACTATGCAGGAGGCATATTAAGAGAAAGAGAGAAAAACATGGGGCTCTTTCCTTTTTTCGCCCCCTACAGTTTTACAAGATCTGGTTCCTTTTCATACAGCATGGCAGAATGCACACCAGAACAGCTGTTAGGCAGGAATAAACAAAAGGCACAGTTCGAAGAATACTCACAAGTCTCCAAGGGAAGGATGGCCATTTCTGTCAGCCACAGCTTCTCCTGTTGAGGAATGGATGGAATAATGTTCATAGAGTGTTGAGGGTCTGCTGTGGGTACTGGAGAAGTTGAATTTATTATTTAAGTTTCCACTCATTTCCTGGTCTCTCCTGTTGGCATAGAGGATACCTTATGAAAACTTCAGAACACCTTCAGAATCTACAACATACTTCAGAGCATAACATTTTAATTTTGAAGTAATCAAGGCCAATCAAACAGTAGGCGTAAGAGTCCTGTTTTTAAACAAATTATAAAGTAAAGCATTTTAAAAACAATATGCCATTCATCTCCCTTACTTATTACAGTGCAATTAAGACTGAAATATTGTATTTTAATCTGGTTAAGAATAACCTGTCCTAAGAATCCTCACAGAAAATACAGTTTTAAAAAAAAACAAAAACGTTTTTCTCCCCACTAAAACATTTCATTCTGTTGTAATGAAGCAGGCAAATTTCAACAAAAATGAATACCTCGCACTCTCTTTTGTTCCCTTTTTAAATATATTTTGGTTTAGTCAATGACTGAGAAAGTCTGTCAAACCCTGCTCAAGGTCCCTTCTTCTATCATTAAAAGTGAATCATCCTGAAATCCCACTTATTAACAAAGTTTAATCTTGTCAGGTTAGGAAAAAAAAAAAAAAAAGGGGGAGAGAGAAAGACAGAAATTTTGCTTTTTTTTTCCCCAGGGTTAGGAATTACTTTTATCTGACAATGGCTTTGCATGTTATGGCATTAATATTGCGATAAATTATAGTGTAGGTAGGTGGAATTACTCACATTGCTTGACCAAAGTGTCTGACCTAGCCAGACCTCTGATTGATGAATAGTTTTTCATTTTGTTCTACTAGTCCTATCAGACAAAATCGAAAAACTGAGTGAAAAATATCCTATTTCATGTAATAGCATTTTGTTATATATCATTACCACTTAATTCTGTCACCAGTGTCATGACTGTGTTAAGTAGGCCTTTCAGCTTAATCCTTTCACACCTCGATGTGACATTCATCTTGGACAACTGATGCACCAAAACTCTTGGTCCCAAGGAGTGAAATAATTGCTAGATTGCTGTGCAGTGACTTAGCCAACATCCTCCAAGGAGAGGTCTCCTACAAAGTTAAAAATGTGAATGGAGCATGATTCAAGCTACCTTTGTTCTAAATTCCTTATGTGTCAGTCCCAATAGAGCATTCTCAATATTCACTTTAGGAAAAGCCAAGCACAAGCACAAACAATTTTGGCTGCTCACCTGAATACCTACTGCGTACTGAAGTTCAAGCACTTTTTACTTCATTGCTATTGTTACCCAAGATACTCAGATTTAATCTGATTCACGTGCATCAATCTGTGACACTACTCTTCTAGACAGCTTTATGACAGTGTCAGAAGTTTATTTGTTGTTTGAGCTTTCTCAGGATCTCTTTTCAGCATAACTGCTAGATTCTGCTGAACTTCATGGTTGCATACCAGTTGTGTCTTGGCCTGAATCCCTACTCAAGTCCAAGAAAGACATCTGAAATCACGTGTGGGTTTGGAAGAAGCTCTTGAAAAATATTTTAGTAAGTTCAAATTCAACTTATTCCCAATATGTCATGACTCCTGTCACAGTGCGACAGCCAGAAATTTGGATACAACATCTGCACAGACATTTGTGTGTGTTTGGCTTCAAACTACCAATTTCTACCCTATAAAACTGAATGGCAACATCACAAGGCCTACATAGTTTGTTTTACAAACTGGGCAATCGTGAGAATGAAACAAGGTATGTAGGTCCTATGCAAAACACTTCACACTGACTTATATGAAACCTTGCTCCTCTACAGGCATTTCTAATTGAGCAGAATTTCAGTCAGAACAGATGAAAGGCAAAATATTCAATGAGCTGTCTGCTTTGCAGATACAGTTTTGTTATTGCCAATCTTACTGCTTGCAATGTGGGAACGAGGCAGCAAATAATCAACTAACAGCACACACAGCTCTGGTAGCAGCAGTTTCAGTGGGTGGCAGAGCCGATGAAAAGTTAGAAAACAGGCTTGTGAAACTTTAAGTGTTTCATGTCACAGGGCTCAAAACTTACCAGATTTTTATCTTTGTCAACATTTCCATGACTTTCAATCAGAATTCCGTAATAAATGTATGGAATATTAATGTTTGGAAGGAAAATATATTTGCTGCACTATAATTTTGCACATGCATGGTACCTAACATTTCTGTATAGATTCATACTACTAGACCATATTGTTTTGCTCATTGTTCAGCTTATCCCTGGTGTATGGCCTACCCCCCTCAGAGTCAATTCATCAAATTACCCCAGAGATACCTCTAATTCTATTTTCCCCTCAAAAGCAACTCCCTAAAGATGTGAATTTGTTTGTTCTCCAAACCAGTCAGCTTATAAAGTAGGAAAGGATCAGTTCAAATGACCTAATTACAGGACTAGGGCCTTAATTTACGAAAAGCTCACTAGAGCTACAACATGCTACAGCAGCATCTAACCACAGTTTTCACATTCTTTTGCTTTTCAACCAAAGACTATTGTTGCAGTGTCCCTGTCTTTGCCCCCTTCCTCACTGTTTTGGTGCCAGTATATTGGGCCATGTGCTATTTGGACTGAAATTTCTTTGAAGAATGAGCTGCATATTCCTTAACAAACCAATGACGTATTTAATAGAAACAGGAAGTAGCTAGCATGCAAAAACTAGTATTGTAGAGACTTTCTTTTTTAATCAATCTCTTTGCAGAAGCAGCTACCGTTGTTTTTTAAGAACCCATTTCCAATTTTATCCTAGTTATAATATTTTGTTTGCTTGGATTTTCTTTTGTTGGCAGGTGGGGGTTCTGTTCATTTGTTTTGTTTTGTTTCTGTTGCTTTTCACACCTGGCTTCTGTCTGGAGTCTTCAGTCTGTGCTAAAGTCACATTGCAAGTGCTTACCTCAGTCAGTGGATACTTACACAGCGAATGTGCGCCCGGAACATTCCACTGGTTCCACTGGCATCAGTCCACATGTGTGCAACTGTAAATGACATGAAAAAAAAAATCTAGCCTCTGATATGAAAAGGGCTATTTATGCACTTTCACAAAGGACAAAAGTCTTATAACTTTGGGTCTATACAGAAATGAGACACAAATATGTTAGCGAAAAACCCCAAGTTTTCTAAATGTAGATGAGCACAGATTAAGAAAGCAGTAATTAATTTCCTTTGACCTCAAGCTGAAATTCCTTTCTAAAGCTGTCATAAAGAGAAAGAGGCCAGAGAGAAGAAGTGAAACTGTGTAACAATGCAATTAAACCCTTGTAATGAGGTCAGCCATTGGACTTGTTGCAACTGATATCATTATAGCAATGAAGAGGCATTATACGATGGCCTGATTTTATACAGGATTCATTCTTTTCCTTTAACTCTTTACCAGTCAAATATGTATTCTATAGCATTATAAAACAATTGTTGATAGCCACCAGAGGAGCAGACACATGCTTTCTGGTATTACTATCACTATTTCATAAGCTCTGGCAATGAAAATATGAGAAAACTCAGCAACAGTGGCGTACAGAACAACTTCAATACAAACAACCCTTTACTCAAATACAGTGTCATAACTGCTAATAGAAGCTTCCCCTCAGAAAGCAACTTCACACTCTCCAACAATGGGAACAGGTTTCTTTCAGCATTAAACCAATCACATTAAAAAAAAAAAAAAAAAAAAGAAGTTAAACAAGACCTTAAGTTCCCAACATTCTATCCTGCTTCAAACCATCTTTTCTGATTGTACAAAATATTGGCTGACTGTTACTCTGGCTGCTGCAACAGCAAACTTTGTTTTCTCCATGCCTGGTCAGCAACAAGTTCAGATATGTTTCAGTAGGTGCTGCTTGCTAAATATATATATATATTTAAAATTACACTGACAAATGCTGATAGGTAACACTTAACTCATGTGAGAGTTGTCCTGTTGGAAAATATGAACAAACTTGTAGGAGTAACCTGAACCATAAGGAACCCTTAGAAGTCCCAATCTCACCCGAAACTTGTTTATCCACTGAGTGGGAAAAGATTTTGCTCCACTGGAATAGTAAGTGCTGGTTTCAGGTTGTCTGCAAGCATCTTAAGCTTTGATTTTCCAGTTAAGCATCAAAAATATAAACAATTGTGAAACTCAGATTTGGGGTCTGATTCAAGGAGATTTATTTTGCATAAATCTTTCATTATATGAACAACAAGATTTTGAAGCAGAAACTCAAGGACATGCATCTTTTCTGGAAGGGATGTCCTAAGTATGGGGCCTGCAGATGACCCGCCTTATTACTTCTCTTACTCACCTGGATCCCCTGCAATTGCCCTCACATTACCTGTTTCCTCAGCAACTATTCAGCAGAATGGTAAATGAGAAGTCGCAGTTCTTCCTTCAGCATGTCTTACACATGTGATTCATTCTCCATGCTCCTAAGATGGGACTTGGGTCCTCATGTTAAAGAGATGGTTCAGGTTCATGAATACAGAAAGGCTGGAGGAAGTTCATCTTCTCAAGACATTTCAATCATACCTTTTTCTCTATTTCCTTATTTGTGCCCTCTTGCTCACAATGGTGCTTGCTTACTTGAGATGCCTTGCAGTAGCATAGGGAACACACATTCTGAGCTCAGAAGAGAAAAAGTTAAAGGAGAAACCTATTTGCTTATTGGAGCTGCCATTAGTTGTGCCATATTTAGTCCTTTAAAAAAACAATTGTAGTAAGCCCCAAAATGAATAAACGAGGGCATTTACGTAACGCATAGAGAACAGACCTTTGTTTGAAGACTCTGTTTGTTGACTTCAGTGTGGCAAGGAGATTTCAGGCTTCAGTTTCCTCTTTCTTGAGGCTTTAGTTCTGGTCCCAGAAAACATCAATGCATATATGAAAGCATAAAGGAATTTCAAACTGATGTCAAGTATTTCCAACTCTTCCCTTCACATTCCTCAAATTGCTTAGTTTATAGTTGAAACAAAAGTTTCAAGTACCTTTGCTTTTTCTCAAGAAGTTCACCATCCCCTGTGTGTACATCATTCCTTAAAAACTCTTCCTAAGATATGGCTTACTCTTTGGAAATACAGAAAGGGAAAAACTGTCCTGTACTTAGAGGACTGATTTACCACTTCACATCCCTTTCCTTTTACTCATGCACTGACTGATCATGTGCAATTTACTCATGTTCCTCAGTTTCCCCTCAGCAAGTATAATACTGACCTCTGCAGAGAGCTGCAAGCTTTCTGTTAACCTCTGAGTTAAGTGCAAAGCCATAGCATTATTAAAGACATTTTAAACTGAGACAGCTGAGTGATGTCCTATAAATTGTCATTTCTCCTCAAATGCTCCACAATATAATATTTCCTCCAGAAATGCATTTATTATTTAACACTTTTCTGTGAAAGGTTTCTTTTACATTGCAAATACCCAGAGTTCTTTCATAGGTCTTAGACTATTGACCCTTTACCTTAAAACAAGCTATTAATGCTTAACGCTGTTATTAGTATTCAGGGAAGTAATGATTGGTACTAAAATGGAAATGTGCAGTAAAAACACCTTCTATTTTGTAAAATAATTATGTAGCCTAATAATTATTTCATACGATTCCTTTTGATTGATAGGGAAAGGGCACCAAGAAGTTTGGAATCATGATTCTTTAAGGTCTACATTCAAATTGCAGCCACCAGAACCATTGTTTCCAGCAGTTACATTTTATAAGAACTGCAACAGGATGATCCCTGATTCTGTTTGCATGAGAATTACATCAGCAAAGGTATTCTTTAGCTAATTAGGGTGTGGGGTTTTTTTTTCCTTTTTCTTTTTTTTTTTTTTTTTGAACGACAAGGAATTATAATTCCATAAAGGCCAATACAACATTCTTGCAATTTCCCAGTAAGTCATTGGTACCTTAGAGGTCAAATATAGTTCAAGTCTGCAGAGAAGTGAGACTGCCTACTTCCACTCTGCTGTCATCCACCTGACCCTAACCTGGTAAAAGCATCCCTAGTGGTGCCAAAAAGGCCCTTCTATTTTCTGCGTAGTAGCTACACTGGTCTTTCACATTTAAGGCTGCCAGATAAATGTCAAATTGCAATGTTCTTATGATGTTTAATGGGAACCAGGCTGAGAGTGCTTGAACTTGCTTCACTTTCGAGAAGTTTTTGTCACTTTGGCTGAGATGGAAAAACAAGTCTTAGATCAATAATGTACATAAATGAAATAAATTCACCGAGCTGAGCTTTCTTAACTGATTTGCTGCACGCTGAGAAACTGGAAAACCTTCCTAACTGCATGAGTCCACAGTTAGTACAGAAGTAGCTACAAGATTATTGTTCAGTGTTTTACAGAAGACAGTCTAGCTGCTTTCTTATCTTGAGTGGGTAATATTAGAAACTTTCATAGTTGTTTTCATCACAGATTTTCAGGCTCGGAGACAACTATTGCTGGGTGTCTCTATGTGCAGAACTACTTCAAACTATTTCTGCTGAGCTTGTTTTGCTGCCTTTTTTTTTTTTTTCTTTTTTCTTTTTGCAGTTTTGCTGCCTTCAAATACTGCATTAAAGTTGGAAATTATAAATTAAAGTAAGACCTATCTGTCTTCATAGATAATATAGCAATAGATTGCAAATGAAAACTACAGCTGTGAATAAGTAACATACATATACACAGATTAATCATTTGTTTATAAACCTTTTTAAAGAAACATAAACGTGAATATGGAAAAAGCACTGAGAAGACTTTCCCATCATCATGCTGTTAAAGACAGTGGTTGCTGACCTCTCTATCTTCACCATCAGATTCCTAAGCAGGGAGAGAAAAAAGCCAACACCCACCATCGCTAAGAACTCTGGTCATTCAATTAACCTGGGAGTTGTTCAGGTAGTGAAGTGATAAGTGCCACAATAAAACTTCAAGGCCTGTTTAACAGTTGTGGAGAGAAGAAAAGAGATGCTTCTGCTGATCTCACCTGGGCTACTCAGCCATGAATGCTCTGGATGTAGTACAACTGCTCTCCTGGATCCCTGCTTCTGATCCTATATGACTACCAAAAGACATCAGAGTGCCAATAAAAGCAGTAAAACACCAGCAGGATCAGCAGTAGGAGCAACAGCTGGCCAGATACAAGAAAGGAAATAAAAATGTACCATCTGAGGGTAATCAAGGGATTAGTTATGACTCATGAGCCACAACTCCTTTCTGGACAGACTCCTGCTTTGATCTAGCTGCATATGGTCCCTTGCTCTACTTCCGTACTAGAAAGAACAAAAAAAGAAACAAAGGAAGTAAGCATTAAATAGAAGCAGCAGGTACAAGATATTCAGAGCTATTTATATATTAACTACTTTGGGACAATTAGCTGGAATTAGTATTACATATTTTAGGATATAACTAAAATTCACTTAAGTATTCACTTTCATAGAAGAGGTTAAAAAATTAATAAAGAAGAACATCATTCATTTACCTGTGACTTTACCTAGGATGCTAGTAAGAGATGGAGTAAAGGATATTTCAAAGGTTTTACGAATATTTTGTCATATTTCTCTTAATAACATTGCAACATGTGTTGAAAAATGGTAAGAACTGACATTTCAAAGCTGAATTTGTCTTTTTAGCTTTAATTAGCTCTAATTATTTTGAATTTTAACTATGGGAGAAAAAAAATTGATCATTAGCTGTTTAGAAATTCCTTGCAGATCTTGGGTGAATAAACTCCTAGAATACTCATCCAGTGAATAGAGCTCTCTAAAGTTCAACACAAAAATAATTTTCCGGATCTCAAATCCTTTCAATTTCTGTTATCAGAATCTTTTTATATGTTTGTGTTTTGTTTTGGATTTTTTTTTTTTTAAGTGATATTACTCTTTTCAGGGTTCTCTTTCTTGTACATCCATGAATTGCACTTACCCCCTTGTACTGTTTGCTGTTCAATTACTATTATCATGACAATTTCAGTTCACCCTTTACAAACATAATCGTTGATTACATAATGACTCCACATTTACATACGGGTAATGCAATGTAATCTCCATAAAACTACATAACTAACTCACCCTTATTGTCGTTTACAAATTGTCACTTTCAAATTCTATTTGCAGTTTTATATTTTCTACAAAATATTTCAGAGAAGTGAATAACTTTGAGCTAAATAAAGTTCTGTGTTGAACCACATTAAAAATTGTGATTTCTTATTTACAGGCAGATTTTGAGATCAGATAACAAATTTTAAATCTGCTTAGTAGAGGCTACATTGATTTTGTATTACACTACTTTTTTTTTTTTTTTTAAGAAGGCCATGCACTATCAAGTCATAACATTTTCACTTTTTCAGAGCAGTTACTTCTACATGATAGAGTTGATATCAATTCTGAACTGTTTAATGGCATTATCAGCTCTGATGGCATTATGGTTTCAATTAGACCCAAAACTAGTTCACAAAAGTGTAGGAGTCTTTTTCCAGGTCCATCACAGACATTTCAACTTCTCCTATAGGCTACACAATGATGCAAATGTAGATTCCAGTAACAACAGTATAGATATGTTCCATAGATGCCAAAATATTATATAGATAGCCCATAAATAGACAGTATATATTTAGCCTCTACTTCCACCATCCTGTGAATGTAATGCCAGAGGGAATCATTAAGGGCAAGATTGGATGACCTAGACAGTGGCTGACCCACCCGACAGGCTTTCAGACTGAATTCTCTGGTCTGCTAAAGAAAGCCTCACAAAGTGTCATTAAAGCAGCCATGGAAGACAAGAAGAGAGTTCCCTAGCGACTCTGTGATGATGTAAGTCTGTCAGAGATGGCTCAGCTATTTGCCATCACAAGGCATTTCCTGCCTCCAGTATAAGAGGACAGTCATAAAGTCATATACGGAAGGCAGAATGGAACTGAATGTAGTGACCTTGCTACCTTTGGTCTTTCAGCAACAAAAGTAGACTTTCGCCTTTCTAATCAAAACCATGTGAATGTGAATCTTTAAACCCTTGTGGTTTCTCACTTTGTTCTGTGGCTTTGACATAACAAGAAAATATGCCTTGATGGCCTTATTATCTAAGCAATAAATCTATCGTAAGCAACAGTCTGTCAGTCTTCTATTAAATCCAATTCATGCATCGATTGCCTATTTTCAAAATTGTCATCTGTCACAACCCAGCCCAAACAAGATAATTGCCATCTGTAAATTTATTTGGTCTCTCTGATCCGTGTGTTCCAGAGTCACTCTGTTGAATTTATCCCAAAAATACTGCACAAAATAGGCAGTATTGGGTTTTGACCATTAGGTTCTGCGTGGAGATACAACTCAGTTCACACTGGCTACTGACTCGTCATCAGATACTAAAAACTTCTGTTTGCTGATTGATACACTGTGAATGGCATCTGCAAATCTACTGCAGAGATTAAAGTCCCTGTGTCAATTCATTAGTCACCTTCTCTTTATCATTGGGAAATGTAAAACAGTAAGTTTGCAGGAAATATATTCATTACTAAACCCCAGCTGGAGCCTTTTAAGATCAGGGATTAAAAAGCACATACACTCACTGTTTCCAATTAGGCACAAATGCCCTTCTCTTCTCTCTTCCTCAGCAATCACATGACTTCCTCTGCATGTGACTAAAATGACACATTGTGGCAAACTAATTGACAACTTTTTTTTTTTTTTTGAGAAGATAACTGATAAATTCATCTGATTAATTTCTGTCATGAGTCAAGTCTAGTTACAATGCTCCCACATAGACTCTTTTGCGGTACCCCTTTTTCCACAACACCTCTTACCCCGTTGTGGCGTGACCTTTGCCTGTGCTCCTCCTTTGCAATTCCCAGCTCAGAGACAGAGTGTATGACACAGAGGGGAAGGTAATTAGGTCTAGAAAACATAAACAAAACCAGAAACATCACAAGCTCTGTTGTCATGCAATGAAAAATCAAAAGGGTTCCAAGATTTCTGCAGCAGTCTCCGAAAGGCATGTAAGACAGTACATCAAATCTCAGGCATGAATAGTATGAAATCTTTTTGTCATCACTTTTTTCACCACATTTTTATGACTGCGCTTCCTGTATTTTAAGTGCCTGTGTTCTTTTTCTAGTTCAAAGTCATGTGACTTATTTACATCCAATCCAGTTTGCTTTGAAGAAGGTCATATTTTAAGGCTGCTTAAGGAAACTGTCTGCCAAGTTCGGCCTCATGACTAAAGCTAAATTCCAACAGACGCTCCCTCGAGATCTCAGTAGAGTCAATGAGACTTCTGCAACTGATCATCAGGTTTTCAGTCCTTAATATACTGCAATTATTCCTTTCCTACAGCAGGTTTTATAAAGTCTGATTTCAAATGCAAAATGTTACAAAAAGCAGATGTTGATTAATGTTTCTTGAACATCTGACCAAACCTTACTGAGAAAAAGGAACTGATGCACGATTTCATTCCTCTTACTTTCGTTAACAGTCTTCTGCGGCAACTTGTCTAGATGCTTTGTGACTAGTGCTGGTCTTTTCTCTTTTTTCCCACTGACATGCTCTTGCCAAGGATATCATTATGACATTCTGTAGTAACAAGCATTCTTCTGTTCAAATTTATATCAATTAGTTTGGGACAGTAATTCAATTGGACGGCCCACTGGATTTTGAAAGACTTGCAACGATGTCAAAGTGGCGACCTTTTTCCTCTAGTTTCAGCCAAAAGCCATTTTTTAACAAGGAGCTCTTGAAAAGAAATGCCACTTTGATAATTAGTTATTGATCACGGACAATGCGGCGACGAATACCATCGGATTAGCCAGACGCCAGTGGGTCGTGACACAGGAGTTTCCTTATCGCAATAATCTATGAAAAAAATATAGAATAAAGGTCATTAAGGCTTCTCTTTGGGCAGCACAACCTAGATAATTTCACTTCCTTATCAAAAATAAAAATACCCAAATATTCTGAATGCACTTACTTTTGTAACGAACCTGTTAAACTAACTTCTGTCTAAAGAAAACTGTGGAAGTTCCATCGTTATGCAACTATAATTAAAATAATTTTGATAAATTAACCTTGCTTTGGCCAGCACCAGCAGCTCTACCTCACTATAACAACATCATCCTTCCTATCCTCAAATGTCCATTAGTATGAATTTTGGATCTGAGCATAAACCAGAGTAACAATTATAGACTTGCAAAATAATGGACTTTTTTTTGTCTAATTTAGGAAGTATTTCAAGGCCTGTCTGAAATTTCTTCATATAAGTTATTTAATAGAGAAATACCCATCTATGAGTACATTAATATATAGATCATTTATACATCATCAATTCAGATTCAGCACAGGGCTTCTATTCGTTTATAGGCTTGCCTAGAAGAGTTTTATCATTTCAGTGTTTCATCAAAGCACATAAAAGCCATTATGGTCAGAAAAACAGAAGTCTGATACACTTAGTATATCAGAAGTCTGCAAGTCTAAAAACCAAACCCTAATTGTTTTGTTTCTCATCAGTCAGAATTATTTTCTTAAAAACTGATGACAAATGATACTTAAATTGGCAGATACTTAAAGTAAGTAATTTGATGTTAGTCAATGTCCCCTAAATTGTAAATATTTTATCCACTTACTATTGAATTATTTCTGTTTGTTTTAGTACAGAAAATGAATACAGTGGACACAGAGACAAGAAAGTTCTCTTAAACTCAGAATTTTTTCATGTTGCTTTAGAGTCATATTTATGGGGAATGCAAAAAGAACCTCATTTTATTAGACTGATCAACGTGTCAGGAACAGAATAATAATCTTCTCTTGTATTCAATATGATTTTGTAAAGCTCATTGTTAATTCAATGTCACTTTATTGTTATTATTAAATTACTGAATTGCTAATAGTATAATTCATTACCAATTATCTTTTTGAAGACCTTCCAGAGATTCATTTTTATTCCATACTCTATAGGAAAACATTCTAAAAATGTATTTGAGGTAACAATTAGAACAATTACTCATTAGCGACATAAAGGTAATCTGTCTGAACTTCTGTGATTTGAAAGTTCCTTCAGTTTGTTGCAGTGACTGCACAGAATCCAATCTTAAGCAGGAAACTGTGATTTCATTGAAACTGAAGGGACTGTGGCCACCACAAAGGCAATATGACACAGAAGTTTTGCTATAGGTGGATAAGGAAAATCCTGCAAGGTAAATGTGTTTCACCTTTTGCTGCTACTGTTTTGCCATTAGAACTCAGAAATAAAACTCACTTTGAGTGGCTAGTTTTCTATCTACTGTGAACTGCTGTTTTATAGTTCAGGTTAAGAGCATTAAAAGATTAATTGCAACACCACTCTGAGCTGTAAAGAGAGAAATCTGAAGCACTCCAGCTGACAACATACGGATGGTTTCTGTTGTTCCCATTCTTCCTTAGATAAGTACAAAAGACCCGTTATCACCTCCCTCAGATAGCCGATAGCAGCCTTTTTTCACTGTACAGATGAATACGTCCATCCTCTTATTTAATCACTGTAATTTATGACTGAGAGTTCACACTGCATACTGTAAGACAGATCCGTAGTGTATACACACACATAGAGGGTCCCTTCTTGAGAGCCCATGAAAACGGCAGACTATTCTGATGCAGTTTGCCTGCCTGGCACCCATCTCAGTCCATCTATTCTAGACTTCCCTACCTTTAATTACTGGATGCTGAATATTTCAGAAATATCTCTCTTTCCTGACACGCAGACAGGCAACAGAGGGACAGCAGAAATTACTTTTCTAATGGAGAAAGATCACAAATTCAGCAAGACGCTCATCGTTTGTGATCACCATCTATAATCTCCAGAACTCTTCTGAGCAAGACATTGGCACAGATCTGACTGTCTTTTAAATAAAGGGTAATATACATCTATTTAGCTGAGTGTACATCTTGCAATCTTGTCTCAGTTAATCAAAAGGCAATGGCAAGACTGTCCGTCAGACTGGTTGTTTGCATAGATACCATGGTGATGGGCATGTGATAAGATACGGTTTATTTTTACAACAAGGCAATAACTCTTACTTACATATTTCCCCCAGGGTGTTCTGAGGACTAATCTGTTAGTGTTTGCTCAAATCTGTAAAAGGCCATATAAGTGCTAAGTATTATTATTATTACCTTATTACAGTATTGACTTTTACCACATTGAACTGCGGTACTTTCCTCTACTTACGTGTAATATCACCATGAAGTGTTTATACTCCGTAATGTAAATGTTTCCTTTTGAAGGTGAGTTGAATCACTTATTGTTACATGTGACCCACAATATAATTTATTTACATGAGCCAGGAGACTCCAAAAATATATTCTAGGGACCTTTCCACTTAGACTCACACTATTACATTCTCAGTTTGTCCTGAATGTTGTTTGTTGACATGCATTTCCGAAAACCTGTTTGGCCAATTCATACAGCCCTCTAGGGCCCTGTGTTTTGCTGCACCAGTAGGCATGCTGTCATTACTTTGGCACTGAAATATAGCTGACTGTAAAAGCTGGGTTGCTATTCTGTTGCTGAATTCACCTGGTTGAGAATTGTCCTGAGAGAAAGACTTAGCAACTGCACAAAAGTTCAGCCTGCGGTCCTGTGCACTGATTAACACTTAAACCAAGTGCCAGTCTTCTCTCCCACATCCATGAAAAAAAAACAAAAACAAAACAAAACAAAACCAAAGCACAAAGCCACCTGATCTGTCAGTTTTGCTCTTAGTATCCATATTCCAAGCTGACAGACATACACTCTCCTCCTCCCCAGCCCTTACATCTGGATCAACGGGGACAGGCTTTCCACCCCTCAGAAGATTCACTTACATTAAGTGGCGAGGTGGAAGCAGTGAATGAACAATAGACGGCTGTCAGGCTCGACAGCAGGGCATGGATGTATGAGCGTGGAGCTGACAGCGAGGGCCTCAGAGGGTAAACTGCTTTGCTGGAACTAATTAAACAGATGAAATTATTACATGAATATGCAGATGTTGTTTACATTTTACCATATGGTATTATTTCAGGTAATAACTCGCAGGAGGATCCCTTCCTCTCATCAAGAGGAAATGAGTTGAAAAGGAGGCTCCACGTGTCACCTTTCAGTTGCTAGGCAGACATTGATATGGTAGTCTTCTCTCCAAGTCGCAGGGAAACTATTCCCCTTTTAGCTATATAAAACCAAGAGGATTTGCATTCTTCCTACTTTGCAGTGCTGCGAGAGGATGTCATTTTTTAAGCCTAAGTGTTGGGGTTACAACATTTTTTTCATTATTCACAGAAGGCATGCACCTTTCCAAATGTTCATTCCCAGTGTCTGTTTTATAACCAAGATGATGCTAATCCAATGGTCCATAGGTAAGAACTCACAGATCTGTCCAAATATGTAGAGGCTGAAGGTATGACATTTCTGCAAAGCCTGACATGTGGCTGTGCTGGTTAGCATTTACTGCTTTGCTAACCTGAAGTGTTGATAACAGAATCATTTCTTTTCAATAAGTTTCCATTCATCATGCTGAAAAGGTTGCTCCCTAGAATTATAGAGGCACAGCACTACCATCTCCAACACCACAAAAATTGCAGATTGTATTTAGGATGGGCAGCCAGCTAGAATATGACCTGACTAAACTGCTGTACAACCCAAAGATACGTACTGAGAACAATCAGCACTGCAACAGCCCTAAGAAGTGTTAACTACAGAGGGATGGCAGTGTCAGATCATAGTCAATGCAGTGCTGGCACAGCTTGTTTAGGCAGCTACTCATAACTATATACATTCAGAAAGGATAAATGCAGAAGAGCAGTTATGCTGTATGTTAATTATGAAAGCACATCCCAAATTTTGAACAAAAAAAATACAGATGTAGCTGCTGAACAGAACTAATAACCTTAAGGATGAACATGCAACTGTCCTGTCATTTTGTTACTAAAATTATTCAAAACTTCAATCCTAAAACAATGTAATTTTAATATTTTTACAGGCTGATTCAGCACCTTGTTTCTACAATGACTATTTTCACATCCTCTGAGGGATTAATGGCACCAGCGTTTGATTAGATACACAAAAAATTTTTGTATTACTCCATTGTTGTATTATTCTAAAAGTTCCTAGCTGGTACATGGACTAACTGTATCGATTTTTCCCTAAAGACTCAGATACTAGATATGTTTCTATAACTCACGGATAAAGAATAACGCCACGTTACATCACCACTGCACTGACAGACTGGTTGTACATCGCCACTGATACATTTGGCTTCCAAATTTCTTTCTTAGGTACATCATCATTTTAATAGATCATTAGAGTCACTGGTGACCTATATCATTTAAGATGCAAAGACATGATGTCAGTGGTGCAAACTGTGGTCTTGATTCAAGCTATCACTCTGTATTTTTGAAATAAGATAAACATTTTTTCTTCACCATGATAACCCCTGTAAAAATACCACTGAATAGCCAGAATAAATGCCTCTGGCCATTCTGAGAGTATGAATTTAAAAAATAAATAAATAAATAAATAAACAGTCCTGTCTCCTTGACTTCGAGATAGACAGCTTTATATGGAATCAGTGCTAGAAGTTCAGAAAGGATTTCTTTGACTTTGTCTTCTAGCATTTAGCAATGTAACATATATATAAAAAAAAACCAGAACAGATCACTTTATATACATTCCCTTTGGAGAGGAGGTGAGAAGACAAACACAGAACAGATGTTGGTCATGCTTAATGTACTACTGGAGGGTAGTAGATGCTAAGGTGATGATGGCAATAGAAATGAATGGAGTCTTCTGCAACTGCTATTCCTGGCTGACAAAAACGCAGTGAGGAGCGAGTGCTTCATTCCTCTGCTCAGCACTGCACTGCTTCACAGCCAAACACTGAAAGTAAGCACGCTGGATTTTTGTCCGGAAACTAGCACAAAGAATAGTTACTGCTTATTACTGACTTGTTTCCACTTCTTCCTCCTCATTTGGAATTGTTAAAAGCTGGCTTTGATCACTCAAAAACACATTCCTATACAATAAATTGAATCAGTGAAGCAGTTGGAAAAAATTCTGTAAATTCCTACAGATTATCTTGTCAAAGTGTTTGCCTTTCTTCTTTTATTCATTATATCACAATGTCATTATATGAAATATAGAATATTATGCAACAACATTTTGTTTCAGAAAACTACTATTTTTTTTTAACTAGAAAATAGTTAAAAATCTGGACTGCAGGATTTTTGCTCTTGCGGGAGTTCAATTTATCTCACCCCTTCCATATACCATTCCTTTCCTGCTAACAAAGTCACCAAAAAACTGCAGAATAGTTTTGATCTCTGGTTATGAAGCTCTGTGTATGCTCACAATGTACCTATATTTCCTGGTCCTAGTAAAAAGAGCCTGGGGGCAAAAGGCAACAGCATGGAAATAAATTCAAGAACTTGAACAAGAGAAGAACTTGCTGCGAGTGATCAGAGATGTGGATGAGGGAACAAATGAAACAAGAAGTGCTACAACAGAAGCTGAGAATGTCCTGTTGTTGGCATCACAGGAGGTGAAGAGCGGCTGCACACAGATCACTGAGCAGGCACTGCCTGAGGCTGCTACTGCTGAGCAGAAATCATGATACAGATATTATTAATAACAGTATAATGGGACTCAGAGGTTTTTCGATGGTGTTAGAAACAGCAGATGAGTCCTGGAGAACAAGGTTCTCCTTTATGCCTCGTCGTCATTTCCCATTTACCTCCAAGACAGGCTTTCTACAAGTCTTTATTACTTAATTACTGTATTCAGTGCTCTACATGTTGCATAATCTGAATATAGACTAAGTAAGTAATGTGTAAATGCAACACATATACAGATATTTAAAATTTCTACAATTCACATTTTTCTTTCTCCTATTTACTTTAGCAATGAATCATGACCAGTTATTTATTGGATCTCTCATCCACACTCACTGATCTAAAACCTCTGTCCACCTTCTGGTTATCATGCTGCTCCTTTAATACCATTGTACTGCTCTCCTCAGCTCATTGTCTGGGTATTGCGAGGTCACGTGGACAAAACTGTCCAGAATATATCCTGAACATCATAGTTAGAGAAATATTAGAAAGAAGATAAGCTTTACTTTTGTTGGTTCTTATTCCCTCCCATCTTTTTCTTCCAAGAAATCATTCCACTTGGCAACCACAAACATGCAGACACAGCAAGGCATACAATTAAAGGCAGCATGTTCATCAAGCATCTGTGAAACTTAGCTGTGACTTCTTACCTCTACCAGAAAATACCAGTGAACAAAAGGCAGCACGATACCTATTTATTTTCTTAACACCTGACTCTTTTCCAGGATTTTGTACTTCAGTTTGTTGCTACCTGACGTTTAATCTTTCTCTGGTGCACCCAAAATAAAGTAAATTGAGTCATAGCAAATATGGATTTGGCCTGAGGTGTTTTGGATGAAGGCCCAAACCTAAAAGAATAAATAATTCAGAAAACTTTGCACTCTATTGTACACTACTGCGTGTTCTTTAAATGGAAAAGCCACAATTGTGTGACATCTCACTTGTCCAAACTTCATGATAATCTGTTTGTTTTAAAGAGGAAAAACTAATACCAGTCCTGGAATCATGCCACATTGATTTCCATTGTAGTATTTCAATTTAATAGACAAGATTTGCCAACTAGGATCAGCTTTGTCTTGGTTTTCCAATTTTTTTGTTCCAAATGTTAGTTGTTGTTGCTATCCAGGGGGAAAGAAAGGTACTTTGAGTTCTGCGTGCTATGTAGAAACTTTTAGCAGGTTGTGCTAAATTCACAAAGCAAAATGGAATATCTGAAGAAGTTTTTTCATTGCCTAAAACGTCATTCTCATAATTTCAAAGTCTTTTTGCAATTACATTTTGTTTTTCCTTCAAGAAAAGAAGGAAAGAAATCTCAGATTCCTCCATTGAAAAGATATTTCTTGCACTATCTGAGGAGGACAGAGGGTTTCAGATGTGAAGAGTACAAAAATTGCAAATACAAGAAAAAAAAAAAAAAAGATTTAGAAATATTTTCATTTAGAGAGAGGTTTAAGGACCAGTCTTTGTGTGAAAGCCCATAAATCATGGCTCCTAATATTTCAGTTACCCCATCCTGCAAAGAATTCCACACACAGTCCCTTGGAAACTCTCCAAGAAAGCTGCCAGGACAGCCTGGAGGAAACCCAGGGCTCTTCTTTTGCAGAGTTCAGTCTTGGAAGGAGCTAAAGGCTGGATGTCCGGGAAACTAAGTCAGTGTTACAGCAGGCATCTGTTCATCTGCCTTGGGCATAATCAGCTCCTCTGTGAAAGCTACCTTCCAAGAAAGAACTGGTGACAGAGTAAGAGAAATGCTTCACAATTGCTTGTTGTTTTGTTCCCAATAACTTGAAATAACAGTTGTGTCCCAACTTTTCTTTTTGGGGTAGAACATTGTTGAAAGGTGAAATAAAGATGTAGGAAGTGAAGTGATCTGCTTTTAATATCCATTTTTCCAGCTTCTGGCATCCTTCCTGCTGTTTAAACTGAAACTCTGCTTGTAAAGATTACTAAAAATTCTCCTCTGAGACAAAAATCTGTACAGAATCACACGTCTGAATAGTTGCAGTGTCCATTTCACTGTGAAAAACTTTATTTTAGGAGTAATCTAGAGGACTCTAGAGAATCAAGAACAGCAGAAAGTTGTAATCTAAGCAAGGTAAGAGGGAAAGTCAGTCCAGTGATCACTGCTATATGACATGCTCTAGGGAAACATATCATGCAGCCCAGGCATCACTCCGGTAGTGGCACTAGAAGTCCCTCCATTCCATCCCCAGTATCTCCACAGTTCACCTCAAAAGTTTTTTCATCTGAAATGTAGTTGTTGAGAAAAATAATCCACATACATACCAGTATACAATCAACGAGTTCTTATGACCTAATCCCTTCTTCTCTTCCTGAAGATTCATAGTCCATCAGTGGTCTATGCAAGGTTCAGCTTCCCAGACCTGCAGACAGTAAAACTCGGAATCACAGAATCACCAAGGTTGGAAAAGACCTTCAAGATCATCCAGTCCAACCACCCACTTAGCACCAATAGCACTCACTACCTTTAGATTTGTTTTTCCAACCAGGTTACGCACTTTGTTTAATCTCATCAAAGATAGTCCTTTAACCAAGGTTAGTTGTCATACTTAGACATTTCTTACTTTGCTAGTATACAACTGTATAAACAAAAACAAAAACTGTATGTTTTTGAACACTGCAGCATGCAAGTAAGGCACAAACTTTAAGAATGACTGAATGAAAAGCTCTGCAAACTGACACAGGCACTCTTCAGCTGCAGAAGTGCTACCAGGAGAGCCCAGCAGCCTCACTGAACTGGCATTTGGTTTAGCAGTTGCCATTGTGTTGACTCTTCAGGGCACAAAACAAACTCTCAGATCCTTTTGTGCACAAAATCACAGTAAACATAAGCCTTTGGAGGTCGTGGCAAAAACATTTCCAGTACAAAAAGGTAAGAAAATCTTTGTACATGTACTTCTACATGCTACTGTGCAACAGAAATCTGTATAAAGACTTCTCTGCATGAAGGACTTGTAACTGCAAAATTCAAGCTTCAGCTTTATCACAGGCAGCCTCATTTCACTGAAAGCAACCACATACTTGTTTTTCACTGGTACCACTCTCTGCTCTGTGCCACACAAAGAGTATATCTTTGGAAATTCCTGAGTACTGATTACATAATACATATTGCAAAACTGGGACAGTTGCACAGCTCATCAGTCACTTGCACAGAAGACATTCTCCTTACCAGATTTTTCAAACAAGCTTCCAAAAGAAAAAGCATATTTTTTTTCACAGAAAGAAAGAAGTGCTGAAGAGATTGCGATCTTTATTATATTTCTACTCAAATACAATCACAAATGCTCTAAAAATATTTCTGTATTATATGTGGTAACTACTGTAACTCTTTCTGCTTTGTCAGCATCTACTCAATTTTAGATTACATTTTGACATTTCAGGAAAAAAGACATTCAGGCAAAATGGAACTGAGGAAAAAGTAATATGATTAGGACTATTTATATTTGTAACAGCTGTGAATGTGCTTGCTAATTCTTTGATAAGTTCTTGTTACCTTTCACTTCCCAAATGAATCTACACAAGTATAAAACATATTGGAGGCAGATGCTGCAGCAGATGAACGTGTTTGCCAACTGGTATTTTGTTTGGTTTGGGGATGGTTTTTTTTGTGTGTTTTTGTTTGTTTGTTTGTTTGTTTTGTTTTTTTTTCATCCAGGTATTCTTAACCTATAATGTTACATGCACCAAATAGTTCTTATTTCTAACACACTTTATGCAACATTCTAGGACACAAATTAATACAACGTCTCTTGATTTTTACCTTTCTTCTTCCATCTTTGTGTTAAGCCTCATCACACAGCCTTTACTCAGGTGAGTAATATCACTTACTCCAGAGGCACTAGAAAAAAATAGCAATAAGGTTCAATAAGTAGAAATCATATCACACTTGAGCCAATCCAGTAAAGATTTGCTCTTGATCTTCCTAGCTCTGAAACATCATACTGGAATATAACGAAACAAGAAAAACCTACTTTAAGACAACCAAATTTGAACCTGAGTAACTCACATACAGGAATTCAGCACCCACACTGCTCCATTCATTCTTAGGGGTGACCAAACACCTGGAAACCTTTACGTTCACTTGTTACCTTAATTGTGTAGTTTTGTGGTTTCATACTCTCCCGTCACCCGAAGAACAGAATATTTTTCACTTGAGGTTAATTGAATATGGGTTTCATGTTCTCTCTGATATTCACTTGTTTTACCCCTTAGAAGTCTGTAAGGGCATGAGTTAGTTGTTTTTAAGCTGAAGAGTTAATTCACTTTTGTAGTCATCTTCTGACATTCAAAAGGAGTTGGTTGAGTGCGTAGTGAACACAGAAGAGGGCACCAACCTCTTGCATCATCTTTACAGGTTGTTCTTATTTTTGAAATACATGAACGTACGCACATGTACATGCATACATTTTTATGAGAGCACGCATGTAAGCAAACAACAGTGTGATATAAAAAGACTGGAAATGTTTGGGAGCTCAAAAGCAATATCTTTCCCTCTAAGCTGCTTTATTACTGTCTTTTTCTCCCTCTTGGGCATGTGTTCAGCTGAGACTAGGCCAAATTGGCAGTCATTTTCAAAATGCTTGGCAGGCCCATGATCCCTGGGAGTTTTCAGCTGACATCTTTCTCTCAACCAGTCTATGCAAGGGTCAGTGGGAGACCTGACTCTCAGGCCCTGGCTTGCTCTGGCTGTGTCATGAGTCAGGACCAATATAAATTAAAACCTTAAAGCCATACTGTGAAGGCATTCTTTACCCCCTGAGGTATTTTTTTCCCTGTGACAGATTGCTTTTCTACTAGTTTCCTATTTTTCTATTTGTGGATAATACATGTCCCTTTGAGGTGGAAAAAGGGAGAACCAGCTGGCTAAGAGAGAGTTAAACATCCACCAAATTTTTTTCATATTTTTGGTAGATTTGTTGATGCTCAACAAGCAGTAGTGAAATAATAATAATACTAGGGGCTGCTTATCACTTACAAACAATAGTCCAATGACAATATTCACACTGACGGAAAAAATGGGAGCAGAAATTAATAGTGACAGTCCTGCAGGAAACAAGGAAGAAATTGGATACCAAGTTATAAAATACAGACTAACCCAATAGGCACATGCTGCTGTTATTATATTAATATTGTTAAAAATATCAAAGCACTTTAAAAATGGAATTGTACTGTAGGTAGATGGACAGTATTATTTCCACATTCTTTTAAATAGAAATTTTCACTTCTTGTTTGGCTTGAAGGCATGGATGTAATTTGTTGCTCAGAAATCACTAGCGGAATGCTGTGAAAAATAAGACTCAGGATTAAAGTCTTCCCATCTGAAGGACAGTATCAGGCTACACCGAGAGCTCTGTTATCAACAAAACCATCTGAGTCACTGCAGACATGGATTCCACTGATGTTGTTCAAAAGTGGGGTAGGCCACGTTTATTTAGTTAGTTAGAGAGCAGAGAGAGATTGTTTTTCCTCTGTGCAAAAATAGATGGAGAAAACCTAACAAAACTCACGTAAACAAAGAAATGCATATGAATCTCAAGAAATCTCACTTGCTGATAAACCTAATCCCACAGCACACAGGCACAATCCCTCTGACAAAAAAGTTGCTGGATGACTACATATAGATAAAGTGCACAAGATGAGCTCAAAAACATGAAGAAAAAGACCACAGTATGCTTACTGGGGACTAAGGGTGTTACTGCAGAAGCTGTTTTTTCTGCTGTGCTCATAGAGCACCCAGCATGGCGGAGGATGAGCCCTGACGTACAACAAAGAGCATGAATAACCACAGTGGACCTCAAAACAGTAGCACTGTTTTGTCTGAATTCAGGGGCTAGGCTTCAGATAATAGCAACAGAGGCAACAGGGTGCCCAGGGGAGTGCAGAGGAACAGGACAGTCATACACATAGCTCCTTCTTCAGTCCCCACGTGGATGCAGTGAAAGGCTGCTGCCTGTTCTTCTCTCCCCTCTCAAATGTCTGTACCCTAGGCACGTGAAAGAGGCAATACAAACAAGGGCCTTCCCAGCTCAGCACAGAGCAGTGTGCCATCCTGATTCAACTGACCAAAAGACTTTCTCAAAACCTACAAAACAACATGCTCCATTGTCCCAAAGCCTGTTTTCACCCTTCTTTTTCATCTGATTACAAACAAAAATATCTGTTCTCTCAAAGTGACTTCAAGCAAAGTCACCAGCCTGTTTCTTTCAAGTGCGTTTCTTACTGCCAGTAATTCTGTTTTTAGTAACGATGTGTTTCCTCCCACTTCAGCTTTCTCTCAACACTCAGCGAGCCAGACTTCCATTTTCTACCAGACACCCAGCTTGGACTTAATAAGCAATGGAGGTAAAATATCCACTCTTTACATGTAGGGTATCCTGAGGTACATACAAGCATCACTCTAAGATGTGATAAAGTAATCTAAAGCTGGGCCCAGCCTGCCAGTTCAGGTCTAAAGGGATTTGATGCAGTGTCAAAACCTTTGGCTCAGGAGGTCACCCTCTCTTCTTGCTTTTCTTATAACAAAGGCAGAGGGTTGTGGGGGGGAAGGGCTTCCTCTTCTTTTTTTATTTTTTTTCCTCTCTTTTTTTTTTTTTTTTTTTGTCTTGTGAATTCATCAACTGCTGTTTGTTGGGCAGCGGGTCTTTATTCAGCCTACTGAAACATTTTCATTAGATGGAGGCCTCTGAAGTGCGCTAGCGGCTGGGACCGCGCAAGTGCAAAATCTTAGGCCTCTCCAGAAGCCGGCTGATTGAAATCAGCACTGTGTCAGGGGCTGTCATATCTCAGAAAAGACATAAAACACACGGAAACATCAATAAGCAACAAGCCTCTGACAGCTCTGAGACATTCCAGCTGACAAGAAGAGAAAAGGGGTAAGGTTAGGGCTCATGGGGGATATTTAAAATGCCTAACAGCCAGCCGAAGTGTTGGCAGGCTTCAGGGAGGCCCAGAAAAGACAAGATAAAGTCTATCAGGTTATCACCTGGTTCGAGACGGATCCCTCGCAGCAAGGCCACGGGGATGAGACAATGATACAATGGCTTTTTTTTTATTATTATTATATTATTAGTATTTATTTTAGAGCGTATCGGAAAACAGGCTGCATTTACACTGAGGTTACCCAGACAACGTTTGTGCGGAAGATTAAAAAAAAAAAAAAAAAAAAAAGACAAAAAAGGAGAAGAAATGTAAAAGAGAGAAGACAAAAAGAGAATCCTGTGAGTTAAAGAATTCTGCTTCCAGCTACCATGTACAGAAATCAAAAAGGATTAACAAGGATTTTTTTTTTCATTTAATTTCCTGTACACCAGACGCTTTTGTTAAGAGATCAGAGATATTGCTATTTATTGAATTTTTAATATGATCTTTATTAAAAGGCAGCACACATGTTTGGTTTTCTATCTTTTTTTTTTTTTTTTTTTTTCTTTTTTAAACATATATGGGTATAAAAATCAAAGCACAGGAATGAACCATGGTTGTTTGATTTTGGTCTTTTCATATTACGGTGATTCAAACCTATTTAAATTTTAAAATAATAAAAACCCAGCCCACATGGAAATGGCTCCTCATCTTCCTTTCAACTCTGATCTATTCTGTAAAGTAAGCAATGGGCCCAGTGCATTATTTTGACCAATCAGATAATGAATTCTTCCCTTAGAGTTGGTTTAAGACCAAGAAATAATGTATATAGCCAAGAGAGAAGGGTTATCAGTAACATTTTTAGATTACAGCTACAGAACATATTTTGCTGTGGAAGAACCAAGGTTGCTGGAGGAGAACCTGTAATGCTCACTCATTTACAGAACACACCAAACCATTCTTTCCAGTGACAACAGCAATAGCAATTCTGGCTTCCCCTTCCTTAAATGTTTGTTATGACAAAAATATGACAACTTCTTGAGGTTAGGCTAGTGTTAAAATTTAAGTAACATGATAACAAAAAAAAACCATAACCTGATCAGAAGGCTTTACTCGTTTTTTTCTGTTGGCATCTCTATAGTTTTTGAACCAGTGACTATTTTCTGCAGTCATTTACAACACAGACCAAACTCAGAAATCGTAATATCCAACTTGATTCTTTGATATTCTGCTCATATTGGTTTAAATCCATAGGATCCAAATGAGTTTTACAGTATATGATTATTATTGCGCTAGCATGAAGCCTGGAAGATTGAGGTTCAAATATTTTCCTCTGCTGGACTTAGCTGTCAACGACCTGTGAGCCACTTGGTCTTTTGACATAATCTGAAACTGGAGCTGATAGACCTCAGGAGTGAAGGCATCCACAAGTACTAGTACATCATGCTCAGTTTTCTTTTCTGGCAGGGCTTTCCCTTTCTGGCACACCAACAGGATTTCATAGTGCCCATCATCCCATATACCTCTGTGATAGACACTGTCGGGAAACTTCTCAGTAGCACTCTTAAAAATTTTGTTAACCACATGACAGAAATTCAGACAAACTAGAAGGAAATTACTTAAGCAACCACAAAGAGCCAGAAACTATCCCACACGAAGCTCTGGGGAAAGTCCAAAAACTAACCAGCAGATTGAGCATTTCTTCCTCTTATCTACAGGTTGCTGTTGCAAAGCATTATGAGCACAGACAATGGACTTCACCCCCCAAGATGTGAACTGAGAATAACTGTTCTTTTCTTTAGCACTTGCTTGTGAAAACAAATCAACTGTAAAATTTGAAATCACTGGATGAAGCATTGCACAATTTAGATAGAGAAAACACATACAGTCCTCTGTAAGGTCTCTAGCGATAAAACAAAAGGTCAGCATTGGTTTGAAGACCTTCTACTCCAGCATATAGCAAGAGGCAAGGTCAGCAGAATAAATAATCAAAAGAAGACAGGCAGAGAGTACAGTAAAATGGATTTATGAAAAATATTCTACACTATTGTCACATCTGTGAAAGAAAATTAATAAGATATCAGCAGATCCTCCTTACAAAAGATACAGTTTTTCCTCAGTTTGTTGGAAGTACATATTCTGCAGGCTAGCATGGCACAGAGTTACGAACAGGAGAGGACGCTTATCACTCACATCCTTTTCATCAGCCTTTAAGATGAAAAGTACTCTTACAAAAGATGTCCAGAGCCTGAAGTGAGGACAACACTTTTGACTGAACGCAGTATGTGTCAACCTGGACACCCTTTGACCCACCAGGTTATTTCTACTTCTGGCACTAAGAATTCCAGAGAGGAAACCTCATCTGTGTCTTCTCTTTTTAATGGAAAGCTGGATCTATACCTAACATCATAAGTAATTACTCACTGTATCAATAATTGTGAAGGATGGTATGTGGATCACAGATGGCCTGTGGGGAACAGCAGGCATAGATAGAATGGTCCAGGTGCTATTTGATGCTGGTAGGAGTTAGAGTCATCGCCTAGCTTGGCATGAAAGACTCTGTTAAGATTACAGGAGTGCAAAGGTGAGCTTTCATATGCTCTTGCACACGACCTCTTCTTTCTAAAGACCACCTGTACCTCAGCATCTTGCCAAAAATGCGAAGTGATATGGGCCACTGCATTTCTTTTTTTAATCCCCCTACAGATTTTTCTGACAAGTATTTCTCCGAGGGTAAATGGATTTAACTTCCCCGTGGAAACTAGTGTCTATAGTTCAATATAAAACATGATGTCCATTTTCTCCCAGTACTTTAAGCAGGACCTTTGTTTCGGATACAGTGGTCAAAACAAGTTTCTCTCCTTTTACTGTAGAAAAGAATGCCAGGTTTACTTTTTTTCTTCTTTTGTCCTTTCCTATTCTTCTGAACACATTTTTTGAAGAAAAAGGAAGATCAAACAAAAGTCTTCTTTTCCCTTGAGATAAAATAAATGGTACCAGGACTCCTTACTTCTTAAAAGAAGTCCAGAAGATGAACTTAAATACGCGAGGTTTTTGTTCCCCTGTCTAAAGACTCAGTCTGTGGAAGTTACACTGAAAAACTGCCAAAGAACCTTCTAAGACTGAAAAATCAGGTTCACTGATCACTTCCTTTTAAGTGTGTCTGGAAACCAGTGCTATTTTTGTGACTCAGACTGGAAACTGATTTATTCTTAGTCTATTGATATTAGGCATTTAAAATCCCCTGGTATGATTTTGCCTGCTATGAGTTGCTTCTGACTGTAGGAATGAGAACCACTACTGAGCTGCTCAGAATCTCAGGTAGCTCCATTTGAGACTGCAGCATCACTGAACTCCAAGCTATTTCCAGGGAAGTATTTTTCATGAAAGTTTACAAAACGATGTACTGAAAAATTAACTTGGTAATTGAAAAGCTTACAAATAATAACACTAAAGAAGCGTGTTAAAATTTCAAATTTCCATGAGAAGGCAAGCTGAAGCATAACCACTGGTATCATAAATGGGATGTGCAGCATACTCAAAATAGTAATGCAGTTATGAAGTGATTTCATTAGAATTCGCTAGCATGTTTCATTATTTATTAATTCAGGATAATAGACAGAAGGGCTTTTTCTCCATCTTTCCTTCAGTGCACTAGAAAGAACAGATTGACCATGTTGGTAATCAGTGTCTGGTATAAATGCCAAAATATAGTTAGGTCCCAGGGGAAAATGTACCATGGACATACCCAAGTTACTGCCTCCATTTTGGAGTGACTTGTCATGCACATCAGCAAAACTTCCAGGGATATTTCTATCACTTCTTACAGGAGTAGGAAATCTCTAGGACCTTTTGTCCCATAGAACTATATAAGTTCTTTATCTTTCTAAGCACAGAGAGAGCCATGGTAAGGTATTGGAAGAGCATTCACGATTCCAGTGATGTATCCTGTCCCTCCATCACTCAGAAACAGAACTGTATTTTTAATGTGAAGTCAGTCTGGCTTTTCAAGTCATTCAGACTAGATAAAAATCCTATAAATTGTGATGAGAATAAGGAATGATAAGGGGTAACTTCCTGATAAGAATATTAGCAACTCTTTAGTGAAGACTATGCATTCTGCTGCAGCAAAAATACACGGGCAGCAATTAGGAAAGAACCAAAAGCACATTATGGAAGCTTCCACAGATGAGTTCTATTTATATGGTCATCTAGTCCACATTATCCAGTAAACACTTATATTGGAATTGACACAAGATGAATCATAGAATCACAAGGTTGGAAAAGACCTACAACATCATCTAGTCCAACCGTCTCCTCATCACCACTGCCACCAATTTCCAGGAGGAATAGCTCCTCCTGCAAAAAGCTTAGCTCGGGATTTCACAGATCACTGCAACATTTTCTTGGCTTTGAGTGCAAACTCTGTCAGTCCTACTTGCAGCGCCATCTCTCTAGTGAGGTGAGCAGGATTTACTCTGCCTTAAAGTAATTACACACATCTCCAAAATCAAGAGAGTCCAGTAGCAATGAAAGTCCAATGAAGTGTCATGTTTACAGGTATGTGTGCTCATGCAGCAAAACAATGCTATCAGAATTGTGAAAGTATATTTTCCAGTGCACATGCTGGGTATTAGTTTTCACAAAATCAGAGCATACCCTCCCTGAGCTGCCCTATGAAATCTGAGTGTATGTCATTATGTAGCACTTCTTGAAGAAACTTGCTAGGTTACTTACAGCCAAAAAAAGCCACTCATCAAGTAGTGTGACTATCACAATTTGCGAGCTGCACTCACTGTCCTCTAGACTTTGATTTAAGAGCATTATGAAACCATATAATTTTGATGTAGTCCTTTTATTCCCATGGTAATTTATGTCCGTGAGTAACCTTTTTATTTTGTCAGAGCCATAACGCCAGGGTTGTTGCCTGAAGCTCTTGAGTTTGTTCTGGTGAAATACTTTCCAAGTTTTTATCAGACAAATATGACCCATTATTATTATTATTATTATTATTTTTAAGAATTCCATGCAGATTTTTCAAAAGAACTATTTTGCAGGATGCCTTTGGTGCTCTGGGTCCTCTGTTTGGAGAGAGATACCAGTGCATTCACACAGTGAGATCACAAGTTTAAGGACCAGTACAATTTATGCATCAACTGCAATCAAGGCCTGCAGAAGATAGTTGGGAAACATCGTACTGGGAAGTAGCTGTAGTAAATGATAGCAACAAAAAGGAAATAACAGGTGGAAAGGCTGGTAAACCAAAATTTATGGAAGGAGTCTTTGTAATCTCCATCTCAGATGACTCCATCATCCAGCATGTTTTAAAGCTCCTAATGCTCAGTCAGAGCAGAGAGCTCATGCAACAAACTGCAGACAGAAAACACAGAGCGTGTATGAAATTAATTTGAAAATTAAGAACAAATGTACACTTTAAAATAATGTATAATTAGCCTTTTTTAATTCCCACTTCACTACCATTTAGTAAAAGGTGAAGTTCAATAAAATTAGCTGCTTTTATTCAACATTATTCAAATTAATTTGCATATTCAATTCCTTTAATAATTCCATGATACAGTAGGTTTCTTTTATCCAAATTTTAGAGCATATCTATGTAATAGTTATCTAAGACTGCAAGCACTGTTGCAAAATTCTGATAAATCCTGGAACAGAATATTATTATAGGAAGAAAAGTCGTTTCATTATTGGCCATGAGAGTCTGATTATGCATCCCACAATGCAGTTAGGAGATAGAAACGCTTTTTCCTTTCAAAAAAAGGAGAGAGAAAAAGAAAGAGCCATAGGACCACTATACTAGATATCCCATTTCTCTAGCAAGAGTTTACTATCTCTAGAGAATCTGCTTCCAGTGTAGTCTTTTGTTGCTCTTAATTATCTAAAACATCCAAGCCAAAAGCTCCTGTATCCTCTCCATCATTACAGAGGCATGAATATTTTCAATACTTCTCATACTTTAATTCCACTAATACAAAAAATCAGGCCTGTCTGTTCTATGTGAGAATACTTCATCACATCCTTTCACGGCAAGTACCACCAGTGCTATTTACCTGTTCTATACTCTGTTGTCATTACACCTAATCTCAACCAAGATTTCAATAGCAGGATCTTGTAATAAATCTCCCTTCCTGAAGGTAAAAAGCTGCACCTACAAGCATTCAAGTAAATGACTCTTGATCCCAGTTGTGAACTGAGATATTTTGCTTCACAACATAAAGAGCCACTTCTAAGCCTAATAATTTTTCTGTGATCAGCACTAATGAAAATTTCACTTGTGCTCAATTGCAACAAAATAGAAATACGTGTTTGCCATACATCTGTCTGTGCATGATAACATAATGTTAATGCACACAGTTGGAGCACTAAATAAATGCCGTATCTAAAAGAAATCTGATGAGATTTACGTTGCAGTTTTTCCAGGATGTTCAGTCTTTATAAGTAAAGATTCCAGGGAAGTAAAAATTCCATTCACTGCAGTGCAACCTCTCAAATTCTCATTAGGTCTGCTTACTGCATTGATGATAGTAGACCATGTAGATGAAAACAAAATTTGATTATTTTTTTTTCTTTCCAGGAACTCTTAAGTTTCACATCATTCTGAGCCATCTTAACAGTCTGGGGGTTTTTGGCGCTTCCTCACATATAGCTATGATTCAAAAAGAGAGAAGACGGAAAATATCATTAAAAGCTTTTTTTCTTAATTCGCATTTAGTTTCTGAACTATTTCTGACCTATGATATTTTCATAAATAGACTTAGACAAATAACTGCAACAATCTGCACGTTCCTAAGGATAGATCACAATGAATTTCTTCATTTGGCAAATGCCTAAAACTGATAAGGCTAATTTTTGCCTGTATTCCATCCAACAGCATATGCCCACCCTAACAATACCAGGCCATTATACAAACATAGTTTCATTATGCTGCCAAACTTGCCTCAAAGACTAATATTCAACTTTTCTAAGGTTTTCGTAAGAACTTAATTTAATGTTTTCACATGCACAACATGTGTATGGTTACCAACTGATAACAAAACTAGTACCATTCATTAAGTATTGCTATAAATCTCTCCACTGAAATAGCAATAATATTGCCTCCCAGCAACCACAATAAATGTAATGCTTAATCTCTCTCTGTGATATTGTATAACTCTAGCCTGCAGCTAGACTTCCACTGTAGGTGGTACTGTAGAGGATAAGTCTGCAGTGACAGCACATGATGTGCTCCTCTTTTTCAGCAGACAGAAGTTCATGAGGTTTTCTTCTTTTCCAGAGAGAATCCAGGATTTAGAGAGGGATAAGAAAGAAAACAGAATGAAAATTATTGAAGTGGAGCGCACCACTTTAGCGAGAACTCTAATGTTTTTAGATTTTTTCTCTAAGGGTGAATATTTATTCTGTGTCCCTTGAAACTTCACCATATCTTCACCTCAGTGGTTCTTTGGGGTCTTTGCTTTACCTTTTTCCAGCACCGTCAATGATGTAACTACCACAGTGCTGTTTGTGAGAATACACAAACTTTTCTGCAGCGGTTGGATTTGGCCAAGGAAATAAAGACACAAACCTCCCCCTCTTTTTTTTTTTCTTCCATTGGTGTTTCCATTATCAGCTATCAGATCACAGAAATGATCAGAACAATATTTACTATTTCTGGGAACCCTAATCCACAGAACATGTCTTCCTTATTTAAATGCTTGTCCTTTGTCCAATACCACAGCTTCTATTTCTCACATGTTCTTATTTGACAGCATTAGGAAATTAAGGACAAGATTGCTCTGCAAGCAGGCATGAAAGCAGTCCTGCTTGGTTTGATGCATCCATGTGGATGCCAACATGCAGGGGTCCACACATAGGAGCTTCCAGCACCAACATTAAACAAGGCACTGAAACTCCACATCAGGATACCTGTATTCCCAAAGGAAAGCCAGTCCTGTAGCACTCACCTCCCACAGGTAGAAGATGAGCGATTCTGAGCATCACTGCCAGGCAGCAGCCATCCCATGCAGGTGGCAGCACCGCCAGGCATCCGCATCAGTCCCACTTTGAGAAGCTGCCTCACTCCTCTCTGGCTTCCATTGGCTGAAGCTGGTGTAACAGCCAGCAGAGGACCTGGCTGAGGCCTCTGGCTGGCACTTCATGCCCTCTCTACACAGGGGCTGTCACAGGTGCTCGCTCCCCCTCCCCAGCAGTCCTCTGTGTGTCAAGCTGTAATCCTGCCCTGCTGTTCCATGTTTCTGAAAGCAAAGCTTCCTACCTTCTGCTTTGCTATTACCGTAGGTATGTAGCATAGGGCTAGATTTGACCTAAATTTGATTTACTCATTTTTCCAATGCTTTACAGGGTACTTAAGCCCTGGGTCAGCAAAGCACTTAATCACATGCTTAACCTTAAGCACATGCTTAAGTGCTTAATCAGGGCCTTGTTGCTATAATAAGCACAAAGCTATGACTCAATTTGAGCAACTGAGTTGGAAAACTGAGACCCCCATTCTCACTTATTTAACTTGACATAAATGTGGAAGACTAATTACTTATTTTAACCGTGTGTTTAAATACATTCTGGTTTGAGGCCTAATCTAGGAGTTTACATTACAATCTAGACAAATCTGAATACTGGGGTCCCTGTAGGATTAGCAGCTATTGAGAGAATCGTACACTGGATGTAGAAAACGATACGTCTTTCTAAAGTCTTTTTTTTTTTCCCATATATTAATATTCTTCTAATTGTAGTGATTGATCTAACAGGAAAAAGGGACTGTCTTTAAGGTACACAAACCAAGTAATTCACATGTAATACAAAGACACTACTTACAGCAAGATGCACCCATCTGCACTCTACAACTACATATGCAGTTTCAAGATTACTATTTTAAAATGTGTACTGCATCCTTATCTAACTTGTCCAGTAGGTGCAATTATTCGTAGAATTTGTTCTACACTTCTGCAGGAAATTTTCCTTTTGCTCAAACTGTACAGATTTGCCTCTGCTGTGATTTTCTTCTGACTAAACATCTTCTGAAACATTTTTTTTGATGCTTCCCAGAATTACTGGCACTCTGATTACAGTATCCTGTTGGATGGATACCATGAAAGCTGCTAGCTTCAGCAACTATCTGAAGCGTGCAGAACGTCATATAAAGCAGTTTATCAGGAAAGGGAGGGGAGGAGACAACAGACTTTCACGTGAACTGGGAATGCTTATCAACATATTTGCTTTTTCATATTACCTTCTTCATTTACAATATTTAACAGGCACGTTATACCACATCCATTTTATACCAGTATTAATTAGGAATGGTTGTGTTCAGAAAGTCTTGGATAGCACTGGTAAGAAACCTATATTTATTTTTATTCAGAAAATAAAGAAAATGTATTTTAAAAAAGCTTTAGGCACAATAACAGACAGCCAGGGCAACTATATCTCAGCTTCTCCAGTGAAATCATCAATTCCACATGAGAACAAGGAACTCATGAAATGAAATGCTATTTCTATATGGAATAACCATATTTGCTCTTCTTCCTCTGTATAAAAGCAAATAAGATTGCAGTATCCTAAATGCAGCCATTCACACTAGGAAATGTCCTCTCCTGACCTTCTCACACTAGTTTAACCATTTCCAGACTGCAGACAACTCTCCTTCTAAGTTTTGGTGAAATTCATTTCACTGCAGGAAGTTGATTACTTTGTCTCTCTAATCATATTTCAAGCAACCATATAAGAAATGAGGTCACGCCCTTCCATTTACAGAGAAAGAAAAATCCCATGGTCACCACACAGCCCAGCACCATTCTTCCTCTCTTTGCCTTCATGTTGCACTCGTTAACTGAGACCTCCCAGAAAAGATCACAACTTTCAGCTGTCCTGGAAACAGTACATCTCAGTATCTCCAAGGCTTCCTAAGATAAATGGTTTATGGTCAGTAGAACCATATTCAGATGAAGTAGAAACATGAAGAGTGATACAGGAATACTATTGCCTGACGTGAACCACTTCTGGGAAATGGCAGGGGGAAGACCACCTACTGAGGAGTAGCCAAAGGCCCCTCTTGAATGCCTAGCCCAGAGACAAGTCCTCAGGTTTCTGGAAAGGAATGAAGCTGGGGGGCTTTTGTTGCCTACTCTGATATTTTTCATACACATGTTAATTTCATTTTAAAAACAACCCTGAAATTCATTCCAAACAAATTTGCATTCGTTTGGCTCTTACGTTGCCACGACTCATTCTGTGGAGTCACTTCTGATGCGTAATAGTGTTAAATAAAATCATATTGAATTCACCAGCCCCCAAATGAAATGTTTTCTATTATAGGATTGGTGCACAGTCTTTTTTCTATCCATTATATTCTCCAGGCAGCAATAGCAGGCTCTCAGTGAGGAGATGAACCCCAGCCACTTATTAGCTCATGGCTGGAAGCCATCAGCTCTGCGTTACACAAAATCCCTGATTCATCGTTGCCTCTCTCCATCCTCACACCTTTCAACTCACGAATCAGAGGTAAATACAAAGTAAAGCAGCGGGAAATAGGAACCAAACTTTCTACTTTCTTTACTTCATTTTACTGCCTTCTTTTCATTCTTTCAAAGCCTTAAAAAAGACCTATTTTCTTGTATTATTTTTTCCCTCAGAGATAATAGTACAGACTTCAAGAATATTTCTGCCAAAAAAGAAAACTCCTTGAACCTTGGCTTTCCGTCCTACTACACATAATGAGACAACTACTTAAACTGCATTTAAAAAGTGCTGAGTAGATGAACTCAATGCCTAATGATGTTACTCAGCTTGTCGGCTGCTGATTGACACTAAAAGTAATAAATTAGAACAGAAAATGATTTTACAAGATCTCTGGGATGACAGACAGGCTAAGTGTAATATCCTCCATTACAGTTGTCACTAGATTTTATACAGTTCAGATCTGAACAGCCTCGGCAGGAAAGTGGAACAATTTCATGAGATAGATCTTCAGATGATGTAGAGTAGAATAAATCCTCTGAAGTTAAAGAAGCTCTTCTGATTTATGCAGACAGAGATCTGGCTCTATATTTTCATATGTTTCTACTCAAGTATTTGAATTAAATCATTTGTTTTCCCATGCAAATCAGGGCAGAGAAAAGCAGAAACCCTGCAAGAGTGGAATGCTGATGGCTGATGTCTAGGTTGTTTTTTTCTACCCCCCGCCCGTTCTCCCCCAGCTCCCTTCCTTCCTTTTTAAAGGACATAAAATAGTATTTAGAGCATGGCATCACTGATTTTGTTGGCTGCCTTCATGCCAGGGAATCCCACTGTAAATCCACAGCACCTTTCAAATCATTAGCATTCACTGTCAGAATCCTTTGTAATGTGTTAGGATGTGTAAAGGCAAGACAAAAGGCAAGCATGTGGATACTCCACAGAGCTCAAAAAAACATTATGCCATTATTTGGGGTTAATGAAATAAAAAGTGTGTATCCAGCTGTTTGCAAAGTCTGAACGACCACTAAGATTTTTATTTTTGCTATTGGCTTTGTAAACTTCTATTCATAAAACTTTTCTTAGAAGAAAACATGCAGTTTCTTCTTGTGCAGTTTATTCCAAGCTCAAGGATGACTGCAGATGATTTTAATTCTGTTTCATTCAATGAGCTCTTCTAATGCAATGATTTTCTCCATGGAGGACCTTAACCACAGCAGCCATTTGCAGCTGATGATTATTTTTTAATTTTTTTTTTTTGCATAAATAATTTATAAAGACACCGCAGACATACTTTTACAGTGAAAGAAAGAAAAAAGGGGAGGAGGGGCAGGACTGCATCTTAAACTCTATTTACAAATTTACCTTGGCAGGCCCTCTTGCTGCCAATAGGAAGCCATGTTGCATATTTAATTTGCTCTTTTGTTACGACGGGGCTTAGGTTAGTTAATTTCAATTTTCGATTTCAAAAGCTATCAAATATGGCTCAGATGAGAAATCAATTTTTCTCAGCTGCCTCTGTTTTTGTGATGGGGAGGTTTCCCATTGGCACGAGGACAGCCACGTGACACGGCAAGAGATTAGTTCACTAGACCCCGTGTTTCAGCCACCTCAATTACTGGCTGCCTCTTGTAATTTAGCCTTATAACACCTAATTTCAAGATAGAACTCATATTTAATTCATGAAAGCTTCCACAAGAGTAATTGTGAAATAAATTGCCATAGAAAATATCCATTTGTGACTCGTTTTAATTTTGTATGCTACTAGCACGCTATTTGTTCTACTTGTTTAACACTTTAGCACAAACATATTTTATATTGAACTTTATGGACTGCTAATAGGTTATTATTTTTCACTGTTTCCCCTTCACAGACGCACTACTGAATGTCCCCCTCCTGCACACAGCTCTGGGTCTAGCAACATTGAAACAGATGTGCTAATGCACGGAAACTTGTAATCTCCTAATTATTGAATGGAATTGTTATGATCTGTTCATAACTTTAAAAGTAGCAGATAAAATCGCAAGTGATGGTTCGTAAATGGTAGTTAGATGACAAGGATCATTTAAAGGGCCAAGGAATAAATACAGTTTAATTTCTGTAATGTTTTAAACAAACCCATTCATTACACATATTGATGTTTCATGATAACAGTGGTATATGTATTTTTAATTCTTTAACCAAAATAAATGTTTCCACTGTATACACACCATTTTGTCCTTTTCCTCCCTGTTGCTATGACAACAAGGTGGGTGAGGCCTCCTCAACTGCCAAACTCAGCTGTCATCCCTTCACCCTAAAAGCCTTATAATTGCTTTTATTTGCATACGACAATTAGGCAGGATGGCTCACAGCAAGAAAACCAACCTTTCTCTCCCCCAGTGCACACAACGCCAGCCTGTAATTTATAAAAGATACACGCCATGTGGTGGAGCACTAAAATAGAGTGATGAGTCCTTTCATCTGATTGTAAGCTATTAACAAAAGAAAACATCCCTTTTCAGGCTGTAAAAAATGCCTATCTGGTGTGAACCTGGAAAAAAATAAAAGGGGAGGGGAGGAGAAAGAAAAAGTTTTGCTTCCTCAATGCAGACCCTTCATGTTCATTATCACGTTGAACTCAGCAAAAGTGTTTGAAAGAAAGAGTTACATTTCGGTGCTTTATGAACAATGGAGCATCAGAAAATTGATGACATAGTAAAAAGAAGATCTAGATTTTTGTTCTTGGATTACGTCACACACAAAGATGCCAAAATGAAATGATAGTTCATAGCCAGCTCACTGAAATCACTGGGAGAAAAGCACGAGATGGGTCAGGATGTCAGACCAGCACAGCTGCATGAGAACCCAAAAGTGCAGTACTTTTAATAGCTCCTTTTCATTGAAATTTCTCTGTTCAGCAAAGTACTGAAGCTCACTTGCTTGCATGTTTTGCTGTTGATGGGCCTAAACACCCGCACAGGTTTTTCACATGAAGAATCACAGTTCAGGCAAATCTTCTAATGCAAGTTATTTAACGACACGCTGCTGTTTTTAAACTTTCACAACTATAAAGTACCTTTCTCTAAGACGACCAGTTAAACATCTTCTCTACAACAACTTCTCCTCCTCTCTGCTCTCTTCTGAAAGCTCTTCATTTATCACTTCTAGCACCTGAGCTGATAAGTTATTTCTAACCCTGAAAAATCCCCAAAATTCCACCTTTCTTTTGATACATTTTACATTTACAACCTGACTGGAAGGAACGAGCATGTTAAATTTAGAAGAATCACAAAAAGACAGTGGGGGGGAAAAAAAAATGGGATACGATACAGGGAAAGCGAGGAAGCACTAGCTAAACAAAAGAGCAATCTGTTATCTTGCTAGACATCTAGCTTGATCTAAAACTAAGCCAGCTTCTATGTTACAACGATACTAAACACATATTCTTACACCTCTCTGACTCACTTGCCCCAAAAGGTTACTCCCTTTGAAACTGGAAACACTACATAAGGGTGTAAAGCAGAGCAGATCCACTCCGGCTCAAACATGGGGCTGAGCTGATTTCTCCCTGCAGCCACCTTCAGTGACCTGATATTACTGAGGCAGAGCAGTCAGGAATGTAGCTTGCAAGTGTCTCCTTAAATTTTGCTTGCCTTGTTGATATAAACCTTGTTTTAACAATTTCAATCAGCGTGTAGAAAAGAGGAGAAAGGCATGAGGCGTGCGCTGGGAAGTTCTCTCACATCCTTGCCTTCCTTGCTAGCTCTGGCAGAAGCTCACAAAGCACAGGACATTTCTTCCTGCATCACTTCCCACCTTTCATTTTTTACAGGGAGCAAGGAAAAGTTGACAAATCACAAGTTTCTCAGCACAAAACTTGAACAGCTGCTAGTTTTTGGCAGCATCCTGAACAGGCAGCACATTCAACTCTGCTCTGTCACTGATCCATCAGGACAAGCCACAACTCACACACTCTGCAATGGGGCTGCTCACACACAGTGATGATGGTACTCTGAACTTACCAGAGAACAGGAAAGTTAAACAATCCTCAGTAAATCTACAGATGACAGCAAGCAGGGAGGAAGTGCCTGAAGGTAGAAAGGCCCTGCAGAGCTATGTAGGTAGGCTGGATCAATGGGCTGAGACAAACAGTGAGAGCTTCAACAAGACCAAATGCCAGACCCTGCAACTTCAGTCACAACAATCCCATACAGTGGACAAGGCTGAACCAGAGGACGTTCAGGTTAGACAACAGGAAAAATTTCTTCAGAGAGAAGGTTGTGAGGCACTGGAATAGGCTGCCCAGGGAAGTGGTAGAGTCACCATCCCTGGAGGCATTCAAGACAGACATACAGCACTCAGAGACATATTTAATTTGGTGTGGTTGTGGTGCCTTGATGGTTGGACTAGATCTTAGAGGTCTTTTCTAACCTTAATGATTTTGTCATTCGGTGGTAGGGACTGCTAGACCTTTTGTCTCAAAACCTGAAGTCATCCTGTGATTTTCATAACTTTTTTTACAGGATATAAGATCTTGGCCATAAAAGAATATTGTGAGAGTGTATGTAGTGTAAGTAGCATGGGTCCCTGGGATCAGAGGGAAGTGATATTTCCTGCTCCATAAAAGACACAATTGTTTTCCATGATGAGGCTTGGTCTAAACAAATTGAGTTTCTTGTTCTGTATTCAGTGCATACAACCTAAAAGTAGTAAGTTTTCTTAGAATACAGAGGTAGGACAATACATAAATGAAACTTTGATAGGCTTTCTAGCTTTAGTGCCTTCTCTCCTCTTTTTCCAAATGAATGCACTTATTTAAGAAAAAAGCAAGGCATGAAAAGTTACATGATGAAGCTTCTTTAGGTTGTTCCTAATGTGCACTCTGACCATTTACATAGATTTTATGTCACTTTTGGCTGTTGCATTCAATAGAAACACTTAAAGTACTACCACTAACACAGCACTGTTCATCACATTCACATAAGAACTAAAGCTGAATATATGTGTCTGCCTGAGCTCAAATCTCGTTTATACCTGCTAAAACCCATAGCTTTGCTAGAGTTACTACATCTTTCCATAAATATGAATTAGATTAGAATTTGTTCCAAAGTGAATATATAAAATTTGACTTACAGTCATACCTAAACTGTAATTTTTCCATGTTTCTTTTACTATGTTGTGGGAATATTCTGAGATTTTGTACAAACTTGTACTTATTTTTTTCATAGTTCTCCATATAAAACAGGAAAGAGATTTGAATGTCAAGAACTGATCTGTGGTATGAAATAGTATCCTGTACTGACATTCCATTACCAAAGTGGCATCATAAAGGATTAAGGCATAAGGATAATTATTACTTTGTAGGTCTGTATTTACAGATATCGTTTTCTAACATTCATCTTAAAAATTAGGTTACTGTTTTTCCATCTGGCCCTGTTTTTGATAGCAACTAAAAGCAAACTGAACTAGTTGGATTTTTACTTGCTCTAAACACATTAATATCCACAAGAAAGAAGAGAAAATGTTAAGTAATAGATAAACGCTGTGACCACTAGTAACTGATACACAGAAAATGAAACAAAATTTTACCTTAAAAAAAAGCTAATATCTCCACACATATCCAGCCAACCTTTAGTAATGGAAGAAGCGGGAAATGAAGTTTTTCTCCCATCACAAGAACAGGTTAAGGTGACACTTTCCTCTATGACAGGTTTGTAAGCTTTAC